>NC_060139.1:414447423-415078534 GCF_021461385.2 Schistocerca piceifrons | reverse complement strand
TCAAAGGTTGTCAAGTACTTCTTCCTGTTGCTCATCGAAATACGAACTGTCGTTTTCGATTACGAAATGTGTGGGAATCAGTGCCCCCAGAGAAAGTGGTGGTTTTATTGAGGTCTTTTATCCTACCTCGTCAGACCTTTCGCTCTCAGTTCTAAGCGGCTGAGTTGTCTGGAAAGCATTCCTTGCCCACTCATAAGAAAACCACGTGATTTCAATTCTGTCCTTCGCGATTCTAAAAATCGCAGGGGCGTCAAAAGAAGGGGAGACATTTGGATAATAGGGGCTATGACTACCTTCCCATCGTATTACACGTCCAAGATGACGTTGGTTAGAATTGTAGTGGAGTTCGGTGCCTGTCCGACATTATTAATCCATCTTACACATCACAAGCACTTCTGAGATATCACCTTTTTTTTCGCGTCTGTCGACACCTTGTTGTTTTAAGCGTCGTCCAGCCCGAGAGTGAGGTCTGTTACAGAGGAAGGTTCCAGGCATCTTTGCGACAAATCTCGTCGCAATAGATGGTAATTAAGGCGTCTCGAAGGAGTAATCCCTTAGTTTTGTTGCACAGTGTGTATAGTTTCCCAACACTTGAGTACAACACACAAACGTTCATACACCTCAGTGAAATTCTCTGTTAAGTCCTTCTGTGGAATGTTTCTGAAGACGTGCATTAGACTGTCGTGACTGTCGGTTAGGTCATCAAAGCATTGGTCCTTATGTGAATTTCGGCACTTCGTCATTTTCTGATGAGTTCATATTGCTAACACTGAGGTTCGTCGCCCACAACGATTTTTTTCAGAAAAGAATTGTCTGTGTTTTTCATTTCGTTCACGGCAGTAATCTGTGTGTCATTGCTTTTGTTTGGCAGTGATGGAGTGCGGGACAAATTTTGCACTCGCTTTTCCTGAAAACATTCTGGAGAAACATGGTTTGTAGTTTTGGAGCACGTCTTGAACACTTGATTTGGAGAAGTTCTTCCATTGGGATTGGTGCCAGGTTTATGATACTCTGTGGCCGCGATTCCGCTACTTAACGCTATGTGCTCACAACTGGTTTTTGTTTACTGTTGTTAGTTCAAGCTGCCACAGTATTTATTGCGCTGGCGCCGCTTATACCCCAGGAATAAAGTCAGTGTCGTAACTTTAGTTGTAGCTGTCGCTCCTCTAGCGAAGTTTACTCAAAAAGTTTTTGCAACTATTCGCTTCCATTCCTAAGCTAGAAGTCTTAGAGTTTCAATGTATTAGGAAAGAACCACTTTCACTGCTCATTTCGACGTAGAATTTTGTGTACGCTTTTGACTCTGGTGGATTTCTTTCCATCTCTTCTTACAAATCGACCAAACGGTCGGATGGGTCCACATGTTACCAGGATTGTTTTGACTACTCTCCACAAGTTTCGCTGGGAAGCCCTTAAACATCCTTCATACAGTACTGATCTCGCCCCACTCGATTTCCATATTTTGGAGACGAAATTCGTGGCCGTCGATTTGCTTGCCTGGGTACGGCCATGCATCCGTAGACAACCACAAAAATTTTTTTCATGGAGACGCTGACGGTGTTGTCTCACAGCGGGTTTAATATATTAACAGTTAAGGCAATTACTTTTGAAACAACAAAAAGTTTACTTACCTTTTTACACCTGTATCGTTTACATTTGACTGTCCTCTATGTATAAAGGCATTTCTTTCTACTCTTGATTATCTTTGGATTTTTCGTTGATGGACAGTCAGAAAGCTTCAGATAAATATGCCTTATTTGTTAGACGAAAACCAGGCAAATACTGGGAGAAGTTGATGCCACGTGACAATTCACAAATGTGAAATTGACCAAGAGCGTCGTAATCACAGATACGATGTCCAATAAACTATACGGCAACTGTGCGTCAATTGACTGTAGGCATTTACCGAAACTGGGTTTCATTTACACTGAAGCGACAAAGAAACTGATATAAGCATGCGTATTCAAAAACAATGCGAACAGGCAGAATATGGCGTTGCGGTCGGCAGCTCCTATATAAGACAACAAGTTTCTGGCGCAGTTGTTAGATCGGTTACTGCTGCTACAGTGGCAGGTTGTCAAGATGTAAGTGAGTTTGAACGTGGTGTTATAATCGTCGCACGAGCGATGGGACGCAGCATCTCCGAGGCAGCGCTGAAGTGGGGATTGTCCTGTACGATAATTTCACGAGTGTACCCTGAATGTGAGGAATCCGGTAAAACATCAAATCTCCGACATTGCTGCGACCGGAAAAAGATCCTGCAAGAACGGAACCAACGACGACTAAAGAGAATCATTCAATGTGACAAGTGCAACCCTTCCGCAAATTGCTGCAGAATTCTGTGCTGGGCCATCAACAAGTGTCAGCGTGCGAACCATTCACCGAAACATCGTCGAAATGGGCCTTCGAAGCCGACGGAAACATGTTGCCTGGTCGGATGAGTCTCGTTTCAAATCGTATCCACCTGGTGGACGTGTACGGGTATGGAGACAACCTCATCAATCCATAGACCCTGCATGTCAGCACGGGACTGTTCAAGCTGGTAGAGGCTCTGTAATGAGATATCAGAGTGATAGGGGACCACTTATACGGCTAGATACGACTCTGACAAGTGATACGTACGTATGCATCCTATCTGACCACCTGCATCAATTCATGTCCATTGTGCATTCCGACGAACTTGGGCAATTCCACACGTCCAGAATTGCTACAGAGTGGCTGCAGGAACACTCTTCTGAGTTTGAAAACATCCGATGGCCACCAAACGCCCCACACATGAACATTATTGAGCATATCTGGAATGCCTTGCAATATGCTGTTCAGAAGATATCTCCTCGCACTCTTACGGTTTTATGGAAAGCCAGCAGGATTAATGGTGTCAGTTCCCTCCAGCACTACTTCAGACATTAGTCGAGTCCATATCACTTTGTGTTGTGGCACTTCTGCTTGCTCACGGGGGCCCTAGACGATTTTAGGCAGAAGTACCAGTTTCTTTGGCTCTCCAGTGTATTTAGCACCACGGTTTATAGAATTACACATAACAGGCCTAAGTCGAATGATTAAATGTAAAGGGAAACTTAATCTCCTATGTCACTTATCTCCTAGCAAGTGTAATGCTGGACACTTCCAAATTATATATGCGGCTTCTATGATTTATGGCTATCAGACCATTTAAAGAGGCACCAGTTCGTTGGCTTCATCTCCGGGGTTATCAATTCGAAATAACGTCAACGATCAAAGTATTTTTCAGTCCCTTAAAAGAGCATAGTGATACATGTGACGCGCTGCAGTTTGTGTAAAAGTAGGACCGTTTGGTCATGTGACCACCCGGCACTAACGTTCGTCATGGCAGGTAAGTGGTGTGGGTGTAGAGGGTTGTATGAAATCAGCGCGGTAACATCGGTCGATGTGGAGACGTGACAGAATGGCAGAAAGAATCTATTGTTCTCTTAAGTCTGCAGGCTTTAGTGGCCTTTGTCACTGAAAGTAAAATCGTCTGAGTTGTTTCGACGTGTCATACACTAAAGGAAAAAGAAATAGCGATACTAAAAAATAATTAAACAATGAACGTGGAGTAAATAAATTTCGGGAATACATCTATCTAGGTAACATATTTAAGTGATTAACATTCTATGATCACAGGTTATGTCAGTACGAGACAAGACCTTGTAAATGTGAATTGCTGGTATATTATCAGTTTATCTGTCAGACTGTTGAATGCAAGCATGCAAACGTGCATGCGTTGAGTTGTAAAAATATCAGAAGCCAGTTTGTGGGATGGAGTTCCATGCGTCTTGCACATGTTCGGTCAAGGACGATTAATGCATGATATTGGAGTTACCGTCCGACGATGTCTCGTGTGCCCTCGATTGAAGACAGATATGGAGATCGAGTAGGCCAAAGCAGCAACATGTCGACACTCTGCAGAGCACTTTGGGTTATAACAGCGGTATGTAGTCGAGCGCTATCCAGCTGGAAAACACACCTGGAATGTTGTTCATGAATGGCAGATCAACATGTCAAATCACCAGATTGGCGTACAAATTTGCAGTCAGGCTGCGTGGGATAACCAAAAGAGTTCTCATATTGTCAGACGAAATCGCACTCCGGAACATAACTCAAGGTCTGTCTATAAAAATTGGTTGCAGGCCCTCAACTGGCCTGCTTCTAACCAACACACAGCCATCAGTGCCACCGAAGCAAAATTAAGTATCATCAAAAAACACGACAGACGTACACGATGCCCTCGGATAAGCTCTCGGTTGACACCACTGAAGTCGCAAATGGCAATGGTGTAGGGTCAGTGTAATGCTCGCTACAGGTCGTCTGCCTCGGAGCTGCCCTTGAGGTAACTGATTCAAATGGTTCAAACGGCTCTGAGTACTATGGGACGCAACTGCTGAGGTCATTAGTCCCCTAGAACTTAGAACTAGATAAACCTAACTAACCTAAGGACATCACACACATCCATGCCCGAGGCAGGATTCGAACCTGCGACCGTAGCGGTCTTGCGGTTCCAGACTGCAGCGCCTTTAACCGCACGGCCACTTCGGCCGGCGTAACTGATTCGTTCGCTGTGTTACTCTGGTGCCGACTGCTGCTACCGATGCAGTACGATGTGCCAGAGCCATACTCCGAACATGATGCTCTTCCATTTCAGTAATGCCCGGTCTTACTGCGATCGTACATTCTCGGGGCCATAGCTGCCAGCAATCATGAACATTGGATACATTCCTGCCAAGTCTTTCTGCAACATCGCAGAAGGTACTTTCAGTCTCTCGTAGCCCTATTACACGACCTCGTTCAAACTCAGTGAGGTGTTGATAATGCTGTCGCCTTGAAGGCATTATTGCGTAAAACCAACTCACCACGTCCAACCTTACAGGTAACTAACAATCACGACCGTTACAGCGTGTATTTAAAGCAAACCTGAAAGTCCAATGGTCACAATGGCACATGAGGTTGCACATCTTCGATGAGAAACACAGAATCGCCATTTTTTTCTCTTTTCAAATGATGCAAGGTGTCGTGTACACAGATGCACTGTGAGTTAAGCGAACAGTAAGCGCGCTGTGTGTTGTGTTCAGCCCAGAAGTGGTTCTGTGAAGTTTTGGGCGCGCTCTTGGTACCGTGACTACGGGCTTCCATGTTCATGTTACCGTAAACATTAACCTCGATGTTTATATCAGCATAGTCAGTGACCATGCGTTGCTCATTCTTCTACTTCGTGACACTATGGAAGTCCTGTTTTCCAAGATGACAACGAGCAATGTTCACGTGGCCGTTTGTACACTTTGACGAACACTGAGACACCCAATCGTATCTCAGCGGACTCGCTAAATCACCTAATCTTAATCCCATCTCTAGGATTATTTGGACCAGCTTGTGAACGTAGCGACGAACATCCCCGCTATTTGGCAGTGTTACAGGATCTTTCCGTCAATGAGTGGGTTCACCTTGACATAGCATACTCGAAGCATAAACTATTTTTTATTCTGGGCTTCAGCAGCTATTGCTGTTAGCACGAATTTCGCTAACAGCTTTAAAGTTGTTGTTTGTTGATGTACAACCGGTTTCGTGGCCTAAAGCAGAATCATCAGGTGCAACCTACATGGTAAGAAGTAAAATGCAGCGTCACAAAATTTTGTGGATAATGAAATTAATAAAGTAATGTCTAAAATGTACTCACAACGTTAAGGGTTCAAAAGCATACCCATCGCTCCTAGACCAAATTTACAATTCCGTGAATACTGTCAATACTATGACGAGGGAAAAGTAACGAAAATGTGCTAGGACAAATTGCTGATAGGTGAAACCTGCGGTTAAAGATTCATGTTTAAAACTTTCCTGTATATAAAAAGAAAAAAGAAAAACACTTTATAGTGAGAGGACGCAAAGCATTTTAAAGCGGCCGGATTGCTCATAAAAATCCCACTCTTGACATGACTAGTCGCGGCAATATGGAAATAACTGTGCGGAATGCTGCAGGTGGCAGAGTCTTACAGGTGTGACGGTAGGGCCATCCGGTGTTGGGCGAAGTAAAAACTGTCCGCGTGAACAACTATGAGAGACTAGCTGGCTGGCGAAACGGAAGCTGCCCATGTGGACACTCACTCACGACTGGGAGCGATAGGTAGCTACCTTTAAAAGCGAGAGTAATGGGGAATTTTTTTACTTACCAACAACTAATCGTATAAACAATCCAAACTGCCCGACTGCTATGACGCTTTAATTATAATTGGTTGCTCAACGTCAACTTGCATGTTCTTCTTTATATTTAAAAATATCTACTTCCTCTAATATATTCCAAATATGGATCTTTCTCTTCTTTATTATTTCTAATTTTTCTGGCGGGCTTGTGATGCTGTGCATCTCTTCGAGTAAGTTGCGCTGTCAATACAGACCATGGATTATTTAAGTTCATGTCTTCCGAAACACTATTCGAAATGATATGCCGGTTTTTTATATACTTCTTAGGACAGCCATTGCACGTAATGCATTATATACCCACTTCGGTATATTTGTTTAGCACAGCTTTCCCTTTGCTACTGAGTTTTCTACTCAGATACGAAAAAGTAAAATACGCTGGAATAATGTTTTTCGGTCTCATACATCTGCCAATTTTTTTTCGGATACTGGGCCCAGATGCGGTATTCTACAAAATATAGAGCGTTCCTTTAGCTGCTCGTCTGGTCTAAGATAAAATGTGCCTCTGATCTGCTGTGAGAAGGAAGATTTTTCTTTTTGTATACGCTTCTATTAAGTGATATGACAAATTCTGGATCGTTACCGTTTTGATACGCTATATACTGTGTGCGTCTGGGAGCATATCATTCGACTTTCGGAAAAGTATCATGAACATAATTCCTAAGACTGCAAGAGCTGATAAGTGCGAGGATTGTCGCACGATCAGCTTAACAGCTCATGCATCCAAGTTGCTGACAAAAATAATATACAGTAGAATGGAAAAGAAAATTGAGGATGTGCTAGATGACGATCAGTTTGACTTTAGAAAAGGTAAAGGCACCAGAGAGACAAATATGACGTTGTGATTGATAATGGAAGCAAAACTAAAGAAAAATCAAGACACGTTAAGATGATTTATCGATCTGGAAAAAGAGAGAGTAAAATGGTACAAGATGTTCGAAATTCTGAGAAAAATAGGGGTATGCTAGGGTGAGACGGGTAGTATGCAATATGTACAAGAGCCAAGAAGGAATAATAAGAGTGGATGACCAAGACCGAAGTGCTCGGATTAAAAAGTAAAGAAGAATCACAAGATCTGCCAAATAGAATGGACAATCCAATGAGTGTAGAATATGGACTGAGAGTAAAACAAAGAAAGACTGAAGTAACGAGAAGTGGCAGAAATGAGAACAGCGATAATCTTAATATCAGGATTAATGGTCACAAAGTAGATGAAGTTAAAGAATTCTGCTACATAGGCAGTAAAATAACCGATGACGCACGGAGCAAGGAGGACATCAAAAGCAGACTATCAACGGCGAAAAGGGCATTCTTAGCCAAGAGAAGTCTAGTAGTATCAAATATAGGCCTTAAATTGAGAAAGAAATTACTGAGAATGTACGTCTGGAGTACAGCACTATGTGGCAGTGAAACATGGACTGGGGGAAAATCGGAGTAGAAGAGAAACGAAGCATTTGAGATGCCGTGCTACAGACGAATGTTGAAAATTCGGTAAGGAATGAGGAGGTTCTGCGCAGAGTCGGAGAGGAAAGGAATGTGTGGAAAACACTGATAAGGAGAAGGTGCAGGATGATAGGACATCCGTTAAGACATGAGAGCATGACTTCCGTCGTACTAGAGGGAGCTGTAGAGGGTAAAAACTGTAGAGGAAGACAGAGGTTAGAATACGTCCAGCAAGTAATTGAGGACGTAAGTTGCATTGCAAGTGCTACTCTCAGATAAAGAGGTTGGCACAGGAGGAAATTCGTGGCGGGCTGCATCAAACCAGTCAAGAGACCAATGACCTGAAAAAAAAAAAAATCTCTGTAACCTCGTATTCAGCCGTTTGAGCTTCACTGGTAACGGGACTTCATATATATAGTTCAGCATGTCTCAAAACGCCGCGAATTTATATTTCATGGGTGACATGACTATCTGTGTATAACTAGATCGATCGTGGTCGGTTTTCGTTAAAATTTGCATTTTTTTGCCGCCACCTGCAAGTCCAAAAACGGTAAAGTGTAGTTCCCAGCTCAGTGCCCAGTAAACAGTATCTTTTGATTCAAACAGTTTAGATCGCGGAATTCGTCCTAAATCGTACTGCAAGAAGCCTCTGGACGAACTTCCTTGCAGAATTCGGGACGTTATCTAGGGTATAGCTGCTGTTACACGGTATTATCTTGTCATTGCCTGGTGGATAACTATTTTTGGTCCAGTGTAACTTTTCGTTACAGTGAAGAGTTTTAGTTACATGGTTTTACAAATAAACAAACAGATATGTGAGCTCTTTCTCGAGTAGATGACAACAGGAAGGCACTTTCTGAGTGTTGTCACGACTTCTTTTCCATTCTGAGGTCTTCTATAGTGCCTCCTGTATGTGCAGCGGTGCGGTGTGTCGGTCGCGCAGGGCTGCCTGCTGCAGGCTTTACGCCAGAGCGGCGCTCCCCGCCGGCCGTGCTGACTGCCGCGGTATTTCCTTCCTCACATGCGTGGGAAGCGCCGGTGTTCGCCGAGCGTTGGCGGCACCGACCCACCGCGCAGCCACAATCCGGTTCCCAGCATCGCAGCAATTCCGTCTCACCCAGCCGCCCGTTACTCACAAATATCAGGCATCTCATGTAGTCCCAGCTCACTTTACAGCTGAGTTCCAATTCCTTCCCCGAGTGGCTCATCTTTTTCGTACATCTACGATAACGCCAAATTCTAACAGGCGTTTCTCAGTGAATAGCTAAAAGGGAAAAATAGCGTCAAAGTCAATTAACGATATGAATATGTAGCGAAAGTTATACTAGCGTGCTCTGCGCGAAATTTTTATGTGCTCAATTCAGTCTCCCGAACGCCAGTTTAATAAATGTTTTGTGTCTCCGCGGAACTATAATTTTACTTTTAACAGTAAAGCTCTGTCTTCCTTCAAATTCCACTCTTTTCCTCGAGCGTTAAAGCAGTAACGTAAGATTTCAGAATGCTTGTCCCAACGTGTTATAGAGGCTTGAGTTTCCGATTTAGTTCTTACACTGGAATACAAAACTTCAGACGAAAGTCATGATCGCATTGGGCGCCACTGTCAAGTGACGTATCTCGAGGAAACATTCACGGTAGGTAGAAGGGAATGCTACGGCATTGCGCAGAAGAAAACTGGAAGAAATACGCCACCAGAAAAAGGGAAATAACATTTTTATTCAAAGACAATAGCTACACCGAAGTCACGGCGATTCATGATGGTACCCTACATAGTACAAAAGGCAGGACATCTTTCTTAATGGGGATTGAATTCCGAAGAAATGTTGGAACACTTGAGGCAAAACTGACCCTGCGACATATCTTAGAAAATAGATTAAGGAAAGGCAAACATACGTTTCTAGCATTTGTAGACTTAGAGAAAGCTTTTGACATTGTTGACTGGAATACTCTCTTTCAAATTCTGAAGGTGGCAGGGGTAAAATACAGGGAACGAAAGGCTCTTTACAGTTTGTACAGAAACCACATGGCAGTTATAAGAGTCCAGGGGTACGAAAGGGAAGCAGTGGTTTGGAAGGGAGTGAGACAGTGTTGTAGATAATCCCCGGTGTTATTCAATCTGTATATTGAGCAAGCAGTAAAGGAAACAAAAGAAAAATTCGGAGTGGATATTAAAATCCATGGAGAAGAAATAAAAACTTTGAGGTTCGCCGATGACGTTGTAATTCTGTCAGAGACAGCAATGGACTTGGAAGAGAAGTTGAATGGACAGTATCTTGAAAGGAGGATATAAGATGAACATCAACAACAGCAAAATGAGGATAATGGAATGTAGTCGAATTAAATCGGGTGATGCTGCGGGAATTAGATTAGCAAATGAGACGCTTAAAGTAGTAAATGAGTTTTGCTATTTGGGGAGCAAACTAACTGATGTAAAATGTAGACTAGCAATGGCAGGGAAAGCGTTTCTGAAGAAGAGAAATTTGTTAACATTGAGTATAGATTTAAATTCAGGAAGTCGTTTCTGAAAGTATTTGTATGGAGTGTAGCCTTGTATGGAAGTGAAACGTAGACGATGAATAGTTTAGACGAGAAGAGAATAGAAGCTTTCCAAATGTGGTGCTACAGAAGTATGCTGAAGATTAGATGGGTAGATCACATAACTAATGCGGAGGCATTAATAGAATTGGAGAGAAGAGAAATTTGTGGCAGAGCTTGACTAGAAGAAGGGACCGGTTGGTAGGACATGTTCTGAGGCATCAATGGATCACCAGTTTAGTACTGGAGGGCAGCGTGGAGGGTAAAAATTGTAGAGGGAGACCAAGAGTTGAATAAACTAAGCAGATTCAGAGGGATGTAGGTTTCAGTAGGTACTGGGAGATGAAGAAGCTTGCACAGGATAGAGTAGCTTGGAGAGCTGCGTCAAACCAGTCTCTGGACTGAAGACCACAACAACAACAACGTGATCACCACGGACGGAAATGCAACTTCTGAAACATGCTCCCACGCTGGACACAAGGGTGGTAAGGGCTGCTTGTGGTAGGGTGATCCATTGTTCCACCAGCGTGCTTGACAATTGCAGTACGGTCGGTGGTGCAGGTAGACAAACTGAAATACGTCCCCCACCGCATCCGATACGTGCTCGATGGGATTGTACTCATAGCAGTCCAGTCGCTGAATATCCTCTTGCTCCCAGCTCCTCAACCTGCGCTGTTCGATGAATGAAGTCAGAGCCAAATGAACGTCTGAAAAGACGCACATGGAAAATGTGACACAATAATGTTGATGAGAGACTGTAACGTGTTCAAAGATTTGGAGGTCAGCAGGGGAACATGTGGCAGAACGGCGTAGTAAGTAATGACGGAGTAACGGTTTTCTTTGGTGCCGTTTATTTGCTGCTATCTCTCGGATATCGTTGGTGTAGTGCTAATGGTTAAATCTTCCTCTTTCATTTGCAGGTGGCTCCGTTGTTCTGCGGTAGTTCGCCTCAGCAGAGGAGTGTTCCAAAATGGTGTCTGATACGGACGCGCGTATAAAACAGCAATGTGTGATAGAATTCCTCACTGCTGAAGAAATTGCGCCCATTGAAATCCATCGACGTTCGCAAAAGTTGTGTGGAGACGATACAATAGACGCGAGCAATTTGAGGCGACAGGTACGGCATTTTAAAGGTAGTGAAAAGGATGTGCACGACAAGCCACGGCCCGGTCGACCCTGCACGGTACCTCGCAATGAAGAGCGTCTTGACCAAATCATTCGTGCTGATCGGCGGATAACGACCAGACAATTGTGTGCAAAGCTGAATATCGGCTTAATGCCTTGGGAACAATGTTGGGACATTTTGGGTATAGCAAAATTGACCGAGATGTGTCTCGCGGATGCTTACGGAAGAACAAAAAAAACATCGAATGAAAATTGGCCATAGCCTGCTGGACCAATATAAAGCTGAAGGTGACAATTTCCTGGACGTCGCCAGAGACGAGACATGGTGTAGACACTACGAGCAGGAATCTCAAAGACAGTCCATGGAATGGCGACATGCGAATTCTCTGTCAAAGAAAAAATTAAAGACACAGTCGTCTGCAGGCGAAGTGATATTCACAGTCGTCTGTGATAAACAGGGTGTGGTCTTTTTAGATGTCTTGGAGTCTCTAGAAACCGTCAATCAAGCACGCTACGGACGACACTGACTAAGAGGAAATCCAGAATTTCCAGGGTAAGGCCAGAGAAGAAGACCAACTTTCACCTGCAACATGATAACATCAGAATCCACACGTTTTGCGACCGCGCAAATCATTGTAAGATTCAGCTGGACTGTCTTACCACATCCACCTTACAGTCCCGGTTTAGAACCTTCAGACCTCCATTTCATTGGGCCTCTGAAAGATGGACTATGTGGCGAACGCTTTCAACACTCTGATACTGTTGTCAAAGCAGTAAGGTAGTGGATAGCCTCAGCTGATTCCGAATTTTACGAGCGCGGCATGCGGGCTTTGCTTCGTCGTTGGCAAAAGTGCATAACGAAAGGTGGTGACTATGTGAAAAAATAACACTATGTAGCTGAAATATTTCTCTATTTATCTGTGCTCTTGTGATTTATGTATCTCCTGTAGCTTCCATCAATAAAAATAGGAGTGCATCGAAACCCCTAAGTACTGTGTTCTCGTTTGTTCTGTATCCTGTACATTCATTTAAGAACATGTAGTAGCTGTAATAACTGGAAGAATAGGCTATAAGAGAGCAGCCACTCATTACAACACCCCTCGAATCACATCAGAGCTACAGCTGAAGATAAAACGTGACAATAAAGACTATTCTGTAAAAAAAAGCAGTGTGTCGTTTTAACTGTTTCTTTACTGCACGATAAGATACCGAACTAGTCGAATATTCAATCGGATATTTTACTGAAACTGAAGTGCAACTACACTCCTGGAAATGGAAAAAAGAACACATTGACACCGGTGTGTCAGACCCACCATACTTGCTCCGGACACTGCGAGAGGGCTGTACAAGCAATGATCACACGCACGGCACAGCGGACACACCAGGAACCGCGGTGTTGGCCGTCGAATGGCCCTAGCTGCGCAGCATTTGTGCACCGCCGCCGTCAGTGTCAGCCAGTTTGCCGTGGCATACGGAGCTCCATCGCAGTCTTTAACACTGGTAGCATGCCGCGACAGCGTGGACGTCAACCGTATGTGCAGTTGACGGACTTTGAGCGAGGGCGTATAGTGGGCATGCGGGAGGCCGGGTGGATGTACCGCCGAATTGCTCAACACGTGGGGCGTGAGGTCTCCTCAGTACATCGATGTTGTCGCCAGTGGTCGGCGGAAGGTGCACGTGCCCGTCGACCTGGGACCGGACCGCAGCGACGCACGGATGCACGCCAAGACCGTAGGATCCTACGCAGTGCCGTAGGGGACCGCACCGCCACTTCCCAGCAAATTAGGGACACTGTTGCTCCTGGGGTATCGGCGAGGACCATTCGCAACCGTCTCCATGAAGCTGGGCTACGGTCCCGCACACCGTTAGGCCGTCTTCCGCGCACGCCCCAACATCGTGCAGCCCGCCTCCAGTGGTGTCGCGACAGGCGTGAATGGAGGGACGAATGGAGACGTGTCGTCTTCAGCGATGAGAGTCGCTTCTGCCTTGGTGCCAATGATGGTCGTATGCGTGTTTGGCGCCGTGCAGGTGAGCGCCACAATCAGGACTGCATACGACCGAGGCACACAGGGCCAACACCCGGCATCATGGTGTGGGGAGCGATCTCCTACACTGGCCGTACACCACTGGTGATCGTCGAGGGGACACTGAATAGTGCACGGTACATCCAAACCGTCATCGAACCCATCGTTCTACCATTCCTAGACCGGCAAGGGAACTTGCTGTTCCAACAGGAAAATGCACGTCCGCATGTATCCTGTGCCACCCAACGTGCTCTAGAAGGTGTAAGTCAACTACCCTGGCCAGCAAGATCTCCGGATCTGTCCCCCATTGAGCATGTTTGGGACTGGATGAAGCGTCGTCTCACGCGGTCTGCACGTCCAGCACGAACGCTGGTCCAACTGAGGCGCCAGGTGGAAATGGCATGCCAAGCCGTTCCACAGGACTACATCCAGCATCTCTACGATCGTCTCCATGGGAGAATAGCAGCCTGCATTGCTGCGAAAGGTGGATATACACTGTACTAGTGCCGACATTGTGCATGCTCTGTTGCCTGTGTCTATGTGCCTGTGGCTCTGTCAGTGTGATCATGTGATGTATCAGACCCCAGGAATGTGTCAATGAAGTTTCCCCTTCCTGGGACAATGAATTCACGGTGTTCTTATTTCAATTTCCAGGAGTGTATTTGGATGAACAGCTAATGAACTCCGAGAAAAATCCTATGAAGTGGCTAATAGTAACATTTTGCCTCATTCATTTGGCAACGATACAAAAGCAGTAGAATAGATAAGAGTTTACAGAAGCCAGAAACTACCTCAGCTATGTGTTTTAATAAGCCAGCAGTTGAAAAATATTTGCCCGATAGTGTTGTCGATAAACAAAAGTTTACTGGGGATATAACATCTAATTATGATAAGGGAATATCAATAAATCCTAAAGGCTACTCAAGAATACTTGCTTTGGAAGGCGGGAGATCTCACCTCTCCCGAAAGAGGTGATTCGGTGACAGTAGAGATCTGCTTTCCTGCGTCTGGTGTGCACATCCCTCTGACAGGTGAGACAGGAGTTTCAGACTGGTCTCCCAGCTGTTGCAATATCAGAGGTTCACGAAACAGTCTGGGTGACTGAAGTACTCTTTGCAGAATGGTTCATACACTTTGTATCTCTCAGGGGTGAATAAACAAAATCCAGTTCTTCTCAATCTAGACAGGCATTCAACTCACGCCAAGAGCTTGGGACTAATCGATCTAATAAGGGCTAACTGGATTATGCTTTTGTATATCCCGCCACACACGTCTCACAGGCTACATCCATTTGTTGTATCCTACATGAAATCCTTTATCAAGTATTATGAGGGTGATTATACCGGAGCCAAGGTAGCCCCTGAGGACTGGCAAACCGTATAACACCACAGAGGACGAGGTTGTCTATGCCCAAGGGCGTACCCAAAAGCACCATGGCAAATACCGGCTATTTACACACAAGGTAATAGAAACAAACATTCCTAGCACTACTTCCTGCAGGGGGAGCTCGAGCCACGACCTGCAGGAAGTATCACTAAGCGGAAAGCTGATGGGCTGGAGACAGCTATTTAGGGGCTAGAACCAGGCCCAAAGTTCCACATTCGAGGGTTGGATCTGGTCCCCATCTCTCGGTGCTCGCTGCTGCTGTTGCTGCCGACACCGCCATCTCCTGGTGCTCGCCGCCGCCCAGTGCTCGTCACCGCCCCCTGTTTTAGTTCCTTTCATACTTCAGCGACTCCTGTCGCCTGTTGGCACTGCCTGCAATCATGGACACCCCCACTACCACCATCATCTACACCTCTCCTTCAACTGCCCCCACTCTAACATGGTGGAGTGCTTCCTCTGGTACTAACCCATCTCATCCACCTCTCCTACTCATGGTCTCCTCCCCTTCTATCTCCTCCTCATCAATGTATCACACCACCTTTATGTCACTCCTGCCCCTGGCCCTGGCCCTGCCCCTGCTCCTGCCCCTGCTCCTGCCCCTGCTGCTGCCACCTGTCCAACTCCTGTCATCAGCCGAGACAGCTTCCCCCCTTGCCACCCCCCCCCCCCCTGCAACTACTGCTGCTTCCCTCGCCCAAGTAACTGCCACCACAGAGTGCCCTACCCTCTTACCTGGCGCCACTGCCTCACAGGAGGGCCCTGCATCCCACCACCTCCCCATCCATCCAGTCTCTCATCCCTCCTCCCAGGCCACACCCACCAAAAAATCTTCCAAACGCCCCATTGGCGAACTCTCCTCCACCCCCTCATCTAAAACACCACTGCCCACCCCACCTCCCTCTGACCCTGCCTTGGATACCACCTCACCTCCCCCCTCCCCAGCCCCCTCCCTGTATACCTTATTCCTAGCCAACCCTGTTCCAAAATTCCTCGATACCTGAACCCTCACCCTTGAAATCTGGAAGTACATCCCTAGTGCACCCATCACCCAACTTATCCCTTGCAGAGACTCTGTTCTCATCAAGTCCCCCCTCCCTCTTTCCATACTGCTCTCCTCCGGCGCCTTTTCCACATCACTTTGGCCCCCATGCATCCAGCTGACCGGGGTGGCCGAGTGGTTCTAGGCACTATGGTGGCAGGTTCGAATCCTGCCTCTGACATGGATGTGTGTGATGTCGTTAGGTTAGTTATGTTTAAGTAGTTCTAAGTTCTACAGGACTGATGACCTCAGAAGTTAAGTCCCATAGTGCTTAGAGCCATTTGAACCATTTGAACACCATGCGTCTCTCACCCCTATCCTTACATCCTCTTCTCCTCGTCAGCCCCAACCCCATCGTCATCCACCAACCTTCACCACGATGATCACAAAACTCAGCCCTGTGGTCACGGAGTCTGAAGTGTTGGCAGAACTGAACGCCCACCCCGCCATGGAAATCTGCTCGGCACACCATATTTACAACTCCTCTGGCCCTACTTTCCTCATCCGTATATTTACAGAGTCTGCCTCCTCCATCGAACACCTCCCCATGCAGGGAGCCCTGATTTTGAACCGCCGCCACCCTGTTGACCCATCCCGTTCCCCTCCTCAATCCTATTGCTGCCAGTGCTGTCTCCTGTACAACGACCACCTCACTCAAAACTGCAATAACCCCCCCCCCCCCCCAACATGCCCCCATCTAGAGCTTCCCATTTCCTTAAACAGTGTCCCAACCTCGCCTTCCCCCCCTTCCTGCAACACCTGCAATGAACCTCACCCCACCTATTCCTCCGAATGCAAAGCCAAACCCTCTCCCACCAACCCTGAGCTCACTGTTCCCGTTTGCCCCCTCGACCCGCCTATCCATCCCAACAACTCCCTCCGCCCTCCCCCTACAGCAGAAGACATCATCCGGTTTCTCACCATCGTTCTGCAGAACATCCACCCCTTCCAGTGCCCCCACACACTCCAGCAGCTTTCCCTTGCCGCCCACTCTGTTCTCCACTTAAACACTTACGCCTCCACTCCCATAACCAAGCCCACATTACCTTCACCCGCCACGATACGCTCATTTAAGCCCCTCTCTTCTCATACCGCTTCCTTCCCACCTCCTACTTCCTGGCGTGTCACTAGTATCGTCTCCTCTACCTCAACATCTGCTCCCTCAATGCCAACAAATACGTCTTCCTGCACCCTATGCCAGCACCAGGTTGACCCCTTTGTCCTTAATGAAACCTTCCTCCAGCCCCACCATGTTGTCTGCACGTCTCCCTATCTCCTTCACCACACTGACACACCCCTTCCCCAAGCCCGAGGTGGGGTCACTATAGGCCACCTCAAGCATCTCCCCGTCTGGCCACAACTCCTCCTCAATGACCCGACTGAACACCTTCTCCTCATCATATTTTTTCCCTCCCTCACTATCACCTGTGCCACTATCTATATCTGCCCCATAGCTCCTCTCCCCTTCGACTTCATTTCCCATGTTGACTGTACCTTCTCCACCTATGTGATCACTGCTGACCTCAACATCCGCAACCATGACCCCGCGACCCTTCGGTGGTGGCATCAGTTCCTTGCTACCCTCCATGGTGACGGTCCTCTCCCACAGCACACCTGTCCTGAAAGTAACTCCACCCCATTGTTATCCTCACTTCCCCCAACCTCCTTGGATGCATCGCCATTGACGTCCTCGATCCCAATGCTAGTGACCACCTTCCTGTCCTTCTCACCATCTCCTCTGCATGTCCCACCCCTGCCGCCACCCACCCAGCTGCCCCTCCAAAGAGTTTCCATGACTACCGCCATGCTGACTGCAATGCGTACCGAGAATCCATTACCTTACAGGTCGAAATCCACCCCCTCGCCTTTCACCATCATGTTGACATCATCCATGCCTCTTCCTTCCTTCAGAAGACTATCACTGACGCTGTGGAGGCTCATGTCCCTACCAAACTCATCTACCCTCACTGCCGTATGCTTCCTCCACAGGCTGTCCTTCTTCTGTGTGTATCCCGCAGGCTCTACCACTCCTTCCTCTGCACCCGTGACTGGGATACACTCATCCGCCACTGGCAATTACAGCAACACATCTGGAACCTGCTTACAGCAGAGAAATGCCAGGACTGGAACCTCAACTCCACTCTCCCTGTCAACTCCTCCAAGTACTGGTCAACCAGCCACCACCTTTCTGGTAGCCATCCCACCCCACATTACCCAATGACGATCGACCCTTTCCTGACAACCTCAGTAAGGCTAACCATTTCGCTTCCCACCCGAGTTCTTCTCCATTCATGACGATCCACATTTTGATTACTCCCTCTTTCCCACCGACCTTGACCGCAATGACTCCTCTGTCCCTCCGCTCACCCCTAGCTTCCAGTACTTGAATCGGTTACGCCTCTCAGACATCAACACTCCCATCACTGCACACGACATCACACTCGTCCTCCACTCCAAACGCAACACCGCCCCTGGTCATGATGGCGTCACTTACTGCCACTTCAATGAATCTCCCCCATCCTTCCTGGTGTCCTAACTACCCTGTAGAATATCCTCCTCTCCGCTGGATTGTACCCCAACCTGTGGAAGACTTCCCATGCCCTGCTGTTCCCTAAACCCAACAAACCCCCTCTGATACCTCTTCCTCTTGTTCCATCTGCCCACCTCCATTTTCAGTAAGGTCTTCGAGACCATCCTCTCTCACCATATTCACCGCCACCTTAACCAGCACCACCGCTTCTGGCCTTCCTTCTCCGCCAATGACCAGCTTCTTAACCATACCAATCTATTTTTCCCTCCAACTTAACTCCCATTGCTCCACTATCTTTATTTCCCTTGACCTCCAGAACGCCTATGACCATGTGTGGCATCCCGGGCTCCTCTTTAAACACCAGACCTATGTTCTACCTATCAACTTCGTCCATCTCGTTGCTTCCTTCCTCTCCCATCGTCCCTCCTATGTGACTATCCACAATTCCAACTCCTGTACTTTCCATCCCTCTGCCGGCGTGCCCCAAGGCTCTGTGCTTTCCCCTCTCCTCTACCTCCTGTACACTATGCCCATACCTCCCCCGCCTGTTCATCCCCTCCTGTTTGCTGATGGAACCGCCTTCCTAGCTCTTTATCCTACACTTCAATGGTCCCAACGTACCCTCCAAACCCACCTTGACCAATTCACCACTTGGTGCAACGAGTGGTTCCTCTATATCAACCCCTCGAAGACCCAGGTGATCATCATAGGCTGCAGCACCCACTCCTTCCATCCCCGTGATTTCTACCTCACCGTTGATGGCTGTCCTATCCACCTCACTCCTACCCTCAAATACCTTGACCTCAGCCTCGACCGCCACCTCACCTGGACTCCCCATCTCCTTGCCATCAACACAAAGCTCACAACAGACTCCGCCTCCAGAAGCTCCTGTCCAGCCAGACATGGGATCTGCATCCTTCCACTATCCTTCACACCTACAAATCCTTGATCTGCCCCATCCTCAGTGTGGATTTCCGCGCCTCCCAGGTTCTATAAATCCCTCCAAATCCTCTAACACCATGCACTCTGCCTCGCCTTCTGCATCTGCCTTCTAACCCCCATGTGTATCGTCTACAACCCATTCCCTCACCTTCTCCTTTTCCTTGAACACATCTCCTCCCTCAGCCCGTTGCCACGCCTTTACCATTGTGTCCCACCCTCTCTCCACACCCTCAGCCTCCTTTCACAATGCAACTTCCACCACCCACCCTTCCTGGATGATGAGCTTCGCCCTGACATCTACCCTTCCTACCAACTCTAACCCACTCTTCCTCCTGCCTCCTGCTCAGGGCTCCCTCTCCTCCCCCTCCCTTCTCCTGAGCGACTTTCCCCCCCTACCCCCTCCCTCTATTGTGCTCCCCTTCAGTGTCTCTGTACTCCCTCCTGCCTTGTCTTCCCTCTTCATCTCCTGCCCCACCAGTCTCCTGCCTCTTAGTGTACCCACTGAAGGCCCTACTCTTTCCATCCCACTGCCTCCCCTGCTGCCCCTTGCTCTCCCCTCCTTTTCCATCCTCTCCAGCCTCTCCCTCGGTAGGTCCGACCTGACAGTTTTTTTCTTCATCATGTGTGCTCCAAGTGGATTTTAAGTGTGTTATTCTGGAGCGTTTTAATACTGTGGCCAACTTTTAACCTGTGCATGTGCCTTCAGTGTCTTCTTTGTGTTTTAAGAATCGCCAACTCTGTTTTTTAACTTTATGTCGACTTTTTTAATTTTCCCTCCATGAACGTCTCCATGTTAGGGTATTTTTACCTCCATTATCTCCCCTTACTGTGTTTTATGTCCCCCTTTTTTATCGCCTTATATGTAACGTTTTATTCTTGTCTTAGTTGTCATGTCACTCGGCTGAAGAGCGGCGGATTGTGCCCCTGACAGCTCTCCCCTGCCCATATGGGGCAGGGGAATGAAATCACAACAAAGAAAAAAAAGAGCCCGAAGTTCAGTTCGCGCTGGATGCCGACCTCGTGTACTGCAACCGTCGAAGATTACGTCTTCGTCTCGGAATTGGACTGTTAATAGTGTGTGAGTGTGTTACCACGAACCTTTGTGGAAATTAAGAAGTGAACTATTGTTTACCTCAATTAGGAGACTTTTTTGTCGTTATTGTTACCTTTCGTTTGTATATTCAGTCGTCAACCTTCTGAACTTACATCAATAAAAGTAGTGTTGTGAAAAATTGCGAACTGTCAGTCACAACAAGGATGAAATTCGTAAATGACTGAGATCAAATTCTGGAATAGCAATCACACTGTTTCAGACTGCGACATTCTCTCTCAATGCATATGTGCAGTCCTAAGCTATGTTACATGCAGTTAAGTACTTTTAAAACTTACGAATTTTACTCTTGACAAGAATGGCCTTGGAACTGAAGTTTTGCTACCATCATCATTGATATTGAATACCAAACTTTAAAGAATACGTGTACGTGGCCACCAAATTCGCTTAGGACAACAGGACTGGTAACTCCATCACACGGGACAGCTCCTACACCACACTAATAACATGCCTCCTTGTGGAATAGCGATGTCCTCAGAATGTAGCTGCAGAGAGCATATTACCAGTTCCAAAAGTAGCACAGAAAAACATATTCATTTCACTAAACAGAAACAAAACCGCTATTTTGACCTCTTCTCCCTAAAAGACGAAGCTAATTACGAGGAGGAAAAAACAAAGAAGAAAACCGAACCATGTAGGTATAAGTCCGCAAGAAGTCCAGGGATATTCCGAAGTAAGCAAAACACATGAAGCTACAAAAATCCTCAAAATTAAGCAGCCTAATTTGTCCAGTGCTAGTGGTAATTTAGAAGAAGACAATGAATAGCTTTACTGTTTGACTTCTCTGAAGAGGCGAATCAAATATAGTGTGTGCCCCAATTGCGCT
Organism: Schistocerca piceifrons; assembly: GCF_021461385.2. NCBI lineage: Eukaryota > Metazoa > Arthropoda > Insecta > Orthoptera > Acrididae > Schistocerca > Schistocerca piceifrons. The sequence continues at coordinate 415,057,369 of NC_060139.1, read as the reverse complement.
CGCAGTTCGTGTGCGGGAGTTGACAGTGAGGACGAGGTTATCAACGTATGCACTTTATGTGATGTATGAACTGTTACAGATTATATGCCATTTACAACTAGATCTAATTTTTGTATGTGAAATCTGTGTAAGCTGTAAAGGTTTTTATTTACGACTAAGTTTCGGACGTGAAATATTATTTCCCCTTTTTGCATTTCCAGTATGGCAAAATGGGGAAACTACCGTTTCTCAATTTCTTCAGTAAGGTAAGATTTTGAAAGTTAATATCGTAACAAAGAGGTCTAAACTAATTTAGTTGATCATTTAACTTTCTTGCTCCTCAAACTGACCGAAGAACATTAATTACCCCATTCTGCCATAGGTTTCCTACGTCCATGGAACAGGAATAACCCATAACACCCGGACTAACAAAAAGATCGTGTTCGACAATGCAGCAAACCATGAAGTTTTTATTTCTTCTTCTTGAACTTTAATTCACAAATTTCTCCTTGGTTTTACTTACAGCGTGCTTAGTGTACAGATTGAATAACACCCGAGATAGCCTGCTGCCCTGTCTCACACCTTTATCAGCTACAGCTTAGGTTTCATGTACTCCGACTCTTACAATTAAACGCTTGTTTCGTTACACGTTGTATATAAATTTTCGTTCCCTATATTTAGCCCTGCTACCTTCAGAGTTTCAAAGAGTATATTCTAGTTAACTTTGTCAAACGCTTTCTCTTAATCTGCAAACCCTGTAAACGTAGGTTTGCCTTTCTTCAGTCTTAAGAAAAGTCGTAGGGTTCGTCTCTGTAACCTAAACTGATCTTCCCTGAGGTCGACTTCTACCAGTTTTCAATCCTTCTGTAAATAATGTCAAATTTTTGCGATCATGACTTACTACATTGATGGTTGGATAATAGTCACATCTTATTGAATAAGTTACGGAAGATTGCATTGTTTTTACAAGGTAAGCAATGTTTACCGCTCATTTTTATTCAGACTGAAATGAATTCTCATCTTCAGAAGACATAGAAGTAGGTAAACTGATTGTGAACTGACCAAGTATCACAAATCCGTTCCCTATGATGCTTCTTTCTTTCTAGACAAATCTTTGGATGGCTGCTTCTATTACCTCTGTCTGATAAGCGATGACCATCATGTGTGCCAGATCTGGTAGCTATAAAACGTAAATATGCTCGGATGGAAGTGATGCGAAAGCAAATGGAGAACTGGTCGTCCGTTTGCTTGTCCCTCCACCATGATGGCATGTCACCTAATCACTTTTCTACAGTTACAGAGAGCAAGATAGGAGTTTAGAATGTAAGGAAACCATCATGTAGACTGTGGCTAAGCCATGTTTCTTCAACATCCTTTCTTCCCGGAACGCTAGGCCTGTAAGGTATGCAGGAGGACTTGTGTGAAGTTAGGAAGGTGGTAGATGTGGTACTGGCGTCAGCAAGACTGTGACGGGAAGTAGGGAGTAGTCAATAAATCGCTCATCAGTAGAGCATTTGCACGCGGAAGGTTCCAAGTTCGAGTCCCGATAAGGTGTACAATCTGCCAGAAAGTTTAAACGTACCAGTCGTTTCTTCTTATTAGAGATCTACTATGGGGTACTATGTCTTATGACATTACGTCTTTTGCTGGAAGATTATGCAGCAGAATTCCTTAGATGGTCGGTTTGTATCAATTATGAAATGTTGTTGTTAACGTTATCCTTATTTCCTTAACGTTGTAATTTATTTTATACGACCTTCGTATACAGTCGATTGAGTGGTCACAGCCTCCTAAAAGAGAACTTTTCTTGGATTAGAGTGGAGTTCACCCCCTGAACCTGTCATCCTGATTCAAATATTGCGTGGTTTCGCTAAAACATAGCACACGAAATCCGATATTCTCTACGCTCCGGTTCCAACTGAGAGTGCCAACGCTGCCTGCCATAACAAACCGGAATACTATTCCGTCCAGGTCGACCAAGATGAGAAGTCACTCACGGTCGGCTGCTGTGAGTCGGACTGTCAAATCTTGTCAAATCTTCCGTGAAACTCTCAGTAAACGTGCTGTCATGGACATCTTCCTATAGTGAACACATTTGTGGTCATTGCTATGGTGATCAAACAAAACATTAGGGAACGAGAGTGTATGTGAATAACGATGAAGGCAGATAAAATTAAGTTATCCATGCTTACTAAACCCAGATGTGTAACAGTAAAAATAATGCAGTCCTAATTTTATAAACAGACTATTATCGTGAAAATCGGCAGCCTTTCAAATTAACAGATGTTTTGTTATTTCGAATTCAAGAATTAATTGAAAAATATGAACTTAAACTACAATTCCAAATTTCTGATGGTAGATTCTTGTAACTATATTTGTAGAAATGCTGTCGCTTGGGCTATATGTGGTATACTGTCAAAATAGTATTTTCGCACTCATACATCGTCTTCGTGCCGTCGGGCAATGGGGTTTGGTTGCTTCTCTTCTCATTCCACAAGCGATAATTTTTTCTCATTGTATTATTTCGCATAATAGACCTTCAGGACGCGTGAGAAATTCTTCCACATGGCTGTGCTCTGCTCAGGCTATATCAAGACTTAATGTGAGTTTCCATTATATTCTCGAACTATTTGTCACGGAATGAGTTTCATGCATGGATCTATTCAAGATTCCGGGCGGTAAAGTGATATAGCACTGCTCTTCAGTGTTTGTCCAAAAGTTATGCGAACATGTACAGATTAGCGGCTGTTGTGGCTTATATTTTAGAGCACTGTACTAAGGAAAATTATCGAAGTCCACCTTTCATTGGTTGGCAATGTTGGATGCGTATACTGATCTTAAATCTTAACAGGTTAGTGGACGTGTAAGTATTTGATACCAGTTTAATGCCTCAGATTTTGGACTTCATTAGCATTTGCTTGCGGCAAAAGAAAAACAACAACTCATTTGGGAAACAATCACCGCTTAGGACATACTTGCTTTTACGTTTAGGTTTTCTGTCACATGTGACATCTTTTAGGGCCTACAGCTTTATATAAAATTTCCGAAAAAGCTGTCTTATTTGAAGTTTATTTTTATATTCCACAGGACCTGCCTTCTCACTACTGCAAAAAAAAAGAAAAAGAAGAATGGTTCTGAGCACTTTTTGACTTAGCTTCTGAGGTCATCAGTCGCTCGGCTCCAGACTGTAGCGCCTAGAACCGCACACCCACTCCGGCCGGCTCACTACTGCACAGCTGAATAAACGAAATTGACGTTACATTGGTTTTCCATGAATGCAGTCACACATTGTTCTTCCCTAACCGGCGTTCTCTAAATTCCAATACAACCCCTTTACGTTCGCCGGTAAAAAAATACTGCTGGGTGCGGAGTGGAGCACCGTAGGTCGGGTGTGAAACATTCATGTTTCGTGTTCACAGCGTTTATCTACTTTTTCCAGCAAAATGGTGTCTCGTGTTCACGAAAATTGTGGCTATTTTACGTCGAACACAATATCCGAACACATCATATGGACTACAAAAATAACAATAAATAATTTAATAATAAATCTGTGTTAGCACTTTGATAAGCTACTGCTCTCTCTCTCCCTCCCTCCCTCCCTCCCTCACTCTCTCTCTTTCTCTCTCTCTCTCTGATTCTCACCATGTATTAACATGCTGTTGCTATGTCTGGGCATATAGCCCACCAACGTATACGTGCAGCGCCACGGGTTGCCTACACACGAGAGAGTGGGGGCCTCGACAAAGGGGACGCAGGTAACGCGCGCTTCTATGACAGTAACACTAGCGCAAGGCGTGTTACGGGGGACAACTCAGGATGCAGCACTGCAACTCAGGGTTGTCGCTTCACTGGCAAGCGGCAGTGGCTAGGAGGTGTAACTCCTAGGAGGTGTAGTTAGCGTGGACTTATTGTTTCGTCCTCATCAAATGGCTTTGCCAGCAGCCTTTGGTATGTCGGTCAGCTATTGTCGTTGTGTTCAGAGGTTGTCTCACGTTGTGGTTCTTAAGACATAGACTTTATGATATAGTCAGCGTGTAGCCTTCGCTTTTCCTCCCGGAAGTGTCAAACTGAGACTGTTACTTCCACTGATAGACGATTTTATGTTCTGGTTCACAAATGCCCCTGGAAAAAGAAGAGCGAATTTACGTTGTTATTAAAAAGCAATTGTTTGTTGTTTGTCAGGGCGTAAGTTCTTCTTTTTGGAGAGGAGGTTATCTCAAGAATGTTTAGTGAAGGCAGAATGAATGCTGAAGATGAAGACCGCAGTGGACTTCCATCAACCTCACGGACAGATGTCAACTTGACCAGAATGAATACATTTTCGACATTATTTGGTACATGGAAAGTGAAAAACAGTATCTACAAGTAAAAAGTTTCTATTTATGGCCTTGCAAATATTTTTAATGTCTTTGTGTGCAAATATTTTCTCTAGCAAATAAATATGTCAACGGCCTTGTCGCAGTGCTTACACTGCTTCCAGTCAGTTTATCGAAGTTATGCGCTGTCGGGCTGGGCTAGCACTTGGACGAATGACCATCCGGCCTGCCGAGCGCTGCTAGCGATCGGGGTGCACTCAGCCCTTGTGAGGCAAACTGAGGAGCTACTTGATTGAGAAGTAGCAGCTCCGGTCTCGGGAACTGACATACGGCCGGGAGAGCGGTGTGCTAACCACATGCCCCACCATATCCGCATCCAGTGACGCCTGTAGGCTGAGGATGACACGATGGCCTGTCGAACTGTTGGGCCTTCATGACCTGTTCAGGTGTAAATAGATATTGAAGTTTTGAAATATTTGGGTAACGTTTTTCAAATGCTGCGCAATTTCCATTCTGAAACTAAGACCCGCGCCTTGGATAACAAATTCTCTGTTCTAATTCTGTCGCTGTGGAGTGTAGTTCAGTTGCACATTAAATTCGAACAGTTTAGATTAGGCGTTACCGTGACACGGTTGGGGGAATGCAATGGCAAACCACCTCCGCTGGACCTTGCCTAGTACGGCGGTGTTGGTCTCCTGCATCGCCCCTACACTCCTCACTCCCAGGTGTACGGGACCTCATCATCATATGCCGTACATATGAGCGAGGTTTCTACGGCTGTCGCCGCCTCTCACATCCCAATCGCCATCTTTCACGGTCATTCCAGTGTCCTTAATTAAGATCTCCCGCCGCCATTGCTTCGTTGACGCCATCTTTCCAGCATCTCGCAGGTCTACCGCGCTTTCTTCTTTGATGTGGAGTCCATTGCCATACATGTTTTGGCCATCTTGTGTCTGGCATACGCTGTAAGTGACCATAGCAGAGGAGGCTCTTCTTTAGTATGCAGTCTAGGATTGTGCTTTCGACATTCATAACCTCTCTGATCCTACCATTTCTAATATGATCAAACCTGGAACATCCACAACTCCTCTCCAGAAATACATCTCGGCAGGCAGCTGGCGATCTTTCTGCCTCTGAGTTAGTTCCCACAACTCTGCACCATATGTCGTGATGCTCTCAATAATTGTGTGGTAGATGATATGTTTTGTTCTGCGCGTTTTGCTTTTGTTCCAGAGAATATGATTTAGTTGTTTTATCGCTCGCTTGCCCTGACCAATTTTGTTGTTTGTATCATCCATACTTCTACCATTGGACGACAGTGTCACTCCGAGGTACTTAAAATTATGACGCCCTTTAACAGTATCAGCACCGAGTTGTAAGTCGTTAACAACATTTTCTCCCACTTTTAGATATTCTGTTTCTAAATATGTTTATGACAAGAGCCCATTTTCATATTCTTCTTTTAATTTGCGGAGCATGTAATTTTATTGATATAGAATGACTCTAAGCACCATGGGACTTAATATCTGAGGTCATCAGTCCCCTAGACTTGGAATTACTTAAACCTAACTAACCTAAGGACATCACACACATCCATGCCCGAGGCAGGATTCGAACCTGCGACCGTAGCAGCCGCGCGGCGCCGGACTGAAGCGCCTGGAACCGGATATGGAATGAAACAACAAGTTTACTGTTACCAATCGAAGACAATGACTGTTAACAGTGCACGTTTTGTTTCATTTCATATCAATTGCACTTTGTGAATGCGTGTAGACTGCGAAACAAGCTTGGTTTTCAGGTGAGTATGTTGTTGTTGTTGTGGTCTTCAGTCCTGAGAGTGGTTTGAGGCAGCCCTCCATGCTACTCTGTCCTGTGCAAGCCTTTTCATCTCCCAGTACCTACTGCAACCCACATCCTTTTGAATCTGCTTAGTGTATTCATCTCTTGGTCTCCCTCTACGATTTTTACCCTCCACGCTGCCCTCCAATACTAAATTGGTGATCCCTTGATGCCTCTAAACATGTCCTACCAACCGATCCCTTCTTCTGGTCAAGTTGTGCCACAAACTTCTCTTCTCCCCAATCCTATTCAATACTTCCTCATTAGTTATGTGATCTACCCATCTAATCTTCAGCATTCTTCTGTAGCACCACATTTGGAAAGCTTCCATTCTCTTCTTGTCCAAACTATATATCGTCCATGTTTCACTTCCATACATGGCTACACTCCATACGAATACTTTCAGAAATGACTTCCTGACACTTAAATCAAAACTGGATGTTACAAATTTCTCTTCTTCAGAAACGCTTTCCTTGCCATTGCCAGCCTACATTTTATATCCTCTCTACTTCGACCATCATCAGTTATTTTGCTCCCCAAATAGCAAAACTCCTTTACTACTTTAAGTGCCTCATTTCCTAATCTAATTCCCTCAGCATCACCCGACTTAATTAGACTACATTCCATTATCCTTGTTTTGCTTTTGTTGATGTTCATCTTATATCCTCCTTTCAAGACACTGTCCATTCCATTCAACTGCTCTTCCAAGTCCTTTGCTGTCTCTGACAGAATTACAATGTCATCGGCGAACCTCAAAGTTTTTATTTCTGCTCCATGAATTTTAATACCTACTCCGAATTTTTCTTTTGTTTCCTTTACTGCTTGCTCAATATACAGATTGAACAACATCGTGGAGAGGCTACAATCCTGTCTTACTCCCTTCCCAACCACTGCTTCCCTTTCATGTCCCTCGACTCTTATAACTGCCATCTGCTTTCTGTACAAATTGTAAATATCCTTTCGCTCCCTGTATTTCAACCCTGCCACCTTTAGAATTTGAAAGAGAGTATTCCAGTCAACATTGTCAAAAGCTTTCTCTAAGTCTACAAATGCTAGAAACGTAGGTTTGCCTTTCCTTAATCTTTCTTCTAAGATAAGTCGTAAGGTCAGTATTGCCTCGCGTGTTCCAGTGTTTCTACGGAATCCAAACTGATCTTCCCCGAGGTTGGCTTCTACTAGTTTTTCCATTCGTCTGTAAAGAATCCGTGTTAGTATTTTGCAGCTGTGACTTATTAAGCTGATAGTTCGGTAATTTTCACATCTGTCAACACCTGCTTTCTTTGGGATTGAAATTATTATATTCTTCTTGAAGTCTGAGGGTATTTCGCCTGTTTCATACATCTTGCTCACCAGATGGTAGAGTTTTGTCAGGAATAGCTCTCCCACGGCCGTCAGTAGTTCCAATGGAATATTGTCTACTCCGGGGGCCTTGTTTCGACTCAGGTCTTTCAGTGCTCTGTCAGACTCTTCACGCAGTATCATATCTCCCATTTCATCTTCATCTACATCCTCTTCCATTTCCATAATATTGTCCTCAAGTACATCGCCCTTGTATAGACCCTCTATATACTCCTTCCACCTTTCTGCTTTCCCTTCTTTGCTTAGAACTGGGTTTCCATCTGAGCTCTTGATATTCATACAAGTCGTTCTCTTATCTCCAAAGGTCTCTTTAATTTTCCTGTAGGCGGTATCTATCTTACCCCTAGTGAGATAGGCCTCTACATCCTTACATTTGTCCTCTAGCCATCCCTGCTTAGCCATTTTGCACTTCCTGTCGATCTCATTTTTGAGACGTTTGTATTCCTTTTTGCCTGTTTCACTTACTGCATTTTTATATTTTCTCCTTTCATCAATCAAATTCAATATTTCTTCTGTTACCCAAGGATTTCTACTAGCCCTCGTCTTTTTACCTACTTGATCCTCTGCAGCCTTCACTACTTCATCCCTCAAAGCTACCCATTCTTCTTCTACTGTATTTATTTCCCCCATTTCTGTCAATTGCTCCCTAATGCTCTCCCTGAATCTCTGTACCACCTCTGGTTCTTTTAGTTTATCCAGGTCCCATCTCCTTAAATTCCCACCTTTTTGCAGTTTCTTCAGTTTTAATCTACAGGTCATAACCAATAGATTGTGGTCAGAGTCCACATCTGCCTCTGGATATGTCTTACAATTTAAAACCTGGTTCCTAAATCTCTGTCTTACCATTATATAATCTATCTGATACCTTTTAGTATCTCCAGGGTTCTTCCATGTATACAACCTTCTTTCATGATTCTTAAACCAAGTGTTACTTATGATTATGTTGTGCTGTGTGCAAAATTCGACCAGGCGGCTTCCTCTTTCATTTCTGTCCCCCAATCCATATTCACCTACTATGTTTCCTTCTCTCCCTTTTCCTACACTCGAATTCCAGTCACCCATGACTATTAAATTTTCGTCTCCCTTCATAATCTGAATAATTTCTTTTATTTCATCATACATTTCTTCAATTTCTTCGTCATCTGCAGAGCTAGTTGGCATATAAACTTGTACTACTGTAGTAGGCGTGGGCTTCGTATCTATCTTGGCCACAATAATGCGTTCACTATGCTGTTTGTAGTAGCTTACCCGCATTCCTATTTTCCTATTCATTATTAAACCTACTCCTGCGTTACCCCTATTTGATTTTGTGTTTATAACCCTGTAGTCACCTGACCAGAAGTCTTGTTCCTCCTGCCACCGAACTTCACTAATTCCCACTATATCTAACTTCAACCTATCCATTTCCCTTTTTAAATTTTCTAACCTACCTGCCCGATTAAGGGATCTGACATTCCACGCTCCGATCCGTAGAACGCCAGCTTTGTTTCTCCTGATAACGACATCCTCTTGAGTAGTCCCCGCCCGGAGATCCGAATGGGGGACTATTTTACCTCCGGAATATTTTACCCAAGAGGACGCCATCATCATGTAATCATACAGTAAAGCTGCATGCCCTCGGGAAAAATTACGGCTGTAGTTTCCCCTTGCTTTCAGCCGTTCGCAGTACCAGCACAGCAAGGCCGTTTTGGTTATTGTTACAAGGCCAGATCAGTCAATCATCCAGAATGTTGCCCTTGCAACTACTGAAAAGGCTGCTGCCCCTCTTCAGGAACCACACGTTTGTCTGGCCTCTCAGCAGATACCCCTCCGTTGTGGTTGCACCTACGGTACGGCTATCTGTATCGCTGAGGCACGCAAGCCTCCCCACCAACGGCAAGGTCCATGGTTCATGGGGGGAAGGGTGACTATGTATCATTTGTATTTTACCTAAGTGTGAATTGGTTGTCACGTAACCAAGACTATTAGTGCAGCTATATTAGACCTGGTTTAAAACAGACTCGGTAGTTCGAAAGTAGCCGCCAGTTTAGTAAAACTGGACGGAATTAGAATAAAGAATTTGCTTTTCCCCTTGTTTTGCTTCTCTGCAGTTTACGATACAAATTTTGTGGAGAACATCCGTTATGGATTTGTGTTCGACCATTAACAGAAAATTTTGAACTACTGCTTCTTTAATTCTGATCCTATATTGTAACTTTCTGTGTACAGATTTTTTTTAAGTTGCTTCCTTCACACCTATTCTTTCAATACAGGGTGAACATTAATAAAACTAACAAACTGCAGGGACGGATTCCTGACTCCAGATAGAGGAAGAAAGGTCCCGTGAACATGTGTCTGGAAAGGCATTGTTGCCACGGCAGATGGCACTGACAAATGAAAGTTGCTCTCACCGTGGGCCATGTGATCACTGTGTGTTGCAGACTGTGTGATTGACGTAGCGTACTGTAAGCAGCAGAATGGTACGATATTCAAGTCGGAAAGAAGCCGAGATGTGTGTTTGCGACCAAGCACATGGAAACGGTCGAGAGGCAAGACGGCTATGCCAAAACAAATACCGCCACTGATATCAACCACATCACACAGCATTTCAAACTCTTTTTAGGCGCTTGTGTGATCAAGGGTCGTTGCAGACGGAAGAACGTGCAGGAAGGCAACGGATTGTGCGTGTACCTGATTTGGAGTTCAAGAATCTGAATGAAACACTAGACCGAGTTCTAGGCAAGTGGTCCGCCAATATGGTGTAAGCCCAAGTACGATTATGTGTATCCTGCATGAAAATCGCTGCGTCACCTGAAACGAGTGCAAAGATCATAAGATTTTCCTCAGTGGGAAGGATTCTGACGATCAGACCTCTGTTCGAGCCCAACACAATTACGGGATTTTTATCATAAGTCCTTTTTACCTAAGTGTTAACGCGTGTATTGCATTCCATGGAAGCCCTTTGAACATCTGTTGTGACGTGGAGATGATACAGTTCTGTACTGTGTTCTAGTACGATTTGTTGTCGCTGCACGCACACCGTCATTTCCGGACATATGTTCATAGGACCCTTTTTCCTCAGTTTCCAGCCAGGAATCTGTCCCTGCAATTGGTCGGTTTTATTATTGCTCACCCTGTATATGCAATAGGGCGTGTTTTAACATTTTTTACCTTGTAATATGTTCTGACTGACTACAAATTTATGTCTCAGCATTAATAATGATTTTCAAATGGTTCAAATGGCTCTAAGTACTATGGGACTTAACATCTGAGGTCATCAGTCCCCTAGACTTAGAACTACTTAAACCTAACTAACCTAACGACATCACACACGTCCATGCCCGAGGCAGGATTCGAACCTGCGACCGTAGCAGCAGCACGGTTCTGGACTGAAGCGCCTAGAACCACTCGGCCACAGCGACAGCAATAGTGATATTATAATAATAAAAATGATGATAATACTTACAAAAGTAGTCAGTAGGCAACAGTTAAAAATAGTATCCCATAAACCCATTTCCATCATTCGGTATTGATCTCAGCGAAGTGAATTCGCGTTGACGTTCCAGACAGCCGTTTGCTGGGGACTCTGAATTGCGTAGCGTCCTGGTACGTGTACTTCCAATCTGAATCGACCTTTTCAGAACGCCTGCCGTCACTTTTGTCCCAGTAAGAGTGAAAACATTATTCCTATTCCAGAATGAGATTTTCGCTCTCCAGCGGAGTGTGTACTGATACGAAACTTCCTGGCAGATTAAAGCTATTTGCCGGACGGAGACTCGAGCTCGGGACGTTTGACTTTCGCGGGCAAGTGTTCTACTTTCTGAGATACCCAAGCACGACTCACGCCCCGTCCCCACAGCTTCACTTCTGCCGGTACCTCGTCTTCTGTCTGTGAGGACGGGGCGTGAGTCGTGCTTCGGTAGCTCAGATGGAAGAGCACTTGCCCACGAAAGGCAAAGGTCCCGTGTTCGAGTCTCGGTCCGGTACACAGTTTTACTCTGCCAGGAAGTTTCATTATTCTTATTACCCTTATTCCGGAGGAATAAGTTGCCATCTGAAGCATCAACAATGTGTTACAGTGTATTTTCACTGTATCCATTGTGGATGGCAAACAGCAAAAGCGATTTAAACTGGTGATTTATTTCGGTAAATTGAGCACCCTGTCCATTTTTAACTTTTGAAACGATTTATTTTCTGTACATCTTACTAGCCATTGCAGGCTCATCAACAGATGGAGGTGTTACGGGAACGTTGTTTGATCTGTGTGCAGTTAGTCGCTACAGTCGTGGTGACTGCAAAGTTTCTTAATATCCATGGCAAAGACAGGCAATCACCACAACAACAGTAGCTAACTGCACATGGTCCAGGTAATGTTGCCGTAACAACTGTGACGATAAGCTTGCAGCGGCTACAAAATTACGCTGAAGCACCTAAGAACCGGGTACAGGCAGCATATTCAAATACAGAGATATGCACAATAAGGCGCTATGGTCAGCAACGCCTATATAAGATAGCAAGTGTCTGGCGCAGTTATTAGATCGGTTACTGCTGCTACAATGGCAGGTTACCACGATTTAACTGTGTTTGTACGAGGTGCTATAGTCGGCGCACGAGCGACGGGACACAGTATCTCCGAAGCAGTGATGAAGTGGGGATTTTCCCGAACGACCATTTCAGGAACGTACAGCGAATATGAGGAATCCGGTAAAACAGCAAATCTTCGACATCGCTGCGGCCGGAAAAAGATCCTGCAAGAACGGGATCAACGACGACTGATGAGAATAATTCAAAGTGACAGAAGTGCAACTCTTCCGCTAATTGTTACAGATTTAAATACTGGGTCATTAACAAGCGTCAGTGTGCGAAAATTCAACGAAACATCATTGATGTGGGCTTTCAGAGCCGAAGGCCCAGTCGTGTAGCCTTGATGACTGCACGACAAAAAGCTTTATACGCCTCGCCTGGACCCGTCAACACCGACATTGGACAATTAATGACTGGAAACAAGTTGCCTGGTTGGACGAGTCTCGTTTCAAATTGTATCGAGCGGATGGATGTCTACGGGTGTGGAGACAACGTCATAAATCCATGGACCCTGCATGTCAGCAGGGGACTGTTCAAGCTGTGTAGGCTCTGGAATGGTGTGGGCCGTGTGCAGTTTGAGCGATGTGGGGCGCCTGATACGTCTAGACAAGACTCTGACGAACGTAAGCATCCTGTCTGATCACCTACATCCATTCATGTCCATTGTGCATTCCAACTGACTCGGGCAATTACAGCAGGACAACGCGACACCCACAAACGTCCAGAATTGCTACAGAGTGGCTCCAGGAACGTTCTTCTGAGATTAAACACTTTCGCTGGCCACCAAACTCCCTACACATGAACATTATTGTGCATATCTGGGATACCTTGCCACGTGCTGTTCAGAATAGATCTCCATCCCTTGTATTCTTACGGTTTTATGGACAGCCCTGCAGAAATCATGATGTCAGTTCCCTCCAGAAGTGCTTCAGACGTTAGTCGCGTCACTGTCGCGTCGTGTTGCGGCACTTCTGCCTGCTCGCAGGGGCTCTATACGGTATTAGGCCGATGTACCACTTTCTTTGATTCTTCAGCATCTTTCATAGTCCAGAAAATAAATAGCATAAAAAATTACAAAAAAAGGACTGGTTACGTATTGTACCCAAATAAATCGCCATTTGTGACTAATATTGCTACGAGCACGAAGGAGGCCACAGTGGTGCTAGGTGGTGGTTGGCCTGTTTGGAGGGGCCTTTGAGTTTTTGGGGCGGCTCCCTGTGGGCCTCACGGCGAGGAAGGACGGTCTGCCATTAGCTGACCGCGACCCGGCCGCCTGTGATCGGCCGCCCTCACCACCACCACCGCCACCCCCGCCGTCGCCACCTCCCCATGAATAATGCAGCCGCCGCGCTACCTTCACAACCCTCCCTAACACTCCCCACTCCCTCTCCTTTTTCCTGCCCCCCCCCCCCTCTTTGAGCTCTGGCTATGCGACCGATAGACGCCTGAGGTAGTGTGTCTGGCATGCGATTGCATCAGCTCCGGAGATGAAGACAAAATTCGGATACTGACCACATCTTCACTTGTTTTTCTTTCTCCTTCAGTACGCTTTCATCATGTCATATGTAACTATCCATTTTCTTTTCATCCACTCCAAAACTTTCACTTATACGTAGAACTCATACGTTGACTCCTCAGTAAAATTTTTCGCATTCTACTGAAAAGTAGTTCTTCCACTACGTCTCCTACCATCTACCACTCCCGCTGTTTCCGAATTAATATAAATAACGTTTGGTTAAAATAGCGTTTTCAAACTAAATTTCTCCATCTATCTGAAATTGTTTGCAACCAGTGCCGCCCGGGAAGAGCCGAGCGGTCTCGGGCGCTGCAGTCATGGACTGTGCGGCTAGTCTCGGCGGAGGTTCGAGTCCTCCCTCGGGCATGGTTGTGTCCTTTTGATAATTTAGGTTAAGTAGTGTGTAAGCTTAGGGACTGATGACCATAGCAGTTAAGTCCCATAAGATTTCACACACATTTGAACTTTTCTTTTTTTTTTTTTTTTTTTTTTTTTGCAACCATTGCATTACTTATGAAAGTGGACTTACAGTGCAAAAGAGCTAAGGATTTCTTGGTGATCAGTGCGGATACGCTTTATGGAAGTACAGGAAAACAAGTAAATGGATCCGTAATACAGCTCGGTGGAAGACGTAATTATGACTGCCAGAAAAATTAAATTCCGGGTAGTAGCGCATGTAGCCAGGTGATCGATGGACCAAGGGAGTACTTTTCTCTATAGAAGAGCTATCTAAAGCAAAATGAGTGTATGAAATAAGAAAATATGCAAGTGGAAACTGGCCATGTGTTTTCTATCGTGGGGCCCTTAAATGTTTGGGGCAGAATCGCTATGTTATGTAACTCACACCCAAGTGGGTTTCTATTGAAACTGCACAAGGGACCTAACGTACTGCTGTAATAGTCCTGACACAAATCCTACATGGAGTGGCCAGCCTCTCATGTAATTTAGTCATTAAATTAATTGATCAAAGTTCCCCTACAAAAATTGCAATGGAAAATGTTATGGTGAGTGTATTTAACAGATAAACGCCATTATAAAAATTTACAATTACATTTATTTCCTGTAAACGGTATACGAAACTGATGACGAATTTGTACAACGAACGATCGTGTATTACCATATACCAAACATATAAATAGTCCTCATTTGATAGAGGTGTTGACAAAAAGTTAGTACAAACGACACTGCATGGAATCTGGTGTGCTTCTCTTCTATGAGAAGGGAGAGTAAAGTCAGCAGGTGAAATGTATAATATCGATAAACAAGAGGGTCATCGGATGCAGTATCATGATATCACCTATGGAGGCAAAGTGGTCCTACAGTTCCGCCGCTGAGAATCTTCAATTCCAATTTTGGCCAGCTGAGAATCGACTGAGAACCTGCAGGCCGGAGCTGCGTATGTTACTGACAATACGGCTGCTGCTCGTGGTCGAGACGGGCTGGAACTTGGAGATAGATCGAAGTACGAATGCGAAATAAACTAAGTGTTTTACGGGTGGCTTGACGGGTGAAACTGCGAATGAAATTATTCTTCAGCAGGGGCAACAAAGTATGCAACCGACGCTTGCGCCGGCCAGGATCCAACTTCTCGAATTCTCTTCCACCCTGCGCCCAGAGAGTGGCATCTCTGTTGTGCCAGAAGTCGGCCAGTCATGGCCGATAAAAAAAAGTTTAGCCAATTACGGCCTTACATGAAATTCGTCTAGTCTCCCACTACCGTAAACTATCAACCAAGACGCCAGTGCTGTTCCTTCGCGTCAATTCCCGATGGTAACTGCAAATGGGTGCTGGCACAAGAGCCGAGCAGCTTATCACAGCCTCCACCAGCACTTTGCATGGGTAGCTTTCCGGCGACGGACGCCAACGGAATGTAGCGCTTTCCTGCCCAGACCATAGGGCTTTTGCGAGAAAACTTCCCCAGCCATAGTAAAAACACCGAGCGTCCGTCACTCTGACTGCTGAAATCCAACACCAAAAGAGAAAGCCGCCAGTCACAGTGGGGTCGGGACTCCGTCCGCAATTTCTAGTGACCAGATGTTCCCCCTGCCTTCTGACCTTTCCCTGCTGTTGTGAGTGGTTGGTCTCCTCACAGCCCAGATTTTCCTGCTCGTCTCCAGTGTGAAATGAACACAATTAAGATATGCATGCATCCTATGCCCGATCACATACAGATTGGCACATAGCATCCGATTACCTATTTGCATGGCATTGTAATACGGTAGCGAATTGACACTAATATGGACGTGCTCAAATTCAGAGTTTAGAAATGCCGGATAGGCTGGTTTGATGGCCCCTAATAAGGGTGTGAAGAGGACAGAGGGCCTGCCATCTTCCACGAGATCAACGTGAATAACTTTTGCTGAAGAACATAATGCTAGGACAAAATTGGAGAAGGTCTTTTGTCGGATAACTAATGTTAAATGGCTGTTTATGATGATAATGATGATGGTACTTAGCAAGATTTCTTTAATCTGTTTATTCTTCTTATATGTTTTCTCCGTAGTTTCCTTTTTCACCTTTCTTGACACACATTTCTGCAACCGAGTTCGTTCATCCACGCAAACTCGTGTATTGCTTCCCCATCAATAAGTAGCCAGTTCAGATAGCGGTTGTGAAGGAAATTCACACCATTGCGATTTAACCTGAATGCGATGGAAACGGGGCTGGGGTAAGGAGTGGTAGTGGAATACAGTATCTCATCACCAGATGACATGCAAAACTCCTGGGTTTAATTCCAGACCCTTCTTTAATGTCTCTGCATATGACATTGATGAGGACTGGTCCGACAGATGGGGACATACGCTCTGTGCCTTTCTGTATCTACACCTCCGCTTGTAAATCACATGGCAGAGGACAGTTTTTTCACTGTATATATCCATTCATGGATCCCGCGTGTGACCGATGATAGCGGATAAGCCTCAGAGCGTGATAGTGATATTATTGGTGCTGTTCTGTGTTCACAGACTCCACGGTAGTGATAGGTAGGGAACTGAAGAATGTTCTCAGATTCTTGGAACGGTCTTCCTTTCAAGCCATGTTCGTGTCCCTGCTAGTTTCAGTTTCTCACAACCTCTCGTGAGGCAAACAAACCTATCATTCACACTGTCCTTTTTGTATACCACCGAAGTAGTCTTTTTGTTCATCTTTTATGGGTCTCAGCCACGGTTCATTGTAGAAGGCAGAATAAGTAGGTTATGTTCTAGTACAGGTTTCACCTTTTCTCTTCCCATCCATCGCTGACAAACAAACCACTTTTTTCTCCATACACAACACACTCATCGACATTAAAAAGCCACCTTTAAACTATCTCACATGTAAGCTACACATGTGGCATTCTGTCGGAAATCTTGCATCACCTGAAGAGACGACTTGAAAACAACCTATTGCACTAAATCTACACTTCGCATATTATTTTCTAATTTTATCTACTTCTGAATCATTGCCCTTCAAATGTTTGAGCGAAACTGCGTTAACTAATCCACTAATGAACGTCTAACGCCAGTCTTTTTGCACACTATGATTAGCAATACATAGTCATATCATAAAATGACTCACTGTGATAACCGTATAAGTGGAAAACAGTGAACAAGTATCAGTCAGACGACATTTATGAGAGAGAGTCATTTTGCCACAAGTCTAGCCATTCGTTAGGAACAATCTGTAGTCGCTAATTCGAAATTTTGATTTGAATTACTTTTGATAATATACAGAATTATTAAATGATATTCTCCAAGCAAGCTAAGAACAATGTTAACCTTCATACGACTCACATAATCAATAATTCTTTAATTCAGTTAAAGAAGGAACCTTACAGGTAGACTTTTCATTGATTGCAGCGACGTGATTCGCTGAAAAACTTTCACAGAATGCTAAATCTGTCCGGAGATAAGCGCAATACGTTGCTCATCTTTTACGCGTAGGTTGTTACATTTTCACACAAATGGTTTTTAAACATAACAGACGACGTTTATTTAAGTGTAATACAGCTCTTCTTTCTCAGCTACATAATAGAAAATGTGGTCCTCTTTTTCCAAAAGGGACAAGAAAGCTTTTCTTAGAGTAAGGAATTGAGGAGTACCTCTTGATATTTCTCGGTAAGAAGGAATTCAGCTGTCTTTAAAGAAAGATATCCTCCTTCTCTTTGTTTGTTCAGCCTTTTCTTCATGCTTCACAAACTCTCTCGAAACACTTTATATTCCAGAGCTTTAGCAGGAGTTACTCGAGCAAAAGTCTCTTACTCTGTGTGACGGTTTTTCTCCTTTATCCGCTTCATAGAAACATTGGCGACAAGCCTTTCCCAAAGATACCATATAAATGTCATCTCTTTGTTATTTTTGTCTGTTTGATTTCTCTTCGCAGGTATTACTTAAAGAGGTATCATGAGTTTTCAGTTACTATGTCTATGCACGTCAATATCGCTTAAATGTCCTTGATGCTGCCGTATGCTACTTAAACTGCCCTTAGCAGCGTTATTTAACGGTACACTGTATTCTGATACAGGAGTTCAGAATAGATGTCCGCAGCTCGTGGTCGTGCAGTAGCGTTCACGCATCCCGCGCCCGGGTTCCCAGGTTCGATTCCCGGCGGGGTCAGGGATTTTCTCTGCCTCGTGATGACTGGGTGTTGTGTGATGTCCCTAGGTTAGTTAGGTTTAAGTAGTTCTGAGTTCTAGGGGACTGATGACCATAGATGTTAAGTCCCATAATGCTCAGAGCCATTTCAGACTAGGTGAATAATGGATGCAGTTAAGTTCTCACAATAATTTCAGTGTAACAAAATGCTCCCAAATGTTCCACAAACAGAACGATATGTAATGATATCGTGTCATAAAAATGCCTGTACGCACATACACATGGTCAGACAACTCTACAATCGAGGAGTACGGTTGATCGCACTACGCCGAAGCCACAGCCGTTCGAAAGAAGTAAGTATGATGAAGACTCGTTTCGTAGTGTAATGGACCAACGGATGAACATCCAGTCGGCGAAGGGTCTATGGAGACACTTGGAATTTTGTTATATCCATACAGGATAGAAGTCGCCAGAAGTTTTATTTTTATTTTTTTTTTGTTCTGATTCAAACCCTTTCAGCGTTGAAATCAAGGTATTGATGATACGCCACCCTCCGGTCAACGGTCAGCACATATAACTAAACTACGACGCAGATGCTGACACAAATTCGTCAACTACCTCTGAGAAAAGTGTGGAGACATTGTAAGGTTAACAAAAATGCGTTAGTATCGTCATCGCTTAGGTTAGCGCAACTTTTCACAGGTGTGTGTGACTTTTTTGTGAACTATAATCCCACGTAATGAAACCTCGTGGTTCCTGCGTGATGCAGAGTAGAGATGGCATCCATCCCCATGATGGTGCAGACCATTGTGTTTTCTACACATAACCAAAGACGCGTGACGTTATTGCTCTGATCTATTCCGGAAGCAGTCTTTCCTCACAGCCCCCAGTAACTTCATAAACTTCATAAAAATAGTATATTGTGGCAAATTTAAAGGTATAGGTGTTTTGTTTGTGCCTTCTGCTTTCTTTGTCTTAGAATACGATTTACCCTGCATGGTACGTATAGATTGCATTTCTATAAGTGTAACTGAAACCAGTAATCTACAAAGACGAATAAAAAATCACAGCAAAAAAAAAATCATAGCACTACGGAGGAGTTGTGCGACATAAACGAATGATGGTAGGCGAGTTTCTACATTTGAGAGACAATGTCTTCTCAGATTTCGCGCCAGTCGCATTAAAGAGGCACTAGTAGCGCCACTATGAGAATGGAAATCCAGTTTACTTTAAATACATGCTGTATCGAGCCTGAGCGTTGGTTACTTTCGAGATTGGACATGGTGAATTCATGTCAAGAAAGTTCGCTTTTAAGGTTACAAAAATGTCATTAGCAGCGCATCACTGAATTTTAACGAGGTCGTACGATAAGGCTACGAGAGGCTGTATGTTCCTTCCGTGATACCATAGAAAAACTTTGCAGAATCTAGCAGTTGTATATGGTTGCTGGGAGCGGCCGTCAGGAGAATGTACAATCGCAAGAAGACCGAGCTCCGGAAGGCAAAGTCGCACTACCGAGGTGGAAGACCATCGTATTTGGCGCATCGTACTGCATCTGCAGCAGCAAGTTGAGCAGCAGTTGGCACCTCAGTGACGCAACGAACTGTTACAAATCGGTTACGTCAAGGACAGCTCCGAGCCAGACGCCCATTTGCGATTAAAAAGTATCAAGCGAGAGCTCATTGGAGGGCAGGGCGGATGTCTGTTACGTTTTCTGGTGAAAGCTGGTTTTGCCTCCCTACCAGTGATGGCCATGTGTTGGTTAGGAGAAGGCCAATTGAGTGCCAGAAACCAACCGGTCTGCATGCTAGACACACTGGGCCTGCTCTTGGAGTTATGTTCTGGGGAGCGATTTCGTGTGACAGCGGACTCACGCGGTTATCCTACTCACACTGACTGCAAATCTGTACGCCGATCACGTGACTGGACCTGGTGTGTCGCCACTCATAAACAGCATTCTGTGTGATATTTTCCAACACGATAACGCTCGCTCACGTACTGCTGTTGTAACCCCAACATGCTCCACCGAGAGTCGACTTGTTGCCTTGGCCTGCTCGACCACCAGATCTTTATCCAATCGAGCACATATGGGACATCATCGGCAACAACTCCAGCGTCATACACAACCAGCATTGTATTGAGCGACCAAGTGCAACAGGCATGGAATTCCACCCCACAAACTGACATCCGGCACCTGTAAAACGCAATACTTGCATTCAAAATTCTGGCAGTTACACCTGTTATTAGCGTAGCAGTATTTCACATTTGCAATGGCTTATCTCGCGCTTACATTGACCTGTGATCTAGCAGTGTTAATAACTTGTATATGTTACCTAGACAAACGTATTCCCAAAATTTCAGTACCCTACATTAATTATTTTCGGCATTGCGATTGTTTTCCGTCAGTGTAAATAAATGTGTAATATTTCTACCATGGCAGCACTTGTTTAATATCATATACATTAGTACAGGTTGTTTATAAACGAATACGGGTGTTTTAACGCTTTATAATATTTATTATATTAAACTTACAGTTGTAGATGTATCAAATGAAAGAGCAACTCAAACAGTTTTAGCAAGAACCTTATAAATATTCAATGTGAGCACGGTTTGTCACACGGCACACACCTAGTCTTTATCTCAGTTCTTCCCAAGCGTTGATAAGAGCGTCTTCAGTGATTATAGCAACAGCTGCTTCAATCCGGATTCTTAGTTCAGGGAGGTCTGCTGGTAGCGGAGGCACGTACACACGATCCTTGATGAAGCCCCAAAGGAAAAAATCGCATGGCCCTGTCATTGGGCCCCTTGCGGCCTATCCAGCGCTTGGGAACAGTGAAGTTCAACCAATCACGTACTTCGCTATGCCAGAGAGGTGGCGCACCATCTTGCTGGAAAATGAAGTTCTCTGGCTCATCTTCTTTCAACTGAGGGAAGAGCCATTGCTCTAGTGTATCAAGGTAAGAAGATCAAATGGCTCTAAGCACTATGGGACTTAACATCTGAGGTCATCAGACTTAGAACTACTTAAACCTAACTAACCTAAGGTCATCACACAAATCCATGCCCGAGACAGGATTAGAACCTGTGGCCGTAGCAGCAAAGCGGTTTCGGCCTGAAGCGCCTAGAACCGCTCGGCCACAGCGGCCGGCAAGGTAAGAAGTGCCAGTTACAGTAGGTTCATCAAAAAGGAAAGGTCCATAAACTTTCCGCCGGGATACAGCACAAAAAACTGTGACTTTAGAGGAATCTCGTTGCATTTGTACCACCTCGTGAGGATTTCCTGATCCCCAGATGCGCACATTGTGGGTGTTAACATGTCCACTAAGGTGAAAGGCTGAGTCATCACTGAAGACAAATGATCCAGAAAATCTTCATCGTCATGAAACACATTTCGTTTGCGAAGTTGGCATGTAATCCATGGTCTTGGTAAAACTGTTTGAGTTGCTCTTTTTATTTGACATATCATTTCTAACTGTAAGTTATATGTAATAAATATTATAAAGCGTTAAATCCCCGATGTTCATTTGTAAACACCCTGTATTTCGAGTTGAAAGCATCGGTGCACAACGATTTTCTTCTTCTTCTTAGTACGACATTTTCGCATGAAATTTTGGACAATACCGATGCGGAAAAGCTATCGTTGATTGTGGAAGCAAACGACCAGTTAAATTCCAAATTATAAAATTCAACAAAAATGTTTTTCAGGCGACTAACAGCAGTATCGAAATACTTGGAGACTTGCATGGTACACACTGTCTTACAATTCATTTATTCACAACCGATTTCGAAAATTGATCATCTTCACAGTGTTGGCACAAAAATATAAACAACATGAAAACCCTGAATATAAACAGGAATTACATTTTCATGAGAATTATTTATTGCAAAAATTAGGAGCATCTACGAAAAATATTGACAACTTCACATACCATAGATGCTATTCAACCAGAAAGGATATCATAGCTAACTTTCAAATGTCAGAAAAAGATAGTTCATACCATAATATATGGCTTAAGCAAACAGAAATCATTGAAAAATGAAACCATGTAACAGCAGTAAGGGCACAGCACCATTTCACAGGCACAGCAACATCCAGTAGGATAACACACAAGTGTTGACCAAAGAAGCTACAAGCCAAAGTCAAAGAACAAGATCAAAGATCAAGGTCCATAAACAAGTTCCAAAATATATGTACATTATAGTAAAGTCACAGAGAAATAATCACGCACTAAAATTACAATAAAAGAAATTCAATAAAAGATACAAATATATAAATTACGTTACAAGAAATACCATAAAAGCAGATACATATAAAAAATTTCAATCCTATTTTTCTTTTCGCTTCATTTCAATACAACATTATGTAATATAATAGCCACATGATATTAACCATTTGGTGAAGACCACGAAGTAAGAGAAATATACACAGCCATGTAAAATAATATGCAATAATACAGTCACAAGATGCTTCTGCAGTGTCACATCATATTAAAAACTTATTGACGATTTAGTAAGATTTACATCACATTAAACTGTACACAGGTATATAATGTTGAGAGAATTATATTAGGCAATTCAACTGCCATGAATCATTCAAACTGGCAGCAGCCAGAGGTTTGAAGATACAAGTAGTGTAACAAAATGAGGATCTGAAAAGTACATACAGTACGAGGTCATATAATATTCACATGACGCTTTCAAAAATATCCAGTGATATTACAATGTCATACGAAAAGACGAAGATTTGGTGAAAAGAGCTCCATAATAAAAAATGTACATAGACATGTAATGTTAAAACATTATGAGAAGCAATAACCATTACAAACAGACAGCATAAAAATCAAACAACAAAAACAATTCCAAAGTCAAATCCATATCATAAGTTCGGGACTTAAAGTAGTGTAACCAATTGAGAAACAAAAGCT
Source organism: Schistocerca piceifrons (assembly GCF_021461385.2). NCBI lineage: Eukaryota > Metazoa > Arthropoda > Insecta > Orthoptera > Acrididae > Schistocerca > Schistocerca piceifrons. The sequence continues at coordinate 415,034,301 of NC_060139.1, read as the reverse complement.
AAAATCACTTCTAATGGTGTAATACAGAAATAGCTATTATTCATATTAATACAGCATGTCTGACCTTACTGTGTATCCCTAACCAGTTTTATCAAGCTAATTTACAAGTAATCTGAAAATGGTATATACCCAGTATCACAGCAGCAGTATGAAAAATATGACGATGAAATATGACAAACCAGCTGTAAAATTATGCCTACTCTACTTTATAAAAGTGTAAGACTTTAAAAAAGGGGGCATGGGGACAGAGATCTAGTAAAATTTGCTGTATGTCCCCGAGGCCTATCCCAATATATATATATATATATATATATATATATATAGGGTGTCTCATCTAACTCTGCCACGTCAAATATCTCTGGAACAACAATAGATATTCAAAAACGATTTTCACCAGCCTGAACGTACGGCAGGGGCTTAGGAAACTAAATACTATGCGAAATTTTAAAACGTAAACAAATACTATTTTCCACACAAACTTGTTTATGTTTAAATGCACACAACATATAATTTCCTATGCAATCAATAGCATGAAAAACCTCAAAAATAATGGGGTTGGTTGCATCGCAATACGTCAATTACATCCCGAGAAATTGCGAAGTGAAGTTGACGCTTGAAATAAACGAAGCGCACAGCTAGCGCACGTTCTGAGACTCAAGCGTGCATAACACGCTGCTGGTAATCGTGATGTGATTGACGTACTACGTCAGTGAAGTCTTAATATATGGTGTGGTATTGTATGACAACACATCATTGGCCCATATTTCATTGATGGCACTCCTAAAGGGGGATAGTTTGGCCCCTTCTTGAGCTGTACCTTACTTGAACCGGTCCACTTCTTATAATGTGTCAAATAATGCGGTATCAGAATGATGGATGTCCTGCGCATAATGTTTATTGTTGCGAAATGAAAACTAGAGGTACAGTTAGTGGTAAGACACTTGGTTTCACGTTTCTAAACCTCATAAGTTCTGAAATATGTGGCTTGTAAATGATAGTAACGGCGTCACAGTTTCTGACATGATGCGTCGCATGCAGTATTGTGCTCAGAGCGGGAGTTGCCTGCATTGGCGCCTGTATCCTGCCGTAAACATACCAATATCACCACCGCAAACTCTACCTTTCAATGTACAAGTCTCCTAATATGGTCTTGCTGAACTGCTCTCATACTGTAACGTAATTGACATACGTTGCCACATTATACCTGTTTTCTTGTGGATTGTTACATTTTCCGTCATCTAGTCGATATGCCGGCCTTCAGTAATGAAGAAAAACTACATATTATTTTAATTTATGGTGAATGTCACAGAAATGCAACCGCAGCTGTGACACTGTGTACTGAACGCTACCCAGATCAGCGGTGTCCGTCACGTCGAAGCATTGGTAACTTCTGCAAGACACTCACGAAAACAGGAAACTGGGCTCTCATAAAACGTCGAAGTACAACGTCAGCGATTGGCATCTGCTGTGCTGGCTGTTGTAGAGCACAATCCTCAGGTGGGCGTACGAGATATTGCACGAGGTGTAGGAATAAGCCACAGTAGTGTGTGCAGAATCTGGCATTGGCATCGGTTTCATCTGTTCCATATCTCACTGCACCCTGAACTGTACGGGAATGACTGAATCCCGTACTGCATTCTATCGTTTTGCACTTCAGCAGTTGCAAGGTAATCCAGTATTCCCAATAAATACGTTGTTTACGGACGAGGCTTCATTTACAAATCAAGGTAATGCGAATCTGAGGAAAATGCGCTACTGGTCCGTACAAAATCCCCACTGGATTCGCCAAGTTGCTCATCAACGACAGTGGAGTGTCAACGTTTGGTGCGGTATCATTGCTTTCTGTATTGTAGGTCCCTATTTTTACCGTGGAACTTTGAATGGACAGCGATATGCATCATTTCTTCAACACAAACTAGCGCTGCTCAAAGAGGTGCTAGGATTGGAAACTCGTCTATCAATGTGGTTCCAACATGACGAATGTCCCGCATACAATGCAAAAGTTGCTAGAGACGTTCTAGACGCAACATTTCCAAATCTGATGGGGCGGTGAGGTACTGTGCGATGACCAGCACGGTTCCCCGACTACACGCTATTAGACATATTTCTTTGGGGCGCACTGAGAGACAGAGTGTATCAAAAATGGTTCAAATGGTTCTGAGCACTATGGGACTTAACATCTGAGGTCATCAGTCCACTAGAACTTAGAACTACTTAAACCTAACTAACCTAAGAACATCACAAGCATCCACGCCCGAGGCAGGATTCGAACCTGCGACCGTAGGGGTCGCGCGGTTCCAGACTGAAGCGCCTAGAACCGCTCGGCCACTCCGGCCGGACAGAATGTATCAAGTACCCCCAATGACATTAGAGGATATGCAACATCGTATTACTGCGGCGCGTGCGGCAACATCTGTAGATACTAAACAATCTGTGCAACACTCTCTCCTTACCCATCTGCAAACGTGTATTGATGCGGAGAGCACTTCGAACATATGTTGACGTGACACAGTTTCATTGGTCATGATGAGGGTGTATTTTCTATGCTGGATGTAATGGACAACAATATAGTTTCTGTAGGCGACAGGTCACAAGTAAATGCGTTTAGCGAAGTGAATTCAAGTGTGTTACCTCTAATTATACGCCCAGTTGTCATTTCGCTAGAATAAACATACATTTACATCTTTCCGTTGGACGTGTTACTTCTTTATTTGTGTGGAATTTGCGTACCTTCCAATTGTATGAGCCCCTGACACAGGCAGCGTGAGGTGCACGCTTGAGTGTCAGGACATGCGCTAACTGTGCACTTCATTTATTTCAAGCGTCAACTTCGCTTCGCAGTTTTTCGGGATGTAATTGACGTATTGCGATGCAACCAACGCCATTATTTTTGAGATTTTTCATGCTATTGATTGCATTTAAACATAAACATAAACAAGTTTGTGTTGAAAATAGTATTTGTTTACGTTTTAAAATTTCACCTAGTATTTGGTTTCCTAAGTTCCTGCCGTACGTTCATGTTGGTGAAAACCGTTTTTGAATATCTATTGTTGTTAATCATTTACCACATGTATGTTGAACCATTCTAGAATTAGGTCCATAACAACAGAAAAGGATGCTGGTGTCAGCAGCTAACAATAATGTGACAAGGGCTGGGTGGGAGGGAGGGGGGGGGGGGCGGGAAGAGCTACTCTACGAAAATTTCTGTAACATGTTAATGTAAGAAATTTACCAAGCTGTGGTTTGGATATATGGGATATGAGAAGTCAAGTACCCACCATGGAACTATGGCTTAACCATACTGAGTAACTTATGAACACTGTACATCAGTTTGTAAGTTTTATAATATTGCCACTGACACACCATGCAAACAATGGATGACAATAATAAAACACATGTTATTAATATGAGTTACTGCATATATTACTCATTAATAGCTATTATTTAATTCAGAACATCATGCCTATATCACAGTGCACCCTCTGAGCTTCGCTGATAATTTACCGTTCAAAGACAAGTGGCAAATTATAGTGGAGCAAATCAAAATTCTACATCGGTTAAAACCTTTCAGGCTGAAAAGACATGGTGGAGTTTTCGATTATTATAGCTTGGTTTGCCCAAGACGTTTTGGTTTCTCATCTCCCAGACGGTTTTCATCCCTCTGTATAGTTAATTTGAGTGTACATCGCGAAGTTGAGCGAAAATTTCTTTTGAAAGTACAATACGCCACAGGTAACATAAGTTGTTGAGTGAGTAAAGCGTAAATTTTGTTTAGCAAAATGAACAGAAAGAAAGACATAAATATGCAGGAGCAAGATCGAGTAAATATATTAAATCGCAAAAGACAATGACAAATACCTAAAAAACATGTAGGAGAATTAAGATCAGACAATCTAAATCTGATACAGAAGAAGCAGCGACAATGTGTTTCTGCATTATTGGTTATTACTTACCACTAATCATCATCATAATCGTCAGCCGCTGCTGAATGCAGCCCTCCTCCACAGTTCTTCACACACTGTGGTTTTCAACCATAAGTATCAATTATAACATTCAGGAGAAACATCTGTATGATATGGAGAAAAAATTAACAGTTACGCTATGTTAACTAGAATCCTAACAATTTCAGACGAAAAGACTAACAGGTTGTAGGTACATTACTAAAGTGAATTTACACACAAGTGCAAGTTACACAGTTTCACACATATTTGTACCTCCAACGTACATGTTTACTCATCTAGTCGTTGTTTATGAAACTTGTCACGATAAGAAATGATCACGCTTGGTGCAGAGGGCAGTAAAACATAAGAAATTTTTAAAATCAAAGAAACGCTCCTTGTGAATCTAGATTTTCTGTACCGGATGACCTCGTTGTCGGAAATGTGTCAAACATTCAGCTAAGGGAAGTGGATTTGTCTCCATCACGTTTTCATTCATATGTCGAAGGGGAAATCATGAAAATGAAAAAAACTCCGCAACTATAATGCGGTTTCATGGGAACATAAGGCAATATTTCTAGTTGCAATTACGTTAATGGATTGTGCAATCTAGACAGAAAAGAATAGAGTTGTAAAATAAGAAATTTAAGGACCTAGTTAGTGAAAACCTAAGAAACAATAACGAGTTATTTGCCACCAAAGTAGTGAAGAGACAGTATAAGAAGTGAGAGAAGTCAACTCTCGAATATGCACGGTCAGATATGATGGCCACAACATAAGAGCGTACGAGGTTAGAAATTGCATGCGCCGTAAAAAATTCGTTGTTTTCAAATATTTACAGTGGATGCTTAGCCTGTCCCTAATATCCTTCGCAATAATTCTCACTTCTCTAAATTGTATGTTACTGAGTACATTATTAATTAATATTTCTAAACTTCGACATGAACAAACGTTTTTGCGATGATCGATAGCGAAAGATGCAAGCTTCTGAAATTGTACGTCAGCTTTTTATTGAGATGAAAGGTCGACCGTAGAGAAAATTCTGTAGAGGTAACGAAAAATATTAAAAACTGTGGGAAATAAAATAATAAGAATTACATGAACAATTAATTGGAAACACGAATAAGTGTAAGAAACATCAGTCGTTGGTAAACTTAATGGATAAAACCGTTAATAGACCAGTAGGAGCGTGTCTGAAAGCACCCAGCTCTACAATGGACGAAGCGGGGGACAAGGAAAATTAAGAAAGGATAGGAAGATTAGCGTTTAACGTCATGTCGGCGAAAAGGTCGCTAAAGACGTAGTACAGTTTAGACGAGGAGAATAAATCCGTAATAATAGTTTCATAGGAATATCCCAACATTCACGGTAATCAGTTTGTTCAAGATAATCGTGAACTCTGGTAGTAAAATGGCGGATTCTGTTCAGGGATATTGCCAGAGTGTTTTGGAAGAGGGGACCCATAGTCTCTGGTGGCTCGTTACATACTGTAATGCATTGACGATTTATTTGCATTGTTACTACAAGTAACTTTATTTCTGTAAAAATACCTCCACAACAGCGAAAAACCCTGTAATATGCAATAACTGACACGTACGTTACAAAAAAAAAGAACATGTAACTGTCCTCTGAAACAAAAAAGGCTGTGATGTGGTTGCCGTCACTGCGGTAACATGCAGCGTAGCTTTGTTCTGTCGCTCTTTCACCGCATTTAGTGAACCTACAAATGAAGTGCATATCGGCCAACTCTTCATCAATGAACCTATTGATGGTGCTGTATTGTGCAGGAAAGTGTTGTAGCTGAGTGACGGCAGGAGGATAATGAATGACGTTGTACTGCATGCAGAAAAAGATAAGTTAATGAAGACTAGTAAAAACAGTTGTGTAATGTTAGAATACAGTATAAGTGGTACGCTGCTCGACAGAATCACGTCGACTGAATATCTGGGCGTAACGTTCTAAAGCGATGTGAAATGGAGCGAGCACTTAAGTTCGGTTGTATTTCCATCATCGACTTCGGTTTATTAGATGAATTCTAGGAAAGGTAGCTCACTTCAAAAGAGGTCGTATATAGTGAGACGCATTCTGAAGTTCTGTTCGCGTGTTTGGGCTCCACTCTAAGATGGAGTAAAGTAAGACATCGAGGCAATTCAGAGGCTCTACTAGTGTTGTACCTGGTACGTTCGATGAACGCACTAATATTACGGGGAGGCTCTGTGACCTCAAATGGGGATTCCTTGATTGAAGACGATGTTCTCTTCACGAATGACAAAATTTAAAGAATCAACATTAGCGACTGACTGCAGAACGATTCTAATGCAGGCAACGAACCTTGTAACTAACCTGTTACTACGGGTTATCACGTTAAGAGTGGGAATGGAAATGCTTGTTGATTGTGAAATTAATGTGAGAAGATTAGGGTCGCCACCGACTCTAACCATACAACTAATCAAAGGTTTGGCCGTGTCGGAAAATAAATTAATTTCATCACAGACCAAAAACTCATAAAAATTCGTACGTCGTGATATCGCTCATAGGAGATGCGATATAATTAATAGTACTTCCCGTGAACTGTCCATGAGAATCAACCATTTAAAGTAAAATAGTACATGCATGAACACTGTGCAGAAGATCAGCTCCCAGCAACACACCTGAAAATAGGATTGAATCTAAAGCATTTGTTTTAAAATAAAATGGGAAACTAATCACTAGACCTGTGCGTAAGGAAACGCGTTGGATGTGCAAACAGGAAAGCTACAAGGTGAGTGGCTTAGGTGCAAAAACGTACCTCGGAATGTAAGAGAAGATTGTGTGTAAAATCATTTATTCCTAAGATATTGATGTGAGGCATGTACACAATTCCTGATAACATTAATTCCTAAAACATTAAAGAAAAGCACGGATACATACACCGTTATAAACTACACCTAAAATCATTGGTTTGAATCATTCATTCAACTGCTGTTGCCTGATAACTCATCGCAATAGCTCGTGAAACGGTACACGTTTCGCAGTACACCCGCTTGCCCACGTGGTATATGGAGACGCAATTTCTAGGTATCGTGGCCAAGCTGCAACAATATCACATGACACAATCATGAACAGTTAACATTCTTTAAAACAAACGTGATGACAGTAGCCCAACAAACTCTGATGTTCAACCACGTGGTCGGCTCCCCACGGACGAAAGATACATAAAGCAAGTAAAATTTACGAGAAGGCAAAGCTATTAATATCTGGAAAAATGAAAGCTTATACAGGCACAGCTGAAGGCAAACAGACATTCATACAGAAGCGAGTGCTCACTTCTTATCGACACCTTTGTGTGGCGCTCTTCCAGTAGATCCAAGTCTGCTACATAAATTTACTAAAAGAAAAATCTGCCAAAGTTTTGCATTCCTTGCTGCGACAAGGGAAAGCAATCTTTCAGAGTTGAAAAGCGAGACCAAAAGCTAACAGCTCTCCTCTCGCCAAGTAACAACGCGTCAGGCGGTCAGTCTAACTTACCCTTCTTCGAATGGAGTACAGCTGTGCACGCTTCCCGTACCGGCGGGAGACTGCCTCCCTTTTTTATCTCCAGCCTCCTCCAAGCTCCGCGTGGCCCAGAAAACCGAAAGATGCCATTTCCGCCACCAACCTAACCCAGGTGGATTTCTCACAAGTAGCACAAACCTCTTTGCCTACTTGACCACTACGAGAGTTGGCTATTCTGTACAATTACTGCTGAATCTGTATCACTATCGCAGACTTTCTGCAGCAGACTACGCCACCGTCTAGCAACGTGACACACAACCACATTCATTCAATCACTATGAGTTATGAGAAAAGATAAACAAGGAAAAGAAAGAGAAATGCTAGTGAAAATGGGCTACCGGACTAATGAAAGGTGGCTACAGGACCCTTTCAACCTTTCTAGTAAGGTCCGAAAGGAAAAGCTAAGAAAAACTAGGGGTCGTACGGAGCCACACTGAAAGCCGGTTTCCTCCCTACCCATCAGCGACTGGTACTGGTCAGGTGACTTGGAGATACTGATGTAGATCTTTTTGTATTTCAAGATATTTCCTTCCAATTCTTGCCCATACAACCATCTCAACAGTAGGAAGCGATATGGCGGTTTGTTTGAGGTGACCTCCATGTCAGTAATGACGACACGAGTGTGAGGACAAAACAACACCCAGTCCACAAGTGGAGAAAAACTCCGACTCGGTCGGGAATCGAACCCAAGCCCCTTGGGTTACCAATCTGCAGCACTGACCACACAGTCACCGAGGTGCACAGAATTTAGGTGCCTAGTGGTACGGTAAAAAAAATAATGCTGGCTTATGGAGTATGTATGTAGATGTAGATGTATGATGCGGAATGAGTCATACGTTCTCAGTTAGCGTAGCGTAGCGTATCTTAGGCGCAGTCAAGGGCAGCAAACACTATGACGGTTGTCCACAGTATTTCGCCACGTCACATGCACCACTCAGTAAGAAGATGACATTACCCTGACAACGATTGGGGCTCACGAGATATACTGGCTCCACAACGAACTTGCAACTTCACACTAGTGGCTTGTCCGCCACATTTAGCAAACTCACGGTTCCGTTTGGGGCCAATTGGTAATCAATAAGTAAATGAAAAGACACACAATAAGGAATAGAGAACTTGTATGCATTTAACCACGCAGTCAAGAATTATTAAACTCATCTGAAATGGTTACTCTCTCCCCGCCGGAAACGGCCGCTACCACTCTTAAGTCCTGCAGTGTCACGTGCTGTGACATATACGCAACGGCCTGTCTTTCTCGTTAGTCGTCCGCAGCTCGTGGTCGTGCGGTAGCAAAAATGGTTCAAATGGCTCTGAGCACTATGGGACTCATCTTCTGAGGTCATTAGTCCCCTAGAACTTAGAACTACTTAAACCTAACTAACCTAAGGACATCACACACATCCATGCCTGAGGCAGGATTCGAACTTGCGAACGTAGCGGTCTCGCGGTTCCAGACTGCAGCGCCTAGAACCGCACGGCCACTTCGGCCGGCGCGCGGTAGCGTTCTCGCTTTTCACGCCCGGGTTCTCGGGTTCGATTCCCGGCGGGGTCAGCGATTTTCTCTGCCTCGTGATGACTGGGTGTTGTGTGATGTCCTTAGGTTAGTTAGGTTTAAGTAGTTCTAAGTTCTAGGGGACTGATGACCGTAGTTGTTAAGTCCCATAGTGCTCAGAGCCATTTGAACCATCTCGTTAGTCTCGGCCTGCGAGTGGCGCGCGTTATCGCCAGCAGCAACATCCAGATCGCGGGTTACGTGTATCAGTCCACACGGATTAATAACTCGTGGCCAACTAGTCACCAACTAGTCACCGGCAGTTCTTCGCCAGCAGAAACGGAATTTAACGAGAGTGCATCAGCTGCTCAGTGCAGAATTCGTGCTTAGCGGCAGTCTGAAGTGAGCAGCTGCCAGTGTGAATCAGCCACTTACACTAAGCAGCCATTAGTGCAGCGGCGTTGGTAACAGGATTAGTCTCTGGACAGAAGTGACTGTTTTGGGGCTAGTTCTCAGCCTGGACAGATTCATACTACCTGACCATGATATTACTGCACTTGGCCTTCTGTTCGACTAATATGCGAGTCGAACTTGAACTGGATGTTACGGCTGATGCGTAGCGCCGTATACCGATCCTGCCTTGGAGACGGTTAAGTGGGAGATGTGTCTCAGAGCTGGATTGTGACAGATGGTGACGCGAGACTGGACGCGCACGTAGTTTATGTATCAGCCGATAGAGGACAGTATTGGATAGGGAACTGTGATTTAGTTTCGATTGTGCCCACTAGAGTGCACTAAAGTAATAGAATGTTTTTCATAAACTGTTCTAGTATTTTCATAAAGTGTTATTATGTCTTTTTATGTATGTAAAATGTTACAAATGTGTTTTAACAGTATGAATGATGCGTGAGTGTGGTTTAAGGTCAATATGAAGATAATTGTTTAGCGAGTTATGTAGTGGGATTTAGCGTGGGAACATTTCGAAGAAGTATGGATGTGGACAAAGCGATTTTTTGTACAATAGATTTGTAAAGTAAGTTTATGGTAAAGGGAAAGTTAATTCAGGTATAAATAACAATAGTAAATAACTTTATGCATAAACAAAACTTCAGCATATTAGATAATTACGTCGGTAAAAAATGCAGTCGTTAGGTTTACTGTTTTGCGAGTGGTTATTGATGAAAAGCGCGGACTGACGCCGGAGAATGTTGTTTTGCTATTGGCTGTTGAGTAAACTGACCAACGGTAAAGCAATATTCTTCGCGCGCCTTTCTCTGGTGGTAAATAAGAAAGTATTCTAGAGAGGAGTCGGAGCCTAGCCATGTAAAAGTTAGGACGTGTGTAGTAGTAGTTCCGATGGAAATGATAAGTTGCCAGATCTAGGACTGTTTCATACATCAAAAGTGTTGTAAAGTGACGGCATAATTATTCCGATGGGTGTGTAGGAGTTTCGTAATTTTTAAGTGAATTTTGTGAAGAAAAAAAGACATAAATTCCGCGTGGCGTGTTGAGCAGGTCGGTGGCTAAATGCTGTAACTGCATTAGGTACCGACAGAGTTAATATTTGTCCAGCATTCTCAATCAATAACAATCCGTATTTTTGTAGCTATTACGTTTTCGGGAAATGCAACACCATAAACTTGCTAATGTGAGTGAGGGGATTGTGAGTGACTGTGTTAAGACTAGCACGGGCTTGGCAGTGATACTTGTTCACCTAAGTTTCAGAATACTTGAACTGGATGTCACGGCTGATGCGTAGCGCCGTATACCGATCCTGCCTTGGAGACGGTTAAGTGGGAGATGTGTCTCAGAGCTGGATTGTGACAGATGGTGACGCGAGATTGGACGCGCACGTAGTTTATGTATCAGCCGATAGAGGACAGTATTGGTTAGGGAACTGTGATTTAGTTTCGATTGTGCCCACTAGAGTGCATAATGTTCTAGGCGCTACAGTCTGGAGCCGCGCGACTGCTACGGTCGCAGGTTCGAATCCTGCCTCGGGCATGGATGTGCGTGATGTCCTTAGGTTAGTTAAGTTTAAGTAGTTCTAAGTTCTAGGGGAGTGATGACCTCAGAAGTTAAGTCCCATAGTGCTCAGAGCCATTTGAACCAAGCCAGAATATATCAATTAAGGACAAAATTTTCAACCTTTCATTTCGTGTGAAAACTTTCTCCCGAAACGCAGATTAGTGACTTTAATTGCAGCCTGATTCACGTCGAAGCACAGCAGGTTTCGCTCGACTTCCTTACTGACGATATGCTGAGACAATGTTCACAGGTAGGTGCAGGTTCGTCGTAAAGGGACGGAAGGAACCACGCCGCCGCATGGTCTACGTGTGTGTTGCAATAAATATGAGTCCAATTACATTACCCACTCACCGTGGCGCAAACGGTTGGATATCAAATCGCTTTACAAAACTTTCTCTATACAGGGTGGTCAAAAACAGTCTCACAATCTTTTCAAACTGTTTCTGACCGCCTTGTATGTTTAAAATTTCAGTATCTTAACCTCTAAATCACTTTACTTGGTGAGTGTAATGTGGGACATGAAAGTATTGGAATACGTTTCTCAGATTACAAACGAGAATGGTTATTAAAACAACAAAAAATAAATTCATCGAGTCAGCTGACGTGGACGGGCTTGGAGAACGCTGAACACAAGGAGACCGAGAGGCTTAAGGCGGACAAAGCACTCAGCGACGAAGGTCTCCTTTAGGTCGGGGTGTGACTCAACGACCCAGCTTAGCAGGCGGGGCACGTCAGCCGAGAAGAGGAAGCCGCCAACCGGAGCCCCGGAAAATGCGTGGATGACGTCACCAGGTTTACGGGATTGGCGCCGCTGGCGGTTCCGCCCTCCACCCCCGGCGCGCCGGCAGCATCCCCGGCGGCTAATGCTGATCACCAAAATCAGAATATCGGGAGCGGCAGAGAGAGCGGTCGGGGACGGGAATCGGGAAGGGGGAGGGTGGGCGTACTAATCGCAGTCCGGAAATTAACGCGCTCAGGTGGGGCTTGGTGCAGCCTCCAGACGGTTCGGCCCCGGCTGTCTGCCTGAGTTCGCGCTTCTGCTCCACGTTTCGAGTACTACTGCAAAGACCGCGCATCCAATTCTTTCGGAAAAGTAAAATATCGTGTAAGCAGTATTACGAGGACAACATTTCTGTGATGTAGATCATCCTGCAGCCATATCTGCATACATACTCTAGAAACCACCGTGAAACGCATGGCAGAGGATGCTTAGTAAATTAGAGGTTCTTCCCATACTTATCACGTACAGAGCGACGGAAAAATGACTAAATACCTCTGCGCTTGCTTGTCTTAGCAAACGCTATGGGAGCGATATTCAGGGGACTGAAATTTATTTCCAGATTCTTCTTTTAGTTTCTTGTCTTGAAACTATGTAAGGGGGCTTTCGTTGAATAACTGGCATCTGTTTTCAAGAGCCAGATTTTTCAAAATTACCGTGATCCTCTCCTGTGAGTCAATTAAGTTCGTGGCCAATCAAAAAAGTGTTCAAATGTATGTGAAGTTCAAAAATGGTTCAAATGGCTCTCAGTACTATGGGACTTAACATCTGTGGTCATCAGTCCCCTAGACTTAGAACTATTTAAACCTAACTAACCTAAGGACATCACAAGCATCCATGCCCGAGGCAGGATTCGAACCTGCGACTGTAGCAGCAGCGCGGTTCCGGACTGAAGCGCCTAGAACCGCTCGACCACAGCGGCCAGCGTGAAGTGTTATGGGACTCAACTGCTAAGTCATCAGTACCTAAGCTTACACACTACTTAACCTAAATTATCCTAAGGACAAACACACATACCCATGCCCGAGGGAGGACTCGAACCTCCGCCGGGACCAGCCGCACGGTCTGCAGCGCCCCAGACCGCTCGGCTAAGCCCGCGTGGCGTGGCCAATCGTTCTGATCTTACTTGAATGAATTCAGCACATCTTGTTACTCCATTTCACGAGTGTACAATGAATACCAGGAATCCGGTAAAACATCAGATCTCCGACATCGCCCGACGGAGCGTGAGTCGTGCTTGGGTAGCTCAGTCGGTAGAGCACTTGCCCGCGAAAGGCAAATGTCTCGAGTTCGAGTCTCGGTCCAGCACACAGTTTAAATCTGCCAGGACGTTTCATATCAGCGCACACTCCGTTGCAGAGTGAAAATCTCATTCTGGAATACTTTTTTTAACAACTGCTTCATCTAACGTTACTGCTGTGATAGATTGCATGCGGATGCAAAGGAAATGGAAACAATTTCATGAAAGACACATGATATGACGTCATTGCACGCGTAATTCAAAAAATGTCGTGATGATCTCTCCACTGCAAAAAATTCCGGATTAGTCCCCTACTCGGGTTCCGGGAGGGAGCTGCGAAAGTGGAGGTCACCATGAGAAAAATAGAGAATAATTAATGGACGATAACATTCTACGAGTCCGAACCCACGTTCGTGGAATATTAGAAGTTTGGATGTGGCAGGGAAGCTAGCAAAACTGAAATTGGAAGTTCATAAGCACAGTATAGATATAGCTGGGGTGACGAAAGTGAGGTCTTGTCAGACTAATTCAGAGTAACATCAAGAGTAACACAAAATTGTTTAACGGAAGTTAAATTCGTTTTGAACGTAAAGGCAGGACAGTAAGTAACTTACGTGAATATTTCAGTGCTAGGATTTTTCTTCTAATAGTCGACAGCAAACCAAAAACAACATCAGTAGTTCAAGGTATACATGCCGACTTCACAAGCAACAGATGAAAAAAATAGAGAAGGTGTACCATGATAGTTGAACAGGTAGTTCAGTTTGTAAAGCCTATTGGAACGCAGTGGTAGGAGAAGGAATAGAAGACAGGGTTGTGAAAGAATGTGAGTTTATTAGAGAGAGGAATGAGAAAGAAGAAGTGCTAATTGCATTCTGCAGTATATTTCAGCTAGTAACAGCGAATATACCGTTCAGAAATCACTAGAGGAGGAGGTATATTTGGAAGAGAACTAGAGACACACGAATATTCCAGATGAATTACATCATCGTCAGATGTATACTAAGAAATCAGATATTGGGTTGTAATGATGAAGAGTAGACGTAAATTGTCCACAGGAATCAAAGTGGAATGAAGGGGGATACTAAAGCAGTAAGGAATGAGATGCGTTTGAAGTTACTACGATAATGAATATCGCGGCCAGTTCATTTAAAGAGTGATGGAAATGTCTACAAAAGGACAATTTCGGAAATTGAAAAAAATTGATATGAGGAAGGTAACTGCGAAGAAAAGTTGGGTAACAGAAGAAATACCTCAGGTCGACGCCAGATGGAAGTACAAAGGTGTTCAGGGTAAGACAGGAATACGGCAATAAAAATCACTTACTAATGGAATAAAGAGGAAGTGTGAAGGAAACTGTAATTGTAAGCATACATGAAAAATGTGAATAACTCGGCGTGGTAATCCGAAGGACAGATAGATTCAGAATAAAAATAACCTTCCGTAAAATTGAAACCAAGGGCGTCAACAATGATAGTTTGATGGAGTCACTATTAAACACTGAGGAAAGAGGAGTTAGGTGGAAGGAATACATTGGACCGCGCCTACGAGGGGGAGGCACTATCTGATGATAAGATAATGTAATAGTTGATCCACTAATAGAATCGAAACTTCGGAAGAAATTCGATCAAATAAAGCAAAAGGGATCGCTAATATCGCTTTGGAATTTTTTTAAGTCATTGAGGGAAGTGGCAACCAAACGACTATTCAAATTACTTTGTTGAATCTATGGGAATGGTGATTTCCATCTTACTGTTTGAAAATCTGAGAAAAATAGGGTAACCAATAGGGAAAGACGAGTGATGTAAGCTGTCCATACGAAAAGATTTTTGTTCCTGACGTATAGGCAACGTCAGTCCAGTAACTACGTCGGCAGTTTAACCACCATCTTTTGTTTACACAGTCTCCAAATTTTTTGAAATGACATTATACAATATGCACAAGAACCGAGCAGTAAAAGTGAGGATGGAAGAACAGAGGATGGACTTCTCGGACAAAAAGGGTAGGGCTGCTTACCGTTCAGTGCATACGTTGAAGAAGCAATGGCGAAAATAAAAGAAAGTTCAAGTGTGAGATTGTAGTTCAGGATATCGATGTTAAGATTCCACAGGGAAAGTGAAGTAGGATCACAGCACCTGTTGAATAGAGTGAACACTTCACAATGTGGGTTAAGAGTAAACTAAAGACAGCAATCAGAAGTAGGAGATATAAGCTAAACTTCAAAACTAGTGACCACGATGTGTACTATGTGAAGCAATTCTTTTGTTTTGGAAGCAAAGCAACACAATACGGACGAATCAAGAAAGAAACAAATAATAGACTAGTACAGACAAAAAGCATGTTCCAGGCCGAAATAAGTCTAATAGTATCAAACATGAGACCTAGCTAGACAAAGAAATTTCTGAAAATGTACGATTGAAACACAACACTATACAGTAGTGAACCATGGGCTGTGGGAAACCGGGAATGAAGAGAATCGAAGCGTTTGACTGTTGCGCTCTTGAAACAAGCCGAAAATTAGATGGACTGATAAGAAATGAAGGTCCGTAGCTCGTGGTCGTGCGGTAGCGTTCTCGCTTCCCGCGCCCGGGTTCCCGGGTTCGATTCCCGGTGGGGTCAGGAATTTTCTCTGCTTCGTGATGACTGGGTGTTGTGTGATGTCCTTAGGTTAGTTAGGTTTAAATAGCTCTAGGGGACTGATGACCATAGATGTTAAGTCCCATAGTGCTCAGAGCCATTTGAACCATTTAAGAAATGTAGAGGTTCCACACAGAAACGGTGAAGTAGGAAACGTAATTATGGTAATCGCTCACCAGTAAAAGAAGCAGAATGACACGACATATAAAATACATCAGGGAATAGCAGCCACAGCCGATGTGAAAGAGCAGAGGAAATACGCACTGAAACAGCCAGGATATTGCTCCGAGCAAAAGCACCAGCTTGAAACTTGAAGAAAGAAGAAGTAAAAGCTATTAAGAACCTTAACGCCGACAACAATACTAACTGCCGATAAGGGAAATACGACCATCGTGAAGATTATCCGACGACATACCGAAAACTAAGCACAGATCCGAAGTAGCGTATCACACGGAATACGAATCAGTTAATCAAGGCGTCTTCTCTGCCGACGGACGTACAGAGGGACCTGCGCAACACAGAAGCCCTACCAAAGCGGCTGTATGGATTACCTAAGATCCATAAGAATAACGTTGCAGTAAGACCGATTATTAGCACTCCTGGCTCACCTACGTATAAAATCGCAAAACCCTTGGCCTCTCTGCTCCAGCCGCAGGTGGGAAAGACTGACACATACATAAAGGATTCAGGACATTTCATTGAGAAGCTGAATAAACTAAAACTTGCACCAAACGACATCTTCGTAAGCTCTGATGTGGTTTCTTTGTTTACACAAGTGGCACTAAGTGAGTCTCTGGAGCACATCGGTTCCATTTTACCGCAAGATATCAAAAAGCTCTTTCATTCATGTCTCACCACAAGCTGTTTCACGTGGAATGGCAACTTCTACGAACGGCTGGGAGGCGTCGCCATCGGTAGCTCTCTTAGTCCAGTGGTGGCCAAGTTCTTCATGGAACATTTCGAAGCACAGGCACCGGCCTTGGCTCCTTGTAAACCTAATTTGTGGTACAGATACGCCGATGATACTCTCGTCGTGTGGAGCCATGGTGAAGAACAGATCGCTGATGAAGAACAGATCGCTGACTTCCTAAGACACTTGAACAGCCTCCTTGAAAACATAAAATGTATCAGAGAAGTAGAAAAGTATAAAAAACTACGACTTCTAGCTATGCTGGTCACAACGGATTATGGGAGCCTGGGACTCAGCATGTATCTAAAACCGACACACACAGACCGATACCTGCACGAAATCATCACCAGAGTCAGAGACGAGGCATGACTAATAAGCTCTAAACGCGAGCAAGACGAATATGTGAGCCGCAGCACCTCACTAGGGAAGTGCTCTGAGCTGCATTGGGTACTGCACAAGTTACGAGTATGACAAATCAGAAAAAGAAATGTCGGGTATGGCCTTTCTGCCATATACGCCCAGACTGACGGTCGGAATAGGCCATATATTGCCAACACGGCTTCACAAACCGACAAAGAAGATCAAAATGTTCAAATGTGTGTGAATTTCTAAGGGACCAAACTGCTGAGGTCATCGGTCCCTAGATTTACACTCTACTTAAACTAACTTATGTTAAGAACAACACACACATGCATGCCCGAGGGAGGATTCGAACCTCCAACGGGAGGGGCCGCACAGTCAGTGACATGGTGCCTCTAACCGGGCGGCCACTCCGCGCGGCAAAGAAGATCAAAGAGTGTCTCAGATCGGCAAAGGAGAAAAGGTACCCACTTGCAATGTCGGGAATATACAGCATGCCATACACATGAGTAAGAGTTTATGTTGGAATGACTGGACGATCAATCAACACCAGGATCGCAGACACAAGCGACATTGCCGGTTTAGGCAGGTGGAGAAATCGCCTTTAGCGGAGCACGCGCTATGTCAGTCGGACCACGTAGTGAAATTCGTCTACACGGAAGTTCTGGCTGTAGAGAAGAGCCATCACAACCGTTTGTTCAGAGAAGCTGTAGGAATACATGATCACGAGAATAGCTTCAACAAGAAAGAAGGATCCTGATTTCCCGTGATGCAGCGAACGACCGTCGCAGGTAGCACAGAACCGCACAGGAAATGAACGCGTAGAAGCCCTTGGAGGTTGGCTCGCCAGGTACATATAGTTTGCGGCCGCGAGCTC
The DNA here is from genome assembly GCF_021461385.2 of Schistocerca piceifrons. Lineage (NCBI taxonomy): Eukaryota > Metazoa > Arthropoda > Insecta > Orthoptera > Acrididae > Schistocerca > Schistocerca piceifrons. The sequence goes on along the minus strand of NC_060139.1, from coordinate 415,016,507 downwards.
GGCCCTAGTCCACCACCTGCAATGCATGGTTAAACTTCGACAGTGCCAGCCACTCGTGGTTACGAAACGTCAGAAAAATCATCAGACGAACGTTGGCCGAAGGACCCGAGACAGAAGCAACGGACAGTTTGTCAGTTTTCCATCAACTTATTCAATACGTGATCAAAAGTATCTCGGCACCTAACTAAAAATGACTTACAAGTTCGTGGCGCCCTCCATCGGTAATGCTGGAATTCAGTACGGTGTTGGTCTGGTCTGTTAGGGGAAGGAGACCAGACAGCGTGGTCATCGGTCTCATCGGATTAGGGAAGGATGGGGAAGGAAGTCGGCCGTGCCCTTTCAGAGGAACCATCCCGGCATTTGCCTGGAGTGATTTAGGGAAATCACGGAAAACCTAAATCAGGATGGCCGGACGCGGGATTGAACCGTCGTCCTTCCGAATGCGAGTCCAGTGTCTAACCACTGTGCCATCTCGCTCGGTAGTACGGTGTTGGCCCATACTTAGCCTTGATGACAGCTTCCACTCTCGCATGCAGATGTTCAATCAGGTGCTGGAAGGTTTCTTGGGGAATAGCAGCCCATTCTTCACGGAGTACTACACTGAGGAGAGGTATCGATGTCGGTCGGTGAGGCCTGGCACGAAGTCCGCGTTCCAAAACATCCCAAAGGTGTTCTACAAGATTCAGGTCAGGACTCTGTGCAGTCCAGTGCATTACAGGGATTTTATTGTCGTGCAACCACTCCGCCACAGGTCTTGCATTATGAACAGGTGCTCGATCGTACTGAAAAATGCAATCGCCATCCCCCAATTGCTCTTCAACAGTGGGAAGCGAGAAGGTGCTTAAAACATCAATTTAGGACTGTGCTTGATAGTGCCACGCAAAACAGCAAGGGGTGCAAACCTCCTGTACGAAAAGCATGACCACACCATAACACCACTTCCTCCGAATTTTACTGGTGGCACTACACATGTTGTCAGATGACTTTCACCAGGCGTTCGCCATACCTACACCCTGCAATCGGATCGCCACATTGTTTACCGTGATTCATCACTCCACACAACGTTTTTCCACTGTTCAGTCGTCCAAGGCTTACGCTCCTTACACCAAGTGAGGCGTCGTTTGGCATTTACGGCCGTGATGTGTGGCTTATGAGCAGCCGCTCGACCTGTGAATTCCAAGTTTCATCATCAACCGTCTAACTGTGCTAGTACTTGCAGTGGATCCTGATGCAGTTTGGAATTCCTGTGGGATGGCCTGGATACATGTCTGCGTATTATGCATTACGACCCTCTTCAACTGTCGGCGGCCTCTGGCAGTCAAAAGATGAGGTCGGCCTGTACGCCTTTGTGCTGAGCGTGTCGCTTCACGTTTCCACTTCACTATTACATCCGAAACAGTAGACTTAAGGATGTTTAGGAGTGTGGAAATCTCGCGTAAAGACGTGTGACACAAGTGACACCCAATCACCTGACCACGTTCGAAGTCCGCGACTTCCGCGAGTTCCGCGGAGACCGCCCACTCTGCTCTCTCATGATATCTAATGTCTACTGAGGTCCCTGATATGATGTACCTGGCAGTTGATGGCAACACAATGCTCCTAAAATGAGAAACATATGTTTTTTGGGGTGCCCGGATACTTCTGATCACATAGTGTTGAAAGGGTCCTGTAGCCGCCTTTCATCAGTGCGATAGCCCAGTTTCACTGGCATTTCTCTATCTTTTCCTTGTTTGTCTTTTTTCATAACTCTCATAGTGGTGTGAGTGAATGAATGTGGTTGTGTGTTACGTTGCTAGACGTTGGCGTAGTCTGCTGCAGAAAGTCTGCGATAGTCATACAGATTCAGCAGCAGTTGTTCAGAATAGCCAACTCTCGTAGTGGTCAAGTAGGCAAAGAGGTTTGTGCTACTTGTGATAAATCCACCAGCGTTAAGGTGGTCGCGGAAATGGCATCTTTGAGTTTTCCGGTCCACGCGGAGCGTGGAGGAGGCTGGAGAAGAAAAAGGGAGGCAGTCCGCCGACGGTACGGGAAGCGTCCACAGCTGTGCTCCAGTCGAAGAAGGGTGAGTTAGACTGACCGCGTGACTGACCGCGTGACGCGTTGTTACTTGGCGAGAGGAGAGCTGTTAGCTTTTGGTCTCGCTTTTCAACTCTGAAAGATTGCTTTGCCTTGTCGCAGCAAGGAATACAAAACTTTGGCAGATTTTTCTTTTAGAAAATTTCTACAGCAGACTTGGATCCGCCGGAAGAGCGCCACACAAAGGTGTCGATAAGAAGTGAGCACTCGCTCCTGTATGAATGTCAGTTTGCCTTCAGCTGTGCCTGTTTAAGCTTATATTTTCCTAAATATTAATAGCTTCGCCTTCTCGTAAAATTTCCTTGCTTTATGTATCTTTCGTCCGTGGGGAGCCAACCACGTGGTTGAACATTAGAGTTTGTTGGGCTGCCGTCATCACTAACTGTCCGGTCTCATGTTTCTTTTAAGGAATGTTAACTGTTCATGATTGTGTGATGTGATATTGTTGCAACTTGGCCACGATACCTAGAAATTATGTCTCCACAAACCAGATGGGCATGCGGGTGTACTGCGAAAAGTGTACCGTTTCACGAGTTATTGCGATCAGTTATCAGGCAACAGCAGTTGTATGAATGATTCACACCAATGATTTTAGGTGTAGATTATAACGGTGAATGTATCGATGCTTTTCTTTAATGTTTTAGGAATTAATGTTATCAGGAATTGTGTACATGCCTCACAACAATATCTTAGGAATAAATGATTTTATCTACAATTTTCTCTTGTGCTCCGAGGTTACGTTTTTGCACCTAAGCCACTCACCTCGTAACTTTCCCGTTAGCACATCCAACGCGTTTCCTTACGCACAGGTATAGTGATTAGTTTCCCCTTTTATTTTAAAACAAATGCTTTGATTAAGTCTTATTTTCAGGTGTGTTGCCAGGAGCTGTTCTTAGGCACAGTATTCATGCATTTTCTGTTTTATTTTACATGACTGGTTCTCGTGAACAGTGCACGGGCAAAACTATTAATTACATCGAATCCCCTATGAGCGAAACCACGACGTATGCATTTTTATGAGTTTTTGGTCTGTGTAGTTAGAGTCGGTGGTGACCCTAATCTTCTCACGTTAATTTCACAATGAATAAGCGTTTCCATTCCCAATAATAAAATAATAACCCGTATAAACAGGTTATTTACAGTGTAAATCAGTCGTTGGATTTCACACACAGTACAGTTCCTGCCGCGCACCTCCCTCCCCAATCTAAAGTGTCTACTACATGCTTTATTATATTTCTTCAAATTTACCAGTCTTTAGAACTGTTTGCTGTAGATCTAACTATCTTTTTTATGGCCATGTTTTCCGTATTTTCGAATCAAATCCGTCCATGTTACACGATAACCAGTCTCACAAATACATGCCTTTATATACTCCTGCAACTGTTTCCTAAAATTCATTATTTTATGACTACTTCCAGTGTCATTTACACTACTGGCCATTAAAATTGCTACACCACGAAGATGACGTGCTACAGACGCGAAATTCAACCGACAGGAAGAAGATGCTGTGATACGCAATTGATTAACTTTTCAGAGCATTCACACAAGGTTGTGGCCGGTGGCGACACCTACAACCTGCTGACATGGGGAAAGTTTCCAACCGATTTCTCATACACAAACACCGGTTCACCGGCATTGCCTTGTGAAACGTTGTTGTGATGCCTCGTGTAAGGAGGAGAAATGCGTACCATCCGATTTCCGACTTTCGTAAAGGTCGGATGTAGCCTATCGCGATTGCGGTTTATCGTATCGTGACATTACTGCTCGCGTTGGTCGAGATCCAAAGACTGTCAGCAGAATATGGAATCGGTGGGTTCAGGAGGGTAATACGGAACGCCGTGCTGGATCCCAACGGCTTCGTATCACTAGCAATCGAGATGCAGCCACGACTCGATCCCTGAGTCAACAGAAGGGGACGTTTGCAAGACAACAACCATCTGCACGAACAGTTCGACGACGTTTGCAGCAGCAAGGACTATCAGGTTGAAGACCATGGCTGCAGTTACCCTTGACGCTATATCACAGACAGGAGCGCCTGCGATGGTGTACTCTACGACGTACCTGGGTGCACGAATGGCAAAACGTCATTTTTTCGGATGAATCCAGGTTCTGTTTTCAGCATCATGATGTCGCATCCGTGTTTGGCGACATCGCGGCGAACTCACATTGGAAGCGTGCATTCGTCATCGCCATACTGGCGTATCACCCGGCGTGATGGTATGGGGTGCCATTGATTACACGTCTCGGTCACCTGTTGTTCGTATTGACGGCACTTTGAACAGTGGACGTTACGTTTCAGATGTGTTACGAGCCGTGGCTCATTCCATCCCTGCGAAACCGTACATTTCAGCAGGATAATGCACGACCGCATGTTGCAGGTCCTGTATGGGCCTTTCTCGATACAGAAAATGTTCGACTGCTGCCCTGGCCAGCACATTCTCCAGATCTCTCACCAATTGAAAACGTCTGGTCAGTGGTGGCCCAGCCACTGGCTCGTCACAATACGCCAGTCAGCTACTCTTGATGAACTGTGGTATCGAGTTGAAGCTGCATGGGCAGCTGTACCTGTACACGCTATCCAAGCTTTGTTAATGCCCAGGCGTATCAAGGCTGTTATTACGGCCAGAGGTGGTTGTTCTGGGTACTGATTTCTGAGGATTTATGCACCCAAACTGCGTGAAAATGTAATTACGTGTCAGTTCTAGTACAATATATTTGTCCAATGAATACCCGTTTATCATCTGCATTTCTTCTTGGTGTAGCAATTTTAATGGCCAGTAGCGTATCTAGTTTTCCTAGACCTCTTAAAACATGATGCATTTGCACATCCATTTTTTTATTCGATTTCTAATTGGACTGCTTCGTAGCCTACTGCTTTTACTGTTTTTTCACTTCATACACTTTTTCCCATTTAATTATTGTCATCCACACTTAGCGTCACATTTTAGCTGTGTCCATTCTTGTTTTCGCGCTGTGAATAATAGTTTATCATACAGTCCTGACTTTTAGACACTTGGAATAATATATACAGGGTATCAGGGTATAAGTACAGATATTTCTGTTGACGACGGAGGACGATGTACGTCAGTGTTTACTTTATCTGGAGACTAATCATCTAAGCTACTACAAGTAGTATCCTTTTAAGATGGTTAATGACTCCAAGTACGCATGGCACAAGCAAGCCATTAATGTTCATTTTGCCCTGGGCAAACGTCAGGTGCTGAAGTGTGGACGCAATGCTGCAAAACTGGAAGTCTATACTGACAGGATTGGTCTACTTCGCAGCGCAACTACAACCATCTAGGAAACATCAGCTCGTAAATTTTGTGATGTGTTAGCGGGAAGACTGTTAGACGCAGATAAAAAACAACTAAAAACTGAAGTGGGTACATAACAAAGTGGTCACAATAACTGTATCTGTAAACCAAACCCACTGTAAGTGTCTCAGTATCACTCAATATTTCATATTAGCAGACATCTTTTGGTGCAGAAAACTCCGCCCGCCTCCCCTCCTCCGCGGCAAACTGGGCTGATGTCTCTTATTTTTCGGCCGAATGCAGTGGTAACCTACGTGTTCAATAGATTAAACACCATATAAGATAACGCTCTCAGACTTTTCCTCAGCTGTATCCTCTGGCACTAAGTTCACGCATTTCAGAGTCTGGATACAGCTGTAGAATTCATACAGTACTCTTATCAGACACTGACAAGAACTCAAAGCACCACAGGTACTTAGAGAATGGATATTTTATGTAAAAGATTAGTTCAACGATGAGGAAACGTATGACGGCGATTTAGTAGTAACCTGCTATTTCGACCGTATGTTTTATTACTTTGTCCTCATTACGATGGAAAAGTATTTGGCCTACTAAGTGAATTCCGCTATTTATCTTGTTACGTTGGCGCCCTCTAGAGTTTTAACACCATGAAGGTAGTATGTAACAATCGTTTAATTGTCTTGACATGCACTAATGCTTCGATACGTAAATGATCAGCATTTCAGTGAAACCACACAAAACATATTGCAGTAAACGTCCTCTACGTCCTGTATAGTAGCAAAGATTACCCAATAGGTTTCTCATTCAGTCATTCATTTGATTGCTGTTTGTCTGTTAGAAGATTGTGTTATGCCTCATGTCAGAAGGAGATGAAACGGTTCAAATTGCTCTAAGCACTGCGGGACTTAATATCTGAGGTAATCAGTCCCCTAGACTTAGAACTACTTAAACCTAACTAAGCCAAGGACATCACACACATCCATGCCCGAGGCAGGATTCGAACCAGTGACCGTAGCAGCAGTGCGGTTCCAGACTGAAGCGCCTAGAAACGCTCGGCCACAGTGGCCGGCCAGAAGAAGATGAAACGTCTAACAAGTTGTACAGGTATTCGGCAGCAGCGGTATCGTGTCTTATCGAGACCGCAGTTTGCCGTTCCGCAATAGGGCAGGTCGCTTTGCTCGAGGTCCCATGACTGTTATGTGAAGAAGGAATCGAAAGATTCAGGAGAGCATCACTCATCACCATGCACTATATCAACTGCCCTATGAGACTAGCGCCGGAGAGAATAGACATATTATTCGGTCAAATATCCAGGATTGTACAACCATGTCACGTGCCCTGTGTCTGTGAGTGTTTTCGTTCGCTGCGAGGCGAGTATCCACGCGGATGGTGCGACAGCACGGAGACCGTAGCTGCGGTTACTCTCGACGCAGCACCACAAGGCAGCTGTTGCGCCCAAAGCACACACTGGAGACACAAGTGGCCCCAGGTCATCAATTCAGAGGCGTTCCAGTTTTGCATTCAGCGGCACACTCGATGTGTCCGTGTGTGGAGGCACCGAGGAGGAGTAATGTTACCAGACGGTATTCCTCATCGTCATAAGAGCCTAGTACCTGGAGTGATGGTGTAGCGTGTAGTTGTTACATAACACATTTCTTCTGATTCGCCTAACTCACGATTTGGGCAGAAGCTGTTACACTTCCTACATGTTAAGATCGATGGGTATATATTATTTTCGTGTTATCCCTAACGCTAGCTTTCTTTTTAACTGTTCCGCGTGAAGCTGCACATTTGATTTTCATACCACCGGAGTCGAGTTTTGTCGGTGTTTGCGTGCTGCATGACAACAGAGGGCTCGTTGTTTGCGCGGGACAAGCCTCTACCACGCCGTTGCAGAAAAGCGAGTGAACTGTTGCCGAATTGACGACCACCATTTGCAGGGACGAATATGAATACTGGTCTGTGACTTACAGGATGTGAGACGCAACGAAAGTAACCGGAAGAACAAACTAAAAGATGTTTACTTCACAATTCCTAATGAGTAATCAAGAGTGTGTTAAATGATAGTAGTTTTCTGTATTAGGTCTCCATTAATAGAAGGAGAGTTATAAATATCACTGGGTTTGTTTCTTACAAGTGTGTGCGAAAAATGGGGCAAGTTTTCAGTTCAAGATATTTGCATAAAACGTATGAAGCAGCAGATAGAGATATTAGTTTATCACTCGCTAAGTTTTTCATTGTAAATTCTTGTTTAATATTCCCTGGCACCTACTCTGTGTCTGTCATTTACGATTGTTTTTCAGTTTTTATTTCATTTTTGTGTGACATAATGTTATGTATCTTACTTTCCACAATTTTATCTTTTTTATTTTTTTTTTTTTTATTTATTCGGATAGTGGACTTGAGTAACTCTGGCACATGTAACTCCATCTTCGCTTATCCCCTAACTTACTTTTAGACAATGATTATATAGGCCTACTGTTTACATTACATTTACACTGCTGTTTTATAGTTATTTCTGTTAGGTGACTGCTATTCTTGCTACATGTAGGCTATATATATCAAGTTGCAAGTTCATAGCATTTCTTTGATTACAACCTGAATGTTTTACTTCACTACTGGTTTCTTTTGCTTGGAGCGTAGAACAGTGGCTGGTCGATGAAAAGAAACAATACTGTACCAACAGCCGTTATTTTGATATTGTTTTATCAGGCAACAAGTGTAGACCTTCAGATCACGTAATTTTCAGGTCTATACAACAAAGTTACAAGTGCGGCCTTTCAAGTAATGATGAAATGAAAGATATGAAATGATGTTGGTATGGCCCCAAACTACGTACCCTCAGACTCAAAGCTGAAAAATTAAGTTTTGGTTGGTTTCGTTGTCTAGGGGCTGGGATACGTTGTTACCGCATTACAGGCCAAATACTGCTGAGTCTACAGTATACGATAAGAGTACACACATGAATCGAATGGTCGAAGGTTTCTATCACATGTACATGCTTCTTTTTGAAGTATCATGATTCATCTGGCTACTATTAATTTCTATACGAACTGTGAAATGTCTGCCGTTAAGGTTTCACAAAGTCGCCATCTTTGACCCTCCTGGCGCACAGCCTTAGTCTGAGGGCCACAGTCGTGATTTTATGTTTGGTATTATTTTGTTCTGATTAAGTGCTGATTCTTTTGTTGTAATTTATTGGTTTCATGGGCCAAAAGAACAAGTACTATGCGTCTAACAACGATTTGTTATAGCTGTCAATTTTTCTGTCACTGGGATGGTGTTTAATTTAAGATTTACTTACTATTCTAGTTCTGGCTACTAGGTTTGTTACCGGCAGGTTCGAAGAACACGCAAGTATTACGGAGAGGCTTCGGGAAGTGAAATGGGTATCCCTGTAGGCAAGGCGACGTTCATTTTGAGGAAAATCATTGAGAAAATTTAGAGAAGCGTTATTTGAAGCTGACTGCAGAACGTTACTACTGCTGCCAACATACATTTAGCGTCAGGACCGTGAAGATAAGATACGAGAAATTAGGGCTCATACGGACACATGCAGGCAGTTGTTTTTCCCTCTCTCTATTTACAACTGCCGGCAACTGTGGCCGAGTGGTTCTAGGCGTTTCAGTCTGGAACCGCGCGACAGCTACGGTCGCAGGTTCGAATCCTGCCTCGGGCATGGATGTGTGTGATGTCCTTAGGTTGGTTAGGTTTAAGTAGTTCTAAGTTCTAGGGGACTGATGACCTCAGATAATAAGCCGCAGAGTGCTCAGAGCCATTTGAACCATTTTTTTTCTTTTTTTTTTTTTTGTAAGTGGTACAGGTAGGGAAACGACTGGCACTAACACAGGGTACCCTCCGCCACGAGCCTTACGTAGGCTTGCGGAACATGCATGTAGTAGGAAATGTGGGGGGACATATACTAATTTAATTACGTATTTTGCTGCCCAGTTCCTCAACAACTTGATCTGGGCATAACATTTGAGTTCAGTCTTGTAAATTTCTTATTTTTGTTAACTGTCGGAGAATTTATCGGTGTTCAGTAAATTCACTACTGGCCATTACAATTGCTACACCACTAAGATGACGTGCTACAGATGCGAAATTTACCCGACAGGAAGACGATGCTGTGATACGCAAATCATTAGCTTTTCAGAGCATTCACACAAGGTTGGCGCCGGTGGCGACACCTACAACATGCTGACATGAGGAAGGTTTCCAACCGATTTCTCATACACAAACACCAGTTCACCGGCATTGCCTGGTGAAATGTTGTTGTGATGCCTCGTGTAAGGAGGACAAGTGCGTACCATCACGTTTACGACTTTGATAAAGGTCGAATTGTAGCCTATCGCGATTGCGGTTGATCGTATAGCTACATTGCTGCTTGCGTTCCTCGAGATCCAATGACTATTAGCAGAATATGGAATCGGTGGGTTCAGGAGGGTAATAAGGAACGCCATACCGGATCCCAACGGCCTCGTATCACTAGCAGTCGAGATGACAGGCATCCGCATGGCTGTAACGGATCGTGCTGCCACGTCTCGATCCCTTAGTCAACAGATGGGGACGTTTCCAAGACAACAACCATCTGCACGAACAGTTCGACGACGTTTGCAGCAGCATGGACTATCAACTCGGAGACCATGGCTACGGTTACCCTTGACGCTGCATCACAGGCAGGAGCGCCTGCGATGGTGTACTCAAAGACGAACCTGGGTGCACGAATGGCAAAACGTCATTTTTTTCGGGTGAATCCAGGTTCTGTTTACAGCATCATGATGGTCGCATCCGTGTTTGGCGACATCGCGTTGAATGCACATTGGAAGCGTGTATTCGTCATCGCCATACTGGCGTATCACCCGGAGTGATGGTATGGGGTGCCATTGGTTACACGTCTCGTTCACCTCTTGTTCACATTGACGGCACTTTGAGCAGTGGACGTTACATTTCACGGCCAGTGGCTCTAATCTTCATTCGATCCCTGCAAAACCCTACATTTCAGCAGGATAATGCACGACCGCATGTTGCAGGTCCTGTACGGGCCTTTCTGGATACAGAAAATGTTCGATTGCTGCCCAGGCCAGCACATTCGGAAATTGAAAACGTCTGGTCAATAGTGGCCGAGCTACTGGCTCGTCACAATACGCCAGTCACTACTCTTGATGAACTGTGGTATCGTGTTGAAGCTGTATGGACAGCTGTACCTGTACACGCCATCCAAGCTCTGTTTGACTCAATGCCCAGGCGTTTCAAGGCCGTTATTACGGGCAGAGGTGGTTGTTCTGGGTACTGATTTCTCAGGATCTAAGCTACAATTTAGCCATATATTTTACTTACCATACTATAGATGCACAGTTAGTAAAATTTCATTATTTGCTATCAATCCTTCTTGGTTTGACATTTCTAATGGGCAGTTTACCCTAACTAAAGCTTTCAGATGAATTATGGTGAGGTAAATCGAGACATTTGAACTGGTACACCAGCACCCCGGCGCTGCCAGCGGCGGCCGGTGCGCTCTCGCAGAGACGGGGCTTTTCGGCGCCACCTGCGTGCAGTAGTCGGCCGTGCGCGCCTCGGCTCCTAATGGACGCTTCCGTCGGGGCGCGGGTGTCGGCTGGCGCTGCCTGAAAGCCCTCAGGGTCTCTCCGACCTTTTTCGCCGTCCAGCGACTTTAATTGGCGAGTAATGGAAGGCGGGCGGCGTTCGGCCCGTGTGATGTAGACGGCCGGGGCACTCTGCCTGATTATTGCATTCTGGAACAAGGCGCCGAGCTGCAGGTAGCGGGGGCAGGGGGAACGGGCTGAGGGGACAGCACGGCGGGCTGCGATTCATTTCCCAGAGAGGATGCCGACGGCTGAGGCAGCGCACACACTTCCCCGTCCCTCTGGCCGTGGACTGATGCTCAGGAGAAACGCTTGTTCGGTCCAGACTAACGTTTGGGGTGACAACTGTTAGGGAAGATTTTTGTCTCTAAATTCTGTCCATGACAGAAGCAGCAAGCGTCAGGCTAGAATCATGTGAGCTGTGGAGTAGACATCTCTGCTTCCATTGTTAAGCTGTAAGCGATCTATACTTACACAGATGGGGCAAAACACCCAGCGTGAGCTAGAATACCAAAACGCGAGGTGAGAAAAGCACAGAAAGAGCAGAGACCAATGGGAATCGTTGAAGCGATTATATAGGACGCAAAATGGGAAATGCGCTGGCATAATCGGCTTTTACAAGTGGCATACAGTTATGACCTGGTGTACGGTGTGTGTGAGAAGTTTTCATTCTTTTCCAACAACTGTACTGTCACCTTCTAAATAGCTCACTTCGGCACCTATAAGTCGGAGGATCGTTGTTCCCAGTATTCAGAAGATTATTAACAGGATGTCAATAATATTCTGAATATAAATTAATTTATTACCTGAAAGGTAAGTATATTTCCTTAGTACATGCAAAGACACCGTTGTACAATATTGATATAATTGTGGATGCCAACTTTTATGATTTAACAGTATGAAATTATGTCTTGATATGATCAAATCAAACGTATCTAAGGCGTTTGGAAATAAAGCTAGAAAAGATCCCCAAAAGACATATTTATTCATATGTCAATATGGTCAGGTTGACACTGAAAATTTAAAGTCATGTACTCGAGAAAGGTCACAATGGTAGATAAAATGTTTCAAACATATAAAAAATTACATACATTAAATACCACTGATTAATGATTTTGAGAGCAGACAAAAGACATGAACTTTTAAAAATCGATTACACACCTCTTATGTCATCTATAATACTTTGATTGCTTGCAAGACGTTACATAGTACCGTAATTACTAGTGTATTCCATTAATTTAATACCTCGTGTTTCGTAATGTTACACACAGTTAATTATTGCGGGATCACAGCAAAGCTGATATGTGACAGATATGTGACAGTCATGTTACAACTTTCTTGCGTATTGCATCATATTCTACTGTAATGAATCTTGCTTCCTCATTACTTTTGTGCTTAAACTGAAATATTCGATTCCGTATAAATTGAGGCCTGAAATGAGTAAATTTTTATAATCCACATCTATTTTGCATATATTTGATCACCAAAACACTATTTTTCTGATAATATAATTTTATTTCTCATATCGGTCAAGTCAGCAACACCGATATTGAACCAAGAAAGTCAATAATCACAAATGTTAACGTAAACGAGTCAAAAATCACTTTAAAGTGAAACTAAAATTATTATGAGTTAGTTTCCATGTAAACAATAATTTCTGATTTCATTATTAATTTTTAAAATTTTCCTATCGATAATTCAATCGACAATTATACAAAGACACAAGGCCGATAGTTTTTATTTTGTTAAAATTTTCAGCCTTCATTACAAAATATTAGTCACATAAACCTCTACATAAATAATTATTTCCATAAAAGTTGAGTAAATTGTACCTGAAAAGTAATTTCAATAAAATTTACTTGCACCTCATCCTGGTCTAGAAATATCTGTTGTACGTAATACTTATAGAAGTTTTAGGCTCCAAACGCTCTATAATAGTTCCAGTTATGGAGTTCGTCAATGATATTGCTCAATGTAACTATCAAATTCTTTGAGCTGTGTTGAAATGTTGCACAATGCATTTATTTAAAAAGTGGTGTTGTAAAAACTGTCAATAAGTTATGAATAAATACTGATGATATCAAAAAGCAATAATATTCTAGCAACTTTTACCGAATCATAAAACCTTAGACCTATTAATTCCGAAGCATAAGTAGGAATCAAGACCCTAGACAACGAGATAAGTCACAGCAAGGTAAGTATCATTTCTCTCCTAATACAATGTGTCTGCCTTTCTGAAGTTATATAAACATTGACAACACTGGAATAGTTAGTTGAACGTAGACTGTTTACTTTCTGTGTATCTACGAACATTTTGATAGTAGCGGATATGTAACATTACAGTATCTACGTACATTATTTCTAATTAACACAATTAGCTACCCAGTGTAGATAAAATAGCGAAGCGCGTCGTCGGAACAGGTATTTGAATGTATTGAAGACATAGTAGCTACCTTACCTTTCTGCATAATTATGATAAAGTGATATGAATCTGCAGTGTATAAATGCGGGTATATGACAAACACAAATTTATAAATTTCCACCTTTAGTGTCTTACCTGTTAGAACATAAGCCGCAGCAGGGAAGACAGTTTCATTATCAAACGCAAACTATCGTGCTTACATAGCCAGGGAAAATATTTTCATATGTCAACGCTGGTTTGTCTTATATTGGATACCTGTTGCAAGCTACTGCGTACAGATTAAATACCATATTTTTCGCATTAATAACATACATATTCTGTACTGGATGAGACCACAAAATTGAGATGTTATCAACAAAACCGCAATGCTCCGTGCGTGAAAAATACAGAAGATGGCTGTTTGCAAAACAACATTTCCCATAAATCGAAACTCAGTTGGACCATCTTAATAGCGTGGCATCGACAGAAGCAAAAATTCTATCCGCTGCACTATATGGAAGTGTGAATGGACCGTTATAGTTTCCAATACACATGAACGACTAGCCAAACAACATTTATAGTCTGCAGTCGCTATTCAGACACGACGTAGCGATACACGCGCAGGTAAGAGTGTGAAAAATTAATTCGAAACGGAGAAAGCCTTCAACTTAACGACAAGACTCGGGGCATAGACTGAATATAAATGTACTGTTACGTGCTTAATGTGCCCGCAAAGACTTAATGTCCGGTGATTCCTGTGTTTGGTCACTGGAATCGGTCAAAACTCTAAGGGTATCAGTTCGGAGTGATTAGAGTTAGAATGACCAAATAAACCTTTCCTAAAGGAAATTACCTTTGAGTGTGGAGTTTATCATTCACCAATGAAAAAGGCCGCATGAAACGTCTACCTTCCAATACCGAGTATTATTATTATAATCTGGGAATCTTAAAATGTCGTATTAATGAGAGCAAAGTATCAAAGAACTGCGCTGGGTTCAGCCAGTGTGAGAGCGACACAGAAATTCTGAAGCACATCTGTGGGAGACGCATCGAGCGTATTTGCTCTTCAGAATTCTATGAGATCCAGTTCAGTACGAGTCAAGGATGATGTTACCCCCTCCAAGTCGCGTAATGATAAAGAGGATAAAACTGAGAAACACGTGCTTATACACAAGGATACCAACTACGATTCTTCCCACTAATCATCCGCTAACGGAACCAGAAGGATGGAAATCCGTTCCACACACTACGGAGGCTTGTTGAGTGTACGCCCATTAGTACACTGTTACAAGCTTTATTGCCAACGATTGTTGAAGTCTATTGCGCAAACCCTAACATCAGGTTCAGTATTTCCAAATATTGTCAAACTGTAAGTATATTTTCCCAAATTTGTCGGTTCAGGATGGGATGTTCAATTCCATATTGCCCTGAAGATCTTCTTTAGTGATAAAAATGTCACGAACTTGTATAACATTCTTTGCAGTTTAATGTTTGCACTTTTTTGCCTGTAAAACTGGTAACGTACATTTACTAAAAATAAAAAATATAAAACAATTTTTCATTCTCTGTTTCTCTAGATTCACGAGTACTTTGTCCTCACATGCTTCCTAATAATTAATTTATAACTCTTAGAAATCATAAATATTGAGTCCTTTAATGGGACAACAATGAACCAAGTGGCTTACCTATAACTGCACGTGTGTGTGATGGGGGTGGGGGTGGGGGAAGGGTGGCCTCTGTCCGAAACAACAGACATTATTTTTGATCCAGCAGCCACAATGAATTATCACAGAAAGGAATTACATACCTTGACATCTGCCTAGTTAGCAGGAGAACCCGAGTTCGAATCCTGGTCCGGCAAAAATTTTCAACTCTTCCCATTAATTGCAATCAATGTCCACTCGCATCAAGGTCAGTTATTCCTTTGTTCCTGGATCCAAATAGTAGTTTCACCTAACTGATGAACAAAGCTTTCTGACAGACTCAGGGGTTCGAACGTGGGGTCTTTGCCATTCGCGGGCAAGTGGTGTAACGACTGAGCTACCCGAGAAGGACTCATGATCCATCCTCACAGCTTTACTTCCGCCAATACCTCTCTGTTTTCTTCTAGGTGTGCTAGTTCTACAAGATATGCTTGGGAACTTCTGTGCAGTTTGGGAAGTTGGAGAAGAGGTTATAAGGAATTGAAGCGGCGAGCACGGTTTGTGAGTCATGCTTGAATAGCTCAGTTGGTAGGTCACTTATGAACTTGCAATATGCTGCTTCTGAAAATTACGTCCGCTGCTTGTCTTATAATTAAAATAAACCGTTTTAGTTCGGTTATAAGTTGCATTGAGAAGTTTTTTTTTATTTCTTGATGGTGACTAGTATCGGACAGCAGTGTCCATTTCCAAAGCATTCATAAGTGAGACAAATACAGGCGATAGCCCAGGTATAAAAACTGCAGCTGCAGTGATCAGAGCAGTACTACAGCCAACTCAATAACACCACATAGTACGGACGTTAGAGGGCTAATGTCGGTCCTATGTGGTGTTGTTTACTGTTGTTCAGTTGGCCGTAGTACCGCTTTGATCACTACCTGAAGGAAATTGACGGAGATCCGAAATGTGAAATAATTGGAGTGAAGGTCACGATTAAAGCAGGCTCAGACATGGTAATTGGATGTCTCTATACGCCCTCTGGCTCAGCAGCTGTTGTGGCTGAGCACCTGAAGGATAAGTTGGAAAACATTTCGAGTACATTTCCCCACCATGTTATAGTTCTGGGTGGAGATTTCAATTTGCCGGATATAGACTGGGAGACTCAAACGTTCATAACAGGTGGCAGGGACAAAGAATCCTGTGAAATTTTTTTAAGTGCTTTATCTGGAAACTACCTTGAGCAGTTAAACAGAGAACCGACTCGTGGTGATAACATATTAGACCTTCTGGAGACAAACAGACCCGAACTGTTTGAAACAGTTAACGCAGAACAGGGAATCAGCGATCATAAAGCGGTTACTGCATCGATGATTTCAGCCGTAAATAGAAATATTAAAAAAGGTAGGAAGATTTTTCTGTTTAGCAAAAGTGACAGAAAGCAGATTTCAGAGTACCTGACGGCCCAACACAAAAGTTTTGCCGGCCGAAGTGGCCGTGCGGTTAAAGGCACTGCAGTCTGGAACCGCAAGACCGCTACGGTCGCAGGTTCGAATCCTGCCTCGGGCATGGATGTTTGTGATGTCCTTAGGTTAGTTAGGTTTAACTAGTTCTACGTTCTAGGGGACTAATAACATCAGCAGTTGAGTCCCATACTGCTCAGAGCCATTTGAACCATTTTTGAACAAAAGTTTTGTCTCAAGTACAGATAGTGTTGAGAATCAGTGGACAAAGTTCAAAACCATAGTACAATATGCGTTAGATGCGTATGTGCCTAGCAAGATCGTGAGAGATGGAAAAGAGCCACCGTGGTACAACAACCGAGTTAGAAAACTGCTGCGGAAGCAAAGGGAACTTCACAGCAAACATAAACATAGCCAAAGCCTTGCAGACAAACAGAAACTATACGAAGCGAATGTAGTGTGAGGAGGCTTATGCGAGAGGCGTTCAACGAATTCGAAAGTAAGGTTCTATGTACTGACTTGGCAGAAAATCTTAAGAAATTTTGGTCTTATGTCAAAGCAGTAGGTGGATCAAAACAAAATGTCCAGACACTCTGTGACCAAAATGGTACTGAAACAGAGGATGACAGACTATAGGCCGAAATACTAAATGTCTTTTTCCAAAGCTGTTTCACAGAGGAAGACTGCACTGTAGTTCCTTCTCTAGATTGTCGCACGGATGACAAAATGGTAGATATCGAAATAGACGACAGACGGATAGAGAAACAATTAAAATCGCTCAAAAGAGGAAAGGCCGCGGGACCTGATGGGATACCAGTTCGATTTTACACAGAGTACGCGAAGGAACTTGCCCCCCTTCTTGCACCGGTGTACCGTAGGGCTCTAGAAGAGCGTAGCGTTCCAAAGGATTGGAAAACGGCACAGGTCATCCCCGTTTTCAAGAAGGGACGTCGAACAGATGTGCAGAACTATAGACCTATATCTCGAACGTCTATCAGCTGTAGAATTTTGGAACACGTATTGTGTTCCAGTATAATGACTTTACTGGAGACTAGAAATCTACTCTACAGGAATCAGCATGGGTTTCGAAAAAGACGATCGTGTGAAACTCAGCTCGCGCTATTCGTCCACGAGACTCAGAGGGCCATAGACACGGGTTCCCAGGTAGATGCCGTGTTTCTTGACTTCTGCAAGGCGTTCGATACAGTTTCCCACAGTCGTTTAATGAACAAAGTAAGAGCATATGGACTATCAGACCAATTGTGTGATTGGATTGAAGAGTTCCTAGATAACAGAACGCAGCATGTCATTCTCAATGGAGAGAAGTCTTCCGAAGTAAGAGGGATTTCAGGTGTGCCGCAAGGGAGTGTCATAGGACCGTTGCTATTCACAATATACATAAATGACCTTGTGGATGACATCGAAAGTTCACTGAGGTTTTTTGCGGATAATGCTGTGGTATATCGAGAGGTTGTAACAATGGAAAATTGTACTGAAATGCAGGAGGATCTGCAGCGAATTGACGCATGATGCAGGGAAGGGCAATTGAATCTCAATGTAGACAAGTGTAATGTGCTGCGAATACATAGAAAGGAAGATCCCTTATCATTTGGCTACAATATAGCAGGTCAGCAACTGGAAGCAGTTAATTCCATAAATTATCTGGGCGTACGTATTAGGAATGATTTAAAATGGAATGATCATATAAAGTTGATCGATGGTAAAGCAGATGCCAGACTGAGATTCGTTGGAAGGATCCTGGGGAAGTGCAATCCGAAAACAAAGGAAGTAGGTTTAAGTACACTTGTTCGCCCAGTATGGTATCCGTACCA
The DNA here is from genome assembly GCF_021461385.2 of Schistocerca piceifrons. NCBI lineage: Eukaryota > Metazoa > Arthropoda > Insecta > Orthoptera > Acrididae > Schistocerca > Schistocerca piceifrons. The sequence continues at coordinate 414,998,214 of NC_060139.1, read as the reverse complement.
GATAGCGTTGATAGAAGAGAGAGAGAAGATCCAACGGAGAGCAGCGCGCTTCGTTACAGGATCATTTAGTATTCGCGAAAGCGTTACGGAGATGATAGATAAACTGCAGTGGAAGACTCTGCAGGAGAGACGCTCAGTAGCTCGGTACGGGCTTTTGTTGAAGTTTCGAGAAAATACCTTCACCGAGGAGTCAAGCAGTATATTGCTCCCTCCTACGTATATCTCGCGAAGAGACCATGAGGATAAAATCAGAGAGATTAGAGCCCACACAGAGGCATACCGACAATCCTTCTTTCCACGAACAATAGAGACTGGAATAGAAGGGAGAACCGATAGAGGTACTCAAGGTACTCTCCACCACACACCGTCTGGTGGCTCGCGGAGTATGGATGTAGATGTAGATGTCACACTTACGAATGGTTTGAAAATGGACACAGGTGTCCAATACTAGTCACTATCAAGAAATAAAAAAAGATAATTCTCAATGCAATTTATGACGGAGCTACAACCATTTACTTTTGTGGTAGAGCACTTGCATATGAAATGCAAAGGTCTCAGGATCGGTTCCCGTCCAGCAGATAGTTTTGGTCTTCTAGGTAATCTCAGATCTGCGCAGTATGGGCTGCAGAGTGAAAATTCTTTCTGGTGTCTGTTTAACGTTTCAGTATCTCTCGTGAACCATTATAAGAGAACTCTACAGTGATTCCAAGAAAGTTATGGTCTATTTCCTATTTATTACACTGCTTTTCCCATTCAAAGTACGTGATCAAAGAAAGAGAAAGGATAGATGCATCATGATGACTGAGAGACGTGAGAAATCGATGACTGCAAATATGATTGCGGTGAAGTAGGATGTTACAAGAAAGTAGGCAACCCAGATGGTATTGAGATTTTGGAATTTTCGTGAACACGGATGGAAATTTAGACTAGTTGTTTCTCGAAGACCATAGTTACTGTGCCAATAACAAACTGTTATCGAAAGAGGGAAATTTTCAAAACGTACCATTAATGAAGATCACTTAGTATCACTAGAAGATTTACATTTTGTTGTGCGTTGCGCCAGGCAGAGGATAATGTTTAAAGGAGAACGCATCTAACTGCGCCGCCGTATGTCTAATCCTCTTGAATATCTCCAGAATACCTCTCGGTACCTAAGTTGCTGACGGGAATAATAAAAGGAAGAGTGTGAAAGAAAATCAAGGTGCCGTTTGATTACGGCCAGTTTGGCTTTAGAAAAGGTAAAGGCACCAGAGAGGCAGTTTTCACATTGCGTTCTAATCGAAGTAAGACTTAAGAAAAATTCACAAGATTTCATTGAAGGTGAAAAAGAATTACACGACGTGATGAATGAAATGAAAAGTCTAATCGGTACAGAATACGGACTGAGAGTAAACCGAAGTAAGACGAAAGTATTGAGGAATAGCTAAAATGAAATTAGCGGTAAACTTAACATCAAAGCTGGGGATCAAGAAATAGACGAAGTCAAACAATTCTGCTACCTCGAAAGCAAAATAACCCATGACGGACGAAGAAAAAAGAACATAAAAAAGCACATTATCACAGGCAAAGAGGGGAATCCTGACCAAGAGAAGTGCCAGCTGGAGTGGCTGAGCGGTTCTAGGCGCTACAGTGGCAGGTTAGAATCCTGCCTCGGGCATGGGTGTGTGTGATGTCCTTAGTTAGGTTTAAGTAGTTCTAAGTTGTAGGGGACTGATGATGCTCAGAGCCATTTGAACCAAGAGAAGCCTACTATTATCAGACATCTGCCGTAATGTGAGAAATAAATTTCGGAGAATGTACGTTTGGCCACAGAATTATATGGTAGTGAATCATGAATTGTGGGATAACCGAAACGGAACAGAAATGAATCGCAGCGTTTGAAATATGATTCTATAGAAGGTTGTTGAAAATTACCTGGGCTGATAATATAAGGAATGACGAGATTTTCCACAGAACCTGCGACGAGAGGAACATGCGGAAAACGGCGATGAGAAGAAGGGATAGTATGATAGGCTGCGTGTTAACACATAAGGGAATAATTTCATGGTACTATATGGAATAATATAAGTGATGGCAGGGATTGGAATACATCCAACAAATAATTAAGGGCATAGGGTGCTACTCCGCGATGAAGAGGTCAGAAGGACTTAGTGGTTGTATCCAACCAGTCAGAAAACGGATGACTAAAAGAAAAGTACCATCCCGATTTCTGTGCCCGTTCTGAACTGCATTAATTTTGTGAATAGATTTTAGTCACTGGATTTTAACTGTAAGACACTTTTGCAAGACGACATCTTGTGAGCAAGAGTCGACTGGAAGAACAGACAGTAACATGAGTATAGTCTACTGGTACGTTTCAGAGCTCTTTCTCAAAGATGTAATGCCTTACAACATATAAAATGTGAGCTTGAGATTGGACAAATGTTTTACTAAGTGCTAATTTGTTATAAGAATATATTTATTTCACAAACGTTGCAAAGGTTTTATGTGATTTAGCAGAATCTATCATTGTTTGTGTATGTTACATGCATTCAGTGTTATGTACATGTACGAATCTTGTGTATGTTGTGAATGGAGCTTTGCCACTGAAGCAAAGACACATAGCGTGAAAAAATTAGTAAGAAAGTAAAGTAAAAAGATATAGAGACTCTGTTATAACTTCCAGGAGACGATGTCCAGTGATGCACTATGATGTGTAAATCGAACGTCTTGAAATGTTAATAATACAAAAAAATTAACGCGAATCTGATTAATTACGAGGGTGAGTCAAATGAAAACCTTAAATATTTTTTAAAATATTATTTATTGTGCAAAGTGGTACAGAGATATATCACTTTTCAACATAATCTCCCCCAACGCTCAATGCAAGTCCTCCAGCGCTTACAAAGCGCATAAATTCCTTTAGAAAAAATTCTTTTGGTAGTCCACGCAACCACTCATGCACCACGTGGCGTACCTCTTCATCAGAACGGAACTTCTTTTCTCCCATTGTGTCATTCAGTGTCACTCGGCGGTTTCCCTTCACTATGGCTTCAACTACTGCAATGTTCTGTGGAGTCACAACTCGTTGTGCCTGTCCTGGACGAGGAGCATCTTCCACTGAAGTCACACCATTTTCGAAGTTCCTACTCCATTCGTAGACTTGTTGCTCTGACAAACATGCATCACCGTACTGAACCTTCATTCGTCCATGAATTCCAATAGGTTTCACACCTTCACTACGCAAAAACGGAATAACAGAACGCTGTTCTTCCCTGGTGCAAGTCGCAAGTGGGGCGGCCATCTTTATACTGATACTGCGACGGTATGTTTGCATCTGTACTATGCTGCCACCTACAGGCCATTCTGCATGCTGTTTGTAGCACGCTTACCAACTTACGGGATAACGGAGCGAAATTTCGATTCGTTATTACAAATTTATGGTTTTCATTTGACTCACCCTCGTAGTATTCAATTCGTGCAGCAGGACTCCGTCATATTTCGTTGTACATTTAACTGTTAATTCTGCAATCATGAGTAGGTATTTAGTCGACAGTTAACACATCATTAGTTATCCACTACTCGAATGGAACTTCAGTTCGAAATTAGTAAGTCTACATAAAGAAGACGGAAAATGCTAGTGTGTTCTGTAACATAAGGCGGCTGCCGTGGTTTGTCTCTCATACTTTACCGACAAAAGTTTTCTCACCGTCGCTGTAGCTGTCGCTTCCTTCTTTTCTGCTTCGTTCAGTATCAAGTCAATGTGTTGTGAATAACTTAAGAAAGACATCCTGAATCACTTATCTCCTATAATAAGAGTTCGCTACAGAGATGGTGTGCTTGAAATGAAAAAACTGAGTGGTGGGTGTTGTGGACATTATTCGGAAACACATTTACTTTCTGTCTGGTTTAAAAAAGAGAAAGTCCACTGCGTGTACAGATAGAGTACGCCACTCATTCCGTAATGGGTCGTAATCTGAGACTGGAAATGAACTCATTTACTAAACTGTAGAACGAATTTTTCAGATATAATGAAAAATAGCTAAAATGATATACGCGGAAGTAGCGTCAGTTGAAGAAAATAGGTGCAGGATGTGTTACCTTTCGGTGTTCTTTTAAGGCACTCCTCACGTGTTTCCATTTTAGCGAGAGGCAGCAGTGCGATAAGGGAGCCAACCAGCGGGTAGGTAGCGAGAGTCCCCCGTTCTCAGAGACACCTGTCGGCCAGCGCAGGAAGCTCGGTGACAGCCGGCAGATAACCACGGCGCCGGCATTCAGGTCCCGCACAATGGCGGGCGTCGCCGTGCCGTGTGCAGATTATCTGGGGGACGCGCCGTGGCCCGTGGCCTGCGCCGCCACCACTGTCGCCTTTGGCGGCGCCAGCCTATCTCTGCACGTGTGTATATTTGGACCAGGGGCTGCAGCTGCCAAACACTGAATAAAACGAGGAGACCATTGTATCACGAAAGCGCTACACAAATTGGCTGATGGTACGTGGAGGTCAGCAACAGCTATTGTTCTTGGAGAGCGGTGGCACCTTTTTCGTTTTTGCTGTTCTTTTCTATCCACATATCTTGCTGCATTTGTAGAAAAAGATCACAAGTATTGAAAGGGTACAGTACCGCCCGACATTGAAAATAGGTACAACATTCTTCGTTATTCTTGTCGGAACAACATATTTTTTCTAATAATACCTCAATTTCACTCAATACACCGAAGCCGGATACCAGTGTAGGAAAGAATGACAATTTATTTATTTAATTGATCACATGTGCACTCCCACAAAATAAATCCCTACATCCAATTTGGTGAGATCTGTGAAATGAATGAATGTGTGGTCGTCTGCTAACCGCAGATAGTGAATGTGCAATATATGATCATCTTTGAGACGGTCCTTTGATCACCTTTGGTGGAACCGAAGAGATGAAATTTACCTGAGCTTTGAGCACCTGAAATGTGGCTGACCAATACGGTAGCAAGGTGCTCCCCCACTTCGGCAGAGGTGCGAGATGACCTGAATAACAGCCATGTTTCAGCACTCTGGCGCTAGATCTTCTGTTGGTAAGACCTGTCTTAGGTGAGCTCCGTAAAGACAAAAGAGTGGAGAAAATGGTATGCATGTAAAATGGAAATGTCGTGTGGCTAGGGCCTCCCGTCGGGTAGACCGTTCGCCGTATGCATGTGAAATACTTAAGAGTAGTTTGGAATAATTATTTCTCTACTTCAGGAACTTAAGGGGGGAGAATTAAATGACAGGCAGGTAATATTATGGACATCGTAGTAATCTTCGGAAGTGACCAACGGTCACAGTGAAACCATGTGTAGCAATAAGTTGAAATACTTACGAGTGCTAGTACTAAGTTGGAATACTTGCGAGTGCTAGTACTAAGTTGAAACACTTCCGAGTGCTAAAGTTAAGCTGAATTACTGGCGTGTGTACTATAAGTTGGAAATATTTAAGAAATGGCGTGTGCAGGACTTGAAATTAGAGACGAGTACTTCCACGTGGTGAGTACTGTGTGAGTCTCAATCTGTGTATGAGACAAACGATAAAGAGAAGTACTCGTCCATGGTATCAGTTGAGGACTCGCGTGTGTGACGAATATGTTCTTAATATTACTTTGCGTGTTATGTTTCTGTGTGACGCTGGATTCAAACTCTAATACTCTGAGAGAGAAGAAAGGTTAGTCATCCGTCTATCCAGCAACGCCACTTGGCTTGCATTGCGCAGGAAGACGTGCATTTATCCCCCGGAGAAAAGTTACGAAGTGGGGCAATGTCGTGTGAAACTGGGATGAATACTAATTGAACTGGGAAAGCTGAAAGTGAAGTGATTCTAACGTTGTGACTATTCTTTGTGATGTATGTTGCCAGTGTGATGTATTTCATGTAATTTAAGTATGTGTGGTTTGCATGGGAGAGTAGCAAGATAGGTTCAGAGGCAGTGGATTATGCATGTTCCTTTTTATACCGCTCGGTCTGGAGTAAATTTTCGTGATGATGGGTGTGAGAGTCGAAGTGTGAGATATAGCAAAAGATCCACCATGCTATCCAGAAAGTGCACTCTAGCGTTAGATCCTTACGAGACCATAAGATAGAGAATCACCAATGTAAAGCCATTCCCACTGGGCGGAGTTTCTCGTGTGTAATTGTTGTAAAAAATGTAATGGTGTGTTTAGATTATCTTTGAACCATTATAGAATTTATCGGAATAAAAAAATAGTGAAAAGAAGAAGATTGGTGGCCTTGTTCTTCAAATAGTGTGTAGTCATGATACCCAGAATTTATAATATGTGCGCCATTCATATTCAGAGCGATGGCCACGTGTTGGTCAAAATCGTTGGGTAAGAAAGAAAATGTGGTATTGCCAGAGCGTAGTAAACAATCAGAGTTGTGTAAATTACTAATAGTCAGATATGCGTTATCCGTTTCCGTTGCGTAATATTCAAACAGGAGGATAATTTGTAGCTTAATTGTGAGTACTAGAGCTCTTAATCAGTCATTGATGTTACACGAAAAATAACAACAAAACCACTCGCTTGGCAGACCACTCATCTTGCAGGCCTGACTGCTTGATGCCACAGTATGAGCAAGGCATGTGGGTGCTTCTCAGTCTTTCTCACCAGATGTAAATGTAGTACTAGACGAATTCCTTGGACGAAAAACATGACGGATAAAAAAAGAAGGACGTAATTAACAGACCAACACAATCAAAGACAGCGTCTGCCGCTATCAAAAGTAAGCCTTAATTTGAGAAAGAAAATTCTGACAATCTACGACAGGGACACAGAATTGCATAGAAGAGTATCATGGACTGTGGGAAAACCAGAAAACCGTATGAGATGTGATGTTGCGAAAGGATGCCTATAGGACTGGCATGATAGGAAATGAGGAATTTTTTTGCCAGTTTGGTAAAGAAAGGAATATATGGAAAAGACTGACAAAAAAAGAAGCGACAGGATGGAAGGATGTTTGTTAAGATATCAAGCAATAACTTCCATAGCATTGGTGTGAGAAGCAGAGGTTAAAAACTGTAGGAGAAAACAGAAATGGAATATATCCAACAAGTAACTGAGGAAGTTGTGTCTAAGTGCCACTCTGAAAGCTTCATCTGGAGAGAGAGCGCAGGTGGGCCACATTAAAGCAGTCAAAACAGTGATGACCCCCTCTAAAAAAGTCTAAGTATCTAGTTAGTCGACATCTGGGCAGCGTTAGGACGTCTTGCAATCATCGTCGTTCAGGTGCGACAAGATGTTAAAGAGCTCACAATACGTTTATTTGTTTCTTTTTGTTCTTTAATATGAGCCTTCTACATACTACGGCAGTTCAGTAGTTTTTTTCATACCTGCTCATAAATTTTGTATTTTTTGTTGTATTGTACTTTTGTGTTAACGCACCCTTCTTCACTGAAAACATTTTTTGGTTCAGTACACTTCTGGCAGAACGTCGTTTATGCTATTTCTATTTATACAGATAAAGTTCGTCTGTTAGGGATTAACATTCGTAAGTGTATCTACAAACTGAACTCATTCTTAGCTCTCAAAGACACTTTCGCATTAACCGTCTGCTACTTGGGCAATATTATTTCCTTTTCTCTAGATAAAATTTAAAAGAACGTACCACCGAAAGATAAGATGAACATCAACAAATGCAAAACGAGGATAATGGAGTGTGGTCGAATTAAGTCGGGTGATGCTGAGGGAATTAGATTAGGAAATGAGACACTTAAAGTAGTAAAGGAGTTTTGCTATTTGGGGAGCAAAATAACTGATGATGGTCGAAGTAGAGAAGATATAAAATGTAGACTGGAAATGACAAGAAAAGCGTTTCTGAAGAAGAGAAATCTGTTAACATCGAGTATAGATTTAAGTGTCAGAAAGTCGTTTCTTAAAGTATTTGTATGGCGTGTAGCCATGTATGGAAGTGAAACATGGACGATAAATAGTTTGGACAAGAAGAGAATAGAAGCTTTCGAAATGTGATGCTACAGAAGAATGCTGAAGATTAGATGGGTAGATCACATAACTAATGATGAAGTATTGAATAGAATTGGGGAAAAGAGGAGTATGTGGCACAACTTGACAAAAAGAAGGGACCGGTTAGTAGGACATGTTCTGAGGCATCAAGCGATCACAAATTTAACATTGGAGGGCAGCGTGGAGGGTAAAAATCGTAGAGGGAGACCAAGAGATGAATACACTAAGCAGACTCAGAAGGATGTGGGTTGCAGTAAGTACTGGGAGATGAAGAAGCTTGCACAGGATAGGGAAGCATGGAGAGATGCATCAAACCAGTCTCAGGACTGAAGACAACAACAACAACAACAACCGCCGAAAGGAGTTATGTTGCCTTTGGGGGCTACTATGGAAGAGTCGGGAAAGATTGAATAGGGTTGTAAAAACGCAGATAAAACATATTTTATGAACACAAAATACAATTTTGAGATTAATCTGAATTGAAACTCTAAAATTAATCGCTTGTCAGTAACATAAAATATAATCTGATTCGATAACAGATCTTTCGTCTAATTTGTAAACAAAGTTCTGAAACAATTACTTGTTGCTACAATACAGGTGATTCGTTCTACATACACCTATATGCATAAGTCACAAATCTAATCTTCCTTCGTAGCAACTGCACAGCCAAGGAATACCAAGTGTCTGACATAGCGCGACATACCGGCTTGGTCTCCAGAACGTTAAACAGAACCAAATTTCTTCACAGCGAAAAATCGAGAAATAACAGTCTGCTACTCGTGGTCTTAATAAATTGCATAGTTTTAATCGTTAGTGTGAATTTTCAACAATTATTGCATATTTTTGGAAAACTCATCTTCAAAAGTTTTGTAAAACTACGAAAGCAACTTTTCTGTGCCGTAACTGACACGGTATTTAGCGACGGACTGGGCTCGCTCCATAGTATCACGCGAACATTTTAACGTACATAATGCGTCTCTTGCTTGGGAACACCAATGTACGGATGAGAAATCGTGAATTCCATATTGCCTGACTATTACCTAATACCCGAAGTTCATCTATATTCCGCTTGTCACTTGTTCTCTTCTACAATCCGAGGTACATGTTTTTAATTTCTTACACGTGTGCCTGGAAATAATTGCATGATACCCTAGTACAGCGCACATTTAGCGTTGTAGAGTGGACGCTAAGTACTGCGGCTTTAGAAATCACTGTATAACATAGGTTTGAAACTTCCTGGCAGATTAAAACTGTGTGCCCGACCGTGACTCGAACTCGGGACCTTTGCCTTTCGCGGGCAACTGCTCTGCCATCTGAGCTACCGAAGCACGACTCACGCCCGGCCCTCACAGTTTTACTTCTGCCAGTATCTCGTCTCCTACCTTCCAAACTTTACAGAAGCTCTCCTGCGAACCTTGCAGAGCTAGCACTCCTTAAAGAAAAGATATTGCGGAGACATGGCTTAGCCACAGCCTGGGGGATGTTTCCAGAATGAGATTTTCACTCTGCAGTGGAGTGTGCGCTGATATGAAACTTCCTGGCGGATTAAAACTGTGTGCCCGACCGAGACTCGAATTCGGGACTTTTGCCTTTCGCGGGCAAGGGCTCTGCCATCTGAGCTACCGAAACACGACTCACGCCCTGTCCTCACAGTTTTACTTCTGCCAGTATCTCGTCTCCTACCTTCCAAACTTTACAGAAGTTCTCCTGCGAACCTTGCAGAACTAGCACTCCTGAAGTGTGCTAGTTCTGCAAGGTTCGCAGGAGAGCTTCTAAAGTTTGGAAGGTAGGAGACGAGATACTGGCAGAAGTAAAGCTGTGAGGACCGGGCGTGAGTCGTGTTTCGGTAGCTCAGATGGCAGAGCACTTACCCGCGGAAGGCAAAGGTCGCGAGTTCGCGTCTCGGTCGGGCACACTGTTTTAATCTGCCAGGAAGTTTCATATCAGCGCACACTCCGCTGCAGAGTGAAAATCTCATTCTGGAAACAAAGGTTTGTTTGACATTTGCCTTGCCATAAGTGAAGTCTCGATATTGTCTTGCAGTCGAGCATAATACTGCCTAAATAGCATCTAATCTTTTCTCTGCCGTTGCTCGTGCAGACCTTACTTAACAGCAACGAAGAGCCAACCCATTGTTCTGGCGCGTAGAGACCTTTTCAAAAGGGTAAGAAAGGGCCGTCTCAGTTGTATCCTATCTTCACGTCATTTATATTGCCCAGTTTGAGGGTGATTTTGGGAGCCCTCCTACATAAGATATTTATTCGCTCACTGCGAATTGTTTGACATCAGCAGTATTAGGTATGGATGTACTACCTGTCACTGACATATGAAAATTGGTGGCGGAGCAGGACACGAACGTGGGTTTTCACTTACCACGAATGGTCATCTTAACCACTTCGGCTATCTGTGCATGCTCACCAGATCGGCTCAAGTCCCCAGTGTCTCACTGTCTCCATCCTCACTACGTTCATCTGAAAGATGTTTATACAGTGAAGGGAAGTAGATATCCGTGCAGGACGCGTTAAATGAAAGATACCTGTAATATAGTGCTATGGGGATAACGAAGTATCCTGAAAATGTGAGCTAAATGAAAAAAGTCTATATTATCCCGGCAGGGTAAACTGTATGTTGTTTGGTTTTGCTAATAATCCAATTCAAGAATCGTCAGATGACTAAACATCAACGATTAAAACAGAAATAAAGTAATATTTCCTGTGGCCTATAGTATGATCTAAAGTTATCTGTAATTTCAGAAAGAAATAAGCACCACTTAACTGTCGTGGGAAGGTAATGTCTTCACATACTAGTATGGCCTTCATTAATCTGTACTGAAAAGATGTGGAATCAGTCACTGAATTGACATTCGGGGGGATTCGATTAATACACGTTTATTTTATAAATATCTGCACCCATTGGACAACGAACATTTTAAACGTCTTCCTACATAAACGACATGAAATACAATGAACTTTCACAATATTTCAATCACAGTTAATGTATTTAGTGCAGGGTTTGCAAGGTGCTGGTAGACACTGTGCAAAAGGGGCGTTATTTCCACAGACCACGAAATAGTAAATAATTACGCCACCCATGGCATTAAGGAAAGGACATGAGCCGAATTAATCCATGTACCAGACAAATTAACAAGTAAGTAAATGGCCACTTAAAATTCGCAGTTACAAAACATTCTTGACTTACGAAATAGTTTAACTGAAAAGTTAAAAATCATGGCTTCGGGTGGCAAGCAACTTTAAACTTGACCACACGATTTTAAATTCGAATAATTCCTAGCACATCAATGAGAACACTAACTAATTATTAACTGCCATCTTGGTTCTCGAACAATAACCAACTACACTCCACTCTCTGTCTTCAGAGAAGTATCGACCTTACTCAGTCATTCTTCGAGACAAAATCCCCTCCTTTCTGTACCAGTTTCCTTAGTACCAGTTTCCTTAGTAGAAAAACCCTTCTATTGCGCCAATCTGAAAAACAAAATGTCCTTCCTGTGCGGTTCCCTAATTCCTGCTTCTAAGTAAATTCAAGAGTAAATAATAAGAGTGGACGATCAAGAACGAAGTGCTCGTATTAAGAAGGGTGTAAGACAAGGCTGTAGGCTTTCGCCCCTACTCCTCAATCTGTACATCGAGGAAGCAATGATGGAAATAAAAGAAAGGTTCAGGAGTGGAATTAAAATACAAGGTGAAAGGATATCAATGATACGATTCGCTGATGACATTGCTATCCTGAGTGAAAGTGAAGAAGAATTAAATGATCTGCTGAACGGAATGAACAGTCTAATGAGTACACAGTATGGTTTGAGAGTAAATCGTAGAAAGACGAAGGTCATGAGAAGTAGTAGAAATGAGAACAGCGAGAAACTTAACATCAGGATTGATGGTCACGAAGTCAATGAAGTTAAGGAATTCTGCTACCCAGGCAGTAAAATAACCAATGACGGACGGAGCAAGGAGGACATCAAAAGCAGACTCGCTATGGCAAAAAAGGCATTTCTGGCCAAGAGAAGTCTACTCATACCAAATATCGGCCTTAATTTCAGGAAGAAATTTCTGAGGATGTACGTCTGGAGTACAGCATTGTATGGTAGTGAAACATGGACTGTGGGAAAACCGGAACAGAAGAGAATCGAAGCATTTGAGATGTGGTGCTATAGAAGAATGTTGAAAATTAGGTGGACTGATAAGGTAAGGAATGAGGAGGTTCTAGGCAGAATCAGAGAGGAAAGGAATATGTGGAAAACACTGATCAGAAGAAGGGACAGGATGATAGGACATCTGCTAAGACATGAGGGAATGACTTCCATGGTACTAGAGGGAGCTGTAGAGGGCAAAAACTATAGAGGAAGACAGAGACTGGAATACGTCAAGCAAATAATTGAGGACGTAGGTTGCAAGTGCTACTCTGGGATGAAGAGGTTAGCACAGGAAAGGAATTTGTGGCGGGCCGCACAAACCAGTCAGTAGACTGATGACCAAAAAAAAAAAAAAGTAAATACAACTGGCTCCAAAACTCATGCTGGCCAACTAGGGTTCGTAAAAGGAATAAATTTTGCACAAGAGTCCTCTCCTCTCGTCTTAGGAGAGCAGAATGAACTGCGTCACATGTTAGTGCTCAGTGAGAGCCCTAGTGTTTGTGTTAGACATGAGCAAATTCTGCCCCTACGATCCTGAATATTTTTCGCAAGAGTTTCAACCCTTCCCTCAGTTTAGGCAAACACCTCTGGCGTCAGTACTTCTGCTGGGGGCGTGACTTAGTACTCAATCAACGATGTTCCAGCTCTCTCCTGGCGTGTAACGGTCATCAGTTTCGGAGCTGCCTCTCAGGGCTGGAGCCAGCAAGTCTGCGTGTGACGTGTCTCCACCGTTAATCAGTGAGTCGTCGTCCGCAGTGCGCACCGCCTGGAACATGCCACGACGAAAGCCTGCAGAGCTTGAAAAGTGACGTCCCAAACAGTGGGCTGTCTTCTGTACTAGAGGCTCTGTTGTCCAGAAAAGAACCAAGTGCGACCTTGCTGCAAGAGCCCCTCAACGTGTGTATGAAATTTCGGCCATCTGAACATTACCTCTTAGGTCTGATTTGCTTGTCTCTTGACCTGTGGAGAGGAGCTCATTACGAAAGTGGCTGCAGTTGTTTCTGTTCTGTTGACACCGACATTACTGAAGGAGAATAATATTAACTGACCTTTAATCAGTGTAAACTAATCACAGCAGGTGCGTGTTTCAGTTAAAATGAATTTAGTAACGTCACGCCAGTGTCCTTCAAAGTTCTTTTTATTAATTTACCCCTCATATGGTATAATGTTGCATTTACATATTCGTTGGGTTAGGGAAGAAATGAGGAGTGTGGACCCAGATCATCTATTAAACGTCGTAAACCCTAAAGAAAAAAAATGGCACACACGTCACTCGGAAAGTTTGATGATACCTGAAAACATTTAGCAAGTGACAAAAGCCAATGAACAATTCGGAAGAGAAAAGGACTTGCGATCTCTGTCACTTTTAGTTGAATTTTAACCTTAGCTTACGCAAACAATTCAAGAATGTACTTTTTTTGTAACACATTGTGCTTCATTATGTCACTCAACATTACGAAACACAAAGCATTAAATTATTGGAATACACCAGTCATTACGGTGTTATGTAAAGCTTTGTAAGTAACCAAAGTATTATAGATGACATAAGAGTTGTGTAATCGATTTTTAAAAGTTCATATGTAATGTCTCTACTCTTAAAAGCATTAATCAGTGGTATTTAGTGTAGGTAATTTTTTTATATATTTGAAAAATTTTATCTACCATTGTGACCCTTATCGAGTACATGACTATCAATTTTCAGTGTCAACCTGACGATATTGGCATATGAATAAATATGTGTTTTGGGGACCTTTTCTACCTTTATTTCCAAACGCCTTAGGTACGTTTGATTTGATCATATCAAGACATAATTTCATATTGTTAAATCATAAAAGGTGGCATCCACAATTATATCAATAATGTGTAACGGTGTCTTTGCATGTACTAATGAAATATGCTTACCTTTCAGCTATCAGATTAATTTATATTGCCGGCAAGAGTGGCAGAGCGGTTCTAGGCGCTACAGTCTGGAGCCACGCGACCGCTACGGTCGCAGGTTCGAATCCTGCCTCGGGCATGGATGTGTGTGATGTCCTTAGGTTAGTTAGGTTTAAGTAGTTCTAAGTGACTGATGACCTCCGAAGTTATGTCCCATAGTGCTCAGAGCCATTTGAATCATTTTTAAAATTTATATTCAGAAAATTATTGACATCCTGTTAATAAACTTCTGAATATAAATTAATCTGAAAAATGAAAGCTAAGCATATCTCATTAGCCATGTCTACTCATATTGATTTCCTTTCCGGGTGACTTCCTCCACTTGTTTTTTCTTCCCCCATCGGTTGCACTGCCGCCGCCCTGCTCCCGGTAGGCCGATTTCTCGCGGCAGGCGAGGCTCGTTTGGGCAACGCTGGGAGGAAGTTGGGGCTCCCAGCTGAAGGGGTCGGGACGGAAGTTGGCCGAAAGTGCATGAAGTCACTAAAGGCTCTCATCCGCGAGAGGCTGACGGTTATTGGTTGTCCATCGAAAGTGTGTTGCCGTCCGTTGAAGTGACCTCTTGGTGATCTCTTAGCAATTAGCTGTCAGTTAGTGATTCACTTGTAACCTTTACCCTTGCCTGTAATTGCATCGGGAACGACCGTTAGTTGATCGGTCGGTCGGTCGTTTTGGCCGCTTCAGGGTTCTGTGTGCCCCTGATTACTTGCAATTCGTCCCTGATGCTGCTCAGTGACTGGTTTTAGTATTTTTTGAGTTGCTTGTGGCATTTTTGTAGGTGGATCTATGAAGGGGATATACAGGGAAATTACTGCAGCGAGTTGTTGAACTTTTATTTAAATTTTGTTTTAGAATTATATTGGCCATCCAGTGACGTGTCCCTTAGCACAGGTCGCACACGAACAACTTGTTGGCTGATCGGAGAACCAGGAGGTGGTCACCATACAACATGACTAACTAGCACAGCCTACAAAACTGACAATCTGATATTAGTGACAGATCAGCTTAAGACAATAACCACGTATAGTACGAGAATGATTCACCATTTGAATCTTCTGTAAATTTGCTCACTTTTTTTTTTAAGAAAATAACATTCATTTAAATAAGATTACAACACTTACAAACTCCGATGCACACACACACACACACACACACACACACACACACATCACTCACACACACACACACATACACACACACACACACATACACACACACACACACATAACAAACATTTAATCCAGAGGGTAATATTTAAACACAAGATTAATCCAAGGCAATTACAATAAGTTGCCTCCACAAATCCAGTACTCGGACAGCGTTAAGATCGACTGATCATTCAAATATTTCACTAGAAACAGATAATGCACCTTACCAATATAGGGCATTCATCAACTATCCACAGTGCCCGCTACACGACAGTCGTCTGCCTGTGCGCCTGGGGCTAAAGGACACCCCATTGGTTGGCAATGTCATTCTAAAACACAATGTTTGTTAAAAAAAAGAGTTTATCAAATCGGTGCAATAATTGCCCAGTCTATCCCAGCAGGACTCGTATTAATTGGACCCATTCACAGTTCCACGAAAAAACAATACCACAAATAAAACATTACTAAAACCAACAGGGACAAATTGCAAGTAATCAAGGGTACACAGGAGCGGCCAATAGGCTCAATACCTGTCGTCCACTGAGACAACCGACCAACCAATGAACGATCTTTCCCGATGACATCACAGGAAAGGAAAAACGTTGCGAGCGAATCACCAGTTGACAGTTTCTTACCAAGTGCTCACATCGACGGACGGCAACACAGTGGGCAGCGGCGGGAACACACTTTCGATGGAAAACCAGTAGCCATCAGCTTCTCGCGGAACGGAACCTTTGGTCACTTTCTCCCGATTGCTTCACCTCGGAACCCCATCTTCTTCCCTGCGCTGTCCTAACAATAGTCTCTCGCCGCAAAAATTCGGCCTACCAGCCGCGGCGCGGCGGTAGCGCGACCACGCGATCAGAGGAGAAACCAAGCTCGCGAAGTTACCCGGAAGAGATATAGACACGGCACAAGTATAATTAGCGATAGTGCACTTATCGTAGGCACAGCTCTTGGTGCCGATACATTTTAAAATTCAGTGAATGATTTATATTATAAATGTCAGTTTTAGCCGGCCGGAGTGGCCGAGCGGTTCAAGACGCTACAGTCTGGAACCGCGCGACCGCTACGGTCGCAGGTTCGAATCCTGCCTCGAGCATGGATGTGTGTGATGTCCTTAGGTTAGTTAGGTGTCAGTAGTTCTAAGTTCTCGGGGACTGATGACCACAGAAGTGCTGTAGTGCTCAGAGCCATTTGATCCATTTGTCAGTTTTAGAATACTGTCCCCTCTTGTATAAATTTCTACTTTCACGCTTTAGCAATTGTCATAGAAACAAAAATACCATGTTGCGCGCAAAAGCTAAACCTTCTTACCAGCAGAAAAATTCAGAGCCCTTAAGGAGTATGGCCATTTCCGCACTGCCATCAGCGCCACATGAGTTAGTAGTGATCCCATATCCCAACCGTTGGTGTGTTCATTTTCTCATTTTCCACAAGTGCATAGTAAAACTGTGAACACTCAGTATACTATTATCGGTTGCGACAGAGGCGGTGGACAGAGAGAGAGAGAGATGCTTCGTTTTTCCAAGCCCTGCTCTCGGTCAGCATTTTTGCGTCTATTCGTCGTCAGTGCGCTTCTACAAACCAACAATGGGACGCTAAACACAACAGTGCACTCTTGGGCGGTCGGGCCGACTGGCGCAGCATCGGAAGCGCCCCTCGGCAGTTCCTGCAGGCCTTCTGCCACAGAGGACGCGACTTCCGGGTGGCGCGGTGATTGCTGCGCGGTGCCGCGCGGCGGAGCCCGTCGTCTGCGCGTCTCCGCCTCACGAGCGCGCCCACAAATTGCTCCATTCATCGCCGCCGGCCGACCATTACTCACGCTGCGAGGCCAGGGCGCGCCGTCTCCCGTGCCCCCGCGCCGCTCCCGTCCTGCTTCTGGATACGACGGCCGTGGCATGGCGTCATCGGGCGCCTTTGTTTGTTCTTCGACAATTGTACGAGATAGTCACGAAGTTTTAATTATCACCTCGAAGAAATCCAGCTGCAACTATGAAACCATGTCAGCGTGTTAGTCCTCCTCTATTTGTTCGCCCTTCAATGTGACACGTGTTTCCTAATGATGGATGACGTGGTGGAACGTTGAAGAAGGCTGCGCTTTGGCTCCTCAGGAATCATCCCTCCTCAGATAACACTTCATTGTCACTTTAAAAATGCGTTCCACGAAGTAATTTCGTCATTAGAGGACAAACGAAGAGATCATTGGCGGCAGTGGCAGGAGGCTATCGGCATGAAAGAAAATTTACATCCCAAAGAAGCAGCATGTGTCACGGTCTGCTATGAAACATGAACAGAGGCACTGTCGTGGAGTGAGCATCCCGTTGGACAGCTTTCCACAGCGCTTAGTCTTGACACGCTCCCATAACTTCCTAAAGAGGTTATGATACCATCCTCTTGTGACGAGCTGCCGCTTGTGAGCACTAAGAAACAGCACCACTTCCCCCGATATTGATGGTGGCTTTGCCTTTTCTCAAGCTGGTGAATCCAAATGTTTCCACTACTTTCCTTAGTCCTTTGACTCGGCGTCATAGTGATACGCCCACCACCTGTCAGTGATAACGAATGTGTGACATATTTTTACCACAATATGTTTCAGAGCTTCCTTATCCCATGCCATTAGGCTCAGTCAAAAGTGAAACGCTAGCAGGAAACTTGCATTTTAAAATACAAAACTCCTCCTTCAGCATCTCATTTTGCCGCACGACACTCTCACTAATCTCAGCTGTAAACCAAAGACAGTTGTCTTCACCTAACGAAGATAGTACAATCCAGTAACGTACGTCACAGCCCCCACCGATGCTGCTATCTACAGTAAAATCTTTGAACGTCATGTACCAAGTCCCAGTAAATCCTAAAACCCAATGATGTACTTATGTTGCAACATGTGCATCCTACAGAATGACCAATAGTAAACATTAAAACTTAACGCCAGTAAGTAGTATAATTGGCTAACACCTCAAGAATGAGCAGCATTCGTTGTGTAGCATCGCACACAGCATTAATGCACTGCATTTTGAAGGAAATCTCGAAAATACAGAGGAAGAAGAGATTTTTTGTGCTCTAAGAGAGCGATGTGTCACCGCGTTAAACGAGCAAAAAGACGTGTCCTAGGGACATTTTGGGTCCACTTTAGCAATGTCCTCGTTGAGAAGCAGCCACTAGTTTATTCTACTTAGCGGCATTAAGTATTAATGTTTCCTGTTGCTGATTCTATGAAATATACACATTGTAAAATAGGTACATTATTGGTTTTTAGGGCATGCTAGGACTCGGCACATAACGTTCGAATATTTGACTGTAGACAACGATAATCAATCGAAACCCTCAGCTGCCGATAGGTGTTGTTGACGCACCTTTATGAGGACAGCTGAAAATGTGTGCCCCTACCGGGAATCGAACCCGGGATCTCCTGCTCACATGGCAGAATTGCAGACGCCCTACGCATTTTTTTTTTTTTTTTTTTTTTTTTTTTTTTTTTTTTTTTTTTTTTTTTGAGGCGACGCTGGGGGCGCGGGGGCAAAGTGGGCAGGGGTCGAAACCGAGGCCTGGCCACAGTGTCCCCCTCACCACCACCGAGCCTGTGGTGCTTAGGGAAATAGGAGACACATGAATCAACGGTAGTGGAAGGCGTTGTTATTTATTTATTTGCATGTGTTTTTGTAAGATTCACTAATATCATGAAATTACGGGAACACATTGGCGAAAAAGAAAAGAAATATAAATTCTGGGTATCCCATCTGAGCCACCGAGAACACGCATTAATAGCGCGACTGCAGGGACTTATTCCTTGCACGCTTCCTGTGAGACCAACATTCCCATCTGTCCACAATTTACATATGTAATGTTCCTAATAGATACTTTGCCCATCTACTCATTATTCGCGCCCACTTAAGTTGACGTTTCCCATAAGAGTTCGGGCAACCTGTGCGCAATCGCACAGACGAAGGTCAATGGCCGGGTAGTCATTTTAACTATATATGAAGATAGCAACTGAGAACAGATACCATGGTATCTGTTCCTACGAAAACAGTTACTATGTTCCTACACTCCTGGAAATGGAAAAAAGAACACATTGACACCGGTGTGTCAGACCCACCATACTTGCTCCGGACACTGCGAGAGGGCTGTACAAGCAATGATCACACGCACGGCACAGCGGACACACCAGGAACCGCGGTGTTGGCCGTCGAATGGCGCTAGCTGCGCAGCATTTGTGCACCGCCGCCGTCAGTGTCAGCCAGTTTGCCGTGGCATACGGAGCTCCATCGCAGTCTTTAACACTGGTAGCATGCCGCGACAGCGTGGACGTGAACCGTATGTGCAGTTGACGGACTTTGAGCGAGGGCGTATAGTGGGCATGCGGGAGGCCGGGTGGACGTACCGCCGAATTGCTCAACACGTGGGGCGTGAGGTCTCCACAGTACATCGATGTTGTCGCCAGTGGTCGGCGAAAGGTGCACGTGCCCGTCGACCTGGGACCGGACCGCAGCGACGCACGGATGCACGCCAAGACCGTAGGATCCTACGCAGTGCCGTAGGGGACCGCACCGCCACTTCCCAGCAAATTAGGGACACTGTGGCTCCTGGGGTATCGGCGAGGACCATTCGCAACCGTCTCCATGAAGCTGGGCTACGGTCCCGCACACCGTTAGGCCGTCTTCCGCTCACGCCCCAACATCGTGCAGCCCGCCTCCAGTGGTGTCGCGACAGGCGTGAATGGAGGGACGAATGGAGACGTGTCGTCTTCAGCGATGAGAGTCGCTTCTGCCTTGGTGCCAATGATGGTCGTATGCGTGTTTGGCGCCGTGCAGGTGAGCGCCACAATCAGGACTGCATACGACCGAGGCACACAGAGCCAACTCCCGGCATCATGGTGTGGGGAGCGATCTCCTACACTGGCCGTACACCACTGGTGATCGTCGAGGGGACACTGAATAGTGCACGGTACATCCAAACCGTCATCTAACCCATCGTTCTACCATTCCTAGACCGGCAAGGGAACTTGCTGTTCCAACAGGACAATGCACGTCCGCATGTATCCCGTGCCACCCAACGTGCTCTAGAAGGTGTAAGTCAACTACCCTGGCCAGCAAGATCTCCGGATCTGTCCACCATTGAGCATGTTTGGGACTGGATGAAGCGTCGTCTCACGCGGTCTGCACGTCCAGCACGAACGCTGGTCCAACTGAGGCGCCAGGTGGAAATGGCATGGCAAGCCGTTCCACAGGACTACATCCAGCATCTCTACGATCGTCTCCATGGGAGAATATCAGCCTGCATTGCTGCGAAAGGTGGATATACACTGTACTAGTGCCGACATTGTGCATGCTCTGTTGCCTGTGTCTATGTGCCTGTGGTTCTGTCAGTGTGATCATGTGATGTATCTGACCCCAGGAATGTGTCAATAAAGTTTCCCCTTCCTGGGACAATGAATTCACGGTGTTCTTATTTCAATTTCCAGGAGTGTATATAGTTAAAATGGCTACCTGGTCACTGACCAGATACCACGGTATCTGTTCTTACGAGAACAGTTACTATCTTCATATATAGTTAAAATGGCTACCCGGCCATTGACCTTCGTCTGTGCGAATGCGCACAGGTTGCCCGAACTCTTACGGGAAACGTCAGCTTAAGTGGACGCGAGTAATGAGTACATGGGCAAAGTATCTATTAGGAACATTACCTATGTAGATTGTGGACAGATGGGAATGTGGGTCTCACAGGAAACGTGCAAGGGATAAGTCCCTGCAGCCACGCTACCCATCTGTGACCTCAGCGGCTCTCTGCCACCTGTCACGATTGCGCATATTACTCCCTCACTCTCGCACCTCGCAGCATTTATTCTTGAGTATAGTTACGTACACCCAGACCTTCCCAACACTCGCACTCCCAAGGCGAGCGATATTTACAGGTCGCTGCTAAGGTCCATCCTACGAAATGTGATTGAGAGGAAAAGCCCGACCACCCTATGGCCTGAACTGTGGAGAGCGGTCCACAAGCCGTTCCTCCCCACGCAGGTACGAGCCACGTGGTACCAGGTTGTGAACGGGAAAGTTGTAACACGACGAAGGCTGCATGCTATTGGGATGACCGAATCCCCCCTTTGCCCACGCTGTCACCTCGTAGATACTGACGAACACCGTTTCACATGTGGATCGACGTTAGAGGTATGGCTGCTGGTGCAGAAGATCCTCGCCTATTACCTACGTATCGCGCCTCGCACAATTGAGCCACGGCTCCTCCTTTGTCCGGACGATACTTATTTCCCACCTGTGAAGGCACACGCTCTTACATGGTTTAAAGGCATGTCCATATAGCACCTCTTTCGAGATGATAAGATGGACCTTGATTACTGGCAATTTCTCCGGGACAGTCATAGCACACTTGAGCATACTCCCCGATACCGTCAGCTATTTGCGAACTATTTGCGCAGTGTCTTCGATAACCCTCCTCACAGTTGGGGAGTACCAGGCAGAGAATGACAGCCGTCATGAAGCTCCACACGCTGCGAAATGTTTGTCAACTTGGAACATGGCATTTGTGCCCAGGTGAGTCATGCACATGGAATGGCGTGCAAGATTTGCTTACATTTCTTTTTCTATTATGTATCATTTTACTAATAGATTCAAATTCTATTTCATAGTTTCAAAGGTACTCTTGTTTTGTTATTGATATGGACGTAAACTCTAATTTTGCCTTTCGTAAGTGAAAGATGCCTTTTTCCTAACACAAAAAAGTGGTCAGAGCATGTTTCAAAATAATAGATAATAAAAAAAAGATGGATAGAGCGTCTGCCATGTAAGCAGGACATACCGGGTTCGAGACCCGGTCGGGGCACACATTTTTAGCTGTCCCCATCAAGGTATGTCAACAACACCTGTCGGCAGCTGAGGGTTTCAATTAATTGTCATTTATTCTAGAGAATCTGCACGGTCATCAATGGTACCTGTTCTACCGAGAATAGTTACTATCTTCATATAACTGTAGACAGTAGTATCGTTGGGGCCTTCGGTATTTAGTACGATACAGGCGAAGACAGCTGCCTTTAGTTTACAATTGAATTTAGTGAGATTATTATTCGCCAACATGAGATGTTGCAGGGAGAATTTTATGTGCTTCAGAGCATGTTTGGTGTTGGTTTTCTACTTTTGACAGTGCCTAACGGCGTAGTAATTTTAAGGCGAATTATGCTACACTGGGTTTTAGCATGTGTACTGCAATGTACTGATCTGTGGTTCCTTGTTTTATAGCACTTGATAAAGGGATTACGTACTTCGGAAACAGGGGTTGGACAAAAATATTAAACCAAAAACACGACACATTACCTATCCTAGTAAGATTTAGGTAACCTGTTGTAATTCAAAACAGCTTCCAGTCCCCTCTGAATGAACAAATGCAGCTCCTTCTCTTTTTTCAAGGGAGTCGTATACCATTCTTCCTGCAAAACAGTGACAAGGTTTATGGCGGTCACTTGTCTTTGTCTCCAAAGTAGACCACAACGGGTCAATAGTATTGAGATCTGGTGGCCTTTGGGCATGACGCGAGCTGTGTGAGCAGGTGCCCTGTCGTTTTGGAACGCAGCATCACCACTGGAGAATAAACACTGCACTCTCCGATGAGCTTGTTAAGTAAAAATGGTCACATAAACTTAGGAAGTAATGCGAGTTTGCAGTACCCACGGAATACGATAATATGGATGCCCAAATAATCATCGAGCACCCGCCATATTCCACTCTATGTAAGTAAATCCATCCAACCAAATAAGTTTCTTCCATTGCTCCTTAGTCCAGGTTTTACAGCTGCGGTACTACACTTTCTTGTTACGAGAATTTGAATAGCTTAAGAGTGGTTTTCGAACTCCCTGCTTATGGAGCTCCCTTCCTGTTATTTTGGTTCTGACATGGTTCGCGAGTGCGACTTCCAATTCTGCGATGACTTATGCAACTCTCATCTCTTTTCATCACAATTCTCTTCTATGACCATCTGTCACGACACTCAACACACTCTTCCACCCACGTTGTAACTTAGTGAAAGACGTTTTTCCGCTTTCCCTATGTGTGAGATAGGCCCTAAATCTTCTATACGATGCCTCTTGAAGCACTTCCCTTCGGCTCTCTTGTCTACCGAAGCGCTCACCATATGAGCACCAGCAATTTTCCTGCGTTCGAAATCACTTAACTCTGACATAAAGTACTCACGGAACACTGTTCTGACCTCGACTGACACTTGCGGCGTATTGAGGAAACTGCACAGGTGTCGTTCGTGGTCAAATACAGTAATGCATTCTGCAGACTTGGCTGAAATCTGCATTCACATTCAAGCATGCACTTCTCGCAGTGTTTCCGTATTTTCGAACAACTCCTGCACGTCACATATTCGACAAGTGGTGCGTAACATCCTCAGTACTGAAACTGTCCTTCCAGTACCAGTTTGCTTAACTGTTTTCTTCTTATATTGTTCTGGTCACTAAGTCGCAAACGTGCGATGAGAGATGGATCACCTGATAGTTAACATATTTCCCAACTCATGTCTTCATTATGTGTTTGTGGAATCACGATACCTTTGTTTCCTTTTTCAAAGATTTCGCAACTATTGAGTTTCAAAACTAAAGCGCATCGTATGAGATGATTTACTATTTATTTTTCCGAGACCAGTCCCAGATGCGGAAGGAGTTTTTACATAAAAAGAAATGAACGATGGAGTCAACAACTTTACACTCAATGCAGAATGAGCTATGTGTTAATTGTAATCTATTTTTTCTTCTGTAAGGTCAGTTCTGTTAACGTCACCAAGTCGTACCATTATTATAGGATAGACGTAAGCAACATGGGGTTCTGGATGTTTCCCAGATGGCTGGCCAGCATTTCTGCAGATATTTAAGTATTAGAGGGGATGAAGTTTTTCTTTAAGTGTTTAAGCACCAAAGGAACCACCTGCTGCTGCAAGTGCTGCGAGGATTGCTTGGCTGTGGCTCTGAGAATATGAGAAATAGCCGCTATGTGATTAATTTGGCCAGAGTGTAGCTGTCGATGAAGTACGTCCTTTGCACAAGGTCTAAATTTCTTAACTGTTGTTTTCGTAGGACCGCCTTCATTATCTGCAACTTGTGGTGCCAGTTATGGGAAACCATTTCCTGAGGATGTAACATACAGTCCTAACTGCATCGCTGCGGTGATCTAATTTACGTCCATGTGTTCCCACGGTTACGATGGACGATTTAGTTTTCTTGACAGTGCTTTACTGTTTGATGTTTGTGGACTAAAGTCTCTGCTAGTTCCACATCTTCTTCATTGGATATCGACTTTGATATCGTCCATGGGGGAGTACCACTGTTTTGATGCGCAATAAATTGGTATTTCGTAGTTCAAATGGTTCAAATGGCTCTGAGCACTATGGGACTTAACATCTTAGGTCATCTGTTCCCTAGAACTTAGAACTACTTAAACCTAACTAACCTAAGTACATCACACACATCCATGCCCGAGGCAGGATTCGAACCTGCGACCGTAGCAGTCCCGCGGTTCCGGACTGAAGCTCCTAGAACCGCACGGCCACCGCGGCCGGCTAGCTTGTAGTCCTTAAAGCAATTTTGCAATCGCGTATTACATGCAGGACCTTGGTTAAACGACGGTTCAACGGGGATGTACTGTGGTAACGTATTATTTACGTTTATCTTGGTTCGAGTTCCTTGAATGCAGTGTTTTCGGACATCCATAAATTTGGTGTTGAACACAAGGTTCGTCATTGTCGTAAAGATATACCCGAACTCTTTCTGCCATGACTTTTCAAAATCTGAAAAAGTAATTGCGAGAGGCGTTTGAGCAGACCGATTAGGCAAATGAGGTATCGACATTGAGCTAAACTTTTAGTCACAGAACGCCCTACGTAAGGACTCTCATCCGACAGGGACCTACAATGGAAAGTAATGCTAGCTTTATTCCTGCACTGAGCCTTCGGTCCAATAGCTTGAAACTCTTATTTATTAAGAATATTTCCCACAGATTGTTCGTTAATATTATCTTATTTACCTTCGGGGCTATTACTTTGTCTGCTTCAATTCGGGTGTTGTCGCAGTGACTTTTACGTTGAATACATACACCAGCTGCTCTTCTTATACGTGATAATATTCCATGTAAAATTCTGCCAGCAAGCTGTCTGGCCCGCTGATTTGTTTCGTGATGTATGTTCTAGTAATGTATCCCGCTCACCAATCGTTGTGGGGGTTATATTGTATTGCATTGCATGGAACTGGAGACCTAGAAACGATGGAAAATCTTCGTACCCTCCGTAGCCCTCAGTGGTACACAACCCCACGACAGCAATCCACTCACCCCACCACCGCCCCACATCGAACCCAGAGTTGTTGTACGGTTCGGCTCCCAGTGGACACCGCCGGTAATGTCTCATACCAGACCCCAATGTTTGCGTCATAGAGTAATTATGGTGAACGCGTACGTGGAGAAAGTGTTTGCTCAGCAAACGTCGACATAGTGTAATTGAGGCGGAATGAGGGGAACCACCCCGCATTCGCCGAGGCGGATGGAAAACCGCTTTAAAAACCATCCACAGACTGGCCGGCACCACGGACCTCGGCATTAATAATAAAAAAAAAGGCTCAAATGGCTCCAAGCACTATCGGACTTAAAATCTGAGGTCATCAGTCCCCTAGAACTTAGAACTACTTAAACCTAACTAACCTAAGGATATCACAAACATCCATGCCCGAAGCATGATTCGAACCTGCGACCGTAGCGGTCACGCGGTTCCAGACTGTAGCGCCTAGAACTGCTCGGCCCCAACGGCCGGCTCGACAATAACCCGCCGGGCGGATTCGTGACCGTGACCGGCACGCCTTCCGGCCCGAAAAGCAATGCGTCAGACCGCCTGGGTAACCGGGTAAGCTGTTATGATGGTTAGTAAGTTCTAGTTCCACTATCAAAATGTTGTTTGCGGTGTCATGTCAGACTGTCGAGCGCGTTCTATAATAATGAAATGAAGAGCCCAATAATAACTTTTTTAGGTGTACTTGCGTTCCATGCCGCTTCTGTTCTGTGTCTTGGAAAGATTATGTTAAATGTCACTTCGCTGCGCGTAGCTTTTGTACTATGTGATATATTGAGGTCGTTTGTTGCAGTGTATTCGAAATTTCATGTGCTCAAATTTGTACCCTGTAAAGTATTTCCAGCCTACCGCTGTGACCGAGCGTCTCTAGGCGCTTCAGTCCAGAAGCACCCTGCTGCTACGGTCGCTGGTTCGAATCCTGCCTCGGGCATGGATGTGTGTGAAGTCCTTAGGTTAGGTTTAAGTAGTTTTAAGTCTAGGGGACTGATAACCTCAGACGTTAATTCCCATAGTGCTTAGAGCCATTTGAACCAAATTATTTCCTGGTTAAGATAGTGATTTTAACCTTGACTCCTTGAAGGCATAAAAATTTCAGTTAAATGCGTAAGGTCTTTGTATAGCTACCTTATGGTTATGCAACAGTGTTTCTTAATTTATGACTGCCATAGTGGCTTCTCTTCAGCACAACTTTAGATCCATGACATGTTTAGTCCGCTAATCTACTATCTGTCGATTTGTCTGTCTAATAAGAGCCACATCTGTATAATCTGTTTTCGCAGCAGTGAGTCGCAGAACGAGAAGAAATTTATCCACGTCCTCTGTATGCCTTTTGCCATGTGTTTCTGGGTGCAGTGTGATAGGTCGTGTGGCCTGAAAAGTCCACCAGCAACATTTCACATGTATGCACGTTGCCAAGTAGGACCTGTTGTTCGTAAATTCTGTTTAATCCGCTAGCTCAGTTAGTAGCCACGAAGTTATATGCGATGGCGTTCAGGTGCCTGAGTTTCCAGTTGTCTGTTAATTGTAATTTGATCGTTAATGTTTGCAATTCCTTACTGAAATTTAAATTCGGGATTTGGTGTTCTTTACGTAGTACGCAATAGTAGTCTTCGCTCCATATACTAGGGGTACGCAGACGTATTACTAGCTGAGATATCTCTCCATCGTAAGAATCGCAGCTCGTGATTTTGACATTAGTGCCCATAGGTGCGTATATGTGTGTGCCGGACCGAGACTCATATGGCAGAGCAGTTGCCCGTGAAAGGCAAACGTCCCGAATTCGAGACTCGGTCCGGAGCACAGTTTTCATCCGCCAGGAAATTTCAAATTTCAATTGTTTCTTGATTTCTGTTTCAACTGAAATGGTATACTTAGCCACTGATTCAAATTCTGCACTCGACCTGGTGAGAGCATTTTCAGGAATTTCCTTCGGAATGACGGATTTTGTCCGAATTCGTACACTTATTTTAGACCAACTGCAGCTCCTCATTCAAATTAGTCTGAAACTTTTCTAATTTTTAATACCGCTACTTATGATTTACTTAACAATTCTCATTAGCAGAATGACATTTTCACTCTGCAGCGGAGTGTGCGCTGATATGAAACTTCCTGGCAGATTAAAACTGTGTGCCCGACCGAGACTCGAACTCGGGACCTTTGCCTTTCGCGGGCAAGTGCTCTACCATCTGAGCTACCGAAGCACGACTCAAGCGGCGAAAGGCAAAGGTCCCGAGTTTGAGTCTCGGTCGGGCACACAGTTTTAATCTGCCAGGAAGTTTCATATCAGTGCACACTCCGCTGCAGAGTGAAAATCTCATTCTGGAACCATCCCCCAGGCTGTGACTAAGCCATGTCTCCGCAGTATCCTTTCTTTCAGGAGTGCTAGTTCCGCTAGGTTCGCAGGAGAGCTTCTGTAAAGTTTGGAAGGTAGGAGACGAGATACTGGCAGAAGTAAAGCTGTGAGTAGCGGGCGTGAGTCGTGCTTCGGTAGCTCAGATGGTAGAGCACTTGCCTGCGAAAGGCAAAGATCCCGAGTTCGAGTCTCGGTCGGGCACAAAGTTTTAATCTGCCAGGAAGTTACAATTCGCATTAGCTTCGTCATTAACTAACGGAACAATATCAGATTCCAATCAAGTAATTTGAAGATCGTGTGCTTGTATTACTTATTTCTAGATATTTCTTTATGATTAAACATCAATTATTACTTGCCTTTCCTCAAGGAAAACTGACTTTCCAAGCGAACCTCGTCTTTCGATTTATCAATTTTTTGATTTGTTTCTTTAGCGGAACATTTAGTTTCTTCAAGGGAAGTTTTCAACAGCTGCCGCTCGCCTATCTACTTTTTCTTCAGATTCTGCACGAAATTCTCTGAGAAACCTCATCAACATACGCTCTTGATTAGTAACATTTACTATTGCCATTTTTTCCAACGATTCACTCTGACTGGCAACGGTTACAGTGTCTGTTGATTCAATGCGTGACTTGGTACAACTCCCTTTGAACCCCATTTTCAGTATAATGAACCTCTGCTATATCTTCCGTGTCCTCAAGATTAAATTGCGTAATTTTTGCAGCAGTTACAATTTTCAAATTCATTCGTGATAAATGATCTACAGTTCACTACCTCTATCATCGATTGCAGTCACTTTTCAATCAAGCAATCTCACAAAGTCACTGTTTGTACCAAGCCATTGTTCATTTACCACTTTGAACACAATCGATAATAGTCAAGGCCACTCAAACTCTTCTGCACAAGCGATGCCATGTGCAAAACTTCTCGATAAATGCGGATGTGAAAGTGTGGCTGTTTTTTTACAGCATGACAGTTCAAGCGAAGGCTGCAGCTGGTCATGCACAACGTCCGCCACACGTCGCCAGAATTCTAACTGCCCACCCTGCGTTTTCTAAGTCTGAGTCTCTCTCGCAAAAGATCACGCACGGTTGTAGTTTCGTATGCGATTTGGCTCTAAGGTACTGTCTTATAGAATGTGCAGCTCTACTTTTCAGTACTGAGTAAGTAATTTTCTTTAGGGAAATCCGTGAAATTATTCCAGAAGTGCCACTTTGCCTCAACACATCTCACAATACAATCAAAGTTACATCCTACTACACGCATCCACATCAATGCAAAATGTTGTCCCTTGATATAAATAAATGCCCCGTTCTACCTTCTAATCGGAACACAAACCACGAACATATCGAACTGAACTTAATGTTGAATCACGAAGTATTGAAATTAACTCTCTTAAACATAATACACATCTTCACTTAGGCCTAGTAACAGCAGTGGTTTTGCTGGGTTTTACAGATATATGTAATGACATTACAAAGAACAAAGTTTTTTTTTATTGCACACGAATATTTTAACAGGAAACAGGACCGCCAGTTAGCCATACAGGAGAAACGATAAGACAATTTTACTGCGCAATGGTTTTTTTAATACAGCTTTTAAGATCAACGAGCGGGAAAAATTTGAATTCCCCTTTTCATCTTTAAGAAACAGCTAATATGAAGACAGCAGCTAACGAGCCAGCGTGATATAAACGTACTTGGAATCAACCAAACCATCTTTCAAATTATGTACTGGGTTCACCTTCCTGCTTTTCAGATTAAATTATATTAAATGACCACATCTTATCCTTACACAGTAGACAAGTCCATTACTACAATGAACTGATAGCTCACGCGCTAACGTTACCCGTAAACAGCCCTCCTTCCAAAATGCGAACGACACCTTTTTCAACAATAATTAAATCAGTTATAGAATACACAGTACTCAACATAATGTAATAAATATGGTTCCTGTCAAGACAAGCAAGCGCATCCATAAACCACGTGGATAATACAATAATCACGACGCGCACCAGTAACGTACTTCACTACAATCGTCTAAATCATTCAATCGTGTGAGCAGTGAACGCGCCATTATAAGCTGTAACGGCCACTCGAGTTCCAAAAGGCCTTCTGGACCGACATCATCTTATTTTACGTGGCTGTTTAAAGTCGCTCAGAGTCCAAAGTTCGGCGAATGGCGGTATGCAGCAGTTCCAGCTGGCCCCTTCAAAAAATTCTTCATGTCGGCTCGTTCTGACAACGGCTTGGAACCTCCCATCACGTGCCCCGACCAGTCCAGCTAATCACCAGGGCAAAGAGCGCAACCACTCTTCACCAGCCGCGTGTCGTGGCGAGACGTACCCCCACCGGAACGTTCTGTCCGCACGCTGCTAGCAATACTCTCCCGGAGTGCCCTCTTAGTCACTGCGACGCTAGAGGCGCTTTTCGGAGGGAATTCGAAGTGGCGGCCGCTGGTGCCGGAGTCGAACCTTCACAAAATGACACCTGATCCACAACCGTTCCGTGTTAAGGCCACCACGTAAATCGTTGCCAAGCGGCAGTGGAGTCTCGTCTCATACCTGTCGCCAATTAAAGGGCAAGAGAAACAACACAGCCATCTAAGCCCAGGCTACGACCAGCCCATCAGACATAGACACACTGTCTTTCAAGTGAATAGTCACGTCTTAGCTCCTGACCACGGCGCAGTGAAGTATGTAAAAGTGGCATTAAAGCTATGTTGCAGGACATTATGTTTTGTACCAAGCCAATTAAGCGTAAATGATAGAACATTATATTTTTGTGTGTCAAGAGTTGTATTTACATTTATGGTAGCAACTGCGTAAGTTTATGACTAATTCTCTTCTTTTAATATTATTATAGAAACTGCTCTGTGCCCTTTTGCCTGGGATTTGGGAAAACTTTGGCATGAAACTCCAGAGGCTGAGTATACAAAGCCGTGTTTCACAGACTGATTCAGTTACACGTTCTTGGTTTCTTTCGGTTTTTAGTATGTACATACTCAGTCTGTATGAACTATAACTGACCCTCACGTCTGTCGGTGTCAGTGGCCTTCCACCACGGTTCATCAGGTGGACTATGATGGAGGTTGTCACCAGTATTATCTCGGCGACAATATCTTTTTCAATAGAGGTGGAGCCCCTCCACGCCCACACCGGCATGATGGCCAACACAAAAGGGCTACTGCCATCTCTGCATAAGGGTTAGTACTCACTAAAGTGAGGTGTCGCAGTATGTGGGTACTGCGATGTTTGCGTACGTCTGGTTAGGGTTAACCATTAATACGCGCTCATCTGGAGATAGATTGGTCGAAATCTGACGAAGGGTAGCGGTTTGAAGGGCAGAGGAAAAAAAGTGCCAAGGCAAGAGCCAAGGGAAAAAAACCTCTGTGAAAGTTAGGTCGGGTGGTAAGAGCAGTAGCGGTTGTCTTGCTGCCTGCGATAGGTTGTGCAAGGATAGGCTTTGTTAGTAGTGGGTATCATGCATGTCGATACCTTGACGTTGTGCCTTTGTGCTGCTCGGCGGCTGGCGCTGGGTGCTGGTACAGAGTCCTCGTTCAGCGTCAGCAACCTGCAACAGTTAGGTTTGTTATCGATCTTGTGTCCGATAGGTCACCGGACGCACAGTGTGAGGGAATGTTGGCAGACTGTTTGTGCGCGTGTGGACGAGCTCGTCGGTGTCCCTGCTGTGGCCTGTTGGTCGGCTCTAACAGCAGGGGCTTGCCGACGTTTGTCGCTGTTTGCGTATGTTAGTTTACCATAGGTGGCTATGCCCTAGCTAGCAGTGTCTTTGGCCGCTTGTGCTTCCACCTGTGGTCGTGATCGTAGTTTCCCAGAGTGAGGATGAAAGGATTGTTCGAGTGTCTCGAGTTCTTGTATAGTCGTGTGGCGACAATATCAGTGGTCAGTTCCATTATGTAGTGCTGGCAGCTTTTGATTTCGGTAGCCATTTCTTGAACTTACGGCCCTTGTCTGCTGCTTCAGACAACCTTCACTAGCAATAATAATTACCCTTTTCTCCAGAAATGATCGGCCTTGCTCATCTTTCTGAGAAATGCGCTCTGATTTATTTTTTAGTGCTTCAAATGGTTCTGAGCACTATGAGAACATCTGAGGTCATCAGTCCCCTAGAACTTAGAACTACTTAAACCTAACTAACCTAAGGACATCACACACACCCATGCCCGAGGCAGGATTCGAACCTGCGACCGCAGCGGTCCTGCAGTTCCAGACTGTAGCGCCTAGAACCGCTCGTACACTTCGGCCGGCTATGACCCTTCATTGAGAGAGCTTGCTGAACAAACGAGACTTCACATAAATTGTAATTAATTTAGTCTAAAATTATTTTATGTTATCTCACGTTCTTTTAAGAATAAAAGGTCAATGTTTTAAAATAGCAGCCCTGGACGTTTGACTACTACCGCCGCCCTAAGGCGGGAAGCAGGAGATACAACGTCAGTAGACGCACGCGCGACATCCCACAGTAACAGACACAATTGTCAGCGCCTGCGTAAAGGTGCTAATGCCACTTTTGGAGTGTTTTGCTGTTTTTTTTCGGTTTTGCTAACTGATCTAGTGGAGATGCACTGGAACATTTACGAGAGTTTCCCGATACTCCACCATGGCTGACACGTTAGGTACGACGTGGTGGTATAGAAATGATTGCCTACCGCAACAAAACCCATCCACAGACCTGCATCGGCACACCGTGTTGACGGCTGGCGTCTGACAGCGGCCTGTCGTTTCGCCCAACTGATGCCGAGGATACTTGTCAGCCATCAACATGCAGCGCCGATGACTGGTGCTGGGACCGCATCTACCGTATCCGTTGTTCCTTGTCTCTGACAGCTTCATTCCTCTCCAGGAAGAGTGCCGCTGACGGTGGTCAAGTCTTTGTGGTTCGCCACGTAACTTTCGTCGTCCACATTGTCGCGAATCTGCTTCTTTATGAGGTTTACGAAGGCAAAGATCCGCTTTAGCAAATATACCGAGTAAAATATTCTTGTATGAAGTCGTGTAAATAAACGTTCAACTATCATAATTCACTACACTTTCGCTCATCTATACATTTAAATCTCTTTCTCGTTATTAATGTGCCCTCAGCCTCCCCCAATTGTACAAACATTCATTTCGATAACCGTTTCGTTTCCATTACGCCCCACTGTTTTATCATGTTAACCATTTTTATCGCGTTTTCGTTACGCAATAAAAAAAATTTCCAAGGTTATAATAAAAAAAGAATATTTTGAGCCAATTAAGAGGAAATGTATACATTATACTCTGATTAGGGTAGAAGATGATGTTTGGTTTTTGGGGCGCTCAACTGCGCGGTCATCAGCGCCCGTACACATTCCCAATCTGAACGCAATCCAATCTCGACACTTTTTTATGAATAATGATGGAATGACCAGGAGAACACAATCACGCAGTCCGCGGGCAGAGTAAATCCCCAATCTGCCCGGGAAGCGAAACGCTAGCCACTAGACCACGAGCTGCGGACTGATTAGGGTGGAGACCAGCAGATTGTAATATGTGAAGAAATAGTTCAGAGGCTAGATCGCATGAAATATTTATTTTTAACTGATAGCCGGTTTCAACAGTACTTTGCTGTCATCTTCGGATCTCATCTTCTCCAAAATTACGCCATAAATTTGACAATATTGAAAATTTAAATAGTTTAGAAATACAAGCTCTACCAGCAGGTAGATCGCAACCGGGTAGCATGTTATTAATAAAAATACTATTTACAAACAGGGTACCAGGCAAATTTTGTTTGTTAATTGCGACAATGTGCATGTTTTTCTCGAGCACGCCGGCCACGGATCGAATCCGCCTTGGGGATTATCGACTATGGTCGTCGTTCCAGACAGCCTTGATTTGGTTTTTAGGTGGTTTTCCACGTCAGACTAGGTGAGTTCGCGGCCAATATCCTCGCGCCGCCTCAATTACACGATTCTCAAACATTTAAAAATCGTTCGCACACTTTCACAAGCTAAACATAGATTGTTTCCGTCCCCAGAGGTAAAAGGTTTGCGGCACGGAAGACAACTGGCCACCCTCTAACAGTGACAGTTTCAAGTCCAATAATAATAATTTCGACTCCGTGTAAGCACATGACAAAGGTAAAAGAAAAATAAAAAGAACCTAGACGTACGTCATCTTTCGCGTGGTCTTACATATACTGAACCTATGTTCGATGTGAAAACTTGTTATACAGTGATAAAGTCATATATAGAGTGAATGTTCACATTACTGACGAGATTTCTGAGATTATTCAGTGAGATTTTATGATTATTTTGGTGTAAGAGACCCGTGATCTGCGGTGGATAATTTTAAAGTAATAAAGAAATTATTGGTTTCTTGGTTTGTACTCTATGAAAATACCTTCACAAAGGTGAAAAATCAGGTAATATGCAATCACCAAATCAGGGAACACAACTTGCATAGTAACGTAAAACTCTGAGATGACAAAAGTAAACTTTTATCACAGTATGTTCATTTTGGTGACTGGTGCAGAGTAGAGTACGCAGTAAATTTAGAACTGTTCCCTTACAGGTCTTGTTTGAAATGTCGACTCTGTGACCGTGGCAAAATTCACAGCAACGCACCATCGATTGTCACACGCTCTTATTAGTACCAGGAGTACTGCTTCCACAGCTGTTAACAGTAATAGCAAACAGGTTCATGCGAGAGTCGATCTGACTCTCGTACACTAGGCTGTTCACATAACCCCAGAAGAAGAATGGGGTGATCAAGCTGTGGAACAGGATCACCGTGACGTCTCCATTGTCGTCCAAGCTGCACAAAGATGTGTTCCCAACAACGACTGAAAAGTGTGTCGACACTGCAGCCTATCACTATAAACTTACAGCTAACACTGCCAAAAAAAAACGAACCCGAGAAAGAACCGGGCAGTACTGAATGCAAGCTTAATGGCGAGGAGTAAAGAGGGCACTACTCTTGAGCAGCAAGTGCCGTGAGTGAATGAAACATGTTCGTCGACATTTTGTCTTGCGTGCAGATATTTTAGTACTTTACATATACAAAAATAAATGGCGTTAATCGATCAAATTAAATACAATTACTCTGTAGCAAGCACCAGCTCCATGTGTCCCTACCATCAAAAAAAGTCCCTGAACGACCTTCGAAATTTTACCTGTGGGGCTCGGGATCACTCTGTATTTATGTTCAATGTCCTTGAAATGTACGCTGATTTCATCAGCCATTTGTTTTTAATCTGTTTGTGCAAGGGGATATATGAGCGCCACATATAAATTTATAGAATTTTTCTGACGGGAAAGATCTTCATTCGGGAGTAAGAGATGGCCTTTCCGAATGCTTTAAACTTTTTTGTTGGCTTGCTTTACCTCTTTATAGTCCCCGTGAGAATAAACAGACAAACAAAATTATTAAAACCGCTTTCAGTTTTTTTTATTTTTTTTAAGTTTCGTTTGTCCTACTGGTAACTTCTGAAATTCTCCTAAAAACGGACCAGCGAGATCTATGGCTTTGACGTTGTTGCACTACTAATCGTTCTGAATAAGAGAAAAAGCACTTTGTGAGGCTTTCCCCATTAAAAAGCAATAAACGTTAATGATAACAGAAGGGAAGATTAAATTTTTAAAGGCACACTGATTCAGCTGAGAGCTTTTACGCCCGCAATAAACCCGCGGAGGGCTGCAGCAATAAAACATGCCGTAAACGCAAGGAGGAGCACACGCCGCTCCTCCACTATTGTCGGCGGCTGCAGAACAGGGGGTGCCGCCAGCACACACGAAACACTCCCTTCAATCAACTTCTGCTGGCTGAGGCACAGGGCTGTATACCTGTCCAAGTACTCGATACTTCCCTCAATCAACTTCTACTGGCTGACGCAAAAGATTGCGCACTAGTCGAAGTGCCGATTAACAAAATCTGAGGATTTTCTACTAGGTGTCATCAAAAAGAAACGGAAATTTTTTAATTTCTCTGGCTTTATACAACCGATTTTCAGTTTTTTTTATCTTTTGCGTACACTTATTTCTGATGTATGTTTGTATTTTCAGCTGTTTTGAATACTTATTTTATTGTTGATACTCGAAACGGTTATACGCTTTTCTAATGCTCACTGAACTTTTACTCAAGATGGATCAAGGAATTTACGTTAACTTCTTCTTGAAAAATGGAATAAAGTGCAGTACAGCATTCTAAATGTTGACTGTGGGGTTTGGCGAATCTCCTATGAATAATATAAGAGTTCACGGGTGGACCGAGAGGATATTGAGGACCGTGACTGCCGCGCACGCCCTAGAACATCAATTACTGAGGACAGTGTGGAAGAAATAAAGAAAGGTTCTGGAAAATCACCGAATCACAATCAGAGAGGTTGCTGATGGTGTCCGCTGATGACGTTGGCTCATACAAAGCAATGTTTTCGGATGTTTTAGGCATGAATTGCGTAGCAGCAAAATTCAGTGAGAAACTGTTGAATTTCGACAGGAAACGATATCTCATAGGAATTGATCAATGAAGTCGACAAAGATCCAGAACTTATAAAGAAGATTATAACAGGAGACGAAACATGGGTACACTGGGCATACGGGTATGATGTCGAAACGAAATCCCAGTCGTCCCACTGGACACTATCTGAAGAGCCAAGACCGAAAAAAAATATAGATAAGTTCGATTACATGTGACGGTTCTTCGCATTGTTTTCTTCAGTGACAGTGGGATATTGCAACATGAGTTCCTACGTTATGGTCATATGGTCACGGTCGTTTGGTCAATAAAGAATACCACCTCGAAGCTATGCGCCGTTTGCACAAAGCAATCCGAAGAAACCGACCAGAATTGTGGTAACTACTAGTGGAAATTGCATCACAATCACACTCCCGCTAACACCTCAATGTTCGTTCGTGATTTTTTTGGCAAAAAAACTAAAATGTTACGTTGTCTCAGCCACCGTATTCGGCGGACATGGCCCTTCATGCCATCTTTCTACTCCCGAGGCTGAACAGAACCACGAAAGGACGTCGTTTTGCAATAGTTGATGAGATAAACACAGAATCACTGAAGGAGTGAATCTCACAACGAAACGGGAGTTTCAGAAGTGTTTACAAGACTGGAAAAAGCAGTGGCAAAGTTTATTATATCTGAGAGGGCTATTCTGAGGAGGACAAAGTTGACGTAGATGAATAAATGAAGATTCCTAAAGAAAATCAAAAATTCCCGTTACTCTTTGCCCAGACCTCGTACATGAAACAACGCTCGATAGTGACCGTTGTGACTGGACACTTACATTTGTGTGTTCCACTCTGTATTTCCACAAACTACTCAAGACTAATGACTTTATGCTGTCAACAACTTTACCCTTCATTACCTTAACAACAAAACTTTTATTGTCTGATATGGCATAATATCTTCGAAAAGTCAAGAAGCAAACCGAAGACTTCTCTTGCTCGTCCAGTTATTATATGAACTACAAAACTTACTTTTTATATGTTCGTAATGTCACACGTTCTAAAGCTGAGCTGTGTTTTATTCAGTGTTTGTCTGTAAAATTAATAATTCTGTTTTTATAATAACAATTTCCAATTTTTCGGTTGGATGGTCTACAAATCCCAGGATTTTTATTTTATCCGCATTTGTACATATATTTTTTGTTTATTTATGAATTTGGCCAGCCATGGACCACGTACACCTTAAGACTTAGGGTGTTTCTTTTTCTTCCTTTCTTCCCAGTACTTCTTCATTTTCTCTCCAACGGCTCGTCTCTGCTCATCTGTCCACACTGTCTTGGGTCGAGGTTCTGGCTCATCTTCTTCTTAGTTTGCGTTTTCTATCAGTAACCTGAAGTAATCCCTGTCACGTATTATTTCTTCTGTAACACCTATTTTGTTGGCATCTTTCTTTACTGCTTCTATCCATCCTACAGTTTTTTCAGCTTACTAACGTAATTCAAAATTTTCTTTGTAACTCGTCTTTCTTCCATTCTTTTTATACATCCATAAAATTTCAGGTCTCTTCCTCATTGTATCTGTGATATTTTCTGCATTTTTGTATAAATCTTCTTTTCTCATTTTAATGCACCTACTTTCATTGTTTTCCTCAGGATCTAGAATTTTTCCTAGTATCTTTCCCTCTCTTTTTTCTAGTTCTCTTAATTCGCCTTCCTTATTCAGTGTTAGGCACTCTGATACATATGTTGCTTGTGTCCTAAAACTGAGTTATAATGACTAATCTTCGCTTGTATGGATATTGATTTCTTATTATAGTAGTTTTGTGTTAATTTATATGCAAATTCTAAGTTTTGCATTCTTTCTTTATTTGTTGTGTTATCCAGTCCATTGGACTGGATCCACTCCCCAAAGTATTTGAATTTATCAACTTCTTAAAAATTTCCATACTTTGTTTTCATAAACTTTTCTGTATTGTGGTTGTGTCCTATATACTCGGTTTCTTCATAGGATATTTTATATGTGTATAGTGCAATTAGGAAATATCCTTGCCTCCATAACTGAATTTATCAAGTTTCTTATCAATGGCTTATTACCCAACGGAAAAAACTTTAATTGAATATATTACCTAGATCATTAGGTCATTTTGGTTACAAGGTTTATATTTTTTTCGTCACCTGTGATTAATTCCCTGCCCCGTCTTCAGTGTCACAATCTCTTTTACCTGAACCAATTCTGTTTCTGTTTATTTACGACCCTACAGTCATCTATACGTAATAATTTGAAGCATCAAGCTAACTTCGCTGGATGTGATTTATTTACTCACTATACACTTTCTTTTTTATGATTTTATTTGTCTGATACTTTTCATATACTTTTCTTAGATCTTCCAGTGACTTCATGAAATCGTCTATTTCTTACTGTCTCCCTATATTTAAATTTTTGAGTACAGTGAGACATGCAGAATTTATGCAGTAATCTAGTTTTTAAGCAGTTGAAATTCTCTCCAGGCTTCTGACGTCGCTAAGATTTGTAACTTTCATGATTTATTTGTAGGTGGTTGACTTCATCGTTAGGTCTGTGTATCATTTTTCTTGTTACAACTAAGTAAAATGATATACAAATTGAAACAGAGCATTAAATGTTTATTTGACACTACAATAGTGAAGCCGTTGTCACCACAGTACATAAAATTTTTCTTTACAAAAAAAGGGGGTGATTACATTACCGGTTTCAGCGAACGTAGTCGTCATTTCCAAATTTCTTTAAAAGAAAGGGGGGCTACATTACCAGTTTCAGCGAATTACATCGTCATTTAAATCATATTATAGTCATACTCCTTAACGACAGTTACGTCGGAATACAGAAGAAAAACACATGCTGTGTTCCACGCGGGAGATAATAATAGGTACCTCATTCGTCATTTCATATCTTTATTGTAATACTCTGCTAAAGTGGAAAGATGCTGACACTAATAATATTTCTCTTATACAAAGAATATTTTAACGGTCACAAATTGCAAAAGATTTGCGGTTATTACTGTTATACCACAAAATATTACGTATATTTTACCTGTCTTCCACGAAGCGCTGATAACAAAGCCGAGAAGAAAACACTTGCAAATATTTTGTGAGTAATGTGATCAAACGTTCATTCTGTAGGTTACTGACCTTGCGTGGACACTATTGTTAACTACTGTGAGATGAAAGTTAAAGAACTGAATGTTCCCTGACTGATGGATGACTGCTTGCCAGCAAGATGGTTTCTTTCCTCACTAAATGAATGTGTATAAAGTTACAATTGCGTAAGAAGGAATATGAAACGCTTTTTTACGGGGTAGTCTACGGTACATATTCAAGGTTTATAGTTCTCACCGCACGCCTTAGGAAATGTAAGTGCTTCGATTTTTGTTTTACTGGATGGACTCTACAACAATGGAAAGGTTTTCCTCAAGAACTGATACTGTGGAGCCCTAGAACACAATTAAACTTCTTCTGCAGGAGGTTGCGTTTGTGAATATTGAAACTTGGCGCACCGGAGGAGTTTTACTACTGCTCCTGATACTCAGTTAGTGATATAATGATAGTGACGGGAGGAAACTAGACAGGCAGTATTACTGGCAGTATAACTTCCATTTTTCTGTACTGATATATTGATTTTAGCAATTTTCAGTTCTCGACTATAATAGATATCAATAATCCATTTCCATCCGTATTGTGGCCCAACATGACCAGTGTTACTATTACTCTGACAACTTCCTGTTATTATTACTGATAATGGGACCAAATAGTATTTATTTATTTATATATTAGCCAGTTTTCCAGTCGCATAACGTATCAACCACATTACTATTATCATATCCAAGCAGAAAACAACGTTTTTCACTGAAATCTGGTACACAGCTGCAACAAATTGCTTAAATAATTGCATTCGAGATGCAACTGTCACTTCATTTCTTTGTACTATTATACAGTTTTGGCCTTAGGCCATTTTTGTTTAACATTTATCTTAGCGTACATAATTGTATAAAATACGTATGTGCTCAGGGTAGTCAATATTTTGTTTTCACTTAAACATTTCGCAGCGAGTGTTGACACTCAGACTGTACATGCATAGGATGTTTTTTCCTTCTTTTTTTTATCTGCCAAAGAAAATCTTCTTTGACTCCAGCTGAGTTACTCCAATTCATTATAACACAGTTTAGGTGATTTGTGGAAGAAGGCATGTTGGGCAATGAGCATCTGTTTCCCACAAACACCGATTTTTAATTTTCTTATGAGGCATCACACACAGGATAGCTTGTTGCATATTGTATCTGTGCTATTCTTCCAGTTCAGTTTTCGTGCCAAGGTCAGCATCCAGTAATTTCCATGACACACTTTACTTGCAGCTTATGCTCTAGGTGTCGATGCTCTTATCATCAATTCATTTGGCAGTAACCAATAATAATTCTTCTCCAACCTATTGTTGCCGTGATCTTTAGTCCGAAGACTAGTTTGTTGCAGCTCTTCGTGCTACTCTATCCAGTGCAAGCCTCTTCGTCTTCGGATAGCTACTGCTCCTAAATCTGCTTACTGTATTCATCCCTTAGTCCCCCTCTACGATTTTCAACCTCACACTTCCCTCCAATAAGAAATTGGCGATCCCTTTATGTCGCAGAATGTGTCCTATCAACCGATTCCTTTTTATAGTCAGGTTGTGCAACAAATTCCTTTTCTCCCCAATTCTCTTCAACACCTCCTCATTAGTTACGCTATCTACCCATCTAATCTTCAGCAGTCTTTTCTAGCACCACATTTCAAAAGTTTCTTTTTTCCTCTTGTGTAAACTTTTTATCGTCCATGTTTCATTTCCATACACGGCTGCACTCTATACAGATACTTTCAGATAAGACTTCCTAACTCTTAAACTTATTTTCAGTGATAACAAATTTACGAACCTGCAGCATCTTGCAGGTGAAAAACTGGTCCACAACTTGTCTTGTAAACCCATGTACAGAAACTGCCCCTGCAGTAATCGAAGCGGTATATGTCCGACTTAACAACAACAGATTTGTCACGCTTACAGCGCGGATGGTTTGAAAATAGACACAGGATATAAAATGATAGATACTTTTCAATGCAACTTATGACGAAATTACAACCATTTATTTCGATGATAAATTTCTTTTCTCCATGAACACATTCCTTGCTATTGCCTGTCTACGTTTCTTTCCTCTCTGCTTCGGCCATCATCAGTTATTTTACTGCCCAAATAGCAAAACTCATGTACAGCCTTAAGTGTCTCGTTTCCTAATCTAATTCACTCAGCATCACCTGTTTTAGTTCGACTACACTCCATTATCCTTTTTTTTTTTTTTTTGCTTTTGTTGATGTTCATCTTATACCTATATTTCAAGACACTGTCCAATCCGTTCAACTGCTCCTCCAAGTCCTCAGGCTCTCTCTGGCAGAATTACAATGTCATCGGCCAACGTCATAAATTTTATTTTTTCTTCCTAAACTTCAATTCCTATTTGAGATCTTTCTTTTGTTTTCTTTACTGCTTGCTCAACGTACAGATTGAATAACATCAAGGATAGGTACAACCCTGTCTCACTCTCTTCTCAATCACTGCTTTCTTTACATGCCCATAGACTCTTATAACTGCCGTCTGGTTTCTGTACAAGATGTAAATAGCATTTTCTTCCCCGTATTTTGCTCCTGCTACCTTGAGCATTTCAAAGAGAGTATTCCAGTAATGTTGTCAAAACTTTCTCTAAGTCTGCAATAAACGTGGGTTTGCCATTGCTTAACCTGTCTTCTAAGATAAGTCTTAAGGTCAGGATTACCTCGCGTATTCCTACATTTCTCCGGAATGCAAACAGATCTTCCCCTACGTCAGATTCAGCTCCAAGGTAAGATCGTTAATTTGTATCGCTTTTGAAAGTTATAAATGCGATATCGTCATAAATGTGCTGCTGTCGGAGGTACCAAACTAGGCTGATTATTTACGCGATTAATGAACGAAAATGGTCCCAATACGGATCCGTGAAACACTGCTTCTACACCATTTAGAAAGCACGAATCTTTTGTTTGCGTCTGTTAACACCATTTGTTTATTATTGGAGACGTAATAATTCAACAGCACCAGTGAGTTTTCTGATGTTTAATAGCTTTTAAGTTCGTGTGCAACAATATTTGTCTAAAGCCGTTGTTACAACAAGGAACATGGCACATGTATGTTGCTGTTGTTCAGATCCCTGTAACAAAGTAATACATTAGTGTGCAAAACTTTAAGACAATAGTAGCTTTCGAATGACGTGTCACTGCTAAACAACATGGGTAAATGAAAATTGGGCCACACGTAGGAAGAAGTGCTTTAGTGTAGCGCCAGTACAGAAGACAGCTGAAAAAAACACGCAGTCAGACGACCAGAAATGACACTTTTAGTCATAGACAATAATTAGGGTGAAGGCTGATTTATGTTGGTCCGCTCGACGTTAGAAAAGCAAGGCATGCTTTTTAATGGGGTATACCGGGTGGTCCATTGCTGGTGACCGTGCCAAACATCTCACGAAATAAGCATCAAAAGAAAAAACTACAAAGAACGAAACTCGTCTAGCTCGAACGAAGAGGGAAACCGGATGGCGCTATGGTTGACCCGCTAGATGGCGCTGCCATAGTTCAAACGGAATCAACTGCGTTTTTTTAAAAATCGGAATCCCCATTTTTACTACATATTCGTGTAGTACGTAAAGAAATATGAAAGTTTTAGTTGAACCACTTTTTTCGCTTTGTGATAGATGGAGATGTAATAGTCACAAACATATAAGTACGTGGTATCACGTAACATTCCGCAAGTGCGGACGGTATTTGCTTCGTGATACATTACCCGTGTTAAAATAGACCGTTTACCAATTGCGGAAAAGGTCGATATCGTGTTGATGTATGGGTATTGTGATCAAAATGCCCAACGGGGGTGTGCTATGTATGCTGTTCGGTATCCTGGACGACATCATCCAAGTGTCCGAACCATTCGCCGGATAGTTACGTTATTTAAGGAAACAGGAAGTGTTCAGCCACACGTGAAACGCCAACCACGACCTGCAACGTTTGATGATGTCCAAGTAGATGTTTTAGCTGCTGTCGCGTCTAATCCGCACATTAGTAACAGACAAATTGCGCGAGAATCAGGAATCTCAAAAACTTCGGTGTTGAGAATGCTACATCAACGTCGATTGCACCCGTACCATATTTCTTTGCACCAGGACTTCGAACGTCGTGTACAGTTCTGCCACTGGCCAC
The DNA here is from genome assembly GCF_021461385.2 of Schistocerca piceifrons. NCBI lineage: Eukaryota > Metazoa > Arthropoda > Insecta > Orthoptera > Acrididae > Schistocerca > Schistocerca piceifrons. The sequence goes on along the minus strand of NC_060139.1, from coordinate 414,954,607 downwards.
AAGAGAAATCAAGGGACGATGACAGATTTTTGCACGCGTTCTATTTAGCGACGAAGCGTCATTCACCAACAGCAGTAACGTAAACCGACATAATATGCGCTATTGGACAACGGAAAATCCACGATGGTTGCGACAAGTGGAACATCAGCGACCTTGGCGGGTTACTGTATGGTGCGGCGATATGGGAGGACGGATAATTGGCCCCCATTTTATCGATGGCAATCTAAATGGTGCAATGTATGCTGATTTCCTGCGTAATGTTCTAACGATGTTACCAGAGGATCTTTCACTGCATGACAGAATGGCGATGTACTTCCAACATGATGGATGTCCAGCACATAGCTCGCGGTATTGAATAGCATATTTCATGACAGGTGGATTGGTCGTCGAAGCACGTTCACCGGATCTGACGTCCCCGGATTTCTTTCTGTGGGGAAAGTTGAAGGATATTTGCAATCGTGATCCACCGACAATGCCTGACAACATGCGTCAGCGCACTGGCAATGCATGTACGAACATTACGGAAGACGAACTACTCGCTGTTGAGATAAATGTCGTTACACGTATTGCCAAATGCATTGAGGTTGACGGACTTCATTTTGAGCATTTATTGCATTAATGTAGTATTTACAGGTAATCACGCTGTAACAGCGTGCGTTCTCAGAAATGATAAGTTCACAAAGGTACATGAATCACATTAGAACACCCGAAATAAAATTTCCAAAGGTACCTACGTTCTGTATTTTAATTAAAAAACCTACCTGTTACCAACTGTTTGCCTAAAATTGTGAGCCATATGTTTGTGACTATTACAGCGCCATCTGTCACAAAGCGAAAAAAGCGGTCCAACTAAAACATTCATATTTCTTAACGTATTACACGAATATATAATAAAAAAAGGGGGTTCCTATTTTAAAAAACGCAGTTGATATCCGTTTGACCTGTGGCAGCGCCATCTAGCAGGCCAACCATAGCGCCATGTTGTCTCCCCCTTCAAGCTAGACGAGTTTCGTTCCCTGTAGCTTTTCGTTTGACGCTTATTTCGTGAGATATTTAGCCCGGTCACGATCAATGGACCAACCTGTATAATCACCATGGACGGCAGCATTCTGCAACGTTCTGCCACGCTACCACAATGCTGCTAAGTAGTTCTCGTTTTAGGACCTTCCATTCCTCCACCAACGCGGCTGACGAATGCTGGATGGCAGCCAGTGCACGTGGATGTACTACGATAGGCCTCACCAACGCATTCCACATGTGCTCGATAGTTTTAAATCGGGGGACTGGGCAGACCGCTCTACCAGCCAAAAATCCTTTCATTACACCTGTGCTGTTCAGTGGCGCTGCACATTGTCGTTCATAAAAATGAAGTCATGGCCGAGTGATCCGTGGAAAGACGCATATGGGAAAGGAGTACAATGACTCAGTAACTTCGGTTGGTGAGTGTACCATGTTCAAAGGTTTGGAGGTTTGTAAGTCCATGTGACAGTATGCCTCCCCGCACCAAAACAGCTGGACCAGTGAAACCGATCAGGTTCGACAATACTGAACATACCCTCATAAGGCGCCCGCTGGAATCGTAAAGCAACCAAGAACACTGTTGAACACAATAGTAGCATTCCTGTTTATGGACCGAGTTTACCTTGTATGTCACTTGTAGTGATGTATCATGCGAAAGTTAATTTTGTCATTATGTTTTGCACACCAGTGTACAATATCCCGCACTGTAGGGTATCGGGAAGATGACACAGATTTAAACAGCCGCCTCCCGACCCGCAGCTTTCAAGGCACTCAGCCTGTCGGCCAGGGCCAAGTGTCGCCAGCAGCGACTGTACGCGCAGAGAAGTTGGCGCCAAGTTGCTGGCCGGTCCCCCGACAGCGGCCGTCAGCCGGCGGCAGGCATTTGTCGCTGGCGCGTCGGCGGCGCGGCTGCGGCGGCCGCCGACAGCCTGCTGACGGCCGGGGGAGATATTGCCCGGCTGTCGCTGTCGCAGCCGCGGGCCGCCACCCGCTTATTTGTGGTTCCCGGGGGCGCAGGTGCGGTCTGACAGCTGATGGCGCTCTCTCGTTAGTCCGGTCGCAGCAAATGCCAACGGCAGCAAGTGCCAGCACCGGGATTCAGGGTCCCCATCGTTACTTCACTACCGCGTATTACGTGGACTCTAGCAACTAAATCTACATCTACATCTGTAACACGCTAGCCCCTGTACCCAGCATGACGGAGGTTACATCGTACCAATATTGCAGCTTTTCCCTCCTGTACCAATCATGTTCTGAACGAGAGAAAAATTACTGCCGCTCTGCCTCTACACGTATCCTAATCTCTCTCGTCTCTCGGCTTCGTCATAATGATCGCCCAGTGTTCTGAAGTATTAAGTTTACAGGGTTCTCGGAAGAACTGTGACATCTTTCTTGGAAGGATTCCCATTTAAGTTCTTCGTCCATTTCTGTTACAGTTTTTTTAGCCTAAACCGTCCTAAGTGGGCCACTGAATTTGTTAGATGACACGCCTTCCGATAAGGGCTCCAAATGCTGAAACAGAACTCTGGAATTCGTCGCTCTAGAGTCGTGTACGCTATTTCCTTTATGGATGTGTTTCATTTTCTCAGAACATTTCCGACAAAATTAAACCGTCCATTCACCTTCCCTAACACGCATTTTCGTAATCACCCGACTTCATATATCCTTTTAGTATTACCGATAAATACTTACAAGATGTGATGTGGTCAACATGTTCACCAACAATCTTTTGTTCAGATAACATCACATTTTTTTGTAAACCCTCGTTGCCAATTTTGTAAGAGCCTCTTCGCTACTGCTGTGGAGGCCGAGTTACACTGTTGTTGAGCGGTTCTAGGCGCTACAGTCTGGAACCGCGCGACCGCTACCGTCGCAGGTTCGAATCCTGCCTCGGGCATGGATGTGTGTGATGTCCTTAGGTTAGTTAGCTTTAAGTAGTTCTAAGTTCTAGGGGACTGATGACCTTAGAATTTAAGTCCCATAGTTCTCAGAGCCATTTGCACTGTTGTTACGGCAGGCCGAGTTCGTGAGTTGGTGATAGAGCTTCTGGTGCAGTACACCGCTAAGAAAGTTTTTCCCTGCCACTATCACACAGCTATGCCCCAGGATCAGATAATAGGAAAGGAAAAAGAATGTTCTATATCACTCGAACAAATTAGTAACGAAGTCACAGAAACAAGTTAAAAAGGTTTACTTATCTTTGTGACTTCTTGAATGATTACGTCTGCAACACAGCATGCAGTATAACACAAAAAGGTTCCCCAATGGCTAAGTGCAAATAATTGTAGATAAACTTCAACGTACATTGCAAATTCAATTTACAACAATTGTCTGTTCCCTCCTAAAAGTCCACTAAATGACGTTCCCTGTCTAACTCAGCCCTGGACGATGATCTATAGCCAAGTAGGCGAGAGCTGTCTTCTCTCTTCCGAGTAGCCTTCTGTCGATTGACGTCCGCTCATTGGAGGATTGTACTCGGCCGCCAACTGGCCGAGGTTAGGTCGATATCTTCATCTTCAGCGCCGCCCATGGCGCTAGTGGAACTCGCGCAAGCGGCGAGTTTATGGCACTGACACCAGCTCACATCTTTGCGACTGCGGAGTTTTTGCCTTGGCTGTGACTTGTTCAGGCGACACAGCAATATTCTTCACCTTTGTAATAGGAATTATATTTGTTTGTTATATATATAAAGCAAGGTGTATGCATGTATGTTTGTATGTCTGGGATCTCCTCCCAAACCCCTCATCCATAACTTCGCAAAGTGATACAAATTAACGATATTACCTTGGAGTCGAAGGCAACATTGGGGCAGATCAGTTTGGATTCCAGAGAAATATAGGCACACCGAAGGTAATCCTGACCCTACGGCCTATCTTTCAAGATATCTAATGAAAAGGCAAACCATTTGGAGAAATAGAGAAAGCTTTTGACAATACTGACTGGAACATTCTCTTTGAAATTCAGAAGGTAGCAGGGGTAAAATACAGGGAGCGGCACAGGAACAGCAGGCCTCACAAGTAACAGTACTGTAGGGTTTATAACCTCCTAACTTCAATAGAACGGAAAACACTGGCAATAATGTGTATTTTACAGCCCCTGGCATACAGACTGTCCTTCACTACAGAAACGTTGTGTTATAACTGTCTGATTTATCGATCTGCTCTCCATGGTGGCCTGTATGTCAGGGGCAACAAGCGTTTTTCAAGTCCCTGTTGTGCAAACCTTCTCTGCGTCATGGGATATTGTGGCAGTATCAACCTTCTTTATTAAGTATTGCAAGAGTTACAGATGCTGTTGGGCATTGTTGGGGACAGGTTGACTTGGGTAAAGCAAGGTATGGACAGAGAAAAGGAGCAGAAGGAAATGGACAGTAAGAGGTTAGGAGGGAGGAGATGCAAGAGGCAGGTGGAATGTGTGGAGAGGTGGTGGGGAGGTCATAAAAGTAGAGATGGAGACAGAGATGGAAAGAAAGGGCGCGAAGAGGTTTTGGTCAGAGGTAGGAGTGAAGATAAGGTCAAAGAGAGGGTGTGGATGAGGAAACAGACAAAGAGATGGGCAAGAGGAAGAGAGAGAGGTAGTGAGGAGAAGATAGATAGATAGAGGTGGAAGAGGGATGAGGCGGACCAGCAGAATGAAGAAGAAGTGGACACAGAGAGGAAGAGGAGCAGGTGTGGTCAAAAATGTGCCCTACATACACATAGGCCAAACAAAAGAAAACGCCAGTTTACAATAAAATAGAGATGAAATTCATTAGAGCGACTGGAAATTTTGTGAAGGTCGATAAGCAGTTCCTTTCGAGAGTTCAAAGACGATATGTGAGAGTGTTGTACATGGAGCATAGTGTACCTACGAACATTTACGATGTTTCCCGGCCGTCATTTCTAACTAGTGACAGATTTTAGAATCAAATGAAGGACCACGCACTAGAGACCACCATAATCAGTTTCCAGCATTTCCTACTGTTTCTGTTGGTGTGAGACATGGGCTTGTATTAGTGCAATTTTTGTAAATGTTGCGAGTTCTAGATATTTATGTACTCTAATATTAAAGCGTTCGACTGCGATACACTAATTCCGCACTACCCTCTAAGGAAACATCGTTTCGAAAGTTGAATATGCTTGCCACATGTTATGTTGTGATTTCTTTCTTCATGAACTACGTTGGCGATCGCAATGAATCCCGTCTACTTCCATCGGCTGACCATCAGGAAAATAGCCACGCAGTCGTCATACACAAATAACTACCTTGACAGTCGCCTATATAGCCCTAACTCCACAAAAGGATGTGGGAAGGGCTCTAATTAAAACTGGACGTAGCTGCTAAAGCTGTTACTCAGACATCACGTGCCACCATGCGTTCTCTGCAACAGGCAGAACACTAAAGATGAGAATTCCTTCCATTATGTCACTGTAACTTGGTGTCTTTGGAGGAAATATCATTGAGCTCTCATTACTGATTCATGTTGTAAGTGATCGAGGACGTAAGCTCTCCGGAACAGTTCCACAGAGATAAAACATTAACATAGAGAAACAAATATTGTTGCATATTGCCAGACAATATTTCACACCTAAAATGTTCTGTGTCATTAGCACGCCTTCTAATGTAGCACACAAGATCAACAAAAGCTTTTCGCAACTAACTTCTAACTCCCTTCGACGAAGAGCGGTCCTCAATGATAAGAATTTCAACCACATCTTGTCCTCAATAGTCAGTCGATGAGCACATCTCAAATTGTTAAAATACTGTGGGTTGTAAATGAACAGTTACCACTAACCAATCACAGGGACTAACGTTGAAACTTGCAAAGTGTATGAGATCGAGACTATTAATAAAAAATGTTGTTCGTCAACAGATAGTACCGTTTCAAATGAATAAATGTAATCTACATACTTCAAGTTATTGTTTGTCACCTGGCACACTTTGTTTGCCACCGTAGCACTTTATTGGATTTCTGCCGGCTGACAGGAGCAGATAACATTTATTACGTCGGTAATGGACGGACCGAAAGGCAGTGCGGGGCAGCAGAATATGCAGGCGGTGTGATCCTGGCAGATCCGTTTACATCTGAAAGAAACACAGATGATGTTTGCATACGGGAAATATACTGTGTGAGTTAGCTGTAGGTTAAGCCATTTAGCATTTTATGTTATTTGGCGAACGAACTGTTGGACTCGTACTGTTATGTACACAAGCGAGTTGAAAGAGCAAACGTCAGTTTTAGCTTCACGCGAAGTAACGTTTTTTAGGCCAATTGCTGTTGTCAGACAAATGACCAGCTATCCTAACTAATTTGTTTTGGAGGTTACTTACATTTCTATTATTTTAGTTTTTGTTAATCATTTTCTCACATTATGGCTTCGAGTAAATTTACTGTGCCAACGCTTTCACAAATTCCATTACTGTAGACAGTAAGAAAAATCCTTCTTAGGCTCGCTTTGAGGACATGTTATCCAATTTCGATAGGGTAGACGAAGGTTATTAAGTGGGAAAAAACTATGTAACATACTAATGAATAAAATTTGTTGATAAATCAGCAAATATCTGAATGACCACCCGAACTGTGTTTGCCGCCCATTGCTTTCACTTACATTTAATATATTCTAGCATTCTTTCACCGGTATCGTTCGATCTTTAAGTTACAGACCAATTTTCTCGGTGTCTGAGGATGAAAGCGCTTAGTGACGTGCAATATATTTTACACGTAATTTCAATGTTTTACGTCTCTTTTTCTCGCAGCCAACCCACACAAAATGATGAAATGATACAAGTTTATTGCTTACCACATTTTGCTGTTCATGTGGTAAAACTGCCGCTTGAAACATGACGTATTAATTTATTACTTATTTGCTACTAATAATATTCACGACCCATTCTACAGTCAGTATTCACGTATACCACTGAATGTGCCAGCATTGCACGACAAGTTCAGGAGATTTGATGTCATAAGCACTGAGATGAGTGAAAAACTACAGCATCAGTTATGACGTTTAAACTTACTACTTCTTTAGTACTACGTATGTTCGAAACACATTTCGCAGAAAATACCAACATATGGCGTTGACGACACCTAGAAAAATATATAACTGTACGACACAGCTCAGGAGATACGACGTCGGAAGCACTGAGATGCGAGTAAGTGCCACATTATGCATAACGTTTTAGTTTACTACGTCTTTACTATTTACTCAATTCACAACACATTTCGCACGGTAGCCTTATATAGCACAGGATGTATCTGCAAAATGATATCATTATACAACACATACATAGTACAGGAGATACGATGCCATATACATTGAGCTGTGCAGAAACTACAAGGCAAAATACGCTAGAGGTACAGGTGAAATACGTGTGCAGTACGCTTGAAATATATTAAATGTATGTAAAATAGATTTCATATGTGGTACGCAGGGAAAGCCACGGGTAAAAAGCTCATCCTAAACCCGTGGAACGATTTCGGCGAAATTTGGTACACATTTTATTTACGATCTAGAAAGTAATAGTATGGGGTCAAGAACCAAGAGCCTTCTGATGGTGTGGGAGTGATAATATGACGAACGAAGGGGGAAGGAGCAGATGGAAAGAGAAAGGGAGAAGGAGCAGAAGGACAGACAAAGGGGGAGGAGAAGACAGAGAAAGGAAAGAGAAGGAGATGGACAGAGAAAGGGAAGAAGAAAATATGCTCAGGGAGTGGTGGGAGCTAGACAGAGAGAGGAGGATGAGGAAATGGAGAGGTTGAGTGGGAGGTTGATTTGGATAGAGAGAGGGAGGAGGATGGACAGAGAGAGGGGCAGGATAAGATGGACAGAGTGTGATGAGTGCTGGGAGGAGAGGGGATGGATGAGATGGACTAAAAGAAGTTTGGAATAAACACATACCTCGGCAACACCAGGTAATCAGCTACCTCTACATATAAACAGAGAACAAGCCTTGGAGCGTTGTTTACAGAGACTTATAGTAGTAAATTTATGGGTCTCCATACACACCGAGACGATTGTGATCTTTTTCGTGCTAAGCACGCCGCGACATTGCGCCACAACTGGTACTCACGCTTTGTACCAACTGAAGTACTTTTAGTATTTTACTGCATATAACTAAATTTTTTTCCAGGTTCCTATATCCTAGACAAAAGCTTTATGTATTGCTGGGCCGCAAGCGGTTCGATCAACAAGACTTCCAGGAGAGAGCTTTCGTGATGGTGCATACACGTGGATAGTGACTTTCGGCGTTAACAATTCGTATAAATTATTGTTTAACAGCAGATAACGCAACGGGACGCAGCTAGTTTATACTATTATTTCCACGAGTTTCTGTTTGAGTATCAACATAACCGTTGAGAGCTCGAACTTTCACGTTCTCATTGTCTCATACAGTTCCTAAAGGATGGTAAATATACACCTTCGTTAATACTAATTATTTGAAGCTGATTCCATGAGGTTGAATCTATCCACAGCTCTCAGGATGTTATGTGTAAAAAATCAGTGTTCTCCTCCTGTTGATTTTTGTTGTATGGGAAATAGGGCAAGGTCGAAGGCACGTTTCTGAATCTTGGAATGCGACCTAATTAGCATGCAATTTAAGTCACTGAGGAAGAAACAACGAGCAGTAAAAGCCTGTATTTTATTATGAATATGTAGTTTACCGCAGGTAGCGTGGTACATATTCAACGTCTTTGAGGTACCTAGGGAGACAAAAAAAGTATTTCAACTATTTGCTAAACCTCCCTCTTTGGCTAAAAGCAGACATATTGTCCTGCTTAGATAGAAAAATTTTCTACTGGATGTTAATCTACTTACGAAGCAGACCGCCATGTCTTTTTTTCTGGCGGAACGGTAACTTCAGACACAAAAATGGTCACAATCTTGCACCAAGGAGTTAACATACATAAAGCAGTTATCTAGGGAATGCGTTACCAGGCAATAATCTCAGTTATATGCAATGAAATACTAACGATGTATCAGTTGGTGCAAAGCGAGAGTACCAGCTGTGACGCGAGAGATGGTGGGAGTGGTAAGTGGTTGGGGGTTGCGATGACGTAAATCATTAACTTTTACGAACACTTATGAATAAAAGTCAACATATCCGAGCACGTGCACAAGATGATCATAAGCAAGTAAACCAACGCTCAATTCACAACAACCAACTTACTATCTAGTGCACTACAACATAAGATAAAATCTTCTGCCCTTCACAACTCTTTCAACTTGACCAACAGGGCGCAAAACAGTGTACCATAAGCAGCAGAACAGCTTTAAAAGTATGAAAGGAACAACTCCATTATCAAACCGTAACCCCGAAAACAATATTCCAAAACATCCCACAACAGCCTACACATTAAACCAAAATAATTCATTAACAACAGAGCACAGCATAAATAATAAAACGTACCAATCAAGTTACCCGCTGCTGGTCACAGCTCACAATAAATGAGGGAGAAATTCAGTCACACCAGCTGTAAATGAGATCAAAATTTTGTTGGTCACAGTAAGCAATCAATTACAAACTCACTGAGTTTAACACACTAAGGTCAACAATGGCCTCACCGTATTGTAATGTGAAAGTTTGTTTTTGAAATTGACCGAGCATACGTAGTCGTCTGCACACAAGTGTTTGCAACTTATGCAACCCTCACAACTTCCTCCAACCTTCATAGTTGAAAATTTTTTTATATCAGTGTTCTGACTGGTTTGATGTGGCCCGCCACGAATTTCTCACCTGTGCCAACCTCTTCATCTCAGAGTACCACCTGCAACCTACATCCTCAATTACTTGCTGGATGTATTCAGATCTCTGTCTGCCTCTAGAGTTTTTACCCTTTACAGCTGCCTCTAGTACCATGGAAGTTATTCCCTGATGTCTTAACAGGTGTCCTATCATCCTGTCCCTTCTCCTTGTCGGTGTTTTCCACATATTCTTATCCTCTCCGATTCTGTGCAGAACCTCCTCGTTCCTTACCTTATCAGTCCATCTAATGTTCAATATTCATCGGTAGCAGCACATCTCAAATGCTTCGATTCTCTTCAGTTCCGGTTTCCCCACAGTCCATGTTTCACTACCATACAATGCTGTGCTCCAGACGTACAGTCGTGGACAAAACGAGCGAGACCCCTCGCCTTTTCGTTATGCTGATCCGCACGGCTTCAAAGTATGCTACACAGCATAACAGGCAAGGCGACGAAGTGCTGCCAACATACTACGCACAGGCGTGAAATTAACAAACTGTCTGAAATTTTTTAGGCTGTTTTCAATAATTTGTAAGACTATATTAATGCTGATTAGTGTGTTAAATACAACACGTAAATATAAGACAGAACTGAAAGAAGAAACGCTACTTGACATGAACTGTACCAAAAAAAAAAAAAAGAATTTCAACTTATCGAGATAACATAACTGTTTTAGTAAGACAAAGGACCCCCCCGCAGATCGTTACGAATTAGCAAAATATTATCCACATTCGGCCGCGAAACGGTCTTTGTCAACGTTCTGACCAGTCATACTGGATTACCGTTGCTGACCTACCATGAAAGTGTGCAAATTTAACAATGCGTGAAGATTCATAGCGAAATTCAGTTAAAAATCATTCGGTGCCACACTTAAGTCAATTCCATTATTGACAGAAGCGGAAAAAGTAGGCAGTAACATGTATGAAATTCTACAAGAGTGTCATATTGACATCCACAGGGCTCCAGTACAGAATAAAGGTAACGATAAAACGTATTGGGAGCGCGAGAATTTCTTAAAATTCATTTACTGATATTCTACCTGCCTCCATCAAGATTAGAACCGAAAACAAACCAGACCTTCCTTTCACTGCGCTAGCAGACAACTCAGGCAAACAGCCCTCCATTATTACTCCAGACATGAATAAGCCGGCAATTTCGCAATGAAAATGGCAAAATGATCTGCAGTTTCTGTTGCATAGAGCTTTCTGGACTCAAAAACATAATTTTCTTCCTTTTTGTCACCGCTTATGTGACAATCATTCGGGATGTTTATCGAAATAACAAAATACTGTTATTAGAGAGTAAATTTAGTAGGATAATTCTGTACCACCCCAGGAAATAAACGACTACATAGCTGCCAAACGTATTCTACGCTGTTTCGAATTCTCCACTAGACTCGCCACAGCCAGAAAACGTTCATCAGCCGAAGTGTTTCTTAAGATAGCTAGCAATGGGATTGTTCGCACTTCTAAAACGCGGTGGCGTTAATATTGGGATGTGAATTATCACGTGTATAGGCAAATGGATTCTATTTGCATTCCTGTAAACGTGATTTGGATCGAAAGCGTAGCTACGATTAATATGCTGATGTATCGACTGCAACTAGAACATTTCAAATAAACAGTAGGGGGTGTTATTTATGCGGCCCTCATCTTCAGTAGCTGTCGTAGCTGTTTTCGGTGTTAGGATTTCGTCAACTAAACCGGTAAAAACGGAACCCTATTGGTCTCACTTTCTTGACCGTCTATCGGTCTACCCAAACCTTAAAACCCGTTTACCTCCAGAACGGGTGGACATAATAAGCGGAAACGTATCGCACTTCTTGCGGTAACCGGTCCCTTGGTGATGTAAAAAAGTGAGCTTCTATGTCAACGTAATCTAAAGATACGGCCGTTTATGTAAAGAAAATTTACGCAAAAGGTCAAAAAATGGCTTCAAGAACTATGCGACCAAACTGCTTAGGTCATCAGCCTCTAGACCTAGAACTACTTAAACCTAGCTAGCCTAAGCACATCACAGACGTCTATGCCCGAGGTAGGATTCCAACCTGCGACTGAAGCAGCCGTGCGGTTCGTGACTGAAGCGCTTGGAACCGCTCGGCCACCGCACCCGGCGAAACCCTATTCACCTCATGTATAATGATAATATATACTGTCTAGTGAGGATAAACTGTATTCGCCAGCAACCCAGATCGTTTGATCAGGGAACTTTTACGAAGCTACATTCAAACTTTGTTCGAAGTCGTCTGCAATATCCGTTTATAAACACCCTAGGAACGTCGTATGCGATATCCACTTCTGAAGCGTTGGCAGATTCTGCAGTACCATAACAAGTAGGTAAGAATTTATTGTTATTGGTCCATGCGTGACACTTTATTCCAATATCAATTTAATGCGCCTAGGTGTTCGTATATGGCTGAAACTAATGAACAAAAAGTAAATAAACAGCAAATAACTTCGATGTTCAAATCAAATGAAAGTCACATGTCGCAATTACAACATAATTTCGTTGTTACTTGTACATGACTACATCAACAGGATTTCTTTGCAATCCAGGCAATCCTGGCAGAAGGTTCGGACTATTTCTCTGCCGTCCCACTCGTTAACAGTGTGCGGGAAAAAGGACCACTTAAATCTTTTCTTGCGGGCCTTGAATTACAATATTACTATGGTTTCTTCGCGTGTAAGTTCCCGAGGAAATAACGTTTTAGCATTCAGAACAGATGTTGGTGAATTAAATTTCGTGAAAAGATCTCGTGGCAACGAGAAACGCTTTTGTTTTCATGAATGTTACCCCAACTAGATTATCAAATCTGGGACCCTCTCTCCCCTACTTCGTGACATTACAAATCGTGCTACCGTTCCTTGGACGTTTTTGCGTGCACAGTCAATCACGTCTGTCAAGGATATTATAGCAGTGGACGGACAAACGTAGTGTAGGCAGTGTTTTCAGTTGACCTGTTGCGTATTCTTAGTGTGCGGCCAATAAAAAGCAGTCATTCGTTTGCCTTCCCCACAAAAGTATGTTTTCGATCGTTCCAGTTTTACTGGGTACTGAGATGAACTGACAGTGCTTCGATTTGTGTTTTGTCATGTAACCTAAAGTTAATTATTGTTATTGGACGCAGCTTTCGTGTTTAATGTATTCCTCATTCAACAGAGTACACTCCTCGGACACCACACATAACTGTTTCAAAGTATTACTGATGTTACCAAGTTGCAGTGGTCACCTTAACTTGCCATTTTGAAACAAAGGGAAATATTATAGCGAAATGTAGCAACTAAGAAGCGGAATATCCAAATAAACAAACATTTCCGGTTTAAGTAGTTGCAGTAGGTCTACTACACAGTAACGTAAATTAGGAGCAAAGTCCATTAGTAGATCGTTATCAGGAAAACCAGCCCTCATAATGCAAAGTGCCACTACAAGAAAGAAAGTTTCCAAACATGTCAATGAATAGTCGAGGAAAGTGGACGCATTCTGTCTACTGAATCCAAACGCACGCCACTTACGAGGTGACACGCCAAGTGTCATACCCCGATCTTGCTGAAACTTCGCTCAGTGAAAGAGGAAACAAAATTAGCGAACACGTGTCTCGGCTTATCTGCTTACACTCTACCGCTTCTGAGAAAACGACGGTCAAACTTTTCAAAGCGCTGTTGCTGTAGTGTAGATACCTCTTAGCGGGTAAGGATTCAACTGAAGCGGTGGCTCTGCGGCTACCATAGCGACTTCGGAACTTTGCGCTGCGAGTTCGAAACCCGGTTTTTCCTTTTTCTCCCCCCCCCCCCCACCCCCCCTCACTCTCTGAATTATCTACGGATGTTTATTCCAATTTATGTTGAAACACTGTTGTCGTTATTCGTCAGTTAATTTACTGTGTAAAGAAATAAGTTAGAAAGGGAACACATAGTGAGTAGTGGGGCGATCACTCTGTTGTAGAAATAATTCAGAAGCCAAGATCGCTTAAATACTGTTTACTGGATAACCGGTTTCAACACACTAAAGGTGACATCATCGGATCTGAATGTAGATTAACATTTATAAACCATTTGGATATAACGATACATGAGGCAGACCAGATGATTTTAGATCAGCTTGTCTCATTCGTTTATTATTTTTTAATTCATTAATTACATATTAAGTTAATTGGCGAATAATGACAACAATATTTCAACATAAGTTAGAAAAAAAACTTTCTTAGATAATTCTGATAGAGAGGCAGGAAAAAATAATATAAAAAAAGCCAATACGGTCTCGAACACGGGAATCAAAGTTAAGAAGGAACGACGGTAGCCACTGAGCCACTGCTTCAATTGCGTTCTCGGCTGCAGAAGGTATCTACACTATAGCAACAGCGCGTTGATAACTTTGACCGTCGTTTTCTCGGAAACGGTCAAGTGTCTGCAGATAAGTCGAAACACATGTTCGCTTATTTCGTCCTCTCCTTCACTGAGCAAAGTTTCCGGACAATCATCCTATGACACCTGGCGAGTTCCCCTCGTTAGTCGGGTCGCTTCTTACGCCCGGCGAGAATCATGTATGCCTCAGAGTAAACTGCGCCACTTGGAAACACGGCGAGCGGGTATAAACATGTTTTCCTTCTTATAAGACAACCTTCTACAGCTAAAATTCACGAAGTGTTCTTCAGGTTGCCTCAGATATTTCAGAAATGTTTCTTGCCTTAGGCCTGCCACATATGCAAAACGTAAACATTTCATTTCATGTAATATTTATCAGGATAAGACATGCCAAGTGTGGACCAGTCCCTTCTGAGAAAAATTACAGATTCTAAGTTGCTCCACTATGTAATGACACGGGTACGGGCTTGCGATCTCTCGTTTATGCCATCGATTTCCGTGCTACACATACTTGGCCACTGCGTTGTGGCTGCCGCGTGGAGGAGGCAGTTGTTTCCTGCTAGCGCTGTTTCCGCAGCAGATATTAACAGCGATGAATCATTCAGTCAACGCTAAATGGCCCATCTGGCTGAGGCAGACAAGGGCGCTATAATAGCACTCCATGCAGAGGGATCTTCAAATGGCTATATATCAAGAACTATGAGTCTTCACAAGTCGACGGTAGCTAGGTGGATGAGATGAAAGGAAGAGGGTGGTATCCTGAATGGAAGGCCTCATGGCCGTCGCCTCAAAACAACAGCAGCTCAGGATCAGCAGATACGCCGTTTCACTGAGAACCACCCATTTGTCAACGCACGACAAATTCAGCAGACTTTGGGTCTCAATGTTAGCAGTAAGACCGTCACTCGTCGTCTAAGGGATGGCGGACTGAGAGCAAGAAGCGCTGCTGTGAAAGAGACATTGACTGTTTCCCACAGAGAAGCTCGCCTTGCTTTTGCTGCTGAAAATGTCGACAAACCTCTCCAGTTTTGGAGTGATTTTCACTGACGAAAAAGATTTTTCTACGACATCAACCGGAAAAGTACTTGTTTACCGGCCTAAAGGTGCTAGGTATAATCGAAAATATATTTACAGTTGCCGGAGGAGTGGCAGGGAGTCGGTAACAGTATGGGCATGGATATCGGCCGAAGGGTGTGGGCTCATGTGGGAAGTGGAAGGAAGATTCGATGCGCGCAATTACATATCAATTCTGGAGAACGTGATGTTGCCTTATGCGACAGCAAGATTTGTCGATGATCAGATCATGTTCCAACAAGATCGCTCGCCTATTCATATGGCACATGTGGTTAAGACGTGGTTCGGCGACCATAGTAATATTACTGTAATGGAATGGCCACCTAAAGGAGCTGACATGAATCCCGTTGAGAATATTTGGGCAGAAATGGTCAGAGTAATACGAGAAAAGGGGCAGTTACCGTCGACTCGCCGACAGCTTTCTGATGTGATTCATGACGCTTGGAATGACTTACTTGAATCTCCTAGCTATGTAGCTCGAGTTGTGGGCTCAATGCCCAACAGACTTCGAGCTGTTGTGGAAGCCGAAGGAGGCTATACGCGATATTAACCAGCATCAGCAGAGGTGTTTTTTTTTTCCAGCCCTTCACCAACCAGCTGCAACAGCTGTTTCAAGTTCTTTTTTTTTTTCTTTTACTGACGTATATTTTATATAATTTCAAGGAAACGCAGTAAGAGGAATGTGGACAAACAAATTAATTCACAGCAAGATATGTAATATTTAATTTGATAAGAGAAGAAATACTCACCTTATATATTCACGCAGTCTCTAAACAATACATGACACACGTGTATATGCAAGAAGGGTACAAAACAATTCAGCACAAATGAAAAATATTGAGGAGAAGCTCGCCGATGAAGGCGTAGTTGGAGAACAAAGGTTGGGCAAAAAGGAGAGGTAAGGAGGCCCGAAAAAGCAGAGAAAAATCAAATACCCAGTAGACTTTGAGTCGTTGTCTCAGCAGAGGAGCGGTTGGTATGTGCGATTCGGAGCAACAGTAGAAGAATAGTTCTCTTTACGGATTTTTGAGGCTTTATTTTGTGACGGCTAAACAGTGCTGTTTCATGAGACCCACTATTTGTCCACATTTGGCTAAACATCAGAGGTGTAAAAAATTTTGAGAGGTGCCGAAGTTCTCTAGAAGAGTAACGTGTTTTAGACAAGAAGATGATTTTTAGTTCATTTCATTTTAACCATTCACACCATGCTTTGACATTCTAATCTCTGATATCATTTTATTATTATGTATCTTTTCTTCAGTGAAAGTCAACGGTAGTAAGTTTCAAGATATGAAGAATAACTGGAAGTTTTTAATTTGTGGAATAGCGTATTTAACAGTTAATATTTTCAACAAATCTGTAGTTATAGGACATATTAAGAAGCAAGTCAAAAATGGGAATGTGGAAAGATCAGGTTGGTCTCTAAAGGGTAACGACGGTAAAATACCAAATACGAAACTATGGGTAACATCTATTGTTGATGGTGAGGAGCCATAATCGATATGCCACTATTCTGTAGTTGTATTTCTGAAATCTATCGTCAATCCTAGGACTGAAACCGATACTCTGTTTTACGTAAAGAATATAACCTTCAAAATTTATTTAGCAGCGCAGAATATTAAATCATAGTTTATAGATCAGGAACCTAATCCAATTGCCTTTAATTTTATTCTCACGGATGACATTGAGACAGTAAGTAACAAGAGAAATAACAAGACTCTCAGAATCAATACAGAGAATTCAAGTGTCCAGTGGATTCAAAAGTTTGCTATAATAGCGACTACGCGACCGCTACGGTCGCAGGTTCGAATCCTGCCTAGGGCATGGATGTGTGTGATGTCCTTAGGTTAGTTAGGTTTAAGTAGTTCTACGTTCTAGGGGACTGATGACCTAAGATGTTAAGTCCCATAGTGCTCAGAGCCATTTGAACCATTTTTGTAATAGCGAATAATTCCTTTTACTGACTCCTTCATGCCTACGTTTTCTGTCAGACAATGTTTGAAACTAGGACTAGCAAGGTAAACAATTTTTCCACAAATTGTCAAATTGGAAGTCGGAGAGCCAGTTACATAAATTACGATGACAACAAACGTTTTTCAAGTAAACTGATCACAGGAGGCATCCAACGCATTTATTGTGTGTTACATGCACAGTATGTAAAATGGCAACGCCACCAACACACAATACCACTAACAAGGGAACATCCCCATCGCACCCCCCTCAGATTTAGTTATAAGTTGGCACAGTGGATAGGCCTTGAAAAACTGAACACAGATCAATCGAGAAAACAGGAAGAAGATGTGTGAAAGTATGAAAAAATAAGCAAAATATACAAACTGAGTAGTCCATGCGCAAGATAAGCAACATCAAGGATAGGGTGAGCTCAGGAGCGCCGTGATGCCGTGGTTAACGTGAGCCGGTGCGAAACGAGAGGTCCTTGGTTCAAGTCTTCCCTCGAGTGAAAAGTTTAATTTTTTATTTTCAGGCAATTATTATCTGTCCGTCCGCCCGTCCGGTGCGAGGTAACTGCGCCGTAGTATGATGACGCTACACCTAAACGAACATCGAAACACACGACGTCAGTCGACTACAGCGCACGGAAGAGAGAGTATTCCTGCTAACGAGGCTCCCTGGCTCGCGGTTGACTGTTCGCTACTTTGGATGGGAGTGCACTAAATACGTGAGATGCATTCCGTGGGCAATATGAATCCAGCAAACACAGTTCGCGACTTCAATAACAATGTCAATGAATATTTTCCGAACTGTAAGGCATCGGAAAGTTCCTTAAGGGATCGAACGATTGTCGAATGTTTGTATGATTATTTCCTACATTTGTTGATAAACAGTACATGTGGTGATGGTTGTCTGAAAATAAAAAATTAATCTACTCACTCGACTAAGACTAAAACCAAGGACCTCTCGTTGCGCAGCTGCTCAAGCTAACCACGCGACCACGGCGCTCCCGAGCTCACAATATCCTTGATGTTGCTTATCTTGCGCATGGACTGCCCAGTTTGTATATTTTGCTTATTTTTTTCGTAGTTCCACACAACTTCTTCTTGTTTTCTCGATTGACCTGTGTTCAGTTTTTCAAGGCCTACCCACTGTGCCAACTTATAAATCAATCTGAGGAGGGTGCGATGTGGAGGTTCCCTTGTTAGCTATGAAACAACTGTAGCAAAACGGAGCATCCTCGTTATCCGTGTGATGGATAAGACGACTAATTCGCAACATAAATGTCAATGTAAGCATCAATTTCTGTTGGAACGTGCTTCCTGGACCAAATAACATACATTTCATACGTCTTAAATGCGAATCATGTAGCAAATGTAATTTAAAGGATATAAAAACGTCGAGTGAATTTACGAACATAATTATGAACCGCTCACGAACACAAATCGATGGTCACATAGTTGTCAAAAGTATTCTACGGTATTGCCATTGTCCAACAGATTAGCAGCAGGAAGAAAACGTTCGCTCAGCTGTGCTATCTTGCACTGACGAAGCTCGCGCATCGTAGACGCCACAGCATCGTCTGCCACCATTTGATGGGAAACGAAATATCTCAAGTGTACAGTCTTAGACATAAAAACTGACCGCCGGCCGGCCGCCACAGAGACGAAGTCCGAGTCGTTCACTTAACGTGTCCAATAAAACTGACCGCCCCTGACAACTCTAAGTCCGGCCGTCTGCACAATCTGGCAACACTGTTATATGCGGAAGTGATGGGAGGAAGTGTTGTCTACTTCCGAGATGTTCTCGGATTGGGTCAGCCTGTGGTCTAGTGGTTGCCGGCACGGCAGCTCAGCGAACATGAAGTCATCAGGGCCAACACTGACGAGGAGAAAGAGAATGGCCACAGTGACTTATAGCAATGCATTGTCGGGATTTCAGGATACTTTTCTTCTCAAGCTCTTTGTTTAAAAGCAGTGCGAATTTTACTAGGAATTTAGTACATGTAATGGGCACACAGCTTGTAAAGACCGTGCCTTGTAGGGAAGCACGTTGCTGCTATAATCATACCGATCCTCGTCTCAAATAGCTTCTTGTGGTATGTCTGTGATGCAAGCTTATAGCATTACTACTGTTAACATTAATAAAATACAGTCACCCTTGAAATTGGCAGCACTAAAAGAATTCTCGTACCAGTCCGGGACAGATATCGCGTTGCTACAAGAAGTTGCGATAACGGAATTTCAGATCCCAGGCTTTTTTGAAATTGTTAATGTTTCTACGGAAGCCAATATCGGTACAGCTATTCTTATAAGGGGAGGCATTCCGGTGACTGAAATCGAACGACTAGAATCAGGAAGAGCCATAGGCATAAAAATATTCGATGTGACAGTGCTTAACCCTTACGCCCCATCAGGAAATTCCCACAAATTGGATCATGCGAAGTTTTTTCAAGATGAACTGATTTATTTATTGAGGAAAATTCCGTGTTCTCTTATACTAGGTGGAGATGTTAACTGTGTTTTAAACCAGAAAGATCAACAACCCAACTTCAACTACTCGCCACAGTTGAAAAAGTTAGTAAGTGATCTACACCTTAAGGATGTGTGGGAACTTCAGCACCCAACGTCAGTCGGGTTCACGTATATAACCAGCCACCCCCGCAGCAGACTAGATAGAATTTACGTGTCACCAAATTTGCAAAATTATTTATTAAACGTTGAAACTATTTCCGCGTATTTTAGCGATCACAGTACACTTTTAACTTGCTTTAATTTAAGTGTACAGCCAACCCGACGATTCAGAGGCCAATGGAATTTAAATATCTCTGTTTTAACAGACGAAGAACTGGAACAGGAAATAAGAGTAGCGTGGACAATGTGCCTCCGCACAGTAGACAAGCACCCAACAGTCATTGACTGGTGGACTAGGAGGGCTAAACCAAGGCTGCGGAAAGTTGTCATGCAGTATAGTGCAGCGAGGCACAGGGAGTTGAGGAATACAATGGAGTTTTATTATAAAGTTTTAAGAGACTTATATCAACAGGCCCATGATGACGTAATTCGTCTGAATGATATCAAAAAAATTAAAGCCAAGTTATTAAGCATTAAACGGCAACAGATGGAGGGACTCAAAATTAAATCGAAAGCCACATCAGTCGTAGCAGATGAAACAGCTTCTCTGTATCACTTGGTGCGGCATGCTAAAAACAGACGTCTAACTTTAATTGATGAAGTCCAGACGCATACTGGTACGAGGCTCACATGCCAGAAACAAATACTGGACGAAGTCCACAGTACTATGAAACCTTATATGCGCCTACCACAGTGGAAGATGCAGCTCTCGAGGACTTTCTCACTATTTTAGGTCCACAATTGTCGGGAACAGACAACGCTGACATCCTGTCACCTATTACTAAAGATGAAGAGCATGAGGCAGTGCGTAACTCACCTCTCAAAAAATCTCCGGGACTTGATGGCCTCCCTGAGGAGTTTTATGCCCGCTACTGGTCTATAATTGGGGACAAGATCACTTCCATGGCAAATGAGGTCCTGAACGGAAAACTGGTCCCTGCAGAGTTTAAGGAAAGTAAAATAGTACTGATTCCTAAGAGTAAAGGCAAAACCAACTTAAACAATTTTCGGCCTCTTTCGCTACTAAATTCTGATTACAAAATAATTTCGCGTATTATCAACAAAAGACTCTCTGCCATTTCCAACAAAATATTGAGTCATCATCAATCTTGTTCTCCGACCAGAACGATATTCGAAAGTCTATCTGCATACAGAGACGTCATTGCAATTACCTCAGTGACAAGTATAAAATGTGCGTTAATCTTAATAGATTTCAACAAAGCTTTTGACCGCGTTAGTCATAGATACCTCTTTGCGACGCTGTCAAGAATGGCTTTCCACCCCCAGATTGTGAACATGCTAAAGAATATTGCAACAGGTATAAATGCGAAAATAGCAATCAATGGCCAAACATCTAAACCCATACAGATAAGGCGAGGGGTTCCACAGGGCAGTCCCTTATCTATGTTTTTATTTTCTGTATCTTTAGAGCCCTTCCTCCGCACTGTCCACGCAAGATTAACAGGCATAACATTGAGTGGTGAGAAAACTGTCATACGAGCTTATGCTGATGACGTGGGCGTTGTAATAAGAAATAAGGAGGAGACAGTTACACTGGAAAGAGAAATCCAAAGGTATTGTCTAGCGTCGGGAGCGACAGCAAATGAAAACAAAAGTCAAATATTGAATCTACGGGGCCTAGATCACCTTCGACTGGCATGGGAAAAACAAGACAACAAACATAAAACTTTGGGAATAATCTTAATGGCATGTCCGATGAGGATGGCTGCTTTTAACTGGACGGAAACTAGGAGGAAAGTTCATGGTGCTGTAATGGAGAACATCCATCGAACTATGGACCTGGTGCAAAAAGTCAGATTCATCAACTCCTGCGTTTTGTCTAAAGCGTATTTCACTGCGCAGGTATTTCCAATCCCTAAACTAGTAGCGAAAGGGATCACGTCCACTGTTACCAATTATTTATAGCGAGGAGACATATTCAGGGTTGGTGCGACTACCGTTATACTGGATGTCAGAAACGGGGGCCTCGGTTTGGTGGATATTCGCAATAAAGCGTCTGCTCTGTTCCTCAAACGGACTTTCCATATACTCAGAGAACTTCCACAATGTATAACCGCAAAGCTCTTTGAGGCTGTGATACCCCATAGCCTGCAAGCACCGATTGATGTGCGAAGGATTAATGCCCGTCTGCAGTATGTGAGGAACTTTTTCCTCGAAGCAAGTTATCTTAGTGACGAAATCAGAAGCAACACACGTATCACAGCGCGCGACATCATACTTGAAAGGAAGTTAAATGAGGGTAGAAACAAAATTGAAACGAAATTCCCAAATTGTGACTGGAAAGCTGTACGGCGGAACATGAACTATGCCTGGCTATCTACAGACGCTATTTCCGCATGGTACAAAACAGTTAATAATGTCATCAACACCAATGAGAGACTATATGGGATCGGTTTAAACCAGACACACCTTTGTGGAAAATGCAATCTGGTGGATACACTCAGTCACAGATTCACCTGTGGTGGCAATGTGCATAACTGGAATTGGATCAGGCAACAAATCGCTTTTCTCATCAGATCCTCTAAGGAATATATAACGCCATCGCTCCTCCTGAGACCGGACATGGCATACTTTCCGAAATTAAAAACCAACGCCTTTAGCTGGTTACTGGGAAAATATGTTAGTTATGTTATCCACACACTTGGATCTGACAAAGAGATAGAATTCCGCGTTTACATGTGTGAATATGCAATAATCAGCACGTATCGCAACCACAAGAAGCACTACGGCAACATGCTGAAGATCATTTTTGAAAGAATGGGTGTTGGTTAAATATGTGGAACCACGACAACACCTTGAACGAGAACGAACAGAAGAAAATTAAAAGTCACTTGGTTTCTTATTATTATTTACTATTACTTTGCTTCCTGAACATTTCTTTTTTCAAAACATTTTGTTCAAAATTACTCGTGTTCGACTTCCAAAGTATTTGTGTGATTCGAGAAGAATTGTTAAGTTTTTTTTTTGTTTTTTTGTTTTTTTTATCAGTGTTCAGTTTCTACTCAGAGAAGAGCTTTCTTTGTCTTTCTTACATCGGAGAATGGAAATATTGTGTTAAAAATTCTGCACACTTAGTGTTATGACCCAACAGGGAACATGAAAAAGGGGTGGGAGGGGTTTGGGCCTCGACGCACTGGCAGTGCCGTGAAAAAAATGGCTCCGAGCACTATGGGACTCAACTGCTGTGGTTATCAGTCCCCTAGAACTTAGAACTACTTAAACCTAACTAACCTAAGGACATCACACACAACCATGCCATAGGCAGGATTCGAACCTGCGACCGTAGCAGTCGCAAGGTTCCGGACTGCGGCGCCTAGAACCGCGAGACCACCGCGGCCGGCGCAGTGCCGTGAACAGACCCCACTGCTAGTGCGGTGTGTACCACGCCCTGACCATCCTAAAAATACAAAAAAAAATAATAATAATAATAAATAAAAAATAAAAAGAAAATAAAAGTGGTTAATAAAAATTGGATTGCTGGGAAAAAAAGGATGGATAAAAAAGTGGATAGAGAATAAAACACAAAAGAGATGGAAAAAAGTGGTAAAAAATTGAAAAAAGCGTGTTCGGTCAGAGGGTTATGCGCCCTCTGTAATAAAAAAAACTCAGTTAATCGATCATCAACGAACTTAAACGGATGTCTTACGACGTCCGCCCCGAACAGACGCAACGAACAAAAGCGAACAAGATGGGATTTAAAAAAAAAAAAAAAGTGGTAATCTTCGTGCATTCTAAACTTATGGTTGCCTGTTCGCGTCCAACTGCTTTTTTTTTACCACATTTCGGTCTAAAGTTCTAATCTCGATGGAGGCAGGTAGAATATCAGTAAAGCAATTTTAAGAAATTTTCGCGCCACCAACACGCTTTATTGTTACCTTTATTTTGTACTGGCGCCTGTGGATGTCAATATGACACTCTTGTAGAATTTCATACATGTTACTGCCTACTTTTTCCGCTTCTGTCAATAATGGAATTGACTTAAGTGTGGCACTGAATGATTTTTAACTGAATTTCGCTATGAATCATCACGCATTGTTAAATTTGCACACTTTCATGGTAGGTCAGCAACGGTAATCCAGTCTAAACGTTGACACAGACCGTTTCGCGACTGAATGCGGATAATATTTTGCTAATTCGTAACTGTCTGGGGTTCTTTGTCTTACTAAAACAGTTATGTTATCTCGAGAAGTTGAAATTATTTTTTTTTTTTGGTTCAGTTCATACCAATTAGCGTTTCTTCTTTCAGTTCTGTCTTATATTTACGTGTTGTGTTTAACACACTAATCAGCATTAATATAGTCTTACAAATTATTGAAAACAGCCTAAAAAATTCAGATAGTTCGTCAATTTCACGCCTGTGCATAGTGTGTTGGTAGCACTTCGTCGCCTTGCCTGTTATGCTGTGTAACAGACTTTAAAGCCGTGCGGATCAGCATAACAAAAAGGCGAGGGGTCTCGTTCGTTTTGTCCATGACTGTACATTCCCAGAAATTTCTTCCACAAATAAAGGCCAACGTTTGGTACTACTAGACTTCTCTTGGCCAGGAATGTCCTTTTTGCCAGTGCTTTTTATGATGACCTTGCTCCGTCCGTCATTGGTTATTTTGCTGTATAGGTAGCAGAATTCCTTAACTTCATCTATTTCGTGGCCATTAATCTTGATGTTAAGTTTCTCGCTGTTCTCATTCCTGCCAATTCCTTCGATTTATTCTCAATCCATATTCTGTACTCATTAGACTGTTCATTCCATTCAGAAGATCATGTAATTCTTCTTCACTTTCATTTAGAATAGCAATGTCATCAGCGAATCGTATTATTGATATCCTTTCATCTTGAATTTTAACTCCACTCCTGAACCTTTCTTTTGTTTCCATCATTGCTTCTTCGACGTATAGATTGAACAGTAGGGGCGAAGGACTACATCCCTGTTTTACACTCTTTTTAATCCGAGCACGTCGTTCTTGGTCGTCCACTCTTATTATTCCTTCTTGGTTCTTGTACATATTGTACACTACCCGTCTCGCCATGTAGCTTATTTCTGTTTTTCTGAGAATTTCGAACATCTTGCACCATTTTACACTGTCGAACGCTTTTTTCAGGTCGACAAATCCTATGAACGTGTCTTGATTTTTGTTTAGTCTTGCTTCCACCTCTTTCCAAAATCTCTTATATACACCTGATCCCCAACCTTGAACATACTGGCGCACCTGCCTCCGCTATAAAACTGTATCATCTTGCAGATGGCCGCCAAGATGTTCCTGCAAACCCTACATAACTATTTCCTTACCACCCCTGGGGATATCGTAGTGGGCAACAGGTTACCAACTGTCCATAGGTTAGTAACGGGGAGGTCATATGAAAGGCAAACGTCAACCTCGACGGAGTAGCCCTGTGAGTCTCGTGCTTAGCGATGTTAAAAGCTGATACCAACCACATCACCATCTCGTTTCAACGTGAATAGTCAAGTTGATGACAAGCAATTAGAGTTGTTCACAGATTCCCGTTAAACCTCTCTGTAAACGAGTGGTTGGCATAATACATAGCAATCGTAGAATGTTTCACACCTAATCCAAAACAGAATTCTTGAAAGCTCTGGATGTGAACGCTGTCGCAAGGGTTTGGCAGGGTAGCATGTTTCCAAACACCTACTTCAACCAGTAGGCCCATACAACAGTTTGCGCCGTCATTGTACAAGTGGGAAACAGCCAAGATAAGCCTAGACAAATGACACGATTTCTTAATTCTCACCGTTGGTTAGTCTGTCCCTCAACTCATCTTCCTGGTGCCCGACCGTCATTGACGTTTTCCTCTACCTTCAGTCTCTAAGGACCGATACTGCCCTCAATGCCCTTTTCCCTCTACCTTCTCTGTCCAGTCATCCTCGAGATTGCTTTAGAACATCCTGCTCAATGCATTTGTGGTTACGTTATCAGTCTCCTTTATATGCTTCACTTCAAACTCAAATATCTGCGTAGCCTACCATGCCGCTCTCCCTGTACGACTAGGTTTAGCCAACATCCAGCTTAAAATCGGGCTGTCAGTTTCAAGTTACACCAGCCTATCCTCTAAATCAAAGCGAAACTTGTCCAGAACAAACAAATGGAAATTTGTGTGAATTCCTAAGGGACCAAACTGCAGAGATCATCAGTCCCTAAGCTTACACACTACTTAATCCAACTTACGCCAAGGACGACACACACACCCACACCCGATGGAGGACTCGAACCTCCGGCGGGAGGGGCCGCGCAATTCATGACATGGCGCGGTTAGAGGCGCCATTTCAGGAATCGCGTGGCTCCTCCCGTCGGAGGTTCAATTCCCTCGGGCAGGTGTGTGTGTTGTCCTTAGCATAAGTTAGTTTAAGTAGTGTGTAAGCTTAGGGATCGATGACCTCTGCAGTTTGGTCCCTTAGGAATTCACACAAATTTGAACATTTGAACAAAGCTGTCACACCAGACAAGGAGTCATCAGTTTGAACGAGGAACGGCTTCTTCGAAACCAGTAATAGGTAACAAGGGAGCACAAGTTAGGATGTCGTACAGTCTTTCAAAGGACGCCTGTTACGACTAGTCTCCCTCGAACTTGCTTTTTTCGCAGTTCATTCAATGGTGTTAGATGAACAAAATTAGGAGTAAACGTCCTAAAAAAGCTACCATAAATCAAGATAGTTTCTTATGATTTCTTTGAGGCGGACACTCTTATAGCAGGATCCAGTCGATCCTTCCGGGGACTTGATATATCCCAGAAACGACATTTCTGTGAAACCAAATTTGACCTTGTCATGTTTAACAACCCCGTCTTTCTAAGCAAAATGAAAACTTCCCTCAAATGCTGAACATGTTCTTCTCAGTCCCGCTAAAACTTACTAAATCATCCACATAAAAATAAAGAATCTTAGAGAAAACGTCTGAAATTACGCTGATCGTCACCGATCCACAGCAAACTCGGTGGAGGAGTTACACGCCCTCAGCTACGCCAATGATTACGTTTGAACGGTCGGCCGTGGGCTCGAAGAAGGTGAGGCCCGTAGGCTGATATAATAGGGCTCTAGACGGCCGTGCCGGAAAGCACGAGTGTGGGTAGCGCTACTAGGGCATCACCTACTAGTGAATGATGCACCGGCAAGACTTTCTACTGCGGGTTGCCCAGCCGCACGAGTCCGAGACGGGGTGATCCTATAGTCGTAAAGCGCGCCACACCGGTCGTATGCACATCAGCACCGTTAGTTTTTGGCGGCAATGGATGCAGGAAGGCACGCATGCACGTGTAGGATCTGAATGTCTGACACACACACACACACACACACTCATACACACACACACACAAACACACACACACACGAAGATAGTGGACCACTGGATTGCGCGTCAGGCACGAACACAGACAACGGCAGAGATAAGAGCCATTAAGCAAGTGTGTAAATCAAGCAACGGTATGCAGTGTTCAGCTCCCTATAATCAACAATTGGTCTCGATATTCCCAGTGACTTAGATACCATAATTATGGGTGCAAAGTATGAAGATTTAGAGGAATGGATGACACTCTGGCTTCATATATCCTCCATCAAGCCCTTTAATTCTGCCATCAGAAGTGTAGACAAACGATATGGTGACTTTCACCAGAACCGTGTCGGTCACCTCAGCTCTGTATTCAATAAGGTTAGTTAGCTCCAACCTTCCATTAACATATCCGTGAACTTGTTCCACAACTCTTTCAACTGTTCTTTCTGATCCAGGGATATTATCTGTCTGTACACTGTCGTCCATTCCTTCTTTCTACTGGACAGAAACCACCAGTAATTCATTATACTGGGAAAATGAAGAATTCCTGTTTTACAGAACCTAAACTCAAAATAGTCCTCTTTCCAATTAGTGATTAAGCCACCCACGCGAATGACATCGATCTCAAAAATTAGATACTCTATTTCGTCAACTGCGTGAAGTGATAAATTTATCGACCCTAACACTTGTAATAAATTAGAACTCGCAGTGACATGTGAAGTGGAATCCTGATTTAACTCTGTTCAACCTCCTGTGGCTTGGTAGGAGAGGAACCAAGTCTCCCCTAAAGTGGTTATCGAACTATCAGTATTCAGGAGGGCATGCAGTGGCTCATTATTAAATTCGCAACACACAAACTCAGTCAGATTTCCTTCCTGAACTAAAAATGTCCTGGTACCACCTACAGCAACGACCGAGATAATTCCCCGAGCCACCGCCCTTCGATGCCTTCATCTAGGCATGCCAGTTTCCGTTGCTCTCTGCGGGCAGCCCCACATCGAGTATCCTCTGGCACCACAAAAAAGCCAACTACTTGGGCTCGATTTTATCGGCTAACTCTTCTAATTCTTGCAACGTTTGGGGAGGTTGTTGAAATATTGTAAGTGGTCGCTCTAATGGATTGGTTCGCTCCACAATGTTTGACGTCCCACTAACTAACAGTACGACAGCATGCTTCGGCGGCCTTTCTTCACGATGCATATCTTCTCCAAATGCCTCCATCACACCTTCTTCGTGCCAATAATGGGTATCTGTTAATCAAAGGTGATTAACAGATCCCCATCCAGAATCACTTATTTGCACAATCGATGATGGAATATCCTTACTCACCCTTCTGTTACAGTTGCCAAGGCCACATGCTGAACCAAGCTCCTTTCGTGTCTGGATAAAACATTTATAAATTTTAGAACTCACTTAAACCAAACATTTCCTTCTGCTCATTGAGACAAAATAGTATTAAAGTCCTGGACAGAGTCCACTGAACACTTTTCATCATTTTAATAGTAGGGGGAATTACGAACATTGCACCACCTCCTAGTTTTGAGAATTACTGTTATAAGGTAAGTGGCAACATAACGTTTGTTTGTGAGAAAATATACATGAAATAACCTTACTCTCCAGACAGTCACTGATCTGTATTCGTTAAGCTTCGTTTGTATGGAACTGACTAAGACAAAATGGTGACGTTGCCAATAACGTTCCGCTATAAGTTTCCGATACTGTACCGGTACAATTTAATAAACTTTCTCGTGCAGTGAGCTTTAACAAATGCATTCGTGCAACACAATGTTTAGAAACTATGTGGTGAATTTTCCAATACGTTTTTTATATTAGGCGATTAATTTTAAATATTTTGGATGATAGTATGCCGACAGACAGGCATTACAGAAAGTGGAGCACAGATGAATATCATTTAGCTGTAACAATGTATCTAAATGGTAATTATGGATTAAATGAATGTGCACTCATATGAAACGAGCTTAAGCCAACAATTGAAAGGTGTGCCGAAAATAAAAGTAAGAATGCAAACAGGAATATAAAAATGTTCGCCCCGCAGAAAAAGAAGTCTCCAGCGACGTTAAAAATGAATTACAACAGTAGATTCTCACATCTGACGAGATTATTTTCGGTTTATGAATATCGGACATAAGGAAACTTTCTTTCGACATTGCAGTAAGAGACGAATTGCCCCATAAGTTCAATACAGAACTATCTAACACAAGCAAAAAGTGGACTGAAGGTTTCATCCACGAAATATCACTGAATACGAGAGAAATGAACGTTTCAAGCAAAACTTCGAGATCGATCCAAGGAGCCTCTAACTGTGGACTAGCGTATGCAGAAAATAACAAATAAAATATAATAAATAAATAAAAAAGGAAACTAACCGATGGAAAGAAGGAGAAATGTGGAACCAAGTACCTCCCGTAAAAGGGAAGTGTTTTATTTAGAGACACTGCAGGAAGTCATCGCAGAAATTCATTCTTAAAAAAAGACGAATAGTATAACGACTTGTGGAGGAAGATCGAATGGGGAAAAATGGTCAGATTAATGAAACGCAGTGTGTGAGGGTGGGAAAATAAGTGAAAAACGTATCTTGTTATGCCTGCAAATAGTTGTGGAAGAACTAAAACATGGAACATTTCATTAAACTTAGACCAGTATAAATCCACTTTCCTAATTTGTACCACTTGCAGGTATTTGGAAAATTTTTCTCAGAATTTCTATTCTTTGAAATCGATACCAAGAACAACATCCTACTCTTCAGGACTGCGGTGTTTAAATAATTTTGTAACGTGATGTTTATGTCATAATAAATGAAAATTCAAAAGTGGTAAAATTTAGGCAAACTTCCCATAGATAAGGCCACCCAGCGAACTATTTTTTCGACTGAACTGCCTGTCTGTCTGGGAATGTTAATTCCTGCACCGAACAATTGCATATTACTGCACCATACTGAAATTAACTCTCTATCTTGCACCGAAGTACGAGCAGCATATCATTTTATGACAATTCTATTTGCGTAGCCCTCACCTTCAGTCCCTCTCCTATGTAAGTGTTTACTCTACCCTTATTAACAACGTTAAGTCTTTCAGTTGCCTCATAAAAGACAGCTACCCTAGCATGCAAACTTTCTGACTGTGACTTGGAGGAAGCCTCAACCTTTAAAAAGTTAATGAATAATTTAATTTCGCTTAAAGCTAACAGTATTGCAACATATCCGCCACTTTGCTCATTCAGATAGTATGGTACTAAACACAAATGCTCCCACCACTACCTAACAAAGCTGTTGGATCAACTCAGGCGCCATATATGCGGAGGTATGTTCACGCATAGTGATTTTATAGTCCAGTTCGTCTTCCTCAGCTAGTTCACATCAGGAACGTCCTTCGCCGCTCGTCCTGCAACATGACAGCAAGAACCCGCAACGACACAGAAATTTATCACTACCTTCAATAACAACTGGTGTAAGAAAAATCGCAACACTAAAATATAATTAATGTAAAAACAAATAATTTAAATTAATGAAATTTCGGGAACTCATTTTTCAAGTTAACCTTAATATTGCAGAATGAGATTTTCACTCTGCAGCGGAGTGTGCGCTAATATGAAACTTCCTGGCAGATTAAAACTGTGTGCCGGACCGAGACTCGAACTCGGGAAAGGTAAGGTCCCGAGTTCGAGTCTCGGTCCGGCACACAGTTTTAATCTGCCAGGAAGTTTCAACGTTAATATTGCTAGATCACAGGTTAATGTAAGCGAGAGATAAGCCATTGTAAATGTGAACTGCGGGTACATTAATATCCGGTGTAATCACCAGAATGTTGAATGCAAGGATGCAAACGTGGATCCAAGCCGGCCGGAGTGGCCGAGCGGTTCTAGGCGCTTCAGTCTGGAACTGCGCGACCGCTACGGCCGCAGGTTTGAATCCTGCCTCGGGCATGGATGTGTGTGATGTGCTTAGGTTAGATAGGTTTAAGTAGTTCTAAGTTCTAGGGGACTGATGACCTCAGCTGTTAAGTCCCATAGTGCTCAGAGCCATTTGAACCGTGGATCCAAAGTGTTGTACAAGTGCCGGATATCAGTTTGTGGGATGTAGTTTCATACCTGTTGCACTTGGTTCGGCTAATACAGAGAGGGCTAATGTTATTTGTGGATGATGCTGGAGCTGTCGTCCAGTGATGCCCCACATGTGCTCGATTGGGGACAGATCTGGTGATCGAGCAGGTTAAGGCAACACGTCGACACTCTGTGGAGCACGTTGGGTTACAACAGAGGTATGTGGGCGAGCGTTCTTCTTTTGGAAAACAACCTCTGGAATACTGTTCTTGATTGGCAGCGCAACAAGTCGAATCACCAGACTGACGTAGAAATTTGCGGCCAGGATGCGTGGGATAGTAACCACAAGAGTGCACCCAGACCATAACTCCAGGTTTAGAACCGGTGTGCCTAGCACCCATACAGGTCGGTTTTAGGCCCCCAACTGGCCTCCTTCCAACCAACACATGGCCATCACTGGTACCGAGGCAGTACCAGCTTTCGTCAGAAAACACAACAGAGCTCCATCTTGTTCTCCAATGAACTCTCGCTTTACAACAATAAAATCGCAATTGGTGGTGGCTGCAGTTCCTTGGAATGCAGGCTGCAGGGCGTCTGGCTCGGAGTTGTCCTTGAAGTAACCGACTTGTAACAGTTCGTTGTGTCATTGTGGTGCCAACTGCTTGTTGCTCAACTTGTTGCTGCAGATGCAGTACCATACAACAGAGCCATACGCCGAACACGATGGCCTTTCCGAGCGGTACTGCCGCTTTGTCCTCCGGAGCCCACACTTCCTGCGACCGTACATTCCATTGACCATTACTACTAGTAGTCACACACAGTGGCTACTGCCTGCCAGATCTTTCTGCAGTATCGCAGAAGGAAGATACGGCTTCTCGCAGCCCTGTCAAACGATTTCCTCCAAACTGATAGAGGTGCTGATAAACTCATTCTTGACTGACATCAGTTCACAACGTCCAATCTGAATTAACGCTCGTGACCATAACAGAGCATATTTCAATCATATCTGATTTGCAATCTCACAGTGGTGCTACTAATGCCATTTTTATGCAACTGGCGTGAAATTTGAGTAGATATACTTCAGACGTAGAAACATGCTTATCAACTTGTCTTTATGTCACTCAACTCTTGCTGGGTGCTGCGATTTTTTTTCCGTCAGTGTATAAGAGTACATAGGGCAACCAAATAGGTTCATCCGTGGATGAAGAAAACTGAGGTTCTTGATTCTTTGCTCGAACATTGGTTGAGCTGCTATATTGTCCCTAAAAGCTGAATCATCTAAATATGTAATATTCGAAGAAGCACTCCTCGCCAAACATGAACAGAACGTTTTTGAGCATGATAAATGAAGCTTCTTACTGCCAAAATGTTTATCCGTGAAGACTGAAATTTCTACGATTGTTTTTTATTTCCAGACTTCTACTAAACTGGATAATAGATTCAATAGGTTGATGAAATGCGGTTCTAAAGTAGCGGAGAAGTAAATACGTTTTTACTTATCAGGCCCTACTGCATAACATTGTTTACTGAAGCATAATAGCTGTGACCCGTTTGCAGTAGGTAAGTGTGATAACTGCGTGTAAAAGATGACGTGGAGTTTATGTTGCTGGTAGTGAGAGTAAGAGAGAAGCTGAAACCCCCTTATCTGTATATAGCCTACTCCTCGATCGAAGCGAAGACCTTATGCAGAACACCAACAATAGATTACGCTGTTGTCAGGATGAGCATTCTAAAGCATTCCGTCAGGGTGAAAATATTAAATAAATTAACTTTTCTCTCTTAACAACATGTGGGTTCTTCCTTGGCTCGGGTATGAGGTAGAATGAAACAGCATTTTTACATAAGATAACTTTTATTGAAAGTTTCGTACAACTGTATCTTACGGGATGTTCTGGTTCGGAGAACGGCAGCTGTGTCGTTTGCGTAGCCTTCTGCTGCGGCAGCGGCGGCGGCGGCGGCGTCTGATTACGCGTAGCGGTGTGTATCGCGTGTCGCCGTCTCGCCCAGCTGACTGGAGACGCGCAGCGCGAGGTGGCCCGTTTAGTTATTGCGAGCGAAGTCGTGCATCGGATGGTGATACCTTGGATGTGGCGTCCCAGTGTTTCTCTTCTATAAGCGGCCGCGGGTGTTGTGCGTCGGCCAGCGGAGCGGCGCGGCGGGGGAAGGCCAGTGTCCCGGATTCGAACCACGGACTCCCGCTTGCCATTCTTCGGCTGTCAGGTCTTCCTCCCAGGTCACAGGTGACTGCTGAGGTGAGGCCGTCTCCTTCCCGTCCTCACGAGTCACCCGGGTACGTAAAAATCAGACTTCAAATACCTTTTAACTTCTGTCTTCTGGCGCCGCGGCTGCTGCTTGCTATTCCATTACAGCGGCGGACTTGGTTCGTCTGTGCAAGATGCAGACTCTTCTTGCATGACGGTCTTCAGCACCGAAACTGACTGAAAACTACTGCTACTCTTCTTTTCTTCCTTTGTCTCTCGTCTTCGTCTCCGTCCCCGTCTCTGTCTTCGTCTCCGTCTTCGTCTGTCGGGCCCACCGCGTCTCGCGTATTTATTCACTTCAGTTCACTGGAGGTGAACGACTTTACGGCCATTGCCTCTTCTGTCACGTTGAAAAGCTTCTCGAAGAATCTTCTTAACGTCGGTCATTGGCTCTTGGGATATAGGCGAGGGCCTTTGCTCACATGTGACAACTGAGAAACATGTGAGCCGGTCATTGCCTCTTCTGTCACGTTGAAAAGCTTCTCGAAGAATCTTCTTAACGTCGGTCATTGGCTCTTGGGATGTAGGCGAGGGCCTTTGCTCACATGCGACAACTGAGAAACACGTGAGCCGGTCGGGCGATGCCCTGACAGCTGAATCGACAGCGCCCGCTTATGTGGAACTTGCTGACTTCACGGTCATTGTCTCTTCTGTTCTGCTGTTTTGCCCGCTGTTTGCCAGTATGTAACTCTCTAAACTAAACCAAGTTTTTCATATATATTCTAATTTCTAGTTCACTTTGATTTCACTAATTTATTTACTTAAGTACTACTCAACATAAGTTCTAGGCGACTGACGACCTCAGAAGTTAAGTCGCATAGTGCTCAGAGCCATTTCAACCATTTTTGAACCTTTCCTCCCGCCCCCTTCCGTCCTAGAGTAAAATGTGCGCCAAAATATGATGATATCGTCTATCCGTATTTTCCGGTTCCCAGAAGCGTTGACAATTTTCTATTAAAGTGCAACATTTCGAGGATTTGCGTAGTCGTCTTTGTCGCTTTCTTCGAACGATGTTCTTTAAGTCTTCTTGCAAGATGACCATTCTGGTTAACACAGCTGAACACTTGATTATACAGGGTGAATTATCTAAAATTTGCACGGCAGGTATTGCAGAAATGGAAAGTGCTACTGATACGCGGTTTTCACGGAATGGATTGGTAGTCAGGGGCTTCTATTTTTAGGCAATCAACAGACTGGAGTAATACTGATAAAATGTATTTTCTGTGCCGACATACACTTTTTTAAATGTAAAAATTAGGGTAAATTAGAATGTCAGTGGTGTTTGTAGGATTCTAATGTGAGTCGCTTAAGAGATATCGTATTTAGAAAAGTTCACACGACGATGCTTGTACAATACCTGTGGTGTTGTACAAGTGTATGTACTAGTGATTCGGATTCTGACCGGTAGCGAGACATTTGAGCGTCACAGGTTGAGTTCAAAATGACCACCAGCAGCGACAGTATACGCTTCCAGTCTGGTATGGCCCGACTGCTGTACACGTGCTAGCATTTCAGCGGAGTTGTCCGAGCAAACTTCAGAAACACGTCGTTGCAAACCATCGGGTGTAGTTGATATGTCATTGTAGACAGCTTTCCCTGTAGAAAAAAGTCTACAGTCGTCAAATATGTGGAATAGGCAAGCCAAGGGGCAGGTCTTCTGCATCCAGTCCATCGATCTAGAAACAATTCGTGAGACATACTGCAGTACTTCGTGCACTATGGGTGGACAGCCATCACGTTTTTACCAAATGTTCGTCCTACTCTGCACAGGAAAATTTTCTTGCATCCATGGAAGACGGTCTGTTAGGAGGCTACGATACTTGTCCGCGTTCAGTGTTCCGTCTATGGAAATGGGCCTATGAGCTTATGGTTCACTATCTCACACCACTCGTTTGCACTCCACCGACGCCGACGTTCCACCTGATGAAGCCAACGGGGATTTTCAACAGACCAATAGTCATGTTTCGGTAGTTTACCTGGCCGTGACTGATTAATGTGGCTTCATCGCTAAACGAAATACATGTTACATCTGGAATATCCTGTCTTAATGTCTATTTACAGAAGTTAACATTATTCTCATAATCGTTTCCATGCAGCTGTTGACCGAGAGAGTGAGATAGGGATGGAACCTACGTCGATGGAGAGTACGTAGGGCACTTGCACTTCCTCGTGCGACTGCGTGGAGCTAACGCGCGGATTAGAAGCAACAAGAATATTAATCCCCCACCATTTTCGTCGTCAGTTGCTTTCTTCTGTTACGTTGTCTACTACCACTTTCAAGTAATTGGTTGAAGAGGTTGATAAATAATTGCCGAGGTGGTTGGCGTCTATTGGGAAGTTTGGCCGGATTTATCGGACAAAAACGCATTCTTTCTTTACTCTCCATACACCGTGAGCGCGTCGACTTTCCTGCGTTGGTAGGTCCACTCACGACTTGCTTTTCGACTGTCACACGCTAACTAGCAAATATCAATGCACGCTGCACACTGCAAGCAAAAATAACAACAACATCATACCTAGAAACTACGCAGGATGAATGGCACAAACAAGTGCCGGTGAAAAATTTTCAAAATACGGTATCTCATCAGCGGCTCGCACTATAATCGTGCAACAAACACCTCTCATATTCTAATTTCCCTACTTTTAGTTTGTTAATGGCAATCGTTCTTGATCCATTTCAAAAGTGTATGTTTAGACAAAAATGCAGTTTGTAAGTCTCATAGCAACCTATTTATTGGCTAATAATATGATCTCCTGATTACCAATCTGTCCTGATGAAACATCAGACCGATAGCACTTTCCGTTTCCGCATTATTTGCGATGTAAGTTTTAGATGATTCTCCCCGTACGTCGCCCATCAGTCGTGTGGGAAAATCGTGTAAATTACTTCACCATTGTGTATTACAACCGAATGCGTATTTAATGTCAACCGACATCTGAACAATGAAGCGAACTGAAACCAGCATATCAGAATACAATAAAAAAGACTTTCGACGTAGCAGGCTCGCCAAATCGAAGGCAAGGAAAGGCGGGAAGCACAGAGCCAGGCGCCGGCCGGTGTGGCCGTGCGGTTCTAAGCGCTGCAGTCTGGAACCGCAAGATCGCTACGGTCGCAGGTTCGAATCCTGCCTCGAGCATGGATGTTTGTGATGTCCTTAGGTTAGTTAGGTTTAACTAGTTCTAAGTTCTAGGGGACTAATGACCTCAGCAGTTGAGTCCCATAGTGCTCAGAGCCATTTGAACCATTTGAACCACAGAGCCAGGGGAGAAACAGAACCGATAACCCTTCCCATACAGTGAAAAACAAGCATTGGCTTTTAGGCGCAGTGTGTACAATCTGCGTGTTATAGTGTATGTAAGTTACGGCA
The DNA here is from genome assembly GCF_021461385.2 of Schistocerca piceifrons. Taxonomy (NCBI): domain Eukaryota; kingdom Metazoa; phylum Arthropoda; class Insecta; order Orthoptera; family Acrididae; genus Schistocerca; species Schistocerca piceifrons. Next base: position 414,917,854 of record NC_060139.1, on the reverse strand, counting down.
TGCTTGTGCGCATACAAGTTACGTACAAAAGCAGTTCTGTTTTGTGGATGCATATGTTCCCTCAACCTAAGGTTAAAATTCCTGCCCATCTGTCCAAGATAAAACTTCTCACAATCACTGTGTTGCATTCTATAGACGCCCAAACTCAATAATCTATTACATTTGTCACATATCTTACGTCGAGACTGTATTTTTAGATTATCCTTTATTTTAAAACCGCATCCGACGGTTGTTCTTTAATTACTTCTCTAACTGGTATGAAACTTTTCCGTAATATGTTGTTTGGTTACTCTTTGGTACTTCACGAATTCAGGTATGTTTACTAACCTTCCAGGTCGCGTATATGGAGATACTGGTTGTAATAACTTATAGCCTGCTATTATGTACATTTTTTTCATAAATATTTTCTCTTTTTATATCAAGCTGAAGATGATCATAAAGACTGAAACGGGTAACAGAATAAACAAATGTTTGATATCAGACACTGTTGTATTTACAAAAAAAATCATTTTCAGAATGACGGTGACGTGTATTTCAAGGTGGAACGTTTCCTAAACTGCCAACAAGCATACTTCTGCAAACAATGTATACAACGAATAATCCATCTGATGGAATATGCGTCTCAATTTCATCATGGTAAGGATAGAAGCTCAAGTAATGAATTAAAATTTGTGTCACAGCCAGGACTTGAACCCGACCCTCTTGCTTAATTGGCAGGTGTGTTAACAATAACATCACCGCAGCATTGTGGCTATCACAGCTGCACGGATTACCCACGTCCCGCGTCCTCCCTACACGTCTCCATTGGGGCTACCACAGCTGTACGGTGTGAACTGAAGTATTAGGAAGGGCATTAGACTAGAGCAGTCCATGCAGGTCTGGTAGCCACATTGCTGCGGTGACATAGTGGTTGGCACCACACTTTGGTATACACTGTAACTGATTACATCAGCGTATATCCTTAACGAAGAATCATCCATCTTTGACAGAAAATGTGTGGCAGTGAAGAGTGAAAATGTGGAGAAAGCACCTAGTTTTATGGTTGCAACTAGATTTTTTCGAGGTGATATGTAAAACGTACCCTCGTAATACCCCACTAAAGCTTTATTGCAGCCGACTCTTAGTGTGCTCCAAACACCAGCTTCCTCTCAACATCAAACTTTTGTGAGAACGGTAGCACCCTTAAAGGATGATCTGACAATGAGAGTCTACTTAGGTCAGATTTGGCAGCTCTCTTGGGGAGCTGCTCAGCTGCTTGACGCGGATCGAGTGCCAGGAGACGCCGGAGACTGGCGGAGCGAGTATTAATTAGACAGTGGCGGTGGCGGCTGCGGTGGCGACCCGTAACAGACCGCCTCCGGCGCGTCTCCGTTACAGCGGCCAGAAAACGCTAATTAGCCTAATTACAAACTTCGTTAGAGGCGGCGTACGGTAGTAGGCGAGGCGAGGCGAGACGAGAACATGTGAGTCCACGCAAGCGCCGCCGATTAAGGTTGGGAAGGCTTAAGGGTACTGTGGCGTTCTGCGTTATCCGCCACTCGACCCACCGACGTTATGACCGATATTTCATGCTGGCATTCACTGTACTACAGGTTTTAGAAGGAAATACCGAGGTCCGTATTTCGCCATAGTCTTCAGTCTTCTCTTTCCATCCTTTAGCCGCGCGGTCTTTGGTTCAAATGGCTCTGAGCACTGAGCATTAGACTAGAGCAGTCCATGCAGGATTCGAACCTGCGACCGTAGCAGTCGCGCGGTTCCGGACTGAGCGCCTAGAACCGAGCACAAGAGAGTTAGCTTTTCTGTTGGCTACACTGCTAGACAGTTGACAATAGATTCGGCACCATTTGTATTGTTTCCTTTGTGAGTACATCCATGTCATTGTTGTGAAAGTCGTATGTGGAGAAGTCATTGAGTTTTCTTTCCTTCAACATGCCAAGACCTAGTCTGAAGGTATTTAGTACATTGACGCAAGAAAGTAAAGTGTACTAAAAATTCGTCTGATTCATCTTGATCAGTATCTGATGTCCCAGTAGCGACTAACCTCAACACTGGTAGTGATACATTGAGTGATGCTGCTGCCACTACACCGGAAAGGGCTTCAAGAAGAAAACTAGCTGGAATTGAAGAAGAATACAAGAAACTAAATGCTGGGGCTACAAAATATGAGGTAATTAACGTCTCTTTATTATCAGACGTTTTGGAGAACAATGTGTGCTTCAAACAATGTGGAAAATGTGGTTTTTCATTGAAAACAAACTTACATGTAGGACTTGCTTGCGAATTAGAGTTGATGTGCAGTTATTGCAAACACAGTGTTACTTTCTTCAATTCCTCACATGTTACTGCAGATACAGGTAAACTATACGATATAAACATTAGACTGGTTTATGGATTACGGTGTATAGGAAAGGGCAGGGCTGCAGGTGCCATGCTGTGTGGTGTGATGAACCTCCCTCCTCCACCTTCAAAATTTAACAAACACATAATTGCAATAGGCTCTGCTGTAGAAGATGTGGCACAGGAAAACACGAAAGATGCTGTTGAGGAAGCAGTTGTTTAAACTAATAATTGCAGAGACTTGTCCATAGCTTTTGATGGAAGCTGGCAGAAGAGAGGCCACACATCTCTGAATGGTGTAGTAACAGCTACAAGTGTGGACACTGGTAAGGTAGTTGATGTGGCAATACTTTCCAAGCATTGCAGATGCAAGGAGAAAATGAAAACTATACATGAAGAGGAGTGCATGGCAAATTACTATGGGTCAAGTGGTGGTATGGAAGTTGCTGGTGTAAGAAGTATTTATCAACGCTCAGTAAAATGGTACAACGTTAGATACATAAATTATCTTGGAGATGGTGACTCAAAGGCTTTCAAAGAAATTGAGGAACTGAGACCCTATGGTAACGATGTGAAAATTTCCAAACTGGAGTGTGTTGGCCATGTTCAGAAAAGGATGGGATCAAGACTTCGACGGCTCAAGGCTAGCATGAAAGGCAAGAAATTGAGCGATGGAGAAACTTTAGATGGGAAAAATATACTGACAGATGCTACAATAGATCATATTCAGAAGTGCTATGGTCTAGCAATAAGACAGAATACAGCAGATGCAGAATTAATGAGAAGCGCAGTCTGGGCTCTGTTTTTTCATAAAGCTTCAAACAATGAGTATCCCCAACATGGGCTATGTCCAAAAGGAGACGATAGTTGGTGCAAGTACAACAGAGGCAAGGTAACTAAGAAACAATACAATCACCCTCATCACCTGCCACCTGTCATAATGGATGAAATAAAACCAATATTCCGAGACCTCGCAGATATTAGTCTACTAAAGAAATGTCTTCATGGCCGGACTCAAAATCCAAATGAGTGTGTGAACCATGTGATATGGAATAGACTACCTAAAACTGTGTTTGTGGATATAAACACACTTCACTTTGGCGTTTATGATGCTGTTTCATCATTCAATCAGGGCAATATAACAAAGTGCAAAGTTCTGCAGAAGTTGGGGCTCTGTGTAGGACTACGAACTGCCGCAGCTACGGTTTGTTTGGACAAGGAACGGCTCAGGTCTTCAGATAATGCCATAAAAGTATATTCAAAGACAGCATAGCAGAGCCATCAAGAGGACGCTGTTGGACGATTCTGATGATACAAGCTATGGAGGAGGCTTGTACTGAAGTAAAAACTTTGAAGCTAATTTCCCGTAACTTTAGGTTTTTTTTGTATAAGGTACATTTTCTCAGGGCCTATTTATACTAGAAAGATGAAATTTTCTGTAGTTGTTCCTTAAGACCTTCTAATATATCTGATTAAAAGATATGTGAAATTATTTTGTATTAATGGATGTAAATTTTAAAATACTTGTTAAAATGTATAACTTTTTTTAACATTAACAAAAAATAAAATATCTGAAAAACTATACATTATTTTTTCAAAATTAATAATTCAGCATAAAAGCAGAACATCTCTGCGTTCTGTGAAAAAATCAAGAGTATCGTCCAAATAACAAATGAGAAAATGTTCCAAACTTTTAGCTCAATTTAACATTGTAAGCATAGGGCGTTCCGTATACCCTTAAACCGCTTTTCGCAATCTATTGCATATAATTATTTCCGTCGCACTCACTGTCATTGTTATTACGGCATGAGCTTAATTGCAATCCTTTCTCAGTATACATCTGACGTGCCACCCACGCCGACGAGCTGCCAAGCTGTTGCTATTGCTTCCGTGTCTGTCAGCTCACATTTTCTTCTTGCGTGTACCCGAGGGCGTTTTACACCATGTCTGATGCTTCATCTCCTGCAGTTTCTCCATTTCAATTAAACCTTCCTTTACTTCACTCTTAACCTGCGTTATCTATTAAATTCCTGATTTCAGTTTTTACTTTCCCAGTAACAGTTTCGCTTAAGTACATCAAATGTGTTTCACGCTAGTATAGGACTTGCAATGTATAGCTCTGAAGCCGTATTTTCTCTCTCCGCCCCTCCTCCTCCCCCCACACTTGCATCGAGTTTGATTTCGTATTGATTGCTCACTTCCTTAAAACTATGAATGACAATCAAATGACCACCCGAACACATGTCACAATGAGGTCATGCAACGGTCCCATTCAAGAGTAATCACTAGACGCATTAAGAAATTTGTACCACTGCATCATGAGACAATCAATTCCTGTTTCATAGGACGCGCTCGGCCGCTGACAGATGCACAACCGCAGCCACTCTTACACTTTCTAGTCCGACTGAAATTGACGTCCACTCAAGTCTTTCTACAGGTCGCCACAGATATGAAAATCATACTGTGAAACATTCGGGCTGTAGAGAGGATGTTGCACCGCCTCCCAACCAACTCTCTGAAGTGCAGCCATAGTCTGGCAGTGTGGGGCGCGTGCTATGGTGCAACAGGATTATTCCATCCAACACATTCCGACAGCCCGAGGACGAACAGAAAATCTTCACTATCCATCACCACACGTTTATACACCATGGGCGTTGACGTGCCACTTGACGAAGCCAAAGCGGATTGTCAACAGACCAATGGTGGATGTTTCAGCTGTTTACCTGACGTATGCCATGATACATCTGGAGTATCCTGTCTAAATACCCATGTACAGAAGTTAACACGATTCTCATAATCGTTTCCAGCAGCTCTTGAAGGAGAGAGATGTGACAGGTATGGAACCTATACTGATGGAAAGTGCTCTTGCCACTTCCTCGTGCGAATACGAGAGCTGATCCTCGGATCAACTGCGATAGCAGCAAGAAAGTTAATTTCACCCTCTTCTTTCGTCGCTTTTTTCCTTCTATTACATTGTCTACTTGCTACACTGCCAGTTTCACGTAACTGGTTGAAGAGGTTGATAAGCAACTGCCGGTATGGTTGACGTCTATTAGGATATTTTGCCACATACACTGTACAAGAAAGATCTGCATTCTTCCTACACTCTCCATAAACCACGGATCCACAATCGCAACCACTCTTGCAATTTATCGTCCGACTGAAACCGACGTCCACGCATGTTTTCCTTCAGGTCGCCAAAGATATGAAAATCACACGGTGTAACATCTGGGCTGTAGAGGGTATGTTGCAGTGTCTCCCGGTCAAATCACTGGAGTATATCCTTCGTCTAATTGGCAGCGTCGGCGGACAGGATCACTCCGTCCAACAGCATTCCTACAGCCCGAGGGCGAGTGGCAAAGCTAACACTCGAAACATCCCACATCTACCCCGCCAGTTTCCGATAAGGTCACGGTGACCTCCTTCTTCGACTGCACGGCCCTCTGCTCTTCGACTTCTTCGAGCGTGGAACCACGATCAATGCCCAACGCTGTGAAGACGTTTTGCAGAAACTGCAGCCGGCTATAAAGTCAAAACTCCAGGAACGCTGTCAGCCAGAATCGTCCTGTTGTACGTTATCACCTGCCCCGACACTGCAATCGGACGAAGGCTACGCATAAGCGATTTCGTTGGAAAAAAACTGCAACGTCCTCCGTATAGCCCCGTATAGCCCGATCTTTCACTGTGTGCTTTTCATGTTTTCACACCTTTGGCGACCAGAAGAAATGCATGCGTCGACGTCGGTTTCAGTTTGACGAAGAAGTGGAAGAATGGCCGCGGTTGTGGATCGTCAGCGACCGACCGCGTTCTACAAGACAGGAACTGATCGTCTCGTCTGTGGTGATTACTTTTGAATCGAACCACTGCATGATTCCGTCGTGGCGGCTGTTCGGTTTTCATGTACCTGCACTTATAAGTTTCGACACACCGAATCAAGAAAGTTATGTACTTTCTGCACTCTAAATTTTCATTGCTTTTAAAATGTGAGATTGACAACTGTTATAATTTGACTTCGTAATTTGGTCTCTATCTTTGTTCGTAGATTTGCAACTCAGTATATGTCGTGTAGTCATTGGGAACATCTTGCATGTACTCGTGAGACTGACTGTTGTCATGTCTGAAAAGTTTTTGTTTTCCTCACACACTCATTTTCAGTATGTTAATCAGGAGTAGGTCTTCACTTGAAAATTGTCAATAAACAAAACGAGTTGCAACAGAAGCTCTAGTCTTCACCAGTTGTAGTTAATAGCTGCGGACCAAACTGCCGCCTTTCAGTATGGGGGAACAAATTTCTTCGTCTCTGCATACCGATTAATCTGACTAATCAGTACACATGCTCCAATGTTTCTTGTGCGTCTGCTGTTTTTCTCGTTCATACTCTCATCAGTGCTGACATAAATACACATCGATATCTTGTTCTATTTGTACTTAGATACTGTGGTAAGTACTCCACTGACCCATTCATTCGGCAGTTCACTCCGTTACCAGGTGAAACTAGCAGTTGCTCTTGTGCCGACACAAAGCCTCCACAAAGAGAATTATTCGCATCGACATCGGCAGACGGCTGCCATCTCCGTTTAGACCAGCGCCTGTTAACACTTATGTCTTGATTTTGGAAATTAGTCTCGAGGAGAGCTATTTGCCCCGAAAATCTACAGGAGAAATTAGCGACCCTAAACATAACGCTGATGCGCTCTCTCCTTTTTTGTGGCTCTAGCAGTCATCGCACTGGCTTTGCGTCACGTTCAGTTTGCTAGCTTGTGTCTATAAAATATTCAAACAAATTATTTGTTACTGTAATTGCCCCTTATTTACGAAGCAACTGCGGTAACTTGAGTGGAGAAAGCCTGCTCAACTCCGCCAATAAAGTACAAATACTTGGTTTAAGATAACAACTTATGTAATACTCTACTGTTTGAAAAAGTGAAACACCAAGACTGATAAGTGTGAGCACAATGAAATGTATTCCACTGATTAGCATTACAGACCGGCACGCGCGCTATGACCATGGAAATTCAGAACATAGTAATGCCACCATGGCTGCAATCAGAGCTTCTAGAGATCATGGCATGAAATCAAAGAGTGCAGCTGAGGAATACATTGCAACGCGGTTTGTAGGCGCGTCCACAAAGCATCAACTGTGTCTGCAAGAGAGGACGTGAACAAACAAGTTGCTGACTGACCACATCTCAAACATATTGGATGGGCGACATGTCAGTTGCATGGGCAGGCCAGCGAAGCACATTTCTCGCCACATGCGGCAGGTTGTTGTCCTGCTAGAGTATGGCATATGGAATAGCCTGCAAGAGGGGCAGTGCGTCAGGCTGTAAAATCTGCCTGATGTACCGGTAGCTGTTCAGATTGACCTCATGATGTACGAGGCGCGATCGCGCGTTGCAATCAATGGCAATCCAAACCACCACACTTGGCGTTTGTCTGCTACGCCTCTCAACAACGTAGTTTGCCCAATTGCGATCACTAGGGCGGTGGCTGCGAACAAGTTGAAGCGGAGTCGTCCGAAAACACTACATTTTTCCACTCAACATGCCAGTATCGTCGCTCATGTGCCCTTTACAGTCTGCGGTTTTCTGGTCAACGGAAGTCGACGCGGTGGCATGCGTGTCAGTAACCCAGCCGGCAGAAGACGTCGAACCATCGACGCAGACATGTCGTCACGTCTCAGTGCTCGAATGTCACGCCAACACTGTGGACGAAGCTGTTCGTTCGTTACGGCTAAGCGGAAAAGATGGCGGTCATCTAGCGCTGAGATCACGTTCTAATACCCTGTCGGAGCTGTGTACGGATTTCTTCTCCCCACTGGGCCCACATATGCCTCGCAGCTGAAGCAGATTGCCCTGTACAAGCTTCAGTATCACAGAAAGACACACCGTCTTCCTTAGACCTATAATTTTGCCCCGTTATAACGCACTCACATACCGATATTCCGTCCTGTGACGGTTGACGAGGCGTAGTGGAACTTAGTTACACGTTTTCACGTATTATGACGGCTTCGCAGTGGCTGAGCATTGTGTAACACTGGCTTGTCCGGTCACACAAAAGAGGACGCTGTTGGACCTACACCCACACCACCTCTCTGCCATTTAAATCCCTTATTATGGTTCCGGTGTTCAGCACCTCCTGTCATCGTGGCGGACTTTAGACCATTGCTTCTGAGTGTATTATTTTTCACAAACAGTAGTGTGGTAGAGGAAGGGCAAACAAGATTTAGAAAAAGTCGTCAGTTCACGGACCACATCTTCACTCTAACGCAATAAAAAGACACTGAGACTTCAACCTGAAAACTCACATTGCATATACTAACTTCAAAAAAGCTAAGCTTTCAGTAAAATAAACGTATGCAAACTATAGGATATTATGAGCCTCAGAGGCTAACCCTGCCATTTGATTCAAATATTAAGTATATGACAAACAGCTAATATTTTAATCAGTACCGAAAGGACTGAGACTATTAAGTTAACATCTAATCACTGACCGAGAAAAAGGTGTAGCATATCACGCAAATTTTTTAAGTTGCACGTTGACCATACAGCAAAGAATGAATCACAGGGATAAGTCCCAGTATAAAAATAAATAGTGATACAGGAACAAATGTTTAACTGTTTGCGGACGGTCTTATTCTCACACTCGAAAGAGATGATAATATCCAAAGACATATTCATGAACTTAAACAAACTGTCAAAGAATATAACTTATCAATTTCGGTACCTAAAACTGGAATCGTGGCGTTCGAAGGAAACTGTCCAGTCTGTTCGTACATAATTATCAACAGCAAACCTATAGAACAGATTTCTCGTTTCTGCCTTCTAGCAGCAGGTTTAAGATACAATGAAGGTGGAGATACAGAAACTAAAATTCGACGTTTTTTATACGTATGTGGTTCAATAAACGAACATTGAATAAGAAGATAAAATGGAAAGGAAATTAAATGTATAAAGTAATGACAACACAAATTTTAATGTATGAGAGTGCGACTTGGCGCCAACACAGAAGGACGTGAAGATTTCTAATGAAGGCTAAAGAGACTCAAGATTAAACAGAATACGTAACATAGACATCAGAATAATATTTAATATTTATAACACTGAAGAAAGACTCAAGGATTACAGAAGAAAATGGGAAGAACATATTAACCGATTGGATGGAGATAGTTAACCAAAACAATAAGTCTTCATAAGCCACAAAGGAGATCTTGGAGGCCCAAGGAAAAGTTGGTGATAGCTCTGGATGTGAAGCCGAAACAAGCATTCTGTGTAGACCATTATGTGCAAAAATGATAAATACATCTACTTTCCATAACGTCAGTTTTCGATTCTCACTGCACTTCACTTGTTTATTGATTTTGCAGTTAAAATTTTCAAAGCGACTCTTCGCTTGCCAGCTGACTCTGGGTGGTTGTCGGTCCCTATTCCGTCTCTCCGTTCGTGTCACAGGCCTCTCCACCAGCTACAAAGTATATATTGCGGTACATCGTGCAGTCTTTCGGGTGACATGGGTCCTTCTCCATGTTCTAAAGCTCTCCTTGTACAAATACATAACACTCTCAATTCGTACTGCCCCACATCTCCTCGTCGACGTCGCCCTGTATGCATATAATACCCGTGTACAAACAGAACACCGCATCTAATTCTCAACGGAGAAAAATCTTCGAATATTGGGCGTCCCTAGAGGGAGTGCTATGGGAACATTACTTCTTACAATATTTATATATGACCAGTGAATGATTCATAATCTCCACATGGCTCCCTGCGGATGAATCTATTGCATGCATAAAAGTCACAACGCTAGAAAATTGTAGGTAAATATTGGTCTTCCTTCAGGAAGACCTGCAAAGAATTGAAGCCTCGTGCATGGATCGGTAATTGACCCACGACATAAACAAACGTATCGTATCGCACATAACTAGTCAGAAAGACCATTATTGGATGATGCATGCATGTATAACAATCATTTGAAGCAACACATCTATTAAATATCTACGAGTGTGTGTCAGTGATTTAATGTCGAATGACTATATGAAATAATCCCAGCTAAGGCAGATGCCAGACAGATTCATTGTAAGAATCTTCAGTAAGCCCATCCACAAAGGGAAGCTTAAAAATCGCTCGTTCGACCAATACTTAAATATTGCAGATCGACCTGGGCACCATTTTGGATAGGATTGACAGAGGAAATAAGGAGATCCAAAGAACAGAAGCGCGTTTCGTTGCGGATTCATGTAATAGGCGCGAAAGCGTCACTGTGTAGCCGACTCCAGTGCCAAGAATTGCAAGAAAGAGGTTACTGTTCAGTTTCAGAGAATGTTTTTTCCTAGAAGAGTCGAGCAATATCTTGCTTCCTCCTACTTAGGAAGAGACCATGGACTTAAAATTAGATTCGCTCTCACACGGAAGCTTACCCAAAATCGCTCTTCCCGCAAACCACTCGCGATTGGAACAAGAAGAGGAGGCAGTGACAGTGATACACAAATGTACTTCCGCTTGGGAAGTGTAGATGTTGATGTAGATGAAGATGAAAGTCAGCGCTGTACTCTAGGACGTAAGGCCGGAAAGATTATGGACGATGGTAGGCATATGAATGTACTTTTGCTTTTCTAACGAGTCTGTTTTTAATGTTTCGCCAAAAGAGCCGTACCCACGTTCGCAGAGATCGTGTAACGAAAATCCCATTGTTACAGAAGACATGTGACGGTTTGGGTTGAAATCCACTTTAAAAGGAATATTCAGCAACAAATTACTCTTTACTTCATCTAAAGATCTAGAGGCGTGACACGTTCAGTCTGCAACTACGTAATTCTAATACTGATCATACCTTTAAAATTGTGTCCCAGCTGTAAAGCAGATATCTGACTTTAATAGGCAGCACGCTACCAATCGTGTCACCCCAGTACGCCTCAGGGACAGACTCAGTGATTTCCTCTGCCACAGTTTTATGTACTTTTTTAAATACACTGCCGGAAAAAAGTTAGTACACTCATTTAGTGGTTTCCAATTCACTCAATATTTATTGTTGCAACAGTGCATATGGAGTACATGTAATGATTACATTTGCATACCAACAGCACAAGCCGTTCCAGGTACCGCTCCATGCTGAAGCAGCCACGTTAATTCGTGGTGTAGCCTCCACAGACGGCAATGCAGACATTGACTCTAGAAACCAGATGGCAAATATTACCCTGGGATATGTTATGCTATGCTTGCTTTACTTGTTGAAGTAGTTCTGTAAGAGCTGCTGGTTAACGAGTCATATGAGTCACTTCTCCTCCCACCCTATCCTCCACATACTCGACAGGAGGCAAGACCGGAGATCGCGCTTGCCAGGGATGTTGCTGCACGTCCTGCAGAGAACATTGAGTTTCACGGGCGGCGTGTGTCGAATATTATCCCGCTGGAACTTACTGTTGCGAGGTCGGCAAAAGAACGGATCTGACTACATTCTGCACGAGCCAGGCGCTGGTTAGTGTCCTGTCGAGAGTTGTAGCAGACCATAAAGAGCCCGATGGCGCCAGTGTGTCTTGGACGCGAATGCACTGTACGAGACAGCACTCACCAGGTCTACGTCGTACGCGAAACTGCCATCACTTGCGTGCAGGCAGAATGTGCTTCTGTCACTGAAGACGACGGCGCGCCATTGCATCTTCCACGCGATCCTCTGCCGGCAGCACCCGGTCCGTGCACGTCGATGCTTTGGCGTGATTGGAAGACGGGTTAGAGGTGTGCGTGCCCGCAGTCCCACTGCTAATAACTGGTTCGCAACAGTTCGTGTTGACACGTCTGGGCTCACAAGCCCTCTTATCTGTGCTGTGGTATCTGTACGACCTGCCACTGTTGCCCTTACTATACGACGACAATGGCGGGAGTCTGCGCTGCATGAACATCCAGAACACCGTCTACGGTAAGAGAATGTTCACGTGACCACAGATACCAGCATCGTGGCCCAACTGACGCAGCACGTCCAACTCGTGTGGCAATTCTTAGAAAGGGCCATCCCGCCACTCGGAAGGCCGCAATTTGACCCCTCTCAGACTGCACCAGTTGGCTGTAGGAAGCACGAGTGCGTCTCCGTGGCGCGGTTGCCAGCTGGTTTACACGTCTGCACCACACTGAGCCATCTGCCTGTGAGCATTCCCTATTAAAGGGTGGACACAGATGGCGCTGTGGTAGCTAAGCCGCTATGTTACCTGTTGGTGGACGACGTTCAAACCATCCCCGAGGTGGCATATACCGTCATCGGATCAAAATCGACGTCGTCTTTCCAGGCGTACTTTTTTTTTGCGGTAGTGTATTTGAAGCCATGGGTTGGTCCATGAAGTGTGCTCGGAGAGCAGAATTGGGATAATATCTGGGCAGAGTTTTCATCTGCCGGCCGGAGTGGCCGTGCGGTTCTAGGCGCTACAGTCTGGAATGGCGCTGCCGCTACGGTCGCAGGTTCGAATCCTGCCTCGGGCATGGATGTGTGTGATGTTCTTAGGTTAGTTAGTTCTAAGTCTAAGGGGCTGATGACCTCAGATGTTAAGTCCCATAGTGCTTAGAGCCATTTGAGGAATATGAACTGTGACCCTAACAGCTTTGTCATATGTGATCAACACAGCACATACTTGACAAAAAATTGAAAAGCCCCATCTAATACCAACTTTTACTCATCCACGCTGAATCTGTCCTTATTAAATACGGTTCCTTACTTCCCTATACTTTCCCAAAAACTGGGAACCATTATTCTACCCGCCAGTTTCATTTCTTTAATTCAAATCTTATTACAGAGCACCAACGCCCCCTGTGGAGCTCAGTCATTACAAACGAACCCATCACCGTTTGGAGAACATTTATTGTTTCATATCTCCAACTATCCGTTAATCCATTCACTAAACGTATTGACTGCAGCCAGCATCACACTATCTCCTGCAACAAGTAGACACAAACCGAGTGACCTTGCACAATTTTTACAACATCTTACTCGAATTCGAGAACATACTGATTGAAAAGTATTTCCGGTCATTCCATAAACTGCGAGATTTATTTCCTTCCTCGTGCTTCCTCCAATGTTCCCGTTTCGTCATCGACACAAATCTTTATTCCTTTCGTCCTGTCGCCCGCACCGTTTATATCCCTATTTATTATCGCACATGAATCCATTAAACGTAGTATTGTAGAACAATAATATGGGTACTGAATACCTATCACCCATAAGGGAATGGAATGACAGGTAGAACAAAGTACTGAATGCCTATCCCCAACAAGGGAATGGAACGACAGGAAGAACAACAGCTACCGGGGAAATTTTACCGATTTTCAGAAATGTCACCTAACTCAATAAATATTTGATGCATGTTAAGTTTCCTGATCTATTGTGTACGCAGACTGACAAGGTGATATAAAATGATTTTTAAATGATAATAGTAATCACTGTACTAGGTTTTAGTATTTGTAGATCAGCTGGGCGCTACCTGTGAACGACTGCTGCAAATGGACAGCAAGAAGTGATTCATCACATATTAGCTGGCAAAAAACGGATTTTGTCGAAAACAAAATAACTTCCTGTGTAGACCTTACTCAGAGATCGTCTCTCTGTTTTCAGTAAATGAACACTTACAGTGAAAACGAAAACAATAACAATAACTATGGTGTGCTTTCGGGTTCAGCCGAGTCGAAATGCATTTTTAGGCCACAATATTTGTAGAACTCACCCCGTCGTTTGTTCCAGGGGCTGCGAGTTGTTATTCTCGTGGTCAGGACTTCAACCAGGCGATGTGGTACTGCTTCGGTAGTTCCGCTATTTACGGCAGAGTTCGACCACTGGCGCCCGGTTTGATGGTCATTGGCGTTTCAGATACAGCTCTCGAATTCCATGAAACGCCCAGTGTCTGCGTTCTCCGGCTCTGGTGAATATGTCCGATGAGATCTCCACTAATTCTATGCCGGACCCCAAGCCCTTCCGTTTTATTAGATTTTCTGACATAGTTATTCCGACAGACTCCTCAGTTACGGTTGCACGTTCACCAAGGTACTGATCTCGTCGTATTTCATTTTACGACTATATTCGAGGCAGTGCTCGACGACAGTTGATATGTTTGAGTGTTTTAGTCGAGTGATTGATGTCCCTTATGCGTCTTCTCGACTGTTCTATGAGTATCGTGCGCAACTTTGGAGACACCACATTTTCATAGAATGCAGTACGATCTCTCTAAATACGTATCTACCACTCATATTTAGATGTTTCGTGATTTCCCTAAATCGCTCCAGGAAAATGCCAGTATGGTTCCTTCTAAAGAGGACACGACCGATTTTCCTCCCCGTGACCTCGTTGTCGACGGGACGTTAAATTCTAATTTTCCTTCGTTTTCTTTAGTTTCCATCGAAATCTCGGTAAGGTCGTAGAACATTGTTGGATGACAGGCAACTTGGGCCTGAACAACACAGAATGCGTATCTACTCATGTACCATTGTTTCGAGCCCCCACAGCTCGGCCGGACATATCGACCTGATGGTTGTGTAGTGGCCCCTAGGTGCGGGTTTCGCGGTCTTGCCCTGCAGCTGTTTAGCAGGCGCCAGGGCCAGACCGCGATCTCTTGCCGCTGTTCACTGCGGCAGCTGCGAACTTGCGGCCGCAGCGCCAGGAGCGGCGAGGGCGGGTCAGCTGGCTAACCCTAAGAGCGGCACAAAGGGAGGTTTACGGGGCAAAACAGTGCTCTGCACAGCGCAGGCGCTCCCAGACCCCCGCAAACCGCGGTCGCCAACTCACGCAACTGCAATCCCGGCAAGTACGTTGCAGTTTTTGTTTCGCAATTTTAACAGGGCGGTGTTCACTGGGAAGAAATGTTTACGATGTTTTACTTGTTTTCCGCAAGAATCTAAGGTTGAGTAAACCTCTGCCCGTAAAGTAGGGTAAACAACAATTACCATATCGTCAATCTACTTGTTTGTTTGGCATTCTTCTTCTGTCACGAATGACTCGCTTAGGACCAAGGAAACCCAACACTTGTTGGCTTTCCTTTTAGCCCAGTGTTCTTACAAGCACAAAGAATGAATTTTCATTGCTCCGTCCATAACTGTTGTTTTGTCATTCTCTTCTAATCAGTGTTCCTGTGACATTGCAGTTTGTTTCCCGGTTCTGCAAAAGTCGCGATCGCAGTTTGTAGTGTTATGTGTGTCTCACTGCTTTTTTTTTAAACTAATTTGTGCCTGATTTTATTCTGAGAAGCTCAGTAATGTATGTAAATACCGTAAACGTAAATGTGATTCAAAAAGTACTTGTAGTGAAGTGAAGCGCTGCTGGACAGCAAGAAACTCTTTAGCGCAACGATAGTAGTTGTGAGTCTTTGACAACAACAAAAAATTGATTTATTAAAGAAAAAGAGGACTGTTAATCTGTATCTCGTGGAAAGGGGACGTGTTGCTAGGCCGTCGCTCAGAACGTATTGTTACATTTAATGAAAATTGATATTTCAGCGATACAACCGAGTAAAGTATATCTAAGAGTTCCCAAACATTTACGTATACAAATATTCTGGAAGTGAAGAATAGAAATATATCGTTTTTGGAAAAGGAGGTGAACTTCATTGTCGTCGCCGTCTATCAGTCGACAGAATTGTATGTGTATACAGTTCACTAAAATACAGGAAAAGAAATGCATTCTCTGTAGTTTTCATTCAATTAGTAACAACCTCTCATGATTTCTTTTCTCACGAAAAGCAGATTGCTGTTTGATCTTATTTACGTACAACAATGGTCCCTTAGGTATGAAAAGCTACGAAAACTTTGGCTCAAAGCTATCCGCAATACGGCCAAGTAACTAACAGAGTCGTATTTTAAACCCTAAAGAACAATAACTTCCTCCAAATTGTAATACGTCACCAACTGGTGCAGAAGCTGATCATTCAAGGAGCCAGCAACCAAAATTCAGGTACCAGTTACGACTTAAAGAAAAAATCTCAGTCAAAAATCAATCTCTCTTTCTCTTTCTCTCTCTCTCTCCAAACACATATATAAATATTCATATTATTAAGATAAAAGTCATTTTATAAGTTTCTTAAGATATTTTTAGCTCTGTACCTAATGCTATTTTTCAGTAATATTTAAATTTGAAGCTAGCCTCATTCGGTCCACTCATTCTAAAATTTTATCGCTTGGGTCTTAACACACGCATTCTAATGATGATCTTTAGAAATTTATCTATAACTACCTGCGTTGGGTTTTGAGAGACATTTTTCATCTTCTTTCTCACAATTTTACGTTCATTAACTTCCAGTTGCTGTTCTAATATCGTTTACTCAAAATTTTTAACGACGTAAGCTGCATTTAGACACTAAAATGAATCAAAGGTTAAGGCCGGCCGTTGTGGCGTTGAGCGGTTCTAGGCGCTTCAGTCCGGAACCGCGCTGCTGCTGCTACGGTCGCAGGTTCGAATCCTGCCTTGGGCATAGATGTGTGTGCTGTCCTTAGGTTAGTTAGGTTTAACTAGTTCTAAGTCTAGGGAACTTATGACCTCAGATGTTAAGTCCCATAGTTCTCAGAGCCATTTGAGCCACTTTTTTGAATCAGTGGTTGCAAGCAAAAATTTGTGCCGGATGAGGACTTGAACCTGGATCTCCAGCGTAACACAATGGGTCGCCTTAATCGCCCCCTCTCTTTTTTCTTTTTTCTTTTGCTAGATATTGTTCGGTGCATTCGCTCTGGGTGAACACGCTGAGCTACCATGCCGGCAACCAGCTCGACCATTCGACCACTTTTTCCATGCGACCCAAATTCCCATCCTGTTACGCACTATTGACGTATATTAACGTATACATCAATAGCATGTCGAAGACCAACTATACTTACAGCGTGGATGTCCATCCCATTCGATCTCTTACAGGAATCAGGAATTGCGAGTAAGGGGTTCGTGGATGGGAGACGCTAAGCCGGTAGTGTATAACAGGCTGGGAATTTGGGTCGGCTGGTTGATCGTTGTTGTATAATATCGATTCAGATGTAGGTAAGATTTCAAAACGGTGCAAAGACTGGCAACTTGTTTTAAATGTTCAGAAATGTAAAACTGATCAGCTTACAAAACACATAAAACTATTATCGTATGGCCACAACATCGATAAGCTACAGTCGGAATTCGTAGACTCGCACAAATACGGGGGTTAAACAATTTGGAAGAATATGAACTGGAATGAGCACATCAGTTACAGGTAGGGCAGGTGGTGGACTCCGTTCCCATTGACAGGACACTGGGAAAAGGTAGTCAGTCTACAAAGGAGGCTGTTTACAAATCACTTGTGCATCCCACCTTAGAATACTGCTTCAGTGTCTACGAGGCACGTCAGATAACTGGAACGATAAACATATGGAAAGGAGGGCAACACGAATGACCACTGGTTTGCTCGACCCTCGCGCAGAGCCTCAGGGAAATGTTGCAAAATCTGAATTGGTAGACGCCTCAGATAGGCGCCAATTATCCGGTGAAAGCCTACCTGTAAAGTTTCGAGATCCAGTATGTGAGGAATAGAGTTATTCTCAAACCCACGTGACGCTCCCGTAGGGATCTTGAAGGGAATATCAGACTAATTAGAGCACGCATAGAGGAACTGCATCATTCTGGACGCACTCCTTACGCAATTGCAATGGGAAGAGTCCCTAACATGCTAAGTACCCTCTACGACGCACTCGCTAGTGATTAACGGAATGTGTATGCAGATGTAGATGAATGGCGGATTTCAGATTTCCAGATCAAGCATTTTCGTCGGAAATTTTCTTTATTAACTGAACCGCAGTTTTTGTTTTCTGAAATATAAATTCTGTGGTCTTCAAGTATTAACAAGATACTGACAAGGTACACTTTCCTACTGCCAGTTTTGAACTCACATGGGGCTGGTTTTATATGGCATGAAATTCGTTTAATTTTTAGATGCAATTTGTCCAATGTGTAGCTCAGTGTTCACTGTTTGCTTCTGTAATATTTCAAGTTGTTTTCGTACATCTGTGATGTATTAAGCAAATTAAGGCCAACTCATTTACAAAGGTTACCCTAATTTTACAACTTGACCTTTAGGTTCTAATCGGTTTGTTGGTGCAACTGCTGCTGGACATTCTCACAGTTAAACAGTAATGGGGAGAGGCCGTCCTATCGTCATATTCCTGTGACTGTTTTAAATTCTTTACTCTGTTCCTCCATAAACCTCACTTTTGATTATGTCGCTCGTTTATGTTTTTTGTTCTGTTTTGAAGGCGATAGACATGAGAGAGAGGGGGAGTATGAGATGGAGAGGAAGAGTGGGAAGGAGGAGATGGATGGAGAGAGGCAGGAGGAGAAGATGTAGTGTGTGGAAGAAGATGAGATGGACAGAGGGAACAGGTAGAGGAGATGTACTGAGAGAAAGGAGTAGGGAGGGGACTGACAGAGAGAGGGGGAGAGAGGGAAATACATGGAGAGAGGGGAGAAGGAGGTGGTCAGAGAGAGAGGGCGAGGAGGAAGATGTAGGAGGTAGGTGGAAGGTAATGTGTGATAGTGGACAGGTGGGAAAGGTAGAGGGGGAAGGCGGAGAGCCGGCCAGAGTGGCCGAGCGGTTCTAGGCGCTACAGTCTGGAATGTCGCGACCGCTACGGTCCTTAGGTTAGTTAGGTTTAAGTAGTTATAAGTTCTAGGGGACTGATGACCTCAGAAATTAAGTCCCATAGTGCTCAGAGCCATTTTTTTAAGGAGGAGATGGACATCGAGGGGAAGGAGTATAGGACTGGAGAGAGGGGGAGTAGCAGATGGGCAAATAGAGAAGGGAAGGGGAGGGATAAAGACATTGGAGTGGGATGAACTGCTCCACGACTGCTTCACACTTTCTTAATAACCCTGTGTAAGACATTTTTCTCTCCTTTTTAATGCCTCCTCATGTTTTGTAGTAGGTGATCGAAATAAATCATTTTTATTGTAGTTAAATCCAACTTTTTAAACTTCATCTGTGAAAATTCTGTATTGTATATATTTTATGTATTGTATATATTCCATCAGAATTTCTGTATCATTGGGGGAAGTAACAACAAAACAGCTATTCACGTTGGCGTGTAGAATGTATGATTCTGGCGATATATCATTTGACTTTTGGCAAAATAACTTCAGCACAATTCCGAAGACTGCAAGAGGTGACAAGTGCGTGAATCATCGCACAATCCACTTAACAGCTCATGCATACAAGTTCCCGACAAGAATAATACACAGAAAAATGGAAAAGAAAATTAAGGACATGTTACATGACCATCTCTTCGGCCTTAGGAAAGAGAAAGAAAGGCAATTCTGGCGATACAGTTGATAATGGAAGCAAGACTAAAGAAAAATGAAGACACTTCCATAGGATCTGTCGACCCGGAAAAAGCGTTCGACAGTTTCAGATGATGCAAGATGTTCTAAATTCTGTAGAAAATAGGGGTAAGCTATAGGAAGAAAAGGGTAATACACAACATGTACAATACCCAGGAGGCATTAATAAAAGTGGAAGATCAAAAACGAAGTGCTCAGATTAAAAAAGGTGTAAAACAGGAATGCACTCTCTCATCCCTGCCGTTCAATCTGTACATCGAAGGAGCAATGATGGAAATAAAAGAAAGGTTCAAGAGTGGAATTAAAATTCAAGATGAAAGGATAGCAGTGATGCGATTCGCTCATGACATTCTAATGAGCAAAGAAGGTGGGTTGAGAGTAAATCGGAGAAAGACGAAAGTAATTAGACGTAGCAGAAATGAGAGGCGTAAAGCTTCAGGATTGATGGTAACGAAGTAGATGAAATTAAGGAATTCTACTATCTAGACAGCAAAATCACCCATGACGGACGGAGCAAGGAGGACATCAAAAGCAGACTTTCTTTTCCGTCAGTCTTCTGACTGGTTTGATGCAGCCCGTCACGAATTCCACTCCTGTGCCAACCTCTTCATCTCAGAGTAGCACTTGCAACCGACGTCCTCAATTATTTGCTGAATCTATTCCAATCTCTGTCTTCCTCTACAGCTATTTCCCTCTACAGCTCACTCTGGTATCATGGAAGTCATTCCCTCATGTCTTAACAGATGTCCTATCGTCCTGTCCCTTCTTCTTATCAGTGTTTTCCACATGTTCATTTCCTCTCAGATTTCTGGGCAGAACCTCCTCATTTCTTACCTTATCTGTCCACCTAATTTTCAACATTCGTCTGTAGCACAACATCTCAAATGCATCGATTCTCTTCTGTTCCGGTTTTTCACAGTCCATGTAATCTAACTGAAATCTTCCCGTATCACCTGGCCTTTTCCAACTGTACCTACTCCTCTTGTGAGTCCTGAACAGAGTACTCGCTATTACTGGCTGAAACTTGTTACAGAACTCAATTAATGTTTCTCCTCTCGCATTCCTTGTCCCAAGCCCATATTCTCCTGTAACCTTTTCTTCTACTCCTACAACTGCATTCCAGTGCCCCATGACTGTTAGATTTTCTTCCCCCTTACACATTGTATTACCCTTTCAATAACCTCATACAATTTCTCTATCTCTTCATCTTCATCTTGCGACGTCGGCATGTATAACTGAGCTATCTTTGTCAGTATTGGTTTGCTGTCGATTCTGATAAGAACAACCCTGTCACTGAACTGTTCACAGAAACACACTCTCTGCCCTACCTATTCATAACGAATCCTACTCCTGGTATACCATGTTCTTGTCTTCTTTCCACTTCACTTCACTGACCCCTACTATATCTAGATTAAGCCTTTGCATTTCCCTTTTCAGATTTTCTAGTTTCCCTACCATGTTCAACCCTCCGACATTCCACACCCCGACTCGTAGAACGTTCTCCTTTCGTTGATTATTCAGTCTTTTTCTCATGGTAACCTCCGCCTTGGTAGCTCCCTCCCAGAGATCCGAATGGGGACTATTTCGTAATCTTTTGCTAAAGGAGAGATCATCGTGACTCTCCCTCAATTACAGGCCGCATGTCCTGTGGATACACGTTACGTGTCTTTTATGCAGTGGTTTCCATTGCCAACTACATCCACATGCCGTTGATCATTGCTAATTCTTCCTCCTTGAGGGGAAATTTCCCACCCCTAGGACAAGAGAGTGCCCCGAACCTATGTCCGCGTCTCCGCCCTCTTTGACAAGGCCGTTGGCAGAATGAGGCTGACTTCTTAAGCCGTAAGTCTTCGGCCGCCAATGCTGATTATTAATCAAAATGTAACCACCGGGGGGGGGGGGGGGGGGGGGGGGATTCGAACCCAGAACCGAACGTTTTGACTATGAATCAAAGATGCTACCCCTAGACCACGGGACTAAAAGCGAACCAGGGCTGGATAAAAAGGATGGCCAAGAGAAATCTACTAGTATCAAACACAGGCTTTATTTTGAGGAAGAAGTGACTGAGAATGTACGTTTGAAGCTCAGCATTTCATGGTAGTGAAACATGGAATGTGGGAAACCGCAACAGAAGAGAATCGAAGCATTTGAGTTGTGGTGTTACAGACGAATGTTGAACATCGTTTGGACTGATAAAGTAGGGAATGAGGAGGTTCTGTGCAGAATCAGAGAGGAAGGGAATATATGGAAAACACTGACAAGAAGAAGAGTCAGATTGATAGTATATCTATTAAGACATGAGGGAATAACTTCCATGGTACTAGAGGGAGCGGTGGAAGGTAAAAACGGAAGATAGAGATTGGAATACACGCAGCAAATAATTGAGGTGGTAGGTTGTTACTCTGACATGAAGAGGGTGGCACAGGAGAGGAATTCGTAGTGGGCTGCATCAAATTGGCCAGAACACTGATGACCAGAAAACAAAAAAATATGTATTTTAACATCATTTGGCTGAAAAGTGGCGATATAGGAAACTCCAGGTAGCCTCCATCTATCTCCATGAGGGAAAATGAAATTAGCAATGAAAACACTTGTCACTGTATCGACTCCGGAGTTTTTATTCTCTGTTGTAATAATGTGGTATCAGTGCTGACACAAAAAGTTGAAAGGGCAGCACAATGTAGGGAAGGTTAGATGTTGTGAAAGTGTTAAGAAACATTCAACAGCCATGATCGCATAACATATTTCTTCATTTAAGTCAACCTGTTTCAACAGACTTTGCTGTGACCTTCAGGTCTAAAAATTGTTGTAAAACATTTGCATTTTATGCTTAATCTCACGTTCATGATGTCAAGTGGATAAAAATCAGAACGTTATGAAAGTTTTGACATGTGGTGATTTTTTACCATTTGATGTCTTGTGCATGAGGTTCAGCGTAAAATGAACTCGTTTTAGATAGAGACAAAGTTAGTGAACTGCTAATAGATGTTAACTCTGAAATTATTGGTATATCAGAGCACCACTTAAATAATTTGATAATTAGAGGCTTCCTTTACCAGGCTACAGATTATCTGGCTGTTTCTCAAGGAGTTCCTTTCGGGGTGGGGGAGTGGCTCTGTACGTAAAAAACAGTATTTCATTTGAGTCCATAGACTATCACGACACTCCACTGAACAGATATTAGAAAGTTGTGCAGCATTAGTTGAATTTAGTGAAACTAAACTTCTAATTGCTGTTGTTTATAGGTCCCCCAACTCCGACTTCAGAGCATTTTTGATTAAGCTAGAGAGGGTTCTTGATTCACTTAGTAGGAAGTACCAGAAAGTAATTATATGTGGTGACTTCAATATTAATTTTGTATATGATTGTACAAGAAAAAGGATGTTGGTAAATCTCCTAAATTCATATGACCTGATGCAAATTGTGTTTTTTCCAACTAGGGTGCAGGGGAACAGTAGCACAGTCATAGACAATATTTTTATTCATTCTTCATTACTAGATGGGCATTCTGTTAGTAAAAGGGTGAATGGCCTTTCAGCCCATGATGCACAAATTTTAACACTAAAAGGTTTTTGTACTCAAACCAACGCCATATTTAATTACAAACTACGTAGGAAAGTTAATCCAACAGCAATAGAGAGTTTTTTAAAACTTGTCAAGGAACAAAAGTGGCAAGATGTTTATAGTGCTGATAATATAGATGATGAATACAATGCTTTCCATAACACATTTCTCACGCTCTTTGAGAGTTGCTTTCCATTAGAACATTCTAAACGGGGTACTAGCAGTAATGGACAAACCGGTTGGCTGACTAGTGGGATAAGGATATCATGTAGAACAAAGCGGGAATCATATCAAAATGTTAGAAGTAGTCACAATCAAGATACAGTAGCCCATTACAAATAGTGTTATAAGGAGCTCAAAAATGTTATTAGCAAGACAAAAAGTATGTGCTATGCAAATAGAATAGCTAATTCACAGGATAAAATTAAAGCCATATGGTCAGTTGTGAAGGAAGTGTCTGGTCAGCAGCACAAGGTCGACGATATAAAGTCAGTTAGCAGTAATAATATTTCTGTTACTGATAAATCAGATATATGTACAGTATTTAACAATCATTTTCTGAGCATTGCTGGTGAATTAAATAAAAATTTAGTTTCTACAGGAAATCACACAAATTTCTTAGCGAATGTCTTTCCGAGATTGACGTCTGAAATACTACTCTGTGATACAGACAAGAGGGAGATTGAGTCAATAATTAAATCACTGAAGACTAAGGACTCTCATGGTTATGATGGTGTGTCTAGCAGAATATAAAAGTACTGTGCTGCACATGTTAGCCCTGTATTGAGCCACATTTGTAATTTTTCCTTTAGGAATGGTCAGTTTCCTGAGCGATTAAAGTACTCAGTAGTAAAGCCGCTTTATAAAAAGGGAGAAACGGATAATGTAGATAATTTTAGACCTACTTCTATGCCATCAGTGTTTGCATAAGTTATCGAAAAGGCTGTGTATGTAAGGTTAATTGATCATTTTATATCACACGATTTGCTATCAAATGTACAGTTTGGCTTTAGAAGTCGTTTGACAACTGAAACTGCTATATTCTCTTTTCTCTGTGAGGTACTGGATGGGCTAAACAAAAAGTTTCGAACGCTTGGCGTATTTTTTAACAAAGGCATTTGACTGTGTTAATCTCACAATATTGCTCCAGAAGTTGGACCATTACGGAATAAGGGGAGTAGCTCACAATTGGTTCACCTCTTACTTTAGCAACAGGCAGTAAAAGGTCATTATTCACAATTTTGATAACGGCTGTGATGTGGGATCTGAGTGGGGTACTGTCAAGTGGGGGGTGCCCCAGGGATCAGTGTTGGGGCCGCTCCTGTTTCTTATTTATATAAATGATATGCCCTCTGTTATAATGGGTAACTCTAAAATATTTCTGTTTGCTGATGACACTAGCTTGGTAGTAAAGGACGTTGTGTGCAACATTGACTCGGTTTCAAGTAGTGCAGTACATGACCTCAGTTCATGGCTTGTAGAAAATAAAGTAACGTTAAATCACAGTAAGACTCAGTTTTTACAGTTTCTAACACACAATTCAACTAAACCTGACGTTTTAATCTCACAGAACGGACATATGATTAGTGAAACTGAACAGTTCAAATTTCTAGGTGTTCAAATAGATAGTAAGCTGTCGTGGAAAGCCCACGTTCAGGATCTTGTTGAAAGACTTAATACTGCCATTTTCACTATTCGAACGGTATCAAAACTGAGTGATACTTCGACAGGTAAATTAGTCTACTTTGTTTATTTTCATTCACTTATGTCGTATGGTACTATGTTTTGGGGTAACTCTTCCCATTCTATAAGGATATTTTTGGCTCAGAAACGGGCGGTTCGGGCAATAGGTGGTGTGAGTTCACGAACCTCTTGTCGACCTCTGTTCACGAGTCTGGGTATTTTGACATTGGCCTCTCAATATGTATATTCCTTATTTTTATGTGATCTTGGCTGTTGAATTGTTTTAAGACAACTGAAACAGACAGTACCTCAGTGCTCTCAAAGTGAGAAAAATCAGTCAAGTTGCGAAACTGTTCTCTAGACAGATGAGCTAGGAAGAATGCCAGGCACCATTTGCTCGTGGTCTCCTAACAATCTACAGTGGAATAAGGGTACGGAGGAGGCAACAGCTGTGAATTAAGAGGTGAAATCGATGAGAATATGACAAATGGATGCATCAGTGAGTAGGAGCCGTTTGAGTTGAGGACAAATGTAGGGACCGCGACATCTGGCAAGCGTGTGACGACAGTGGGGACTGGGGTAGACTGAATGAGTGGGAGTGGGAAGCGTCTTATTCGCGCCATCTGTCTACTCTCGTGGGCACCTGCGCCAGCACGCAGACCACTTTCGCACCGCGTGAGCATCGCTCTCCACCCCCATCTCACCTCCTGCCCCCCCCCCCCCCCACCCATCACCGCTCCACTACCCAGCCTCCAGACCTCCCAGTCGACAAGACGGACCGGCTGGGCCGGCAGAGGCGGCGGCGCGCGTGGGAAATTAAATCACAACACAAATCTCATTAGGGCCAGCTGCATATAGTGCACGTCGCCGAGTTAGGCTCGCAGAGACCAAGTTCTGCAACTTGCCGCCAAGGCACCCTGCTCTGTCGTCTTCAAATGCATAAATCACAAGCGAACGAACCGGCACTTCAAAGTTCTCCCACTGAGAGGAGTGGAAACCGGTTTGGAGACGATCAGCTGGTCCTGTTGTTTACCATTAGTTATCATTCAGCTTTATCTATAAATTATGACCATGAATGGATGTGAACTGCTGTAGTATTAACTGCACTTTGGTGTTTATACTGTTCGCTTGGGAAAGTGCTTTTATAAATGGCCTGCAAGCTAATTGCTTGTCTGATTAATGGACGTTAATTCCTGTCCTTCAATATAAAGTAGCTAGGAACAGAAAACTCTACTGTTCCACCAGTAAACTGAATGAATAAAAAGATAATGGTTCTACCTATTTGATATTTATTACAGACGAGATTTATGATGACTCGTCGTTATATCAGAAAACAATTGAATCTACATCTACATCTACATGGATATTCTGCGAATCACATTTACATACCTCGGAGAGGGTTCATCGAACCACCTTCACAATAATTCTCTATTATTCCAATCTCGTACAGTGCGCGGGAAAACGATCTTTCCGTGCGAGCTCTTATTTCCCCTATTTTATTGTGATGATCGTTTCTCCCTACGTAAGTCGGCGTCAGTAAAATATTTGAAAACTGGTGACTGAAATTTTGTGAGAAGATTCTGCCCCAACGGAAAACGCCCTTGTTTTAATGATGTCCACCCCAAGTTCTGTATCATTACAGTGACACTCTCTCCCCTATTTCGCGATAATACAAAACGCACTGCCCCTCTTTGAACCCTGTCTATGTGCTCCGTCAATCCTATCTGTTAGGATCCCACACAGCGCAGCAGTATCCTAAAAGAGGAGGGAGAAGCGTAGTGTAGGCAGTCTAGTAGATCTGTTACATTTTCTAACTGTCCTGCCAGTAAAACGCAGTCTTTGATTAGCTTTCCCCACAAAAGTTTCTAAGTTGTTCGTAACTGTAATTCCTAGGTATTTATTTGATTTACGGCCTTTAGATTTGACTAATTTATCGTGTAAACAAAGTTTAACGGATTCCTTTTAGCACTCTTGTGGATGATCTCACACTTGTCGTTATTTAGGGTCAATTACCAATTTATGTACCATACAGGTATGTTTTCTAAATCATTTTGCAATTTGTTTTGATCTTCCGATAACTTTACTAGTCGATAAACGACAGCACCATCTGGAAACAACCTAAGACGGCTGCTCAGATTGTCTACTAAACAGTTTATGTAGATAAGGAATAGCATAGGGCCTGTAATACTAACTTGGGAAACGCCAGAAATCGCATGTGTTTTACTAGATAACATTCCGTCAATTCCTACTAATTCATAATAAATAACCTGATTACTGTTATGGCCGAGCAACCACAGTTCCTTACGAGATTTATTTCAGGACAGTAACAAACCATTTAAATCTCTATGCTGACAGCACCTATCAAGAAAACAATAATAATCAAACAAGACACACAATAAACTGAGATAGCTTCAGCGCCTATCAGCTCAGTCAACGAATCGAACAAAATGTCACGTGACAAGAATGTTGACAGATCCAGTACTGGCTGACAGTGTGACAGTTGATCACAGATCAGTAAAATACATTTGGTTGAGGCCAGAGCGAGTCTGCCTGACGCGCAAGACACACCAAAGTCTTTATTTTTCACGTGCCACCATCACAACGGTGTGGCGGGAGTATCTCAATTCCGAAAGAAACGTCCATGGCTGCGTCAACTGATAATTAATGGTAATTGACCGCCATCAACCATCACCGGCTATAGCAACGAATGATTGGGTCATAGTGAAATAAATCATCTGCAAATTCAGTACTGGACAACTACAATCGTTAACACTCATGTTATCCACAAGCTGCTCCTCGGTATATAGCCACCGCTTCACACGCCTACCTTTATTCGCCATACGTTACAGGTATCCTGGCTTGGAAGATGTTTGACATATGCATTGGCGCTTGAGAAACTGCCGTCATCTCCATAGTGAACACTACAGAAATTAACCACAAGATCGTGTGCTTCCTTCTGTGTCTGGAGCTAAGACGATGATGGTAAAGATAACAATGACTATCATGACAACATTAGTAACGATGACGATGATGATTTCAATGCACCATTTTCCAATAACTGTTGTGTGGCTGAGAAGGAAAGACGTAAGGTGAGAGGGGCGAGGGGGCTCTGCTAAATGCACATAAATCAGTCGCTA
Source organism: Schistocerca piceifrons (assembly GCF_021461385.2). Lineage (NCBI taxonomy): Eukaryota > Metazoa > Arthropoda > Insecta > Orthoptera > Acrididae > Schistocerca > Schistocerca piceifrons. Next base: position 414,889,826 of record NC_060139.1, on the reverse strand, counting down.
TGTTTGCGAATGGTGGAAAAAAAATGGCTCTGAGCACTATAGGACTTAACAGCTGAGGTGATCAGTCCCCTAGAACTTAGAACCACTTAAACCTAACTAACGTAAGGACATCACACACATCCATGCCCGAGGCAGGATTCGAACCTGCGACCTTAGCGGTCGCGCGGTTCCAGACTGTAGCGGCTAGAACCGCTCGGCCGGCACAGAGAGGAAAGTCCAATGTGTTCGGCCTATATCTCAGGCGCCTCTTACTGCATCTTCAACTACAACTTGAGCAGCAGTTGGCACCACACTGACACAAGGAACTGTTACAAATGTGTTACTTCGAGCACAACTGCGAGCCAGACGCACCGTCGCGTGCATTCCCCAAACCATGGACATTTGCGGATTCATTGGTGTGAAGCGAGACCTCATTAGAGGGCAGAGTGTAGGTCTGTTGTGTTTTCTGGTGAAAGCTGGTTCGGCCTCGGTACTAGTGACGTCCACGATCTGGTTAGAAGAAGGCCAGTAGAGGGCCTGCAACCAACCTGTTGCGTGGTAGACACGATGAACCTACACCTGGAGTTATGGTGTGGGGTGCAATTCCGTATGACAGCAGCAGCACTCTCGGGGCTATCCCACGCATTATGACTGCAAATTTGTACGTCAGTCTGGTGATTCAACTTGTGCTGGCGTTCGTGAACACCATACGAAGAGGTGTTTTCCAACAGAATAACGGTAGCCCACAAACCACTGTTGTAACTCAACATGGTCTACACAGTGTCGACATGTTGTCTCGCCTTCTCGATCATCACATCTGTCTCTAAAAGAGCAAATATCAGACATCATCGGACAACTTCAGCACTGGCCGGAGTGGCCGAGCGGTTCTAGGCGCTACAGTCTGGAACCGCGTGACCGCTACGGTCGCAGGTTCGAATCCTGCCTCGGGCATGGACGCGTGTGATGTCCTTAGGTTAGTTAGGTTTTAGTAGCTTTAAGTTCTAGGGGACTGATGACCTCAGAAGTTAAGTCCCATAGTGCTCAGAGCCATTTTTGAACAACTTCAGCGTCATCCACAGTCAGGATTAATCACTCCTGTATGGATCGACCAAGTGCAACTCCATCCCATAAACTGACGTCCGGCGCCTGTACAACTCAATGCATCCACGTTTGCATGCTTGTATTAACACTCTGCCGCTTACACCGGTTATTAATGTGATAGCATTTCGCATTTCCAGTGGTTTATCTCCAGCTTATATTCACCTTTGACCTTGCAGTGTTAATCACTTAAACATGTTACCTAGACACATGTACTCCCGAAGTTTCATTACTGTACATTGCTTTTTTCTTGATGTTGTGACTTTTTCCTTCAGTGTATGACTATGTCTCCATCACAGCACTTGTATGACGACTGCTAGTTAGACTTAAAGCTATTAAGCGAGCAACACCCATTGAGACTGTGAATGAGCACCTAGCACTCTTAAATCAGGTAGCCGGGGAAGGCATGCTCATTCCAGCAGGAAGCTATAGTACTTATTTCTCTATTATTACGAGCAAAGACACAGTTACGCGAAGAACCTACTGTCGATAGTAAGTTCGCGAGCGGTTAGGTGGCTCAGTCTCCACACCGACCCACCCTAAAAAAGAACATCGGGACAGAAAATATTTCCTAAGGAGCTCCCAATGTCTTATATCAATTTTTACGGTGACCCTATTTAACGTAGGGCAACGGCCTTGTCGCAGTGGATACACCGGTTCCCGTGAGATCACCGAAGTTAACCGCTGTCGGGCGTGGTCGGCGCTTGGATGGGTGACTATCCACGCCGCCATGCGCTGTTGCTATTTTTTGGGGTGCACTCAGCCTCGTGATGCCAATTGAGGAGCTACTCGACCGAATAGTATCGGGTTCGGTCAAGAATACCATAATAACGATCGGGAGAGCGGTGTGCTCAACCCACGCCCCTCCTATCCGCATCCTCCACTCAGAATGACACGGCAGACGTATGGTCCCGGTAGGCCACTTGTGGCCTGAAGACGGAGTGCTATTTAACGTGACTTACATGTACACAATTGCTTTGATTGATAACTAAGAGGTTAACTTACATGACTATCAAACAGCCATGCAAGGCCCAAGAAAATGAGACTATAGTTTACTGAAGGTTTTCTTATCCCCCTGTCTGAGCGCAAACAGTTTAACTGAAAAGATGTGCAGTGTGAAGCATGGCAGGATACCTACCCCAGTTACATCTCCCAGCCTGTCTTTGGTGTCCAAATCAGTGTCATTTTTAGCATGCTAGACGATCTTGGGGTTAATCTTTCCGGACGGAGATCGTTAATAAACCATAGGTTTGGTATAGGTGAATTAAGGGCGCTATTCAATCAATCTATGGATTTATCCCACTTAGTCTGAGACTTGGGTTTTAAGTTCATGATTAACCATTTTTTAAAAGGAAGGCTGTCGCTAACAGGGAATGATGGTGACACGACATTTGTATTCTCAAAGCGGAGCTTTCTTAACTCTCTATACTCAAAAGCAAGAGAATTATTATTAAGTAAGACCCCAGGAAGCCCAAAAACAAAAAAGCATTAGCAAAGTGCTGAATACTTGTTCAGGTTGTTATCTCTGTACTGAGTATAGCCACCAAAAATGAGAGTATGCATCCAGAACAGCAATTACAAATCTGTCATCACATTCAGTAAGAAGACCGCGACCCAAGTAACCCACAAAAAGCTTTTCAATAGGTTTTGTTGACGGGCTTAATGGAGAAGACCGTGGCGAGTACTAAGCTTAGGATTGGCCACCTTACAGGCCTGACAGTCACTTACCTGACTTCGTACATCTGTATTTAATGTACTCCAGGTGAGGTACAAAAGAGCCCGTCGTGTAGGGGCAGCGTCATTGATTAGTAATCAAATTGTCCGTCATCTCCACATTAGAAACCCGCCACCGCTTTAATTTTGAAAACAAATAATCAGAAATGGTTACCGTGACTTACGACACAAGAAGGAGGAGCAGACAGAGATTCAAGGCACTCACTTTCCCTTGAGGTGGTGAAAAATTGCCCCAAAAAGGCGGAAGAATCAGCAATGATCAACGGCGTGAGAATTCAGAAGGCAACGGAAACCACTGCATTAAAGACAAATAATGTGCATTCAAAGGGCATGCGGCCTGTAATTGAAAAAGTGTCATGATGGTTCCTCCATTGGCAAAAGATTCCGGACTTGGCCCACACTCGGATCTCCAAGAGGAGACCGCCAAAGGGGAGGTGACCGCGAGAAAAAATTGAATAACTAACAAAAGGATAACGTCCTACGAGTCGGGACATGGAATGACTAAGTTAGAAAATCTGAAAAAGGTAATGCTAGAGCTCAGTCGGATATAGAGGGGGTCAGTGAAGTGAAACAGAAAGAAGATAAAGATTTCTGGTCAGATGAGTATAGGGTAGCAGCAGAAAATGGTATAACGGAAGTAGTACTTGCTTTGAATAGAAATACAGGACTTTTTTCTGTCATCAGTTTGAAGCGGCCCGCCCTGAATGCCTCTCCAGTGCTAACCTCTTCATCTCAGAGTAGCACTTGCAATCTATGTCCTCAATTATTTGCTGGATGAATTCCAATCTCTGTCTTTCTCTACAGTTTTTGCCCTCTACAGCTCACTCTAGCACCACGGAAGTCATTCCCTCATGTCTTAACAAATATCCTATTATCCTGTCCCTTCTCCTTATCAATCTTATCAATGTTTCCCACATATTCCTTTCCTCTCCGATTCTGCGTAGAACCTTCTCATTCCTTACCTTATCAGTCCACTTAATTTTCAACATTCGTTTGTTGCACCACATCTCAAATGCATCGATTCTCTTCTGTTCCGGTTTTCCCAGAGTCCATGTTTCATTACCTTACGAAGCTGTATTCCAAACGTACATTCTCAGAAATTTCTTCCTCAATTTAAGGCCGATTCTCTTGACTAAGAATCCTGTTTTGCCTGCTTTCGATGTCCTCCTTGCTCCGTCCGTCATTGCTTATTTTGCTGCATAGGTAGCAGAATTCCTTAACTTCATCTACTTCGTGACCATCAATGACGATGTTAAGTTTCTTGCTGTTCTCATTTCTACTACTTCTCAGCCGGCCGATGTGGCCGAGCGGTTCTAGACGCTACGGTCGCAGATTCGAATCCTGCCTCAGGCATGGATGTGTGTGATGTCCTTAGGTTAGTTAGGTTTAAGTAGTTTTAAGTTCTAGGGGACTGATGACCTCAGATGTTAAGTCCCATAGTGCTCAGAGCCATTTGAACCATTTGAAGTACTTCTCATTACATTCGTCTTTCTTCGATTTAATCTCAATCCATACTCAGTACTTATTAGACTGTTCATTCCGTTCAGCAGAGACTGTAATTCTTCTTCACTTTCACGCAGGATAGCAATGTAATCAGCGAATCGTACCATTGATATCCTTCCACCTTGAATTTTAATTCCACTCCTGAACCTTTATTTTATTTTCATCATTGCATTCTCGATGTACAGACTGAACAGTAGGGGCGAAAGGCTACATCTTTGTCTTACATTCTTTTTAATACGAGCACTTCGTTCTTGGTCGTCCACTCTTATTATTCCCTGTGAGATATTGTACATACTGTGCATGTCTCGACTCTCCCTGTAGCTTTCGCCTACTTTTTTCAGAATTTAGAACATCTTGCACCATTTTACATTGTCGAATGCTTTTTCCAGGTCGAGAAATCCTATGAAAGTGTCTTGATTTTTCTTTAGTCTTGCTTCCATTATTAACCGCAACGTCAGAATTGCCTATCTCGTGCCTTTACTTTTCCTGAAGCCAAACTGATCGTCGTCTAGAGCATTTTCAATATTCTTTTCTAGTCTTCTATATATTAATCTTGTAAGGGACTTGGATGCATGAGCTGTTAAACTGATTGTGCGATAATTCTCGCACTTTTCAGCTCTTGCCGTCCTCGGAATTACGTGGATGATGCTTTTCCGAAAATCAGATGGTATATCACCAGACTCATACATTCTACATATCAACGTGAATAGTCGTTTTGTTGCCACTTCCCCCAATGATTTTAGAGATTCTGATGGAATGTTATCTATCCCCTCTGCCTTATTTGACCTTAAGTCCTCCAAAGCTCTTTTAAATTCTGATTCTAATACCAGGTCCTCTATCTCTTCTAAGTCATCTCGTGTTTCTTCTTCTATCACATCAGACAAAACTTCCCCCTCGTAGAGGCTTTCAATGTATTCTTTCCACCAATCTCTCTCTCCTTTGCATTTAACAGTGGAATTCTTGCACTCTTAATGTTACCATCCTTGCTTTTAATGTCACCGAAGGTTGTTTTGACTTTCCTGTACGCTGAGTCTGTCCTTCGGACAATTATTTCTTTTTCGATGTGTTCACATTTTTCCTGCAACCATTTCCTCTTAGCTTCTCTGAACTTCCTATTTATTTCATCCCTCAGCGACTTGTTATTTCTGTATTCCTTTCATCGATCAATTGAAGTACTTCTCTGTTACGCATGGTTTCTTCGCAGTTACCATCTTTGTGCCTATGGTTGCCTTCCCCGTTTCTGTGATGACCCTTTTCAGAGATGTCCATTCCTCTTGAACTGCACTGCCTACTGAGCTATTCCTTATTGCTGTATCTATAACCTTAAAGAACTAAGAACAGTCAAATGATAGGGTTATTCTCATAATAATGACAACCGTGTTTCAAGTATGCATGCCAACGCCACAAGCATAAGACGAAGAGATAGAGAAAATATATGAGGATATTGAAAGGGTGATTCGGTGCCTAAAGGATGATGAAAATATAATAGCCATCGGATTGGAATGCGGTCGTAGGAGAAGGAATAGAAGAAAGAGTTACTGGAGAATATGTGCTTGGTAGTACAAAAGTGGGTGGCGAAAGACTAACTGAGTTCTAAAATAAATTTCAGCTAGTAATAGCGAATACTCTGTTCAGGAGTATCAGAGAACAAAGGAGTGGGATACGGAAGTACTAAGCAATAAGAGATTCTCTTGAAGTTCTCTGAGGCTACAGACACTGCGATAAGGAATAATTCATTAGGCAGCTAAGCTGAAGAAGAATGGACATCTCTAAAAAGAGATATCACAAAGTTGGAAAAAAAAGCCATAGGTACAAAGAACGTAACTCCCAAAAAACGCAGATTGCGCCGCGGCGTCTTGACCTTCGATGTTCGTTCAGGAAAGGCAAAAACATCATACTCGACTATTCTCTGTGGATGGCAGCGACGTCATGGCGTGACCCGCTCTCAGACAAGCGACAAAACCATAAACCTAGCCCCCACCCACTTCCTCAAAAACTGCCTGTCTGCCTGGAGAGACTCACCTCTCCTAAAGGTATACAGTGACTGTAATTTGCAGACAACAGAATCCTGAGACCACTCCCAGTGGAAGAAAAATAATCCTCAAATCCTTCCTCTCAAGTCCACATATCCAGTACTCTCAATAAAGTAACCAACAATTAGTGGCAGAAAACGAAACAATATCATTCAGCAATATATAACGGTAACGACACATCACCTCTTCATCCCTCATTCTAAATGATTAAGGATTCCAGAAAATACAATAATCGCTTTTCACCTGGCTTAGGAATCACAGCAATTAACCAACTGAAAAAAAAACACTGGAACCCAAAAACGACACCTAACAGCCTTCTTCCAGCTCGATAAACGGAAACGCAAGACATTTATAATAAAAAAAAGACGTGACATGACGATGAAAATGGTGCCTCTAGTTTGTACATAGATACCATGGTGGCAAATTTAGAACTTAATGTCGGGGATCTTCATTCTACTTGAGTACTTACGGAATTAACGTCTGAGGCTGGGTTCACAGAGTAGGTTTCATACTACGAGCAAAGTCTTGATCAAGGTAATTGATCAGCTTTTCATGTTACATTATAATGATTCTCTCCCAAACTGGTATGTCCTGATTGCTATAGCAACGTCCGTTACACTAATAAAAGTTATTTTTTGTTGTGGTACTTGTTAAGATCTTATTCTGATCAAAATATACAAAATAATTGCCGTAGTTTTAAAGTGAAATCTAGGAATTTGGACCTACAGCGTAAAAATATGTTGCATTACCAGAAGGTAGCGTCTGTACATGTGTAAAATAGAAAAATAAATCGGTGTAAAAAATATTCAGTTTTTTTCCTAAGTTTCCAAAAACAAATAAAGTATGCCTGTACATAAAATATAAGCTGTTTCTCGATTAATCCCTTCTTTAAAAAATTGATTAACAGCAAAAATTCTTTTATCTAAGGTCCAGCCCAGTTGCATGATGTTGTTGCGCATAGCTGCTGCATTCCTTCGCATGGATGGGCACATTTGTGGCTTAGAGTTTGTCAAATAGTGATGCCTGTTGACACCTGTAACGCATTGGCCGGCACTGCAGTAACAAGAAGCGCGTGCGAGCATCTCTTTGCGGCTTAACAGATGGGCCGGTCGGGAAGCTCGTAGGCCTACGCCTCTATTCACGTTTGTCGTTAGGTCATTTGCTTCTGAAACAGTGTTAAGATTCCAGCAGCAAGTTTTGAAACTCATCTCAACATTACCTTAGCTCATGATAATCCTGACTACAAGTTCTGCCACGAGTGAACGTAGAATGAATGTGAATGTGAAACCGCGGTAAATATAATATAAAACTACTTTAATTTGATGTCTGTTTTTAGCTGACTTCATCACAAATCAAGGCAAAACAAAACACGGTTTCCACAGCAAAGGTTAGAGTCAAATCATGACTCAGACAACCCCATTACTCATTATCTTACATAAATCTTGTAGCTCCATAAATCTTACTTTTAACAGTTTACTGGTGCTCTACCACAGGTCAATCAGTGCGACGGTTAAAATGAAATGTGCTCTATGCAGACGAAGTTTAGAGAGGATGCCATAATCCAAATTAGACAGCACGTTCCAACAGTACGAGGTGGTGAACACACGAAAATAGCACAGCGGAAGACACAGGTCAGGGTCGCTCAGCGCTCAGCTGGCAAAAGGTGGCATCTGAGAAATCTTCGAAACATCTCAGCAAGCACCCCAGGATATAATTCGCAATTTCATAATAATGTCTGTAGTGCATTCTATTACCACACAGAACATAAAATCCGTAAATCCTCATGCCACACACAAAAGGCACTCTCAAATCACGATACGATTCGCTACGCCCTTTGAAATTCTATATAAGTGGTAGAAACCAATGGTTTCCCCAAAGAAAAACTTACCTTCTCATAACAAACCTTATTTCACACACCTGTCAAAAGAGATAAGTCAGAACAAATAAATATTCAATTCTAGAGGAATAATACATCACTTTTGTTACCTTACACCTCCTTGATTGATCTGAAAGAGAACAAATTATAAGTATCTTCAACACCAGCAGACGATTCACGCTGCTTGTAGCTGCAATTCATAATCTAAAAAATTTGCAAAACAGGTATTACACTCATGTAATATGGGATTATCACGCCAAGCGATTAAGAGACTGCCCTCTTATACCTTGCATACGCTACACTACCGCCCTCAAGAACGTGTGGATATCGCTAACCCGTGACTTTTGTCACATCAGTGTAGAACACGCTTAGTAAAGGTTTCCTGAAGTGCAAAAACGGTCAGGATTTCAAATAAGTATTTATAAACCCGTAAAACTGATACCATTTAAGACCAAATAACAGGCAGTAATTAACGTCAACATCGAAACGCAATCAGAATAGTGTATGATCCGAAGCAGTAAAGCTTTTTCAGTGCTCCTTTTCAAGGCCTCACGCCTCTGATAACGTTGACAGTCCAATGAATGATTTTGAACGATTCCTAGTGGTCACAACCTGTACACCAGAGCCAAATTGTGGTCCAAAGACGTGAGATCACATTCAGTGCAGCCGCTAGGCCACGATGTCCTTAGAAGACCCGCTGCTGTGGCCGACGCGTTCTTGGCACTTCAGTTTGGAACCGCGCGACCGCTACGATCGCAGGTTCGAATCCTGCCTCGGACATGGATGCGTGTGGTGTCCTTAGGTTATTTAGGTTTAAGTAACTCTAAGTTCTAGAGGACTGATAACTTCAGATGTCCCATAGTGCTCAGAACCATTTGAACCATTTTGTCCTTAGAGGTGAGTTGAAGTGTCGGAGAGACGTCAGCAGTATTAAAGGTTGTCAAGAACGTCTTCCTGTTTATCAGAGCACTGTACACCCTCGTTGTAGGAATCAACGTGGCAAGGAAAGGGGTGGTTTCATTGACGCCCTTAATGCCATCCTCTGAGGCCTTTTCGTGTTGATTCTGAGCGGCTATGTGTCTGAAATATTTTCCTCGGCCGCTCGTAAGAAAACGCTCGATTTCTACGCTAGGCGTCGCGGTTCTGATCTCCGTCGCAAAACCGTCGAACGCAAGGGTGAAATGTGGGGAAGAAGAGCTGTGACGACTTTCCACAGTGTGGCACATTCTTGGTGGTTTTTGGCAGAATTGTGGTGAAATTTCGTGCTAAAACGACATCATTAACCCGTCTTACAACTCACAGTAACTTCTGTGCTCTAGCCTTTATTTCGCACGTGTCGACATCTTGCTGCTCGAAGCTTCGTCGAGCTCGAGGATGATGTCGTAGAGCGCCGAGCTTTTGCACCGTTACGAGGAAGGTTGTAGGCAGGTTTGAGGCAAATTTCAAACCTATGCGTCACAATGGGAGACAATTACTGGGTTTCGAGAAAGTGAGGCTTTAATTCTGTTGCGTAGCGTGGTTGAACAGTCGCATCAAGTTTTCACCGAAGTACATGTTGCATGATAACGCCAGTTAAATCTCGCTGTATCTTCAGTCAACTCCGCCTCCAATTAGTGCTACCTAATGCGCCACATTCGTTAACAAATTCGGGGAAGCTCATCGGCATGCTACACCCTCGCTCGGGAACGCATTTGAGAACTCATGTAAACTTTCTGTGTTGAAAGAATAACTTTATAATAACTTTATTCATCACTGTAAATTCGTAACTCCGGACTACCGAGCTTTCATAAGAATGAAGCATTTATCACCTCGCACCAGGGGGTCCACGACGTACCCCCTACGGCCAGAAGTGTAACCGGCACACTCCCAGGGTTCTCGAGCTGCAAACAACCTCAAAACTGTTTAAACATTGGGTCGTCTCAGGCATTCAGGCCTCAAATGCAGAATGAATGAACTCAGATGCGGGTGTTCGCACTGGTCTTCCGCTTACTTAGATCTCTCACAATATTGAGCCAAGACATTATGACCACTGCCCTCCTCGACGTTGGATGCCGCCTGGCAGCGTTGCGGGCACGTGACGCGGTAATGAAAGTATGTAAGCCTAGCAGACACGGACGGGGGATCACCCTAGCGATGCTTTGGGCTGAAAATAGGGAAATACGCTGATATAAGCGTCGTTGGCAAAGGACAAATTATTCTTACACAGAGCCTGTGAACGGCTATCTCGAAAAAGGGAAGCTTGTCGAATATTCACGCGCTGCTGTCCTGAGCATCTACGAAAGAGGCAGGACAGTGGAACTACCACTAGCTGCTAAATTTTTGGACGTCCACGACTCTTCACAGAACGCTGGGCTCGGAGGTTTGTCTGCTCCGTGAACTAGGGTAGTTGGTGATGTGTGACACCTCCGCCGAAAGAGCATAATGGTAGTGCACACGTAAGTGTTTATAACCTCACCGTTCATCGTACATTGCTGAACATGGAGCTCCGCAGCAGATCACCCCTAGATGTTCACCTATTCACCCACCGACATAGTCAGTTACGATTTCAGTGGACACGGGACGATCGGCATTCCACCGTCGATCAATGAAAACATGTCAGCTCTTCGGTGAATCAAATTTTTGCTACACTAGGTCGATGGTCGTCCCCACAAACGCCGTCATCGAGATGAACGGCGGCTCGAAACATGCAGCGCGCCACGGACACAGGCTGGTGGGAGCAGTATTACGCTATGGGAGTCATTCTCCTACGCTTGCATTAGACCCGATGTACTAAAAGGATACACGCTGACAGCTGCGAATCGCTTGCTTGATGTCCTCCCCAATAGCGATGTCATCTTCCGGCACTATAATTATCCGTGTCTCGTAGCCAGAACCGTGCTATAGTGGTTTGAGTAGCACTATAGTGTACTCGCGTTGATGGCTACCATCTGGGTCGCTATCGGGCGCCATCACAGTGTACGCAAATCAGGGGTCCGTTATATGCGCAAATTACGTGACCTGTGCGTAGACATCCAATGCCACATACCACCACAAATCTACCAACAAACTGTTGGATACCTAAAACGCAGAATTAGTTATGTACTTCGTCCCAAAGACGTAGAAACTATTAAGCAGGTGGTTGTAATGTTTTGGCTCGTAAATGTATTTCCAAGTCAATCATATTATTTTGTTCCCAATCATAGACATAGATTTTTTTCTATTTGCGATGGATATCTAAACTTCAAGTAATTTAGTGTGCTTATCAATGTCGTATACCTCAGCAAGTATATAGGGCTATCCTCACCTAGCACCGTCTTTGACGGTTACGGGCCAACAGCGTGGTACCCACGCCAGAGGATGCATATAGAACTCGAGTAGCAAATGTACCGTAATAGAACTGCAGTTCTGCATTAAAATGCAAAAATACAGATTAAGCTCCATTACATGCTCGGTATTGTGATATGCTCGGCATTTCTTAGAAAGTCAGATACATTATAAACTCGACGCGCAAACAACGTAGTACTAGTCATTTCTTAATGTTGTGCCCAGTCACACTCACTTGCTACATTGCTTCAAGCGAATTCCATCTCAAAGCAGATCGTAAGTGATTTGTTCAACTTAAATCATACCACGCTGTGACCCCATAGCCCATCACTGTGTCGACAACGATAACAGAACTCTCGAATCGATTGAAACCGATACATAGTGAATGTTCCACACTTTTAGATGCCGACCATAAAAAAGCTGTCTGTAAAAAATCAAGTATCTGCTAATAAAGACAAAAAGAAAACAAACGTACAACTGCAGAATACAAATTACCAACAGGTGGTGAAGGGTAATATGTCGGATTGCGGGGGGGGGGGGGGGGGGGGGAGGGTTGGTTGTTACAACTACAAAACTACTACAGCCGTCTGTAGACTTATTCTGTGCCACGAACCATGACATGGTAGAAACGTAACCAATGTTACAGATTTGCATACTCGATAAACGCGTGCTGACAGCTGTCTTCGCTTTCAAAGTAGAGGTCATTTGACAGTTCAACGCCATATTGACTATTAATCTACAGTGACTGTTTAAGAGATATCAAAAGCTTCTTCAGAGACAGTCACAAAATTGTGTTGACTTACTTAAATTATTCAATGAAGCAATATATTTCGATACAAATACATCCGTAGGCTACAATGACTATAGAATGTGTAATTTTTTTTACGCATTATGTGAACAGCACACCAACAAACGAACAAACGAAGTGAATACTCCCTCATTTCCAGTTACCCTTCGCTTTCTCCCCAGGATACTGCCAGCAAGCTCTGAACATAATAGGGGTGTGGCGTAATAACAGGGGTGTGGTCCAAGGAAAACTTCCATCTTAGCTTTGAAGACTTAGGATTTATCATAGTATTTTCTCACTTCTGCTGGCCTACTGGAAACAAAACCCTTTGAATATTGATTCTCTATACAAGTGGAGGCAGAACTACAACTTCAAACAGCCAAGATCGCTATTGCACATTATTTATTATGATGAGCGATTTGAGCAAACCACATTCTGTCATCAGATATGTAAAGCACAGATCAGCGTCTTCAAACATACTGGGATCAGATGTAAGGGCGTGTGATACAACTTAACCTAAACAGAAAGATAAACATAAACATGGTATGTAACATACCTTCTGCAGCTCATTTCACTGAATTTTGAGCGAAGACATCTTGTATCGTATCACACCACAGAACGATATTTCATGAACATGAGAAAAATAGTATATGAGCAAGTCCAGCATAAAGTAATAATTACGTTAAAAATGTACATGTTGCACTCTCTATGCAAACTCACGTTCATACATTAGAAGATTGTAGACTGAGATTCTCAAGTAAACTTAATAGACGTTGCAACTAGCCACCAGGTGGTAGTAGCTACAAACAAAAATGCGTCGTGACATATAAAATATAAAGACAACGATCGAAGAATGTTACACGGCATACGTACAATAAATAACTAGTCCAAATCAGACTGCAATACACTTGTTTTGTTACAATAATTATTAATTAATATAGCATAAAACTTAAAACCAACTTAAAAAGACATAATAGGAAGCGTGACTTGCTGATTTACTATTGTTATCAGGTTCATAAAACATAATTACGTGATATGGTACGATATAAGATGGATGTGGTCAAGATTAAGTGAAATGTACTGCAGAGGGTATGTTATACTCCATGGTATAGGTCATGTTTGTTAAACTGCGTTGCATCCCATTACATCTGATCCCAGTGTGCCAGAGGATATTGATCTATGCTTTACAGACCTAATGATGGCAACGTAGTTTGCTGAAACCAGTCATCACAGTAATACTGTACAATAGCGATCTTGGCTGTTTGAAGTTGTACTTCTGTTTCTGCATTAATCTAGTCCGCCCCCTAACTTCACACTGTCAAGCATATATGATAACATTCCCAGCCAGGCTAGTGGGGAGTTTCATAATTTGTTGAAAATTAAAAAGAGGAATATTAAATACTGACCACTTACCAGTTTCAACAAAGAATGTGTGTGTGTGTGTGTGTGTGTGTGTGTGTGTGTGTGTGTGTGTGTATGTGTGTGAGTATTAAAATAGCCAACTTTTATCCAATGACGCTAACAGTATTGAAGTTTCATTAAAAAGCAAGTTGGCAAACGAACAGTTTTTAAGATATAAAAAGTTCTATTCGGAATTCCGTTAGTAAAATGTCAAATATCGGAATACAACCAGCAAATAATTGAGGCTACAGGTTGCATGTACTACTTTGGGATGAAGAGGTTGGCACAGGAGAGTAATTCGTGGGGGATCCGCATTGAACCACTCAGAAGACCGTTGACACAAACAAAAAAATATCTTTCTTCTTTTATCTTTTGTCGTTACCAGACCACTAGGTGTGTCCCCTTAACCTCTTTTCCCGTACAGATTCTGCATTGTAGAGCCTTCCGAGGGAGCTTTTTGATTGCCCCTTCCAACTTGCCGACTACTGACAGGAAGTATTTATTAAATATTGTCCACAGCTCTGGTGAATGACTAACAGGTGTACAAAGTGTACGTGGCCACGGGGAGGTAGGCTTATGCAGAATGAGGAAGGCAGCAGGCAGGTGGCGTCCAGCTGCCGGCTGCTGGCGCGCGCCCAGTATTGACGACGAGAGGGGCTCGGCGCACCTCATTGTCCGCGGGCGAGCAGGCAACCCGCCGAGCAGCGGCCGGACCAGAACGAGACACAGCCAGAGCGGGCGGGCCCGGAGCCGGGGCCATCGATCCGGCGAGCGGCCAGGCCTCGCCTCGCCGCGCCGTGCCGCAAGCCCCCGCAAACTGACCCCGCGCGTGCCTGAGCGGACCGACCCGTCACTCATCAGCCTGCCGGCCCCGGCCGCGATCCTCCCTTTTACGACTGGCCTCGAGGCGCGACACCGACCCGAGGCCGATAAATCGGCCGGTGCCCAGACTGCCTATCGGCGAATGGCCGTATCTTCCATCGGTCGACGCAAGTGAGCTTACTTTCCGTTGGAAACTACGTGAACAGTTTCTGCTAAAACATTGTGTATGAGTTCAAAATGGTTCAAATGGCTCTGAGCACTATGAGCCTTAACATCTGAGGTCATCAATCCCCTAGAACTTAGAACTACTTAAACCTAACTAACCTAAGGACACCAAACACATCCCTGCCCGAGGCAGGATTCGAACCCGCGACCGTTGCGGTCGCGCGGTTCCCGGCTTTTATGACCTGCCACATCTAGTCGTTCGCGGCAAAGGACAATAGGCTTCCAGAGAGGTTTATATTTAGGTGAACTTCCAGTTCAATCTGAAAATGTAATTTATGTGTTAGGATTTTTGTGTCATCTTTGTTCTGACAGGTTTGATGCGATCCATCCAAGAATTCCTATTGTGTGCCGCCAACCTCTTCATCTCAGCTAATTTTCAACATTGCTCTGTTTTGCACCGTATCTCTAATGCCTCGACCCTTTCTCTTCCGCTTTTCCCAAAGTCCATGTTACACTACCATGCTATGCCATACTCCAAACTTACATTCTCAGACATTTCTTCCTCAAATAAACGCCTGTGATTGATACTAGTACACCCTTTCTGCCAGTGCTACTCTGCTTCTTATGCCATTCTTGTTGCATCTATAGTGGGTTATTTTGCTGCATATGTATGAGAATTCAGTAACTTCATCTACTTCGTGATACCCGATACTGATATTAAGTTTCTCGCTGTTCTCATTTCTCGTTACCTCCATCTTTCTTCAGTTTATTCACAATCTATATTTTGCTCCCACCGTTCATTCCATTCATTTCATTATTCATCATTTTCGCTGAGGTTTGCAATGTCATCAACGAATCTTATGACAATATTCTTTCATTTTGAATTTTAATTTCACTGTTCAAGCTTTCCTTTACGTTCGTCATTGACTGTTACATGTGTAGACTGAACAGTAGGGGCGAAAGAGTAGATCACTGCCTTATACCCTTTCTAATACCGTAACTTCATTCTGAGTCTTCCACTGCTATTTTTCGCTCTTGGTTTTTGCACATAGTGTTGTATAATAGTATTGTATAATTCCCTATAGGTTACCCTTTTTTTCTCAGAATTTCCAAAATCTTGCACCATTTGAGATTATAGAATGCTTTTCCAAATACTATGAACATGTCTTGATTTTTCCTTAGTCTTGCTTCCATTATCAACCCCAACGTCAGAACTGCCTCTCTTGTGCCTTTATCTTTCCTAAAACCAAACTGATCCTCAATTTTTCTTTTCGATTCTTCTGTATATTATTCTTCTCAGCAACATGGTCTTCTGTATATTATTCTTCTCAGCAACGTGGATGTATGAGCTGTTAAGGTGATTGTGTGATAATTCTCGCACTTGTCGGGTCTTGGTATCTTCGGAACTATCTGGTTGATGTTTCTCCAAAAGTCAGATGGTTTATCGCTAGTCTCATACATTCCACATATAGCACTCATTAGTAGATTTGTTGCCATTTCCCGCAGTGATTTTAGAAATTTCGAAGGAACATTATCTGTTTCTTCTGCCGTATTTTTATTTATGGCCTAAAAAAATAGAGTTACGTAATTAATATTTTGTTTGTTAGCTGATACATGTCTGCCTTATTTTTTTCTCATCTGTGTTCTGACAAGTTCCATGCGGTCCGCCAAGAATTCCTGTTGTGTGCCGCCAACTTCTTCATCTCAGAATACGGCAATTCTGCAGAGAACCTCCACATTTCTAACCTTATCAATCCAGTTAATCTTCAACAAGCCGGTCGCTGTGGCCGAGCGGTTCTAGGCGCTTCAGTCCGGAACATTCGGCTGCTATAGTCGCAGATTCGAATCCAGTCACACAACTGAGACTATACTCCATATGCATGCAATTTGACTAATAGTCGCTTATGAGGAACGATATCAAAAGCCTTCTGGAAATCTAGGGATATGGAATCGATCTGAGATCTAACTCTACATGGTTACTCTGCAGTTCACAATTAAGTGCCTGGCAGAGGCTTTATCGAACCATTTTCATACTACATATCTACCATTCAACACTCGAATGGCGCGTGGGGAAAAGGAACACCTAAATCTTTCCTTTAGAGCTCTGATTTCTCTCATTTTATTATGGTGATCATTTCTCCCTATGTAGCTGGGTGTCAACAAAATATTTTCTCATTCGGAAGAGAAAGTTGGTGACTGAAATTTCGTAAATAGATCTCGCCGCAAAGAAAACCGCCTTTGTTTCAGTGGCTGCCACCCCAACCCGCGTATCACATCAGTGACAGTCTCACCCCTATTGCGCGACAACACGAAACGAGCTGTCCTTGTTTGCACTTTTTCGATGTCCTCTGTCAGTCCTACCTGGTAAGGATCCCACACCACGCAGAAATATTCCAACAGATGACGGATAAGTGTAATGTAGGCTGTGTCTTTAGTGCGTTTGTCGCATCTTCCAAGTGTCCTGCCAACAAAGCACAGTCTTTGTTTCGCCTTCCTCACAATATTATCTATGTGGTCTTTCCAATTTAAGTTGCTCGTAACTGTAATTCCTATGTATTTGGTTGAATTGACAAGACCCACAATTTATCGGATTTCTTTTAGTACCCATGTGGATGACCTCGCACTTTTCTTTGTTTGGTGCTAATTGCCACTTTTCGCACCATACAGAAATTCTCACTACATCATTTTGTAATTGGAATTGATCGTCTGATGATCTTACTAGACATAAAATTACAGTGTCATCTGTAAACAAACTAAGAGGGCTGCTCAGATTATCACCTAGATCATTTATGTAAATCAGAAACAGCAGAGGGCCAATGACACTACCTTGCGGAATGCCAGATATCACTTTAGTTCTACTCGATGATTTACCGTCTATCATTACGAACTGTGACCTCTCTGAGAGGAAATCTCGAATCCAGTCACAACTGAGACGATACTCCATATGTATGCAATTTGATTAATAGTCGCTTGTGAGGAACGGTATCAGAAGCCTTCTGGAAATCTAGGAATATGGAATCGAGCTGAGATCCCTTGTCGACAGCACTCATTACTTCATGGCAATAAAGAGCTAGCTGTGTTGCACAAGAACGATATTTTCTGAATCCGTGTTGGATATGTATCAATAAGTCATTTTCTTCACGGTGATTCATAATGTTCGAGTACAGTATATGCTCCAAAATCCTACTGCAAATTGAGTTCAGTGATATGTGTCTGTAGTTCAATGGGTTACTCCTATTTCCTTTCTTGAATATTGGTTTGATCTGTGCTACTTTCCAGTCTTTAGGAACAGACCTTTCGTCAAGTGAGCGGTTGTATATGATTGCTAAGATATGCGCTATTTTGTGTCTGCTTACTCTGAAAGCAACCTGATTGTTATACCATCCGGACCGGAAGACTTACCTTTCTTAAGTGATTTGAGTTGTTTCGCAACATCTAAGATATCTACTTTTATGTCACTCATGCTAACAGCTGTTCCCGTTTAGAATTCTGGAATATTTACTTCGTCTTCTTTCGTCAAGGAATTACTGAAAAATCTATTTAGTAACTCCGCTTTAGTGGCACCATCACCGGTAACATTTCCAACGCTATCTCGCAGTGACGCTATTGAATGTTTCTTGCCACTAGTGTACTTTACATACAACCGGAATCTCTTTGGGTTTTCTACCATATTTTGAGACAATGTTTCACTGTGGAAACTATTAAAAGCATCCTTGGGTAATAGAAGAAATATTGAATTTAATTGATGAAAGGAGAAAATATAAAAATGCAGTAAATGAAGCAGGCAAAAAGGAATACAAACGACTCAAAAATGAGATCGACAGGAAGTGCAAAATGGCTAAGCAGGGATGGCTAGAAAAATGGTTCAAATTGCTCTGAGCACTATGGGACTCAACTGCTGTGGTTATCAGTCCCCTATAACTTAGAACTACTTAAACCTAACTAACCTAAGGACAGCACACACATCCATGCCCGAGGCAGGATTCGAACCTGCGACCGTAGCAGTCGCACTGTTCCGGACTGCGCGCCTAGATCCGCGAGACCACCGCGGCCGGCGGATGGCTAGAGGACAAATGTAAAGATGTAGAGGCTTATCTCACTAGGGGTAAGATAGATACTGCCTCCAGGAAAATTAAAGAGATCTTTGGAGATTGGAGAACCACTTGTATGAATATCAAGAGCTCAGATGGAAACCCAGTTCTAAGCAAAGAAGGGAAAGCAGAAAGGTGGAAGGAGTATATAGAGGGTCTATACAAGGGCGATGTACTTGAGGACAATATTATGGAAATGGAAGAGGATGTAGATGAAGATGAAATGGGAGATATGATACTGCGTGAAGAGTTTGTCAGAGCACTGAGAGACCTGAGTCGAAACAAGGCCCCCGGAGTAGACAACATTCCATTAGAACTACTGACAGTCTTGGGAGAGCCAGTCCTGACAAAACTCTACCATCTGCTGAGCCAGATGTATGAGACAGGCGAAATACCCTCAGACTTCAAGAAAAATATAATAATTCCAATCCCAAAGAAAGAAGGTGTTGGCAGATGTGAAAATTACCGAACTATCAGTTTAATAAGTCACAGCTGCAAAATACTAACGCGAATTCTTTACAGACGAATGGAAAAACTGATAGAAGCCGACCTCGGGGAAGATCAGTTTGGATTCCGTAGAAATGTTGGAACACGTGAGGCAATACTCACCCTACGACTTATCTTAGAAGAAAGATTAAGGAAAGACATATCTACGTTTCTAGCATTTGTAGACTTAGAGAAAGCTTTTGACAATGTTGATTGGAGTACTCTCTTTCAAATTCGGAATGTGGCAGGGGTACAATACAGAGAGCGAAAGGCTATTTACAATTTGTACAGAAAGCACATGGCAGTTATACGAGTCGAGGGGTATGAAAGGGAAGCAGTGGTTGGGAAGGGAGTGAGACAGGGCTGTAGCCTATCCCCGATGCTGTTCAATCTGTATATAGAGCAAACAATAAAGGAAACACAAGAAAAGTTCGGAGTAGGTATTAAAATCCATGGAGAAGAAATAAAAATCTTGAGGTTCGCCGATGACATTGTAATTCTGTCAGAGACAGCAAAGGACTTGGAAGAGCAGTTGAACGGAATGGATAGTGTCTTCAAAGGAGGATATTAGATGAACATCAACAAAAGCAAAACGAGGATAATGGAATGTAGTCGAATTAAGTCGAGTGATGCTGAGGGAGTTAGATTAGGAAATGAGGCACTTAAAGTAGTAAAGGAGTTTTGCTATTTGGGGAGCAAAATAATTAATGATGGTCGAAGTAGAGAGGATATAAAATGTAGACTGACAATGGCAAGGAAAGCGTTTCTGAAGAAGAGGAATTTGTTAACATCGAGTATAGATTTAAATGTCAGGAATTCGTTTCTGATAGTATTTGTATGGAGTGTAGCCATGTACGGAAGTGAAACGTAGACGATAAATAGTTTAGACAGGAAGAGAATAGAAGCTTTCGAAATGTGGTGCTACAGAAGAATGCTTAAGATTAGATGGGTAGATCACATAACTAACGAGGAGGTATTGAATAGAATTGGGGAGAAGAGGAGCTTGTGGCACAACTTGACTAGAAGTAGGGATCGGTTGCTAGGACATGTTCTGAGACATCGATGGATCACCAATTTAGTATTGGAGGGCAGCGTGTAGGGTAAAAATCGTAGAGGGAGACCAAGAGATGAATACACTAAGCAGGTTCAGAAGGATGTAGGCTGCAGTAGGTACTGGGAGATGAAGAAGCTTGCACAGGATAGAGCAGCATGGAGAGCTGCATCAAACCAGTCTCAGGACTGAAGACCATAACAACAACAACAACATGTCATATGATCATGTGCTGTGTGCTCTTCCTTCGGTTCTACAAGTTTCGACAGCGCTACAAAGGTTCCTAGTGAAAGTTTAATAAATTGTTCGCAGGTTATAAATAACGTTTTCGATAACGGCCTGTTTTAAGAAGGCAAACCATAACATTCCATGTCTAATGCCACTCATAGTTACGTACGGAGCTTGTCGTGTGTGCCTCCAACAAACTATCGTAGTTGGAAACTACTGTGTTCCCGTTTTTAGCTTAACAATGATTTGAGTATGAACTTAACAGTGTCCAACCTAGCGTGACAAATAACGATGTTCACCCGGCTTATGTTCGAAAGACTAACTCTGGCAGCTATTCAAATGAAAAAAAATACCGATTAAGGAATTTTATAGAATTAAAAAACTTGAAAGTGTGCTACTTGTATGTTGGGCATGATCGGACTTCTATAAACGAAGTCATAGTTGAAATAAATTAAACTTGGTTGTATAATGCAGTGGTCTCAGCATAAAGACGAGTACGTATTCACAGAGTGGGAGGCAGAATAAAACAAACATGTGTGACATACACTGAACAATTGTGCCATGATTTTTTTAATGTTTTAATCTTTTCATTGTGATACTTGGAAAATGGCCGAAGGCCGAAATCATGATTGTACAGTAGAATAAACGATATATAAATTGCGGAAATTTCATCTAAAAGATATTACATGACTGTGTCCCCAAACCATGTTATAATTATCTGTAAGCTATCTTCCTTGAACCCTGTTATCCTCTTTCTACTAAGTTTAATATTTAATTGCTACCCTAAACTGAAATATCATGCCCGGGAAGGCTGGGGCGCTAGACATGAGAGTTATTTTTGACATGTCTATTGATATTATCGAATTACATTATCCGCTGTCTTGTTGTATACATTTACGTGATTACTATGCTATTCACAATAAAGTGTCTGGCAGAGGGTTCAATGAAGCACCTTCAAGCTGTCTCTCTACAGTTCCACTCTTGAACGGCGCGTGGGAAAAACGAACACTAAAATTTTTCTGTGCGGGCCCTGATTTCTCTTATTTTATCGTGATGATCATTTCTCCCTATGTAGGTGGGTGCCAACAGAACATTTTCGCAATCGGAGGAGAAAGCTGATGATTTAAATTTCATGAAAAGATACCGTCGCTACGGAAAACGCTTTTGTTTTAATGATTGCCACTCCAATTCTAACTCCTCAAACACGCTGTGTACATAATTTTCTGCCATGATGTTAAGGTGAGTGTTGTGCTGACAACCAGCTTCCTTTGTTGCAAAAGCATCAAGTAACATGAACAATAAGGGTGCAAATCACGATTTCCTTTCCTTTGTCGGTACTATAAAAAGGTATGTTTGACGGGCTCCTCAGTATTAACTGCTATCCATGCTGTACAATCATCTGTACAACTCAGTAATACCTACTGAGGGGATGACCTCTACAAACAAACTGTAATGTGATCTGTTATGCAAACGTCACCACGAATGTTATTTGGATTATTGTGCCTATGAGCAGGAACAGCAACGTGCGGTATTGTCGCAGTCAGCTAGAATTAAATAATCTTGTTCGTGCTTATAACGCTTGAATCATCGCTTCGAAATATCTTTGAGCTAAATGTCAGTTACAGTTTTTTGTGACCTCATCTTAGCAGCTCTGTCGTATTCTGTTCAGTCTGATGCAACAGTGTACTCTGCTTTCAAAAATTAAAGACTGCACATGTTTAACTGTTTTACGCACCTTTAAGTCAAATTACGGTGTTTCGAAAAAGTAACCATTTAATAGTGTTGCGCACAATGAATGTGGGTTTAATTTGTTGCTAACCGTGTTTCAGCAATCACCCTTTTATTCCGGAGCATCTTTGTAGTTAAAATATTGTCCGACAGTAAATAATCAATATTAATAATAAAATAAGAAATTTGAACAGAATATTAATATAAAGAAGATGCTAATACATTTCTTGATCTGAATGAGACGAATGCCATGAAACAAAGTTAGCAGATCTGGAGGAAGTGGTAGACGAACAGCTAATAAATTTTTCAGTGAAATTTTTCACTCTGAGCGGAGTGTATGCTGATTGGAAACTTTCTGAACCTTAATACTGTATGCCAGATGGGAACCCAAACCTGGAATGGTTGCATAAGGCAAATGATATTTTTTATTCTATCGATAGAAATCTGTTCACAGAAAATACTGCAGCCAAACCAATGTTTATTGTCAGTCTGATTTTTAGTTCGTTTAGCTACATCGCATTTTAGTAAGCCTCCATATGCATTTGAAACTGTGTATTTCTTCCCATAATCGCATTGTCGAACATACATCTGCACCTACATTCCACACAATCGAAATACTGAACATACACTGTGTGATCAAAAGAATCCGGACAGCCCCTAAAACATGCGTTTTTCTTATTAGGTGGATTATGCTGCCACCTACTGCCAGGTACTACCTATGAGCGACCTCAGTAGTCATTAGAAATCGTGAGAGAGCAGAACGGGGCGCTCCGCGGAGATCACTGACTTCAAGCATGGGTAGGTGATTGGGTGACACTTATGTCATACGTCTGTGCGCGAGATTTCAAACATACCTAGATTGACTTTCTCCGATGTGACAGTGAAGTGGAAACTTGAAGGGTCACGTACAGCACAAAAGCGTACATGCCGACCTCGTCTGTTGACTGACAGAGACCGCTGACAGTTGAAGAGGGTTGTAATGTGTAATAGGCAGACATCTATCCAGACCATCACGCAGGAATTCCAAATTGCACCAGTATCCACTGGAAGTAATATAACAGTTAGGTGGGAGGTGAGGAAACTTAGATTTCATGGTCGAGCGGCTGTTCATAAGCCACACATCAAGTCGGTAAATGCCAAACGACGCCTCGCTTGGTGTAAGGAGCGAAAACATTGCACGATTGGAGTGGAAAAACGTTTTGTGGACTGAAGAATCACGTTACACAATGTGGCGATCCGATCGCAGTGTAGTGATATGGCGAATGGCCTGAGAACGCCATCTGCCAGTGCCAACAGGAAAATTTGGAGGCGATGGTGTTATGGTGTCGTTGTGTTTTTCACGGAGGGGTCTTGCACCCCATTGTCGTTTTGAGTGGCACCATCACAGCACAGGCCCACATTGATGTTTTAAACACCTTCTTACTTCCCACTGCTGAAGAGCAAATCGGAGATGGCGATTGTATCTTTCAACACGATCGAACACCTGTTCACAATGCACGGCCTGTGGCTGGGTGGTTATACGACAATAACGTCAGTGTAATGGACTGGCCTGCTCGGAGTACTGGCCTGAATCCTACAGAACTCCTTTGGGATGTTTTGGAACGCCGACCTCGTGCCAGGCCTCACCCATCGACATCGATACCTCTCCTCAGTGCAGTAATCCATGAAGAATGGCCTGCCATTCCCCTGATTAAACATATGCTTGCGAGAATAGAAGCTGTCGTCGAGACAGCCAATACCATATTGAATTCTAGCATTACCGATGGTGGGCGCCACGAACTTATAAGTCATTTTCAGCCAGATTTCCGGATACTTTCGATCACATAGTGTACATCTACATAAGTACTCCACAAGCTCCTTAAGCTGTGTGGTGGAGGGTACTTTTGGTACCACTATCTGTTCCCACATTCCCTGTTCCATTCACGAAGTACGCATGGAAAGACTCATTGTCGATACTTTTCCCTATTGTTTCTAATTTCTCGTATTTTCTCTTTGAGATCGTTTCGGGAGAGGTATTCGTTGTGAGAGGGGTGAAATAATATGTTATCTGGCTGTTCCAGGAACGCACTCTCTCCAAATTTCAATAGTAAACCTCTTCGTATTGCAGAACGCTTCTCTCTCGTAGTGTCGGCCAGTGGAAGCTTTAGAGCGATCCGAAACGCCTTCCCTTAATCCAACTTGCTTTGGATCCCATACTGATGAGAAATGCTCAAGAACTGGTCAAATAATCATTTCTGCAAGCCACGTCTTTCGTGGATGAATTACATTTACTAAAGTTTTTTCCAATGAATCTCAGCCCTACACATGCTGTTCCTACTACTTTACATGGCCATTCCACTTTGCGTCGCTCTGGATGGTCACGACAAGGTATTTTACGTTACCTACTGTCACCAACTATTAGTCACCAACAACATAATCATACAGCGCTGGATCTCCTTGTCTGTTTATCCCAAATAAGTTTTCTTTAATTGCCTTCAAGGTCAATTGCCAATATCAGCAATAACATCGATCCTCCGCAGGTTTTCTTACATTTGCTGCACTTTTCCAGCCTTGCTGCGCCCAAATAGTCTACCACATCATGTAAAAGCAGCCTTATGGAGCTTCCAGTCACTATACAGGACGACCCTTTCAAACCTTCCACGTTTACAAGGCAAGTCAAAACCTAGCAGACAAACAATAGCTGAACAAATAGAAAATGAGCGTAATGAGAGAAGCGTTCAGTGACTTTGAAAGTAAAATTTTGTCAACCAATCTGACTAAAAACCCTAAGAGATTTTGGTCTTACGTAAAATCAGTAGGCGGTTCGAAATCATCCATCGGCTCACTCAGTGACTACACAGGCACAAAACGAATAACAGTGAGAATGCCGAAATACTGAATTCGATTTTCCGAAATTATTTCCTTGCGGAAGATCGTATTATGGTCCTTCCTTACAATCATAGCACGAATGTCGAAATGACAGATACAGAAATAACCTATCGCAGAATAGAAAGGCAACTACAGTTGCTTAGTAGTGGAAAGGTACTGGACCGGAAGAACTACGTGTAAGATTATACGAAGATTATGCCCTTTCTTTGCTCCAGCGAACTGCAATGAACTGCTGCTACAGAGCAAGCAAGTTATTTCAACTTGCTTGCTCTGTAGCAGCAGTTAATTGCAGTTCGCTGGAGCAAAGAAGGGCACCTAGCAACTGGAAAAATGCACATATCTTTCTTGTTTCCAAGAAGGGTCATAGGACAGTACACATAATTACACTTCTACATCATTGACGTCACTCAGTTGTAGAATTATGGAACATGTTTTATGCTCACGAATTATGACGTTCGTGGTGCACGGAAATCTCCTGCATAAAAATCAAGATGTATTCCTTAAACAGAGATTTTGCGTAACTCAGCTCGATCTGTTCCCTCCATGGGGTCCACAGAACTGTAGACATCGGCACTCAGATTGATTCCGTTCGGAAACGTTGTGGAGGCCGTTTAGTGGAACAATGCGAGGTTATCGAGAATCTAACCAGATTATTGACTGGATTGAAGACTTCTTTGCAGACAAAACTCTACACTTCGCTCTTAACGGTACGAAGTCCACCGATGTAAAGGGAACTTCCGTAGGACTTCAAGGAAGTGTGATAGGGTAATTGCTGTTTACAATGTATATAAATGATACAATAGAATGTATTGTAAGCTCTTTAAGGCTGTCGGAGATGAAGCATTTGTCTATAACAAAGCAGCAACGTCAGAAGACATTCTCGATTTGCAGAATGACCAGCAGTCGATTGAAGAATGATGAAGGTTCTGGCAGTTGACCCTCAACATAAATAAATCTAACACATTTCGCATACATAGGAAACACATCCACTAGTGTACAACCACACTATTGCTAGCAAATTACGGGAAACAGCAACTACGCCAAAATATCCAGGAGTAACTATCAAGAGCCACCTTACGTAGACTGACCACATAAGGAAATAATAAGGAAAGCAGATGCCAGACTGAGATTCATAGGAAGAATCTTAAGGAAGTACTAATCATCCACAAAAGAATTGGTTTACAAGGCACTTGTTCGACTGATTCTTCAGTATTGTTGATCAGTCGGGTGACCTTTTCCAGGTAGTACTGATAGAAGAGATAGAGAAGATCGAAGGAAGAGCGGCGCGTTTCGTCACAGGATCGTTTAGTCGACGCGAGAGCGTTTCAGAGATGCTCAACAAACTCCAGAGGCAGACGCTACCGGAGAGGCATCGTGCATCACAGAGAGGTTCACCATTGAAATGTCAAGACAGTACTTTTCGGAATAGTCGTAAGACATATTACTTACTTCCACATACAGATCGCGAAACGACCACAATGAGAAAATTCGAGAAAGCGGAGCTAATACAGTGGCTTACCGACATTGATTTCTCCCACGCACCATTCGCGAGTGGAACAGGTAAGAGGGCATCAGTTCGTGATACCAAACGTACTCAACCCCACATGTCGTCAGGTGGCTTGCTGAGTACTGATGTAGATGTAAATGCAGCCCCAGAAAAGAACAACTACAGTAGATTTGATATTGAAATTGCACCGTATGATAGAGCATCTCGACGAATTTACATACCTGCGTGAGACGTGACAAATACTGTCGCCAGAGTGCAGCATGATCGCATGTAGTGAAAATGGCGACTCCACAGTAGCACGAGCAAGCAGTAGTGTGGTTTGCAGAAATAAAATGCTGTGTTCATCAAAACAAGTGATCAGTTCCTAGTGCTGTGGAGTGTGGAAAACAAATGGTCTAATGAGAAGCGCAAGAAGAAGAACAACGACAAAAATGGAACAAAAACACATCATGTAGCACATCATCCACAGAACCTGCCACTGAAGATGGCTTGCGAAGAATACAGGTGAAACGCGTATGACATGAAAATTGTGTTTCATTCAGTTGTAATTAGACGGCACAAAAGTAAAAATTATCGACGTACCGTATTATTACACCCAACAGAGATAGAGAGAACTCCGAAAGTTGAAAATGCTACATTGCAAGAAACTGAATACAGAATCGATTTTCTTTGTACTATAAATGGTTCTCAAGTAGAGGTATGCCTATGATTATTAAATAAATTCTGCATGATGCTCTAGCATATGGTACAATTTCATTGTCATATATACTGTAGGTTTTCCATGAGCCTTTGAAATGTGGGAATTTTGAAAGAGACGCCCTGTACATATTGTGAACAAAAATGGTCCTATTACACTTCCTTGGGGGTTTGCTTCTCATCCGTCGATTTAGTTCGTTGAAGAGTGAAGTGTTCAGTTCTGTGTACAAGGGAGTCTTGAAACCGATCACAGATCTAATCAGATACGCTGTAAACTCGTGTTTTCGTCATTAAATGGGTAGTGCAGAACTCTATCGAGTGGCTTCTGAAGTGAAGGAACACGACATCAACTTTGGGGCAGATGTTTATGGTGTTCTGTATGTCATTCAAAAACAGCTGACTTTCGCAAAAGCTCTATTTGCGGAATCAATGCTGACTTTTAAAGAGAAGAATTGGGTTCTCCAAAACCATCTTAATAAGTGAGCATGAAACAAGTCGCACAGTAATACAGCAGCTCGATTCCAGCAATATGGCCCTATAATTATGTGCGTTGGCTCTACTATACGTCCTGAAAACGAGGTTGAGCTTCAGTTTTTTTTTCAGGTTGGTACTTCTCCTTCGTTACTGCAGCGACCTACGATAAACTAGTGCTCAAGTGGAGCAAGTTCTTTCGCATAATCTGTTTAGAATCTGACAGTATCTCGCCAGCTTCGGATACCATTCCACTATTAAAGTCATTGTACTTTTTTTTATTTCGTGGTCTTGATACATGTCATTTCAGCGTTTTTTTCGATGAATGAAAGGAGGTACCATGTTACAATCTTCCACCGGGAAGCAGAAACGGGGTATCTAATTCTACACGTTGGTTTTCTCTGTGACACCTTCCATTTCAGAGCCAGTATGGGCACTAAACGACTGAGTAGATAACTTTGTTTGACTTAATGACTTTACATATGACCTGAACTACTGAGGCAGTTTAATCAGATCGACTGGAAAATTTTACTCCCAAATTAATCGATCGCTGCTCTTCTTACTCGGGTTTTCGCTTCGTCTTTCAGTTGTTTGTATGATAGGTTTCGAGTCCACTTAAATCAGAGATGAAACTCTTTAAGATCGTAAAAACGTTTCTTTTCGGGATCTGACATGCCCCACAATGACTTCCTTTCCTCTTCCAGCCACTCCATCTCAGATAATCACTTGCACTGTACCTTCTTAATCATTTATTTGGTGTAGTACAATACCTACGTTACACGCTGTTTTTACGCTCCACACCTCCCTCTAGTACTGCGAAAGTTATTCCTGATCTATTAAAAGGTCCTAACATCCTGTCCTTTCTTGTTTTCAGTGTCATCCACATATCTCTTTCTGTAACAATTCTGCGGAGAGAGTGTCCATTTCTTACCAGTTCAGCTAATTTTCAGCACCCTGTACGACATCTCTAACACTTATATTCTCTACTTCTCCCTTACCCCCACAGAAAATGATTTACTTCCACACAACGCTTTGCTCCAGATGTACATTCTCAGAAATTTCTTTCTACAGTTGAGGCCAATGTTTGAAGCTAGTAGTCTTCTTTTAGTCAGGGACTCACTCTTTGTCTGAGATAGTCTGCTTATTATGTCTGCTGCGTCCGATATGTGTTATTTTGTTTCGAAAGTTGCAGAATTCCGTCGCTCCGCATCAATCCTGTACCCAAGTTTTACCTTATGTTTATCACTAAAGTAATTATTGCTACTCCTTCTTATTTCCCTCTTTCTTCGGTTTATTGTCAGTCTGTATTCTGTGCTCATTGGACAGTTCATTCCACTCAGTATGCCCTGCAGTTCTTCGATGCTTTTTCTGAGGATTGCAACGTCATCAGTGAATCTTGTCATTGATTTTTTTTTCGTACTGTATTTTAATACCACCTCTGAACCATCGTTTGCTTCCGCCATTACTCTTTCGTTCCACAGACTGAACAGTTTCCAGAAAGAGATTTTCACTCTGCATCGGAGTGTGCGCTGATATGAAACTTCCTGGCAGATCAAAACTGTGTGCCGGAACCAAACTCGAACTCGGGACCTTTGCCTTCCGCGGGCACGTGTTCTACCAACTGAGCTACCCAAGCACGACTCACAACACGTCCTCAAAGCTTTACTCCTGCCAGTACCTCGTCTCCTACTTTCCAAATTTCACAGAAGCTCTTCTGCGAACTTTGCAGAACTAACACTCCTGGAAGAAAGGATATTGCGGAGACGTGGCTTAGCCACAGCCTGGGGGATGTTTCTAGAATGAGATTTTCACTCTGAACTCTGGCAGGAGTAAAGCTGTGAGGACGGGTCGTGCGTCGTGGTTGGGTAGCTCATTTGGTAGAGCACTTGCCCGAGAAAGGCAAAGGCCTCGAGTTCGAGTCTCGGTCCGGCACACAGTTTTGATCTGCCAGGAAGTTTCATATTTGCGCACACTCCGCTGCAGAGTGAAAACCTCATTCTGGAAACATCCCCTAGGCTGTGGCAACCCATGTCTCCGCCATATCCTTTCTTCCAGGAGTGCTAGTTCTGCAAGGTTCACAGAAGAGCTTCTGTGAAATTTGGAAGGTGGGAGACGAGGTACTGGCAGGAGTAAAGCTGTGAGGACGCCTCATGCGTCCTGCTTGGGTAGTTCAGCTGGTAGAGCATTTGCCCGCGAAAGGCACAGGTACCGAGTTCGAGTCTCGGTCCGGCACACAGTTTTGGTCTGCCACGAAGTTTCAGACTGAACAGTATCGGAAAAACAGTCGATCACTTTTTTACACCATCTTCAATCCGAGTACTGCTTTCTTAGTGAGCCATTGTTGTTGTTCTTTGTTGATTCTTGCACATATTGTATATAACCTAATTAACTAATTTTCCCTATAGCTTATACTTTTTTAACATCTTCGACCATTTCTACATCGTCGAACGCTTTTTCTAGGTCCGCAAACCAGTGTTTTGATTTTTCGTAAGTCTTGATTCCATAGCCAAGTGCAACGGCAGAGCTGCCTCTCTGGTGCCATTACCAGTGTTAGTTAGCGTCTGAAAATCAGTAAGTGCCGTTATGGAGCAAGCAGTAAACGTTGAGGGTTTTTCCCGCTGTTGGAATCACGGCAGTACTCATACAGCACAGCGGTAGACCTAGCGACTAGCAGAGGCCTAGCAAAGCGACCAGCACCGTCTCTGGAGACAGTGTTCTTCCGCATTTCAGCAGCCCTTCTTTCGCCCCATTTAGGAAGAAACGGGAGCAAAATAAAAGTTTAAGCGACACGGACCTGCATGAGAGACGCAAAATCAATTCAGGTTCCAATTTTCCGCGTTCACCCCTAGCCGGCGCTCTCGCTAAATGGACTAGCGGGGCAAGGTCGGCGCAAGCCGTCGCCCAAACTTAAAAACTGTCGGCGCGCCCTGGCGAAGCGCCGTGTAACAAATTTAGCCGCCGTCTTCTCCTCCCACTGTTCTACGTGCGTTGGGCCGGAGTAGCAGGGGGACCCCATAACCACCCGCGCTGAATTACTTCCCAGCAATTTCTCCGGATTGGAACTTAATGTTATTTCGAGCGGCGCAACTGGCGCGGAAGTGGCGGCGCTGCCCCTCCCCACCGACTCCCACCGCCCTCGCCGCCCACGCACCTCCTCCTGGTGGGCGGGCGCTCCTCCGCTGTCACCGGCGTGCTGCGAAACGTCCTCCAGACACCTGCTATAGGAGAAAACTTACTCTTAAAAAACAAGCCCACTCAGCAATAGAAAACACGTCGTCAACCCTAAAAGCTAAAATATTCAGTGTTCTTAGGCTTCATTACCGCATTAGCCCGCTGTTTGGGTTCGAGATACAGATCCTCATAACAATTTTGAGGTAGAACTCCATGGACGTATCGATATGGCCGATCCCAAAGACAACTATTACTTGGAGCAGTAACATTTTATCGAAACGTAGGATGTATAAGTGTGGCTCAGTGGCTGATTGGTGAGTTCAGGCATGCATGCTTTAGGCCACTGATTGGGTTCGAGATACGGTCGTCATAACAAGTTTGAGGTAAAAACTCCATGGAAGTATCGATATGGCCAATGCCAAAGACAGCTACTTCTTGGAGCAGTAATGTTTTATCGGAACGTGGAATGTATAAGTGTGGCTCAGTGGCTCATTGGTGAGTTAATGGAAGCGTGTTTAAAAAATAAAAGAGAAAACGAAATTGCTTGATTGCTACACATATGCGCAATACTCACAGGAGCTGTATTTAGTTAAAAAAAAAAAAACATTTTAATGAACGTACAACATGGCAGATTTTAGATACAAAAAGCACCTCTTAAAATATCTAATTTTATATTATGCTATGTGACAAAAAAGCTCTCTGAATTAAATTCCCTTTCATCGCTGCTGCGTACAGTTTTAATAATCATTTTTGCCTTTATTAATCCTCCATGAAACATTGCAATTACAACTAGCCGATGAAGATCTGGAGGGTGTAAGAAAGGGCATCAAAGGAAGAGTTAAAAAGTGAAAAAATGTAAAAATAAAAATAAAAAGAGACAAGAAGGAAAAAGTGGTGAAGTGCCAGGTCACGGTTCCAAAATTCTTGCATTCTAATACCCGTCTGTTCTAGGACTTATTTGTCATTGCCAATATTTGTGAATGCGTAAAAATTCCAGTTACACCGTGGCTCTGAATCCACGTTAAACTCTAGGTCCCCCTCTAACTGGCTGGACGAGTCAGCTCTAAGCTCGTAGGAAGGCAACAACACACCACCTGTAACAGAATTATGACTATTAAGGTGGTGTGGTGTTCAAATCAACCTTGAAGTTGATTTCAGCTTCGCGTCTTTTATTGGTACTGAGAAATTCTCTGACAAAAAAAAAAGACTTGCCTGTAGCCAAATTCGCATAAATACCTCTTTATTTTCAGCAACCGGTGACAGACTTTGCTGTCATCTTCTGGTCTTCAAAGATGTTTGTTAAAAACGTGTTCATTGTGAATTATAACCTCATGACAAGCTGTCGTATTAGTGGATAAAAGGTAGCACGCTATACATTGATTTGTCAGAAAAACTATGATTAACAATAAGAATTAAAACTATTTATAGTAGTAAGTAAAGCATATGAACTTTTCATTATCCTAGCAAACAAAATTGTAAAAGACATCGTTACAGTGACCACTGAAGAGGCTTTATAATGAAGCAAAACGCTTCTCGTCTTAATAAGGCATTTATTAAAGTTGCAAAAGACGATAATTAACATATACAACTTGTATATCTGCAGCTGAACAAAGAAGTGGCTGAAAACAAAGGACACAACATGTATGGAAATAGAAAACGTATAATCAAAAAGCAAACTGTGCATATGGCCATGTACCTATATGTAGCGCTCGCAGATGATTGTTAAATCCTAAAATCACAATATACAGTCGAATGGTTATTAGCACATACGTTTACGTTGACATGTTCCATTCATGTATGATCCACCATATATGGCGTACGTGGCACAATTCAATGAATGGAACTTGTCAGCTAACGTAAACGTATGTGCCAATGTGCATTTGACTGTATAATTTAATTATAAGACTTAACAATGACCTGTGAGAGCTGCGTATACGGACATGGCCATGTGCACGAACCTGTTCTTGATTGTCAAGTTTTATTTCTGACAAATCTTTGTACAGAGTGGAACAAATAAACGTGGCCAGGAGAACAAAGTTGCAGGGTACGAAGAAACACAGCAGAGGAATGAAAATACAGTACTAAACTGACAGTAGCAGATGTTGATAGACTATTGGCACTTTTGGGCCCTGGTCAGCAAGTTGATGAAGGCAGAACGAAACTGGACTGCTGGATTTGATGCAGTCTTATACGAGATTGTGAGCAGAAGAAGAGGGGAAAGGAATATGTTTAAAACACTGACAAGAAGGAGGGACAGGACGATAGAACATCTGTCAAGACCTCAGGGAATAACATCTATGGTACTAGAGGGAGCTCTAGAGGATAAAAACGGCAGAGGAAGAAAGAGATTGGTTCAAATGGCTCTGAGCACTATGGGACTTAACATCTTAGGTCATCAGTCCCCTAGAACGTAGAACTACTTAAACCTAATTAACCTAAAGACATCATACACATCCATGCCCGAGGCACGATTCGAACCTGCGACCGTAGCAGTCCCGCGGTTCTGGACTGCAGCGCCTAGAACCGCACGGCCACCGCGGCCGGCGAAGAAAGAGATTGGAACAAAAAATGGTTCAAATGGCTCTGAGCACTATGGGACTAAACTTCTGAGGTCATCAGTCCCCTAGAACTTAGAACTAACCAAACCTAACTAACCTAAGGACATCACACACATCCATGCCCGAGGCAGGATTCGAACCTGCGATCATAGCGGTCGCGCGGTTCCAGACTGTAGAGATTGGAACACATGCAGCAAATAATTGAAGACGTAGGTTGCAGTTAATACTCTAGGAGATGAATACATGGCGGGCCGCATGACTTAAAAAAAGAAAAAGGCGCTTCTGGAAACTAAATCCTGCAAAATGACGGTAGTGCATCCACTGCCCAGTTTAGATATTGCTGGTGGAAGCTGCAGTTCACTGTGGCAGTCTGTGCGTGACAGAGGATTTCATCTTAAAATTCTCTTTTCTGATGAAGCATTGCTGCATTTATCAGGATAACTGAATTCGCAAACAATCGACTTTGGATTTCCGTAAGTAATCATCGGTTGCGTCAAGTGCCGCTGCATGGCATGAAAACAGTAGTCTTGTGTATTGTCTTTAAAGCAAACACGAATTATTGGACCGATGCTTTGTCATTAAACCCTAACTTCTGATAAGGACGTGACTCATATCTAGCAACCTTTTTTTTTTCAGAGAACTAAGAATTGAAGAAAAGACCTACCTTTGTTTCGTGCAGGGCAGTGCAAGTGTACAAGTCGCCAACACGTCTATAACAGTGTTACAAAGACAGTGGTCAACAAAAACACCTGTCACAGAAGCAATGACCGTATGTGATCTCATACTCCTACGTTAATGCGAACGCGGCCGCCCTCCGCGGTACTGGTTCCCGCACAGTCAAGAACACAGCAACGTAGTACGGGATGTTAGTTACGTGCCATTCTTATAACAAAAAATAAGATTATTTTCGTATACCATAATTTAATCCAGGCTTTCTACAACGCATATTAATATCATTTATCTCAGAAGGGACTTTCTCGTCAAGATATTTGAAAACATGTTATGAAAGAGATTACAAGATTACAGGCCACTATACAAAACGAGCCCTCATCAGTACGGGTTTGAAAAAGGCAAATCAATTGAAGACCTAGTAAATAAGGCCCTCTCGCTAGCAACAGACACTCATTGTACCTACGCTCTAACGATAATGATCGATATTACTGGCGCTTTCGATAACCTATCGTGACCGTCTTTTTTTGATCACCTTAGGGAGTTGAAGTGTTCAGAGGCGCTGTACAACTGCCTGGAAGACTAATGCTGTGGCAGACACGCGTATTTAATAAGCCTAAGAATGGCAATAACGAAATCATAGACAAAAGGCTGTCCATAGGGATGAGTGCATGGTCCAGAGTTTTGGGCTGTACCACTGCAGCCCACAGTATAGAAGTTACAGGACGGCGGTAACGTAAGCTGAATGATAGCATCCGCTGACGACGTGTTCCTCATTGTAAGTCACAGGTGATCGATGGCATCGATTTCCGGCGATCTGAGTGGTCAAACCTTTCGCTCGAATTGTTCAGCGTGTTCAAGCCAGTCGCGAACAATTTTTTGGGGACATGAAGATCATGAATAAGCATTTCCAGTCAATGACTGGTTCAGCTGGACCAGAGGACCCAGTTCGTTCCATCAACAAAGGCCATAGCATTATGAAGCAACTACCAGCTTGCACAGAGCCATGTTGACAACTTGGATCCCTGGCTCGAATCTACCATCAGCTCTTGCTATCTGAAATCGAGACTCATTTGACCAGGTCACGGTTTTCGAGTCGTCTAGGGCGCAATCGATATGGCCACGAGCCAAGGAGAGGCGCTGCAGGCGATATCGTGCTGTTAGCAAAGGCACTATCGCCGGTCGTCTGTTGCCATAGTCCATTAACGCCAGATGTCTCCGCACTGTCCCAACGAATACGTTCGTCGTACGTCCCACATTGATTTCTGCGGTTGTTTCACTTAGTGTTGCTTGTCTGCTAGCACTGACAACACTATGCAAGGCCCCTGCTCTAGACTATTAAGCGAAGGCCGTGGGCCATTGTGTTATCCGTAGTGTGAGGTAATGCCTGACATTTGGTATTCTCTTGACACTACTTTCATGGGAATATTGAATTCCCTGACTGTTTCTGAAGTGGAATATCCAATGCGTGTAACTCGTACTACCATTCCGCTTTCAGCGTCTGTTAATTCCCGTCACGCGACCATAGTCACGTCTGAAACGGTTTCACATGTATCACCGAAATACAAACGATAGCTCCGCCAATGCATTGCCCTTTAATACCTTGCGTACGCGGTGATACCACCATCGACGTATGTGCATATTGCTATCCTATGACTTTTCTGTCACCTCAGTGTAAGATTCAGGCTAAATGCTAGAAGACTTTGAAGTAAGTGAAATAAAGTGAGTTGTTCATTTCAAGGGATGGACGCTACATCCGATAGTAGATATCGAAAAACAATGCATAGCGGCAAAGCGATGACGAAAGTTACGAGTAGAGGAATGGAGATATTGGTTATCCCGATTTTGAGATTCTTGAAGGTTGAAGTCTTAACTAGTCTTTTCTTTGACGTCGACGGTGATGATGATGTCACCATCATGATGGTGATGATATAACATTAGACATGAGCCCAAACCCCAAACCTATTAACCGAAGTGGACCTCCACCTCTGTATGTGCATCTGTTGAATGACAAGCGTAGCGCTATATTACAATTTTCAGGATTTTACATTATAGTTTTTAGTTTCACAATGCACGTCTTATATCTCACACTTCGCACAGCGTGAGATCCCGTCTCTGCCTCGGCGAGGTAGCCGGTCTAAAGACAACGTAGATCAGTATCAGCCACTTGCTGCATCACTATCCTGACTGATAGTTTCCAAGATAAGAGTGATTCCGTGATTCTTTTTCGTCACATTCTTCCCTGACACCGTATATACTGCTACTGTCAATTGATTTACATCAACTGCACAGCACTAATAAAATTATGATTGACTGAAGCTTATATGGCTAAGGGAAGTAGTAGTTGTCAGTGCCTCATTGCTCTCCGTAGGACTTTCTGTTGTCAGTATCCTGAGAGACGAATGGTCCTAATTGCGATGAAGACAGCAGTTACAGTGGTATTGCAGCTGATGAAGTCATGCAGAAAAACACACTCTCGTACGTGGACGCAGTTGCTGGATCAATAACACGACTAGCATCATCACCGCCCTGTACGTTAAACTAATCATTTTTATTATGGGTATTCAGTTCGTTCGGAGGTGAATGGAGGTCTTAACCATTCCGTAAATCATATTTATACGATTCGAAATTATCATAAAATAAGGAAAATTAAGTAATACTTTTTTTTAAATCCAGTTACATCACCAGTACAATTACCCTACGTCTCAAAAACAGTGACAAAATTATTAGTTTTCTCTCTGTTTCTGCCTTGATGGCGCATGCAGAGCCGTGCTGCAGTGTGACTCTTTACTGGCGCCCTGGGGATTCCGTTATTAGACTGGTGGATGCGGCCATTGGCACTGATTTCCCGGACGGCAGTGTAATGGAAATTTAGACCCATCCTGTTTCAGTGATTTACGGAACTTCCGCACAATGCTGCTGAGAGAAAATCAATATTGGTGTCATCCATTAAGATGAGTTATTGCAGCTGTAATCGCTTAAAATACTCGCAAGCGTCCTAATGGCGCGCACGTTGTATAAAATATTACATTAAAGCTCTGGTTTCATAGAGCGTGGTCACAGCTTACAACAAATAGTCGTGATCCAGTCATAGTCAGCAACGGAGGAGCAGTGTTGCACAGAAAACGTGTTGCAGTTAATAATGATAGCTGGTCGTTGGTATCTCAACGAGTGATTAGTATCCACAGAATCTTTATCCTCTATAAAAGCAACAACTTCATCTGCAAAAATGTTCTCGTAGTAAACGCCCATCGTGGTTGCTACTTTCCAGTTACCATTTTTGACCTCTTATAACACACTATGCTATGTAAACAGCTTTATTCAGTTATATGGGCTGGTCATGAACGCGAGTACTTAGCTAAACTATTTAGAGGTTTTCAGTGTTACAGCTCTGTCTGTTCTTACAATGCAGGTAGCGACCATTATACTTCAGTCATTATGATATAAAGAATAAATAGCGTTTTACAACACTCACAGGGACCATGACGCTACAAATGAAGATATACTGATTCATACAGAAGAGTACCGACTGTCTTTCTTCCCGGGTACAGTCTGCAAAGAGGACAGGAAAGGAGGAAAGTAATAATTGGTACATTATGTACTGTATGGTGGCTTTCGGCGTACAGTTGCAGATACAGTTGCTCAAGAAGCAAATTTACTTCAATGAACGATGTATTAATGGCCCTACAGTGGAAGAATAATTTTGAACATAGAAATTCAATGATAAGAACTATGAGATAATTTACAAGAAAAGGCGAATTATGCCAAACATAGGAACCGAAACAGCCTTTCGCGTGTTCTTACGTAATTATTTTTTCTGTAAATAAAAGAATAGGCAGATTTTAATCTCTCTGGACGTAGCTAAGTCATTTTTGAATCAAAACAAATAAGAGGCGAAACTTAGCTCGGAATTAATTGTGATACTGTGTGTAACGGGTATAAGTGCCGACATTTTTGTTGGTGACCGACGACAGTCTGTTGAACCATATTGCATTAGTATTTGCTTTATTTACAGACTAATAATTATAGCTACTAGGAGTAGTTTTTTTTAGGTGGGTTAGTATCTCCAAATATATGCGGCAAGACCAAACCAATTTTCTTTTTCCCCTGGGCTGCGTATTAGGTGTTGAAGTATCTATACTGCAATGTAGTCCACTTATTGGCGCAGTTATGATCGTATGGAAAACATTAGGTAGTAAATTATGTGATTTTTTTGTGAAGACTGATTGAT
This sequence comes from Schistocerca piceifrons, assembly GCF_021461385.2. NCBI lineage: Eukaryota > Metazoa > Arthropoda > Insecta > Orthoptera > Acrididae > Schistocerca > Schistocerca piceifrons. The sequence continues at coordinate 414,851,370 of NC_060139.1, read as the reverse complement.
GCGGAGAAAAAACAACCAGCACGTCGGTGTGTGTACGTATTGAGATACCAAACATAAAAACATCTGCACCTATACAGTACCTGTTACACACTATATAGCACAATATTATTTTGCCACAACCTTTTTCTAAGCGCATGCGTGCTGGAGATGTATCTAATTTTATCTTCTAATAGGATTATCGTACAAATAATCATAATTCCACCTTGTTACCTTGATCCCTATTACACTGTACATCCTGTTGTTAAATAGAAAGATACAAAATGAAACTCACGCGAAACTGCTACCAGCATCTCGTGCAAAAGTAATATAAACAAAAAATGATACTGTAACAAACTGAGCCACATGGATACTTTCAGTGTACAGATGCCACGTGGTCAGGAGCTCATGACGTGTTCAGTGGGAAGAGGTTATTCAGAAACGGCACTAAACTTTCATGGCCCGATTTACCTCCATGTGATTTTACCTGTGGAGTAAGCTGAGGATTCAGGTGTACCAAAAGAACAGTTGCCGCCTGACTCAAAACACAACTTCTGCCATCACTCTGGCAGTTTCTCCTGTTCTTTAACCAGAGTACTTCATTTGTTATCTAGGGTTGGGTGGGTCAGTATATTTTGGCCATCATAGACACATTTAAATAAGAGAAACTGTCTCCTTAATTAAGGTCCCTGATGTGGTTCAACTGCCTTGACAGCTGAAAATCTTACCAGATCAGGATTCTCAACTAGGTCTCCTCTGAAAATCTTACCAGATCGGTATTTCAAACTAGTTCTCCTGCTCACAGCGAACAGTCATTTTAATCAGTTAGCCACCCAAGCCCGGAGCTGATCAAAACCTACAATAACACTTTGCTGGCCCTTAGTTATGCTATTTCAGTAACGTTCGTGAGGGAACATCTGATTATATGCATTATTCATAGATAATAGGAGGGAGATGTCTCGAGTTAATAATCATTTTTCACTGTTGATGAATATCTATATCGGTTAAAAAATGGCGCCACCGCCTCGAACATCAATCAAAGATATTTGTAGCTCCATATCAGAATTCGAGCAAATAACCTTAGCTCATGCATTTACAATTACAGCTCCTGGTATTTCTAGAAAATTCTTTGTGCTCATGCATCAAAGCACTGACTGACAAGGAAGGGCCACAACGTTTAGATCACAGATTTACTTCACACTTTGTCAACGCCTTTAGTAGGCTATTAAAACAATACAATGTGCAAGTAGTAAGGCGCATTGCTGCCGCAGTTCCAAGAAAATTGCAAGAGAAGTTTTACGCGTCTATTATGTAATGATGTATCTGTGCTTAGGTGCTAGACGTTACGGTTCATGGTGGTCAAGTGATTAGTGTTCGAGATTTGTAAGACGAACGTATATTAAGAGACGATTTGATTCCCTCTCAAGCCCATTTATTAGTCTAGTTTTTTCGTCACTGGTTATACTATTTGATTTATATTATATTTGAGAGATAATATAATGGAAAAACACCGTGTATTTGCATGGAGTTTCAGTTTATTTTTCGCATACCTGTATGACAAATACCACCCTGCAACATGTGATGTCCAGTGCACTTCCGACAAATAATTGTACATTTCTCGTGTGCTCTGGCACCTTGTGACTAACTATACTACCGACTGTGAATAAAGTCATTAGCATTATTACTGTCGTCCTTGAAAATTTAATTACAAATACTAAATAGTCAAATAATTTATCAAATTCACTACAACTTTATGAAAACGCAAGTGTTTTTTTTTATTATACAGGGTGTTACAAAAAGGTACTGCCAAACTTTCAGGAAACATTCCTCACACACAAATAAAGAAAAGATGTTATGTGGACATGTGTCCGGAAACGCTTAATTTCCATGTTAGAGCTCATTTTAGTTTCTTCAGTATGTTCTTCCACCTACGCTCAATGGAGCACCTTATCATGATTTCATACGGGATACTCTACCTGTGCTGCTAGAACATGTGCCTTTACAAGTACGACACAACATGTGGTTCATGTACGATGGAGCTCCTGCACATTTCAGTCAAAGTGTTTGTACGCTTCTCAACAACAGATTCGATGACCGATGGATTGGTAGAGGTGGACCAATTCCATGGCCTCCACGCTCTCCTGACCTCAACCCTCTTGACTTTCATTTATGGGGGCATTTGAAAGCTCTTGTCTACGCAACCACGGTACCAAATGCAGAGACTCTTCGTGCTCGTATTGTGGATGGCTGTGATACAATACGCCATTCTCCAGGGCTGCATCAGCGCATCAGGGATTCCATGCGACGTAATGTGGATGCATGTATCCTCGCTAACGGAGGACATTTTGAACATTTCCTGTAACAAAGTGTTTGAAGTCACGCTGGTACGCTCTGTTGCTGTGTGTTTCCATTCCATGATTAATGTGATTTGAAGAGAAGCAATAAAATGAGCTCTAACATGGAAAGTAAGCGTTTCCGGACACATGTCCTCATAAAATATTTTCTTTCTTTGTGTGTAAGGAATGTTTCCTGAAAGTTTGGCCGTACCTTTTTGTAACACCCTGTATACCACTCAAATATCACATAAGTTAAATAATGTAACCAATTATGAAAAAAATCTAGATTAAAGGAGTAATTGGTAGCAGGAATCCAACTGTCGCCTCGTCCACAGTCCTTTTACCAAGGGCGAACTCTAACAACTCGCCCACACTTACTTCCAACGACCCGCACCTTCGCACTGGTACATGATTTACATCGTAGGTGGGTGAAAATTTTCCTGCGCTTTTCTCAGAATTGTCGGAGTAGTGCACCTTACTACTTGCACACTATGTTGTTTTAATGGCCTACTGAAGCCTGAGGTAAAACCGTGATCCCAACTTCGTGGCCTCCCTTGTAAGATTACGATATGAACACAAACTTGCAGTGCTTTGAATTTTCATCTCCATGTGGATCTCTTAATTTGATAAAAGTTATTATCCTGCCAAAACACCAGATCAACTGAACTTAGAGCTTTAAAACCAATAACTGTTTATAATGTAGTATTTAGTTTTCGCCAAAATTTGAGGTATAGTTCGCTGTGGCAAAGCATGTTCTGAACTTTCGTTTTATACCCATAGGTACACTTTGCCTTTACATCATATTAATCTACAATTTAAACTTGGGTGCAATAACAGTAACCATGAATCATTCACAGCCAAAACAGACTACAAATGGTTACACTGGGCAAAAAATTTGAAGTCTGTAAATTGCGTGATTTTGAGCTGGTTACGTTTATTTCAGTATAAAATGATACAAAATCATCATCCTCATAAATATTTAGCTCTAGCTTTTTTTAAAGTAATCTACATTTTTGTATAAATAACTCACTAATTAAATATGCATTCATATTCCAAGATTCAGCGTAACAAATTTTAAGTGAATAATTACTTGAATTACATTATGTGTTATGCACTGATAAATTTTAGTGCCATTCTGGAAGTACCCAAAAGTAAAATATTAAGAAAAAATTAAGATGATATTACATTAATGAAAATACTTTGTAAGACTACTTATACCAGAACTATGAAAAGCACAAAAGAAAATACATAAATTAACCGGTCACAAATGTATATAAAGGATTACAAATGTTAAATGTCCGTATTTGCAGTATATACAGTAAGTATTTTGTTCAGAGATAAACTTAGAAGATGACCGTTTTCACTTGGCTTGACGTTTATACGCATATTTGGGAACACCCCTTATGACAGTCCAGCAGTAATCTGCTAAAATAGTAGGGCTCCACTTTCCGGCATACCTCTTCATAAATGTGGTAATATCTTGATGAAATCGCTCTCCATGTTCAGCACTTACTGCACCACAGTCTTTGGGGAAGAAGTCAAAATGACTATGTAAGAAATGCATTTTCAGTTACATTTTGCAACCAAGCTTTTCATAAGATGACAACTTGTTATCTACACTCTCCTTGTAATTTAGTGATCATTTGTTCCCTAAGAACTGCAAACAGACTGTCTTAAAATATTCCCATGCATGCTTCTCATCACCTTGTACGACTCCACCTAAAGTATGGCCTCCAAAAAGCCCTCGAATATGTGGGCCTACAAAGATGCCCTCCTGTACTTTGGCATCACTTAAGTAAAGGAATTTTTGCCTTAAGTACTTAAACGCGTCACCATCTTTGTTCATTCCCTTAACAAAGTTTTTCACGACACCCAACTTGGTGTGCAAGGGCGGGAGCAGAATCTTTTAGGGTGTACTAGAGGTTCACTCTTAATGTTCTTTATAGCTGGTTGAAGAGATTTTCTGGTGGGCCATTCATGTTTACTGTAATGAGATGCACGAGCTCGGCTATCCCATTCACAAAGAAAGCAGCAATATTTAGTATACCCTAACTCCATACCTAATAGCAGTGCAACCACTTTCAAGTCACCACAAATGTGCCATTGACAGTCATTGTACTTGATCTCTCCTAGTTAAATTTTCATTTTTTGGTATGACTCTTTCATATTCACATTATGCCCAACTGGAATAGAAGGAAACTCATTACCAATATGTAAACGCACTGCTTTTAAGCTCAACTTTGACAAATCAATAAAGAGCCTCCGCTCATCAGGGTTGTAATTAATTCTGAGGGCCTTCATTAGACCATTTATGTCTACACGTGCCACAAGACTATCTTGTATGTTAAAAAAGGAGTGAAATGTTGCTCTCTTCTGCGGTAGAATGAAACATTTACATTGCTTTCCAGAAAATTGCAGTGCTGCAATCTTGACGCTAAAATCTCAGCCTTAGCTTCAGAGAGCTCCAAATCTCTAATGAGATCACTTATTTTGAGACAGTTTTTGTGTCATCAGTTGATGATATATTTGGAAGAAACTCTGGATCTTGTGATGAACATGGTTCTGGACATATAGAAACCCCATCAGAAGTAATCACGTACTCTGTTGGTGGTTCAGTTATAGGCAATACTTCCCCATGTAGATATGGCCGTATGGCAGATGGAATGTTAGGATGGATCAGTGTCCGCTTCTTCTTCTTAGATATTCCTTCCTTGATAAGAGGAACCATACAAAAGTAGCAGCCACTGAAATGGTTAGTTGGCTCACGCCAAATCATAAGAACTGCAAAGGGCATTGAACGTCTTTTCCCATACATCCAATTCCTGAGGTTGCTGTCACAAGTGTTGCAGATCGCATATGGAGCCCAGGGTTTATCCTGATCACCTGTTTTGCATCCAAAATAACAACCGTAAGCTTGTTTAATCAATGGAATTATTTGCTGTTTTTGTGAAGCAAATGTCACTTCTCCGCACACACAGCAAAATGTGCCAGCTCTGTTAACACAAACTCGTGGCATTTTTGTTCACTTCAATAGCAGTCAACTAGAACAACTGGTAGGTATTCTGGAAACAAATGTCCAAAAATTGTTTCATGCATTAATAAAGTCACTGAAGTTGAAGAGGAGAGAGATAAAAAGATCACTAAAATTGGTATCAAAATGTTTACATCCAAAATATTGCACACAAGTAAGACCAGGGACAATAATATAATCCATTGTTACTAGTAATTATGACTTTGACAAATCATTATAATATTTGATTTTAAACTTAACACAAAAATAGGTGTATAATTATCATTAAAATAGGTGTATAATTATCTCACCGTAAAAAAAAAACAGTGTAAAATGAAAACTAGAGCTAATTTTGAATGGTCTTTGTGATATTCGCGATCACAACATTAGAACTGATAGAAATTGGCTATTTTCATTCGATTTACATTTTCATTGTTGCACAGTGTTGCAAGAACTTGAGGTCTCGTAAGGATTTACTGCGGATACTGGAAAATTTGTGCCAAGGCTAAAGCAACATAATTTGTTTTTAATAACATTCAAATATTTCATACTTCCCAAGTACCGACAGCAGGAAGGTAATCTAAAGGCAGGAACAAGATACCACGGATAATATAAATGTTATCATGCGTCACAAAGAAGAGAAGTGCTATGTGGGTGACTGATGAATGGAACACAAAAAAGGCAGATTTAAGATCTCCTCTTCCTCATGTGTAATGTCCTCTACTACTTAATTTTTTATTGTTTCATGCTTTTGTAATTGTTACTACCCGAGTGTCAAGTCGTGTCCGCTAACATTCGTGATGTTGCTAGAACTTGAGTTGCTCCAGATGGGTAACCTATGCACGTGAATAACCTAGCAAAGCTACACTTTAACAATAAATATGACTACTTTTAAAGATACTGTCTCTGATTTAAGAATTACGTTAGTGATTTTTATTTTCAGAAATTATAACCATGTTGTAACACCTCTCCAGTCTACTGCAAAGTGTATCGTCATTTTTCAAAATGTCTGGTGGACAGTACTGAGGCCGTCAAAACACTTTTCAATAACACTTCACTGCTTAACAGAATCACCATTTAGATAAGAGTGCCAGTACTCAGAGTTGGGGCTAGGTACCTATACTGCCTTACGAAAACCGTTGTGTAAAAACATTAAATAATGACGAAAACTGTCTCCAGTCCTGAAGATAGAAAGGAAAAATATTTCTTTGTCTCATCTCATAACTCACTGGCTGAACCTGGCATGAGACTTAAGATGTTTATTTTAGTGAAAATGAAGCTGATTAAAGCAAGGAAAAATGCAACATTTTTTGCGTTCAGAATTACTGAATTTTTCCGTAACAAAATGTAATCAAATGTAACTTCAGCTGCTTCAAGTTTCCCAAGTCATCAAAAGCCAATTAACGATGAAGAGATTAACATTGTCACCATTCTTTGTAAATAAGCAGTTCTACACGCAATTTACTTATTGCAAAGTACACTCAGTTAACGTTTGTGTTGGTCAACAATTACTTCACATTTCAAATATTAAAGAAAACACAATAACAGAGGTTGATGATTAAAGGAAACGATGAATTCATAATAATTCATATTGACACTAGGCTACTTTTTTCACAAAACAAATATATTGTTCAAAAATATAAACTACTACTGATGTTCCTATTACAGTCCTACAGAAATGAAAACGTTCTTGCATTCCTAATGATGCACAGACAAACAAGCAGCAATCAGCCAACGCACTCGCATCCTCACGCCTCTGGCTCCGGCTGGCCATATAACTTTTCTGTAACCATCATGCTTGCCGAACTAGTGGAGCAAGCAATGTTTTTTGCAGCATCGAAAATCTTGCCTACGAGACAAAAATAAAAGTAGAAGACTTGCTACGGTGATTAAACACTTCTGAACCCTGAGTTCAACACTATAAAGAGCAATTCGCTGCACATTACCACTCTTCGTCACCGACGTCTGACCACCACTGACTCACACTGCACTCAAAGGCAAAGAAAGCCGCCAGAGTAAAAGGTATACTTTCCCTACCTGAATGGTATAAGACCACGTTCAGGAATAGTGTTATGATCCCTCTGGTAAGGATCAGTTATTTACATTTTAAAGTTTTGGCAAAAATTAATAAATTATTCTTTATAATAACAAAAACTTACTGAAGTGGTAGAGACTTGAACATTAGTTTACTATTAAAAACAATTAAACACTTTGCAAAGAGAAAATACACACTTTAAAATAGTGGGAGCACTGATGTCTAATAAATACGGCAGTTAAACTCAAGGCTCATGAGGTCAATAAATACAGTACTTGAAATGCGTCCAGAATTGCTACAGAGTAGCTCCAGGAATACTTTTCTGAGTTCAAACACTTCCGCTGGCCACGAAACTCCCCAGACATGAACATTTTTGAGTATATCTTGGATGCCTGGCAACGTGCTGTTCAGAAGAGATCTCCACCTTCTATTACTATTACGGATTTATGGGCAGCTCTGCAGGATTCATGGTGTGAAATGCCTCCAGCACTACTTCAGACATTAGTCAAGTCCATGCCACGTCGCGTTGCGGCACTTCCGCGTGCTCGCGGGAGCCCTACAAGATATTAGACAGATGTACAAGTTTCTTGGGCTCTTCAGTGAAGAATGCCAAAGCAAGGCAAACGCTTAATTTCAGGGTTATAGGAAAGAAAAAGATGGCAGTAGCAGACGAAATGAAGAGAAAGAATCAACCAAGCCCAGCGGGCAGAAACGGCAAAAAACAAATCTCATGACAGTTATTACACAGGCGGGTGTTAGGGCCAAGTAATGTAGATTAACCAGGATCAGCTGGCCTTACCAAAACAGGTACATTTTACACGGCTATATAAGGAATTCGCATTAAAAAATAACTTGGTGAATGTTAGAAGAAAAACCAAAGCATACAGTGATTCGCTCATGGATTCGATAAATAAGGAATAAGTAATGGCTAATCTCTCCTGTAACACACACATATACGCGGAATTAAACACTGTTCTAATAAAAAACAAGACACCAATGGAAAATATATGTTTGGCAAGCAGTGAAAGCATTAAACATTATTCCAATAAAATGCCAAAACACCAATGAATTAAAGAAGACTGGCGAGCATTGAATAGGTAATATTCCAGACAGGTAACTTAAAGTTAGTTTTAAGAACAACTGTGTTCAACACTATTCTACTGAAATACATGACACCAGTGAATTATAAAGGACTATCACTTACTCCAGCGTTTGAGTCGCTGACAATTAAACTCCAACCGACGTGAAGGCGTCAGTAACGCTCCACAGACCAGGCGGCCGCCTGTCAGCTAAGTTCGGCTCAACAGAGCTCATGCTTCTTCGGTAGGGCAGGACCTGCTCCATAGCTCGTGGTCTCGCGGTAGCGTTCTCGTTTCCCGAGCACTGGGTCCCGGGTTCGATTCCCGGCGTGGTTAGGGATTTTTACCTGACTCGATATGACTGGGTGTTCTTGTGTCGTTTTCATCATCATCAATCATCCCCACTCCGATCGGAGAAGGGCAATGGCAACCCACCTCCACTAGAATCTTGCCTAGTACAGCGGTGCGGGTCTCCTGCATCGTCCCCTGCGCTCCGTTAAGGAGTATGGGACTTCAGCATCATCATGACCTCCAACTGTCCACAGCGCTGCCAGCAAGTCACCACCCTCCAGCCCGCAGAGTACGGCGCTATGTCGCCGTCCGCTGCTGCTTACACGCCTTCTCGCGGGACGGCTTTGTTCTGTATCCCAACAGCGGCGCAGAGACATAAACAGGACAGGTATAATAATTTACTGAGGGATAAGGACGTAGCTCATGTGGCACAATTAGTAGAACAGGTAATTTAGAGAACACATACGATGTATACAACATCAGTTAAATAGTTATTGCATTAATCCTTTACACAGGATATAATTAATTTTCTAACATAATAACAAACATATGAGGCAACAGATAAGCTATTGGATCGTTACGTTCAAACACACTTTTAGCCTTAACTGTCAGACAGTGGAGACTAAGGAACAAAGGCTCTCTATTATGCAAGTTCCTTTACAAAGCTCAGTTCCAGATGTCGACAATGATTTATTGTAACAAAATTGCATTTTAAGGAATTTAGAGCATACATTACTTTTTGAGGATGTGATATACATTTCATCATGAATGATAAATTAGCTTGCCGCTTAGGTAGAAGCAAGTCAGTTAGGGGGTGATTTTATTATTTCGAAAATAATCAGTTAATCATGCGAAAGTGTTATTAACGTTAGTAAAGTTGATAAATATCGGGGCCTATAATTTTATATGACCAGAGTACTATGATCCGTCAGCCATGAAGGCACTCCACACAGATACTGTATTAAGTCCACGTTTGGCATGCTTTCCAAGTTCTAAAATACACGCACGTAATGCGTGAGCCAAAATGGCTATTAGAGCATTTCGAAAATTTAATAGTTTAATATAAGCCAGATGAAAGTTTTAAGCCCTCATGGCATCTTGCAATAACGTATAGAGGTACTAGTATGAAATTCGCTTTTTGAAATAGAAAAATAGTAATTTAAGCTGTTGGTATTTTAGTTCTAAGGCAAATTCAATGGGTTCCGCTCTTCAAAATCCGATTAATAGTTTCGGAGTAATTATAATATTTAGGAACTACGCGTATCTGTTTTGGACATGAGACTGAGTGCTGTCTTACGTGGAAGTTAGTGTTGTTATACAGAACTGTAGTGTCACGCTGGTTTCCGCAGCTCAGAAGAGAGTCTACCTACAAAAGTGGAATAGAGGAGAACAATTTAAAACTAGCTTCATAGGGTGGGACTGACAGATAAACCAGAAGTCAAAGGACGTGTCACCCAAGGATGATTCGCCAGTGAACTACTGCAACAGTTTTGCACTCGTTTCTGCCAGAGACTTCAAAGAAAGGTGCACATGTAAAATTAAACTGACTTGTAAAAGAGGCACTGAGATATAAATGTTCTGTAACTTCGCCTAATATATTTAATATCAAGATACAGATTTACAGTGAAAAATTACAGCATCAAAAGCAACATAAAGTAAATTGGACAAGAATGTTGTCACAAACGTTTCCACGAAATAATATTTCTAGAATTAAATGTTCGAAATGCTCACCATTAACTGCAATAGACGTTTGCAGTCGCTGTAGCAGGATTCCTTCGATATCACTGAACATGTTGCAATAATTCTTTGAAGAAGCAATTATTTTGTTGATATGCATCAGAACCGAGCAATAGCAATCCGTGCGCCTTCTACACCGATGAGCCAAAACAGTATGACCACCTGTTTAATAACGTGTTGGTCCACTTTTTAAACACATTACAGCAGTGATCCTGCTTGACATGAATTCGACTAGTCCTTGATAGGGTTACAGTGGTGTGTGGCATCAGATGTCTACACCCGGCTCACGGAATTCCCGCAAATTACGGGTCGGTGGTTTGTGAGCACACAGCTGGCGCCAGATATGTGTTCCAACGGGTACAGATCATGCACTCTGCTTGCCAAGACATCACTGTGAGTTCACTGTTATGCCCCCCAAACCACTAGAGCGCGATTCTGACCTTGTTACACGGACAGTTATACCGCTGGAAGACGTCATTGCCATAAGGAAAGGCTTCAAGGAAAAGAGTTCACGTAGTTCACTGCTGTCAAGTCTTTGATTACTGAAACAGATCTCATGGAAGCCCAACTCAGTGTACCCCACAGCATAATTCTGAACTCAGTCGCCTGCACCTGTGGTATGGTGTATGTTTCAAGCAGCCATTCACCTGGATGACGGCGTGTGATGATACAATAATCGATCTGGTGTAGCAAGAAATGTTATTCATTCAGCCGGGCGACACGTTTCTATCGATTCACGGTGAAAACTCAGTGATGCTGTGGCCACTGAAATCGCAAGCAAACATGTCGTCTCAAGACGGGACCACATAGGGGTCGTGTGCTGTCGAGCACCATGTTCAGCCCCCGTAGGAAGTTCGAGTCCTCCCTCGGGCATGGGTGTATTTGTTGGCCATAGTGTAAGTTAGTTTAAGTTAGATTAAATAGTGTGTAGGCATAGGGACCGGTGACCTCTGCAGTTTGGGCCCATAAGACCTTACTACAAATTTCCAATTTTTCCATGTTTAACAATGGCTTTTGAACGGTGTGCTTCGAAACACTAGTGTCTGCACCAGCATTACGTTCTGTCATCAGATCTTCCTATCCTACTTTAGACAGTGGGTAATCCTACTACCTCCACGCTTTGTGATGAGACTTGGACGTCCAGTACCATGTGGATTATTCGTTATGTCACCATCGATCAATCACTTTCCGCAGATGCTCACGGCAGTAGAACGATAACAGCCGAGCAGATGCCCCGTTTCAGAAAATTTTGTTTCGAGGTGCCGGGACAAAATAACCTGCTCTTTGTGAGGGTCGCCTACATCAGTCGATTTCCGCATTTGCGGCCCGTGTCTTCGCTATAATGACTACCCATTCGTCTATGATTCGCTTGTATTCTCTCCTTAATGCAGAACATTAGAAAATATTTAGATGATTACACAAAGTGGATAATGTCATTCTTTAGTATTACGTAGTAAACTGCATGGCTGATAATTATTTGAGAGCTACATCTTTTTTTTTGGTCATCCGTCTACTGACTGGTTTGATGCGGCCCGCCACGAATTCCTTTCCTGTGCTAACCTCTTCATCTCAGAGTAGCACTTGCAACCTACGTCCTCAATTATTTGCTTGACGTATTCCAGTCTCTGTCTTCCTCTACAGTTTTTGCCCTCTACAGTGCCCTCTAGTACCATGGAAGTCATTCCCTCATGTCTTAGCAGATGTCCTATCATCCTGTCCCTTCTCCTTATCAGTGTTTTCCACATATTCCTTTCCTCTCCGATTCTGCGTAGAACCTCCTCATTCCCTACCTTATCAGTCCACCTAATTTTCAACATTCGACTATAGCACCACATCTCAAATGCTTCGATTCTCTTCTGTTCCGGTTTTCCCACAGTCCATGTTTCACTACCATACAATGCTGTACTCCAGACGTACATCCTCAGAAATTTCTTCCTCAAATTAAGGCCGGTATTTGATATTAGTAGCCTTCTCTTGGCCAGAAATGCCTTTTTTGCCATAGCGAGTCTGCTTTTGATGTCCTCCTTGCTCCGTCCGTCATTAGTTACTTTACTGCCTAGGTAGCAGAATTCCTTGACTTCATTGACTTCGTGACCATCAATCCTGATGTTAAGTTTCTCGCTGTTCTCATTTCTACTACTTCTCATTACCTTCGTCTTTCTCCGATTTACTCTCAAACCATACTGTGTACTCATTAGACTGTTCATTCCGTTCAGCAGATCATTTAATTCTTCTTCACTTTCACTCAGGATAACAATGTCATCAGCGAATCGTATCATTGATATCCTTTCACCTTATATATTAATTCCACTCCTGAACCTTTCTTTTATTTCCATCATTGCTTCCTCGATGTACAGATTGAAGAGTAGGGGCGAAAGCCTACAGCCTTGTCTTACACCCTTCTTAATACGAGCACTTCGTTCTTGATCGTCCACTCTTATTATTCCCTCTTGGGTGTTGTACATATTGTATATGACCCGTCTCTCCCTATAGCTTACCCCTACTTTTTTCAGGATCTCGAACAGCTTCCACCATTTTATATTGTCAAGCGCTTTTTCCAGGTCGACAAATCCTATGAAAATGTCCTGGTTTTTCTTTAGCCTTGCTTCCATTATTAGCCGTAACGTCAGAATTGCCTCTCTCGTCCCTTTATTTTTCCTAAAGCCAAACTGATCGTCACCTAGCGCATTCTCAATTTTCTTTTCCATTCTTCTGTATATTATTCTTGTAAGCAGCTTCGATGCATGAGCTGTTAAGATGATTGTGGCGCCAGACTCATATATTCGACACACCAACGTGAATAGTCGTTTTGTTGCCACTTCCCTCAATGATTTTAGAAATTCTGATGGAATGTTATCTATCCCTTCTGCCTTATTTGACCGTAAGTCCTCCAAAGCTCTTTTAAATTCCGATTCTAATACTTGATCCCCTATCTCTTCTAAATCGACTCCTGTGTCTTCTTCTATCACATCAGACAAATCTTCACCCTCATAGAGGCTTTCAATGTATTCTTTCCGCCTATCTGCTCTCTCCTCTGCATTTAACAGTGGAATTCCCGTTGCACTCTTGATGTTACCACCGTTGCTTTTAATGTCACCAAAGGTTGTTTTGACTTTCCTGTATGCTGAGTCTGTCCTTCCGACAATCATATCTTTTTCGATGTCTTCACATTTTTCCTGCAGCCATTTCGTCTTAGCTTCCCTGCACTTCCTATTTATTTCATTCCTCAGCGACTTGTATTTCTGTATTCCTGATTTTTCCGGAACATGTTTGTACTTCCTCCTTTCATCAATCAACTGAGGTATTTCTTCTGTTACCCATGGTTTCTTCGCAGCTACCTTCTTTGTACCTATGCTTTCCTTCCCAACTTCTGTGATGGCCCTTTTTAGAGATGTCCATACCTCTTCAACTGTACTGCCTACTGCGCTATTCCTTATTGCTGTATCTATAGCGTTAGAGAACTTCAGACGTATCTCGTCATTCCTTAGTACTTCCGTATCCCACTTCTTTGCGTATTGATTCTTCCTGATTAATGTCTTGAACTTCAGCCTACTCTTCATCACTACTATATTGTGATCTGAGTCTATATCTGCTCCTGGGTACGCCTTACAGTCCAGTATCTGATTACGGAATCTCTGTTTGACTATGATGTAATCTGAAATCTTCCCGTATCTCCCGGCCTTTTCCAAGTATACCTCCTCCTCTTGTGATTCTTGAACAGGGTATTCGCTATTACTAGCTCAAACTTGTTACAGAACTCAATTAGTCTTTCTCCTCTTTCATTCCTTGTCCCAAGCCCATATTCTCCTGTAACCTTTTCTTCTACTCCTTCCCCTACAACTGCATTCCAGTCGCCCATGACTGTTAGATTTTCGTCCCCCTTTACATACTGCATTACCCTTTCAATATCCTCTTACACTTTCTCTATCTGTTCATCTTCAGCTTGCGACGTCGGCATGTATACCTGAACTATTGTTGTCGGTGTTGGTCTGCTGCCGATTCTGATTAGAACAACCCAGTCACTGAACTGTTCACAGTAACACACCCTCTGCCCTACCTTCCTATTCATAACGAATCCTACACCTGTTATACCATTTTGTGCTGCTGTTGATATTACCCGATACTCATCTGACCAGAAATCCTTGTCTTCCTTCCACTTCACCTCACTGACCCCTACTATATCTAGATTGAGCCTTTGCATTTCCCTTTTCAGATTTTCTAGTTTCCCTACCACGTTCAAGCTTCTGACATTCCACGCCCCGACTCGTAGAACGTTATCCTTTCGTTGATTATTCGATCTTTTTCTCATGGTAACCTCCCCCTTGGCAGTCCCCTCCGGAGATCCGAATGGGGGACTACTCCGGAATCTTTTGCCAATGGAGAGATCATCATGACACTTCTCCAATTACAGGCCACATGTACTGTGGATACGCGTTACGTGTCTTTAATGCAGTGGTTTCCATTGCCTTCTGCATCCTCATGTCGTTGATCATTGCTGATTCTTCCGCATTTAGTGGCAATTTCCCACCCCTAGGACAAGAGAGTGCCCTGAACCTCTATCCGCTCCTCCACCCTCTTTGACAAGGCCGTTGGCAGAATGAGGCTGACTTCTTATGCCGGAAGTCTTCAGCCGCCAATGCTGATTATTTATCAAAATTTAGGCAGTTGCGGGGATCGAACCCGGGACCGAAGCTATTTTGATTATAAATCAAAGACGCTACCCCTTTTTTTTACTTTTTTTTTAGATGCTACCCTTTTTTTTATAGGTCAGGGGGCAGAATGGGCAGGGGTCGTACTTGGAGGCCTGGCCACGGTGTCCCCGTCTCCTGACAGGATAAGGGAGAGGCAGCAGGAAGGAAACATTGATATTGTAATTTTTTCTTTTTAGTAACAATAATATTTTCTTTATTCATTTAATTTTAATGTCCCAAAAGAAAAATCATATATAAAAAAGAAGGGAAAGAAATATAGGGCCGAAGTGACATCCTCGTCACTTCACTGGGAGTAAATCCTATCCCTCGATCCAACGTAAACCTGGGACTCCCCACCGCTTCGGGGGGCTATGAAACATGCTGCCTAGAAAGTTCGCAAAATGCGTTTTATATTCAGAGTGGCGTCTGATGATTTCGTGTTGTTCTAGTAGATAATGCCAATAGTCCATGCCCGATATCAAGGTCCGCGAGAGCACGTAGTGTGATGCGTGTCCTCCAATCCATCGGATTGCCGATGTTTTTTGTGAGGGGAAAAAGATAGCGTCAGGGAAAAATAAAGCGTCCGTCGTGATCGTAGATTCGTCGGTGCGTCGGAGGAGGGCCATGATGCGTTGCGTCAGCCGCCAAACATCCTTTGCCTCACCGCACTGCAGAGAATGTTCGTCGGTGTCCTGCATGCCACATATAAGGCAGAGCGGGGAATCTACCATGCGAATGTCGTACAATCGTTGGCGGTTGACTGTCTTGCGGTTGATTAGTGTATACCATGACGATCGCGCTGCTGTGGTGAGGAGAGGTGTGTTGACAGCTCGCCAAATCTGTTGCCAGTTTCGTGTTGGGTATTTAAGTTCGACAACATTGCTGCCATGACGACACCGCAAGTATCGATATATCTCACGGGTAGTGGGGATTCTGGTAGAAGGTATCTGTAACTGAACATAACTAAAATCAACAAAAAATCGCGCGACGTGAGAAAACGAGGGCGAGATGGTGCCTACTGCTACCGGTGGTTCAAAGGACGTGGGAAGAAGCACATCCAGGATGGCCGACGTGATGGCGTGTTGCCGCTGGTTCCAAGTTCGTAGCGTCGCTCGCAGGTATAGAGCTAGAGCCTTGTTCCGCACATCCGTGAGGTTAAGTCCTCCAGAGTGGTATGGGAGAGTTAAAGTCTCGTATTTGATCTTAAACAGCATTCCTTGGCTGACATAGTATCCAAAGGCCGCCATTAATCTGTCAGCGAGACCATGTGGCATTGGCAGTACCTGTGCCAAGTGCGGCAGTCGCGAGGCCAGGTGAACATTAGTGTAGTCCACCCTTTGGAGCAGGTCGTGCGTTCGGAGTGAATTGTTGCGTATGTGCAGTCGGACGTTCTGGAGGAGACGTCGATAGCTCGCCGCCGCTGATTGCCGTAGCGATCGGGTGAACAAGACACCTAAGCATCGCAAGATGTCCACCGTCGTAAACGGACTTCGCAGAGCGTCCAGCCCTCGACCGATGTGCATGATCTTGGTTTTATTCATGTTGACCCTGCTTCCCGCAGCTACCCCGTACGTAGTAAGAAGGGTAACCACCTGACTTACTTCGTTCTCCGACCGGACGAGTATCATCAAGTCGTCGGCATATGCACGACACGTGAAGCAGCTCGCACGGAGTCGGACGCCTGTTAGAGTCCGTCTAAGAGTCTGCATCAATGGTTCGAGCGCAATTGTAAACAGTATCATCGACAAGGGACATCCTTGCCTAACTGAGCTGCGAACAGGAATCGTTCCTACCTCCCTGCCATTGACTCTCACCGTCGAAGAAGCGCCGCGAAGGAGGCGCATGAGGACGGTAATAAAATCCTGTGGTATCGCCATGCGTCGCATGGTCGAGTCAAGGAAATCATGGTTGATCCTGTCAAAGGCACGATCAAAATCCACCGATACGAACGCCGCTCGCATGCGACAAGCTTCCGTCAGGGAAATTACGTCACGGTATTCGCCGAGGATAGAATGTATGTTGCTCCGAACCCCTAGACAAGCCTGGTCTGGTGGTATTGTTTTGGATATTACAATCTTGAGCCTTGCCGCCAACATTAGCGCAAAGATCTTATAGTCAGTATTGAGCATCGTGAGCGGTCTAAATTGATGGGCGCTGTCACTCGCTGTCGATTTTGGTATTGGTATAAGCAGTCCCGCCATGAACTGCGACGGAACATCCGTGTCAGGGCTCAATAACTCGTTATACATCAATACCAACTGGGACATCATTAAATCCGCAAATGCGCGGTAAAATTCGAGTGTCAACCCATCTGGCCCAGGGGATTTATGCACCGCACCCTTCGCGAGTGCGCCCCGGATGTCATCTTCCGTGAGGGGTGCCAATAGCACCTCTGCATCCGGACCATCCACCTCCGTTTGCATCTGTCGCAAAATTTCTTCTTCTGTCCGATTGTCCGTCGGCGTCCCAGTGAAAAGGAGGCGGTAATGCTCCAGAAACTCAGCAGCAATGGCCTGTTGTGATATCAAGGGCCGACCATCGTCATCATGGAGGACTGTGATTAGGGATCGGCGATTACGCGCATGTCCCTTGGACACATGATGCATGCCAATACGTTCTCCATCGACGTTGTCCAAGCACCGAGCACGGATCGAAAGTCCCTCCAGTCGACGTCTCGTGATCGATAAAATGCAGGCCTGAATGCGATGGACTTCCGCTTGACGTTCGGGCGATGGGGCCCTGGAGGACAGGTCGCGGAGCACCATGTAGTAATAGTCAAGTGTATCTCGGAGCCATTTCGCTTTTTCCTTGCCATACGTTATGAGAGCTCTTCGTATCGCCGGTTTTGCGCACTGCAGCCACCACGAAAGAACCGTACGGTGCAGCGGCAGACGGCGAGTGCAAGTCTGCCATGTTTCTTCGATCCGCTGGCGACATTCGAGATCCACCAATAAGGAGGAATTAAGTTTCCAGGAACTACGACTCCGCCAGACCCGCTGCCGTGGGAGGGTTAACGTGCATAAATACGCAAGGTGATCCGTAAAAGCTGTGGGCCAACGTTCAGCAGCCAACACGTGATCTCTTAGTCCGTCAGAAACGTAAATCCGATCCAGCCTGCTCGCCGAGTGGCTAGTAAAATACGTGTAGCCCTCTCGCTGCCCTTGGATCTTTTCCCACGTGTCCATAAGGGCCATGTCCCGGCAGATCGTGTTCAATGCGTGGCAGGAGCTGAAATTAGGAGTTTGATCCTTCGGTGTGAGTACACAGTTAAAATCCCCCCCTACCAAGATGTGGTCATACCTCCCATGAAATAGGGGGGCAATCTCCTCCGAGTAGAATCGTGCACGCGCCTGTCGATTGTCAGATCCGGAGGGTGCATAGATATTGACGATACGAATGCCGTTCACGGTCATAGCCAAACCCCGAGCCGAAGGAAGGTAATCGAGGTCACACATCGGAATCCCTTCCCGGACTAGTATCGCTGTGCCACGTCCTCCATCTGGAGTCGACGCTAGATAAGTGTTGTATCCATGCACGTCGGGAAAAGCAGCATTGAAGGTTTCCTGCATCAGCAAAATATCGACGTCTGTGGCGTAAATCATGTCCCGGAGAAGTTGCATCTTTGCTAGCGAACGTGCGGTGTTAATGTGTCACTGTGCCCACCTTATATGCTTGGTTCGTTGTCGCTGTTGTCATGCTCGTGTCATGTCATTGAGAACTCCAAGGGCTTTAGTCCACTATTCGTTCTCAGAGGGGTGCCCGCCAACGGGCTGCCCTCCTTCGTTGTCGTTCCGTGGTGTGCATCCTGTAGGTGAGTGGTCATCATTTGGGGGTGGCAATTCCTGTAGGTCTTCGACTGGTTCCGCCCAGTCGCAGTGGTCATCCATCCGAGAAACGTCCTCTGATGTATTTCGACGTGGCTGCCGGGACATTGGTGTCCCTGACTCCTTCGTCGGCAGCGCTGGGTCAGTCGGTGTCAATGAAGAGGGACCATCTAAAAGGCAGGACATCCGGTCACCATCGGACGGAATCCTGTCAGCGTCCTCTGATGACACGTGTTCTGTGTCAGACAGTTCTTCGGCTAGGATACCTTCCGTGTCCCCTAGGCTAGGGGGGGACGTGTCACCCGAACTATGGCGACGCTTTTTGCGACGCTTCGGCGATCGCTGTTTGCGTGCCCTGCCCTCTGTTGCCTCACTGTGTTCGTCGGTCGTTCGCTGGTCCGTTGCCGGCGCCACCGTCTGGACATCCACTTCCACGTCTCTTGCTACATGTGAGTTTTCGGAAGGTTCCTCCTTCAACTGTCGTGACATGGGTGCAGGGACATTCTCCGAGTCACCTCCATGCTCCCGTAACTCGGTCTGCTCTTGCATAAACACGTCCTTGTCACGCTCCGAACTTGGCAACACTTCCCGGCGGGCCACCGACACGTACGTCATCGGCAGTTGCGTGGGAACTTCTCGCTGTGACGCTTCTCCACGTGGCAGTTGCGCGACGCGGCGTTGTATGCACTCTGAACTCTGAGCGGATATGTCCTTCTCCACCACAGCCAGAACAGGTGCGTGGCTGGCCATCGTAGATCACAATAGCTCGACATCCACCAATGTATAAATAAGACGGGATATGTTTAGTAAGGACGATCCGCACCTGTCGCACGCCGTTTAGCACAGGATAGGTATTAAAACTAGCCTAGCGTTCAGGCGTATGACTAAGTACCGTTCCATATGGTCGCAGCGATTCAGTAACCATCGATTCTGGCACCTCAAACGGCAACTCAAAGATCCGAATGACCCTCACACCCAGTCCTGAAGGAGCTACTGTTACATCGCTGATATGGCCATCAGAGTGTCGAAATTTAAAGCCTCTTTGTGCAGCAGAGAGAGTTCTTTCACACGCAGCTTCATCGGTCATCTTTACGTACATTGTACTGCTTACAATGGACAGGTGTATTCCAATTATGTCTGCAGCAGGTAAACGAACTTCTTCCCTCAAAAAACGCTCTATTTCGAAAGCTTTGGGTCTGGCAAATTCGTTGTCGAACGTAAATTGGAGCGTAGTCTTTCGAAAATTGTGTGCCATGGCGATCGAGTCAGACAACAACACGCGCGAGTACCGGCGGTGTAAACACTTCCTCGTTCACGCGCTCCCGCGGCCGGGACAGCAGGTCCGTGCCGCGCCACTGCCTAAAGCAGACTGACCCTAGACCACGGGAGCTACATTTATACTAGTGTAAATGTTGCGTTATAAAGACAAGATTGCAAGAACTGCGAAGTTGACAAGTCAGAATTACGGTTCAGTTGCAGTTGCTGTACACTGATTCAGGTGAGCAATTAACTTCAGATATTTCCAGAACAGCTTAAACCGTTATGGAAATATCTGCAGTGAAATACTTACCTGAATCACCTCTCGTAATCGTTGTGTAAAGCAGCTGCAGCTGAACTGTAATACTGACTTGTCAACTTCGCAGTTCTTATAATCTTGAGTTTATAATGCAAAATTTACACTAACATAGACATATCTCTCAAATAATCATCAGCCATGCAGTTTACTACGTAATACTTAACAATGACATCATCCACTTAGAGTAATCATCTAATTACATTTTCTATACAAACAAAAAGTAATTGCCTGCGAGAAAGTTATCCATGTACTTAGAGCACATCAGCCGCACTAGTTATCTCATAGTTGAAATCGGATTTTTAAACACCTCGTTCCATTTCATGAACTGATAAACTACCGTGTGAGCCCGCTCTCTTGAATTGGAAACAAGACGAAAAAGAAATAAAAATATACTTCCGGCATGTTCAAATTACTTCTAATACTCTTCATCACTCAACACCCTATCAAAAATACTTAATAATGGCAAAGTTATGTAAATAGTACAGAAAAGTAGAAAAATAAAATGTTGGATCAGTTAATAAGCTGAATGTCATATAGAACATACTCGGGCTTCTTTCTGCGTCTGTTCACGGTAAAAACTAGAGCTCTCGACAATTACTTCCAACGTCTTCTTCAGGAACAACTGACTTGCAAAATTGCTGCTGTGGTGGCCAACGGTCTCCGCTGGGGGCGCCACCGCTGTCGCCGTAGCGTAAATATTGCGACAATATCTCTGGCTCTTCTCTGCATCGAGCGTTCGCTTCCATGATTCGCTAAGATTATATCCGCCGTCACGGGTGAGGATTTTCTCACACATTCTTATTTCTACAGCCTCTTTAATTATAGAGTCCCGGTATGCTGAAGCCTGGGACAATACTTCTGTTTCGTCGAACAATATTTTACGTTTGTTTGTGTGGCTGTGCTCAGTAACTGCAGATTTCTCCAGTTCTCGATTTTTAACATGCCGTTTACGTTCTGCACAGCGGTCGGAATCAATGCGGATGGACAGACCGGTGTAATTGCTTCCACACTCACAAGTAATGTTGTAAAAATCAGGAATCTTGAGGCCAGACTATCCTTAACAGTTCGTAACATCCCTTTTTCCTTCTTAGCAGGTCGGAAAATAGATATAATACCTCATCTTCCTAGGACTCTGCCTATTTTGTTGAATGTAGCGCCGTAGCGGAGTAACGTTCACGAGATGAACCACCGATTGCATACCTTCCCTCAAACCACCGTCATGTACTTTGCGGGAATTCCCTGACCTTCGTGTAACCATGTGGTGTCACATACTTCTGGAAACCTATCAAGGACTTGTCGAATCCATACCAAGCAGAATCGCTGCTGTATTGTGTTTGAAAAATGGGCCAAGATACTATTAAACAAGTGGTCATAATGTTTGCTCATCGGTAAACTAGTGGCCTGTTATTGGCTTAATTCTGATGAACTTCAATTGTTCTCAAGGAATTGTTTTTAGCACAGATTTGCATATAATTTAACAGAGGCAAGCATCACGTAAACATCATACAAAACATTTCACTTATTTTTCTTAAAGGCTGTTATGTTATCTAATACGAAAGAAAAAACTTACTGGCTGCAAGAAACAAGTTAGTACCACTAAATAAAGCGGATTTTTTTCTAAAGGCTAACATAGTGACAAGATGTGATGGGTGCATAAATTTTTTTTAAAATAGTTACTCTAAACATAAATCCATTTCCCAACGGGAGAAAGTTGAGCGCATGCCACAAACCCTTTTAAATATCATTGAAAGAAAATGGGGGAGCAGAGCACAGCAGAATTGAAAAACCAAGCGGAAGGCCAGCACCAAACTGCTTCAGGCATAACCAGCAGCAGGCAATGGAGACACGTCGCTGAGTACACACAAATGAGGAATACCATAAACTCCGGACGGTTTGGCCG
Source organism: Schistocerca piceifrons (assembly GCF_021461385.2). Lineage (NCBI taxonomy): Eukaryota > Metazoa > Arthropoda > Insecta > Orthoptera > Acrididae > Schistocerca > Schistocerca piceifrons. The sequence goes on along the minus strand of NC_060139.1, from coordinate 414,828,915 downwards.
AGCGGTTCTAGGCGCTTCAGTCTGGAACCGCGCGACCGCTAGGTCGCAGGTTCGAACCCTGGCTCGGGCATGGATGTGTGTGATGTCCCTAGGATAGTTAGGTTTTTGGTAGTTCTAAGTTCTTGGGGACTGATGACCTCAGATGTTAAGTCCCATAGTGCTCAGAGCCCAGTAGCATAAACACGTGGAAGTGGAACCGGGCTCTTTCCTCGACCAAGGAACCCAAAGAAGGCGTTGACTCGATGCCCGGTAAAATCCTGTGATGAATGCGTACCAGTCGTGTACTGTGCAGGCGAGTACAGCCAGGGCAGGACTTGGCTGGCCCAGCACGGCTCGTCAACAGCCACACAGCCAGAACGCTGACCGCCAACGCTCTCGCTACAGAAAACGGTGTGCCAGCGATGCTGACCCATTGCTCTCCAGGAAGCCCCCACGTTCCACCACAGCATTCACCGTAACCGCCCAGTTCCGACTGCTCTTTCACTTTTCGAGAACCCACCTCCTTCCACCAGAGAGAAAATCAAAGACCCTCTAACCAGTAAAGACGGTGCTGAGCCCGCCGGGTGCGAGCTGTCGAACTCGGCTGTCGGATCTATGTCATTTGCTGTGTTCAAATGGTTCAAACGGCTCAAAGCACTATGGGACTTAACATCTGAAGTCATCAGTAACCTAGATTTAGAACTACTCAGACCTAACTAACCTAAGGACAACACACCCATCCATGCCCGAGACAGGATTCGAACCTGCGACGGTAGCAGCAGCGCGGTTCCGGACTGAAGCGCTTAGAACTGCTCGGTCACAGCGGTCGGCTCATTTGCTGTGTTTTTGTGTCAATCCAGATGCGTAACACATTTTCCAATGTTTAGAGACATTGTAGCTTCTTTGGCTACAATAGTTGGTCAAAGTTTGATGGATGGCCTTGTAACCCGAAAGCCCTTTAACGCAATAAATTAATCCTGCAGAACATATGTTGTATAGTGCTTTTCATTTATTGTAATGTTATACAATGAAGGCTTTCACGACCGGATGGTACTGTTGTTGATAATTCTTCCGGGCTATATGGCCGTGGTCCATGGAACTCTTCTATTCCTAACGTTTCGTCCAATACTAAGTTGGACATCTGCAGAGGTATGGCTGGTCCTACTGAGTCCTCTGAAGATGTCCAACGTAGTATTGGACGAAACGTTAGGAATAGAAGAATTCCATGGACCACGGCCATATAGCCCGGAAGAATTATCAACAACTATTGTAACGTTGTTCTACCAAGAACCAACAGAAGAATCAGATAACAAGTGCTGTGTGATTACGAATTAATGCACATCCTCCGTAATTGTAGGCTAAAACTAGTGCATTTCCATTTTTGAAGATGTTATTCGACGGCTCTAGTCATCTTTTATTGCCAAACGAAACGAAACCGAAAGAAGAAGAATGGGAGAGGCGCACACGTTGGCCTGTAACTGTTGCACTCGGGCGCCTCGGCGGTCGGGTGGCGAGGCGATAGGGGCTGCGAGCGTATTAGGGCGCTTGCCGGCGGGGCTTATTCCCCGAGAAGTGCACAACCGCTCCTTGACACAAAGGGCGGCCGGCGATCCAGCTCGGCGAGAAGAATGGCGCGGCTTAGCGAGCAGCGCGCCGCACAAAGGAGCCGCGAGGACGCGGCGGCACGGGCCGGTCCGCAGTCCGGCACAGCCCGAACCCGGCGTCGCACCAAGAAGGTGTGCCGCAGGGCAGTGTCGTAGGACTGTTGCTATTCACAATATACATAAATGACCTTGTGGATGACATCGGAAGTTCACTGAGGCTTCTTGCAGATGATGCTATGGTGTATCGAGAGGTTGTAATAATGGAAAATTGTACTGAAATGCAGGAGGATCTGCAGTGAATTGACGCATGGTGCAGGGAATGGCAATTGAATCTCAATGTAGACAAGTGTAATGTGCTGCGAATACATAGAAAGAAAGATCCCTTATCATTTAGCTACAATATAGCAGGTCAGCAACTGGAAGCAGTTAATTCCATACATTATCTGAGAGTAGGCATTAGGAGTGATTTAAAATAGAATGATCATATAAAGTTGATCGTCGGTAAAGCAGATGCCAGACTGAGATTCGTTGGAAGGATCCTGGGGAAGTGCAATCCGAAAACAAAGGAAGTAGGTTACAGTACGCTTGTTCGCCCATTGCTTGAATACTGCTCAGCAGTGTGGGATCCGTACCAGATAGGGTTGATAGAAGAGATAGAGAAGATCCAACGGAGAGCAGCACGCTTCGTTACAGGATCATTGAGTAATCGCGAAAGCGTTACGGAGATGACAGATAAACTGCAGTGGAAGACTCTGCAGGAGAGACGCTCAGTAGCTCGGTACGGGCTTTTGTTGAAGTTTCGAGAACATACCTTCACCGAGGAGTCAAGCAGTATGTTGCTCCCTCCTACGTATATCTCGCGAAGAGACCATGAGGATAAAATCAGAGAGAGCCCACACAGAGGCATACCGACAATCTTTCTTTCCACGAACAATACGAGACTGGAATAGAAGGGAGAACTGATAGAGGTACTCAAGGTACCCTGCGCCACACACCGTCAGGTGGCTTGCGGAGTATGGATGTAGATGTAGATGTAGAAGGGACTCACAGCAGCGTCACTAGTACAGTCAGCGATCTGTAACGGATAAACATTGTATACGTAGGCTTCACATTACTATTCGCTTTGAAATTAATCGTGAAGTACTATTATCATTGTTCAGTTACGTACTTCAGAGCGTGTGACTACGATGCTGAGGTCACAGGTACGAATCTACTGCTGCCATGGAGTTTTTGTCGGTGGCAAAACAAAAACTGAGAAGAAGCATCCTCGTCAGGATATATTCAGAGCATCCTATGCAATATCCGAGAGAGAGAGAGGAAGATAAGCGCTTGCCCCTCCTGAGATTCAGTCGGCATCCCGTAGTCTCTCAGTGAGATGGAGGAGGAAAATATGTACACACACACACACACACTGAAACGTCCCCTTTCAACAATTATACATGACTGTGCTTAAACTGACACACAATATTTTGTTAGCGCAACGCAATCTGACTTTCAAAATTCCCTACAAAAGAATGGCCCTGACTAACATCAAACTATACCTTTCACAAATCACTTACCTCACAAAAATCTTCGCTGCTCAAGCTACTGCAATACAGCGAGCGCCACTACTGCCAGCTAAATAAAAGATTCAAACTATGGAAGGCACTAACTACTGATAGGGATAGTTGGCAAATGAAAGATATTAATAGAGAACGAACAATGTATTTACCTTGATATCATCATATATAAATATAGCAGTTCATGACAAATTACAAACCTCCGCCATCTCTCTCCCCACATCCACCACTGCTGGCGGCTCACCTCCAACTGCGCAACGCTACGCGCTGTTCACATCCAGCTGCCGCTGCCCAACACTACAATGGCGAGTATTACAACAATGCAAAGCAGACACAGACTGCCCACAGCACAGCCAGTGATTTTCATACAGAGGTGGCGTTACCAATAAAAAAACCTAAACAGCCTACTTACATAGCCCCCATGCTCCCCACAAAAAAATTTTTACAAATTGGATTGGGCAGTGGCCAATACAGATTTGAAAAAAAATTTTCATAATTAGAATAACAAAGAAATCAAATGCACACACTTATTGATACAATGTTGGTCAAAAGCTAAAAATTTCTCACAGTCCATAAAGATAGTCCTGATCGTTGAATTGCAGTGTTTTTTTCAAAGTCTGAGCAGTAAAAGAAAATGCACACAGAAGTAGTGGATTTCCATGCAGTCTTGAAGAAGTAGTGTTGTCCTTCCAACGGAAAGACAGTGCTGACTCTTGACATGCATACAGGTAATGGGCCACAACAGAGCAAACCCACAGCAGAGTCAGTCGAAATTTTGAAGAGTATTGGTAGGTAGGTCATCACAGAGCAGACCCACTGTAGTCCTGGTGGAGATTACGGTATTGGTGGGCCACCAGAGGTGCAGACCCACTGCAGTCCTTGTAGAAATAATGGTATTGATGGATCATCAAAGATGTAGACCCACTGTAGTCCTTGTAGAGATAATGGTACTGGTGGGTCATCAAAGATGCAGACCCACTGTAGTCCTTGTAGAGATAGCCAGCAGCCATCTGTTGTGACTGTGCAGGTGCACAATCACCATTGAAGAGTCTTGCAGATAATATAGCAAGTCCATAAACCACCACTTGTGCACTCACAAAGTTTTTGAAATTGTCCTTAGAACCAGCAATGCTGTTATCCAGTCCCTTGCTGAATTATTAACACACGTGCAAACACTAACAGTCCCTACTTCTCACATATTGTCCATATACTATGACCAACAGAAACGTGTGCAGTGAAATGTAACTAACAAGTTAATAATATCATGAACTGGTGACAATTACAATTTTATAACATAAGAATACAATAAAGGTACAAAATACATCATTAAAGAACATAACAATACAGATAACATTTGTAGTAATAGGGGCTTTACAAAAGAATAGAAATAGACATATACGTCAGTGTTACAGGAATTATGACATGAGTACATACATAGAAGATCAGAATAATTATTGAAACATCAACTTCACACATGAGCATTTAAACAGAATGAATAATGTCTAACATCTTTACAAAGTAAATAACATATTATTAATGCCAATTATATTTGAGGATAACAGTATTCCTCATCATAGTGAATGTAGCTTAATATTAAAAGAGAAAAAAATTCTATGAAACTACACAGAGACAGGAAGAAAACAAATACACAAGGGCACACAAACACATAGTGGGATAACACAAAAGGAAAGGACAGGGTTCGTTTTCAGTGTAACATTTGGTACTGCAGTCCATCCCAAAACTTCATTCCATAGATCTTTCGTCTTATTTCAACCTTTGCTTGCACCAAAGAAATCTTATCCAAGCATGCTTTCTGTATTTATTTCACATATGTCTTACCTCATTATTTATTTCCAAAAAGTCCTATCTAAGCCTGCTTTCTGTATTCTGTTCATATTTCTTTCAAAATAATTATTTCTGATTGTACAATACTCATTTGGGCCCAAATCCTTTTTATATAACTTCGCAATGCATTCATTACCTATTTTCCATAGTCAGTTTCTCATATAGTCTACCCCCTCTTAAGCTAACTTAAATCTACTGAGCTCAGATGCTAAACTAAGGGACGAGGCAATGCAGCAGCACGTAAAACAATTATTATAAACAGCAATGAAAAAAATGGAAAATTGCAAAGCAAGCTACAGTAAATCTAAATTAACAGAAAAAATGCAAAATTACAACTAATATGAGCCAATGTGCAGCAACATGAAAAATAAATGAGTAGTAAAATTGGCTTAGCAGAGTAACACAAAGTCAAATTCAGTAACACTACGCCCGGCAAACAGCAGTAACTTATACCTAAACATGACATAGCTCAAGCAGAAAAAATATTACAGTAAAAACAACAATGCAGATAAGGGAAATGTATATTCACATCTTAATATCTATGTAATTAAAGTGGTGCACCACAACAACTTATTGTAAAAGAAATATTACCATGTACTTGAAAAGAATATTATGTATGCAGTTACTGTTACTAGTTCCTTCTTGTTGTTCTTTCCTTTCCAAGAGCTCCTTTATCGAAGAATGTGGGTCATAAAATAATTATTTAATAGATCTGTTGACAGAAAGTGTTCACATTAGCAAATGCATTTTATTTTATAAAAGCAATGCTGCAACACAGCTGGAAACCAGATGTCAAATGAAATAAGCAATTACGCAAACCAAAGCATAAAAACATCATTCAATAGTCATGTGGCATTTCGTAACTCAGTAGCTCTCAACTCTCGTAGAAAGACACTTGTCATAATCAGGTGTGCAGATGTACGGATATTTCCCATCAATTCATAAGCATTTCAGTAATTAGCACAAAGTACGAGTAACCATACGTTTTCAGGTAATGAGCGTGTAATATTTGCGATGCTTTCTACAAAAGAACGTCAATAGCCAGGATAATGGCCTCCCTTTTTTTTTCTACCTGTGCCGCTGAAAGGCTAATGGCTTTTTTTTTTTTTTTTTCGGGCGGCTGTCGCCCAGGTGGGTGCCCGCGACGCATTACGTGCAGGTGGTCACTTAACTTTCTTACGGAAAAATTTACGACAGCAGTTTCCGCTACAGTGACAGTCTCACATAAAAATATTTCACAGGTCAAGAATTAGCGTTGCAAATCTGTAGAAACAAAATCCTATGAATATAACAGTGTCCAAAAAAATTTTCAGTGGCATTGTGATACATTCACACATGATTCACACATGTACACACATTTCATAAATCTAAAGTATGATTCTTGGTTTCCAACATCCTTTTCCATAAGTCAGAGTCCCTAATCACTATTCATTACTCCTTACCTTATTACACATATATATATATTCGTCGACACGTCAATCTTGCGACGGCACTTCAATATTTCATCATAATAAATACATAGCATAACCAAATTCCTCATATAGCATCAGCTTATTGATCATAAACATACCTCAACAGTATAATACACATCGTGTCATCTGCCTCAAATGTACTTTAAAAATCATGAATCCATACCAAATACATCATTCAAAGCTCTCATAGTATCACAATGGTTCCGAAAATATATGAACAGTTCACAAAGTACAAACAACATACAATTTTGTAAGTGTGAAGTTATCCAACGGTGTAATTACGTAAACGTCTGTCACTGATGTAGTAAAATAAATGCTTGTCTCTCTCAGGTAAATAATCAGACAGCTGTGTAATTTGTGTGTTAGAGAAATATGGTACCGATGTGTAAAGTTGTATAAGCAAATACCATATTAGCTAGGGTTCCTTGTGGTTGCCACACACATGGTACACAAAGTAGGCTTATACCCCCCTGAGGATTAATGTAATTACACCCTCAGGTGTTACAGATTACAGCAATGGAATGAAATGTATCACAGAAAACTTTCTTTGTAATTCAAAAATCTTTAAAAATAAATGTTTTAAGTACAACATTAATCACTGAAATGCATGTCCTGCAGCGCTAAATGTGCATCTTGTTGTAAGATAATCTCGGTGGAAGTGTCGTAGTTATCGTCCTCCAAAAGCTAAGTTCTGCAGAGGCCAATGTACTTACCTCATGATAAACAAAAGTGAAATGCTTTGCGTATAGATATCTTAGTTATTACGCTTATTGTTGTGATGAAGAAATTACTGTGCTGTAACGTATTTTTGTGCTACGGAAAAGGCTGTCTCATTGTAGCTATATCACAAAAGTTACTACTAAAACATGTTTTACTTTCCAGAATAATACAGAAAAACTGTGCAGATATAAAACAGATACTCCGCAAAAGCAACAATGTAAATTGTCACACATTAGTAATGTCGTGATATAAATCGTATAGCTGTCCCATAAACTAACCACTGTGTCATCTGGTATCTCACAGAAAGTACTTTAAATACAGAATGTATTTTCAGGTAACCAAAATGTTGCATTAAAATCTCATTAGCAGTACTGGTAAATGTTCTAAGTATGTAAGCCTGATAGTCGTTACGTAATCGTGCAACTAACAAGCAAGAATGTACAAATACAACACTGTGTCGTCTGTTCACTATAACAATGCATTCGTAATTTCTGTTTAAAAATGTTCCCTAGGTTCTAGACTGGATATTTAACTTCAAACATTGTTGTATGTTAACAGTTTCTTAAGTCTAACACAGCATACTAGTAACGTAAAGGGAAAAGTTTTATGGCAAAGACAAAGTTAAAAAGCAGATTATCTTTCAATAAACGGTTTTACATGTGAAATGTGGTGTAAACCTTTACTCTTCCTAGTACGCAGAGTTTCAACTTCAACGCAATTATCATGTGGTATACGTCGTTAAACAATACTGGAATTTTTCTTAAGGTTAGCGTCTATGTCATTTTTCTCTGAGCCACCTGGCGCACGCGGCTGCCTGCTGTGCGAGTCATTGTCTGTCTCTTTGTTGGCGCGCGTCGTTATTGGGATTAGGAGACCTAACTTCTACAAATTCGCCTTGCCGAGAGGGCCCAGCTCTGTTAGAGTCCTGCCAGTTCTGATGAAATTCACGTCTATCGTTATGATTATATTGTCTGTCGTCATGTCGGTAGTTCCTGTAGTTTCTTTCTTGTCGGTCATGTGGTGGAGAATTTCTCCCTGAATAGTAACTGCGCACTGGACCGTTGCGTCTGAAATTATTCTGTCTCCCTTGATAATAACAGTTCTGGTTACCATATTGTCTGTTTCTATGATTGTCTCTGTCATATTCATTACTACGGAAATGTGATCTTTCTTTGTAACTATTATTACTCTGCCAGTGGTTGTCATATGGGTGGTGTCTGTTTTGGTCACGATTTGCATTGTAAGAATAGCCTTGTCGTGTCCAGTTATTGTTTCTGTCATCGCGGAATTGTGACGTATGTGACCTGTAGTGATTGTTTTCCTGTTTTCGCATCCTGCGACGGTCTGTGTCAATTTCCAGTTCTTGTAACAGTCCCTGAAATGCTTCAATGTCGTCTTTGCAACGTCCTGCTAAAATAATGTGTCGTAAATATTCAGGCAATTTGAGTAAGCAAATGCGGATGAGTTCTGAGGGGCTGTATGGGTTTGAAAGATATTGATTCTTATGCAACATGTCTTCAAAATATTTGACAAGACTGGAAAATTCAGATTGTTCAAAGTGTTTCATCATCATGATGCTATGTTTTACACGGTCTTGTGTAGCTTGAGACCAATATGCTGAGAGGAAGGCATGGTAAAACTCTCCTTCACTGTGGCAATCGTGAATTACCGATCGCATTCTTACAGCTGGTTCATTCTCCAAGTAGCCACACATAAATTCTAATCTGTGTTCTAACGACCAGTTGGGAGGAAAACAATGACAGAATTGATGGAGCCATGCTTGTGGATGAATGTCGTTGCCAGAATTCTTAAATGTTTTGAATTTACGTGTAGTAATGAACAGCTTATAGTCAAAATCATCATGTCGGCGAGTCGCATATCGGTCATTGTTAGGTCGTGTCGGCCGTTCCATCTCAAAATTCGGTGCACATTGCCAATTTCTTTCATAACTTCCGAAATGCCCTGTGTTATTATTTTGCGGCTTTTCCGTGTTTCTAAGTCCCTCTTCCCGTGTTGGGGCGCGAGTATCCTCTGAAATACGTAATTCTTGTATTACCTGTGTCAGCTGATCTTGTACTTCTCGGATTTCTCTTTTGTACTGTGTATTGATTTGATTTTGATTCTGTTTGAATTTTCTAATTTGTTCATACTCTTCTGTGTCAGTGAAGGCTACAGGTCTTGTGTCATTCAGATCATCATCTACCTTTGTAGATAAGTTAGTGACCTTATCCGAAAGTTCGGCTACTTTCTCCGATAGTGAACACATTTCCTCAGCGTGTTTTTCTGAACCAAGTTTCAGAGTGTCCATTTGTGTTGAAATCGTATCTACTGTGTCCTTTAAGTTTTCTTGAGTTTTTGCAAGTTGCGTAACCGAATCGGTAGATGCAACTGAGTCAATTTTAGCTTGCAAGGTGTTGTGATTTTCATGAACAATGGTTTGCAGCTCTTTTATGGCTGCTTCGTGATTCTGTAATACATTTTCATGCCGCGAAAAAATGGGTTGAAAATGCTCACAAATTTGTGTTTTTATGTCATTACAGACTTTTTGACATTTCGATTCAATGTTATGTAACTCACTAGTTAAATCTTCACGTGTTTGTTCAAGTGTGGTGTCTAACTTTTGAAGATTTTGTCCCATTGCGTCTAACTGTTGCTGTGTTTGTCTCTGATTTTGTTCCATTGTGTCTAACTTTTCAAGCTTTTGCCCCATTTGTTGCATTAATTGTAATAACAATGCACTGGTGTCTGAAACATGTTCCTCAGTGCTTTTCGGCAGTGAATTTGCACCGGCAACATTCACATTTTGACAAGCGGAAAATGTGTCTTGACTCATTTGAGAAAGCGGTGAGAACCCAAAACCTGAGTCTGCAGTATTTGCAATATTGTGTTTTGTCATTCCCGATTCCTGAGGCGAGCTGTTGCCGACCAATTGATCGATAACGCTTCCCTGTTCACTACCTGTTTCACTGTCTACACCATTGTTTGCCGCCCGCTCCATTTCCCTATGTGCAATTACCAAATTACTACTTTGAACATTAGTTAATTCATTACCCAGTGGTGCTGGCAAGCTACGCTCGTCGTCACTATCATTTCTCAATTTACTTTGGAGCCTAGTGTTACGTTTTTCACACGCCATAATTGTCACAATATTTCACACGATAACACAGAAAAGCACAATTTGAAGTGCAAAAATAGGAGAACACATTAACATAGCACTGAAAATAATATCTAGTTAATTGCAAGCGTAGCTGCGAAATACTTGGTGCAAATCTATATGCATGCCACAACTGTTTTACTGTACAACAATGAAAGGCTACAACTACAAAGGGGATTCTCTCTACAATTACACGCTAGCAATAAACAAAAGCTACACTAAATACACAAACTACAAGAAAAAATCAGAAGATTCCAGTGAGGTATCCTGGCAGGGTCGCCATATGAAACGTCCCCTTTCAACAATTATACATGACTGTGCTTAAACTGACACACAATATTTTGTTAGTGCAACGCAATCTGACTTTCAAAATTCCCTACAAAAGAATGGCCCTGACTAACATTAAACTATACCTTTCACAAATCACTTACCTCACAAAAATCTTCGCTGCTCAAGCTACTGCAATACAGCGAGCGCCACTACTGCCAGCTAAATAAAAGATTCAAACTATGGAAGGCACTAACTACTGATAGGGATAGTTAGCAAATGAAAGATATTAATAGAGAACGAACAATGTATTTACCTTGATATCATCATATATAAATATAGCAGTTCATGACAAATTACAAACCTCCACCATCTCTCTCCCCACATCCACCACTGCTGGCGGCTCACCTCCAACTGCGCAACGCTACGTGCTGTTCACATTCAGCTGCCACTGCCCAACACTACAATGGCGAGTATTACAACAATGCAAAGCAGACACAGACTGCCCACAGCACAGCCAGTGATTTTCATACAGAGGTGGCGTTACCAATAAAAAAACCTAAACAGCCTACTTACAACACACACACACACACACACACACACACACACACACAATTATATATAGGGTGTTTCATTAAATATGTTTGCCTCTGTAAATTACGAAGTAATAGGCGACGGAAATATTTATTTCGTAGTCACCATCAGAAACGATACACTGCGGAGCCATGAATGTACTTTATTGTGTTACTATCCAAAGGGTTACAGCAAAAAGATACAATTTTTGAAATGGAACAATAGTTGTTTCTATCAAGCACTGGAATCAGTAACACCAGCTGTGTATACATCAATTCAAATTACATTCCTATCACTTTTAGTTTGGGAGCTACAACCCTTCAAAGTTTCAGGGGCAGATACCGCACGCTGTAGATAATACATGACTGTGTGGTGGGTGATTGATGGTCTGGAAGTGGGAAGTTGGTGTAAATGAGATGTTCAAATGTGTGTCCATGTTCCTGAATCCACAATGCAATACGCCTTTTAAATCATCTGGGGATGTTGCCCCAGTGACATAAACATGATACTTTAGATATCCCCCCAAAAATAAATCTAATGGTGTTAAATCGGGCGACCTTGCGGGCCATGAATGAGGACCATTGCACCCCATCCACCTTCCTGCAAAGCTGTTGTTTAGTTTTTCCACAACAGAACGTGCAGAATGGGCTGGGTGACCATCGTGCTGCATCCACATATGGACTCTCGTGTGTAGACACACATGTTCAAGGAGACCACCCAAACTGTCGACTATAAACGCGTGATATAACGCACCTGGCAGTGTACCTGGGAAGTAGTGTGGACCGATGATTTCATCTCCAAGGGGTCCACACCACACATTAATAGATCACCTACGTTGACGGTCGACAAGTCGTACCCACCGAGGATTGTCTGCGGCCCAGTAGTGCACGTTATGGTGATTCACTGCACCATAATTTGTGAACGTAGACTCATCAGAGAACATAACACCCTGTAAAGACTCCGGCGTGAAATTACGCCTGGCCCATTCACAGAATGTAACTCGCACGGAAATCGTCCCCATGCAGCTCCTGGGCCAGTGACAGGCGGCACGGGTGAAACTTGTGACCGAGTACTATACGCCACACAGATGTGAGACTGACACCAGCGATTGCAGCAACGGCTCGTATGCTGACATGAGGTCGTGGTGTACTGCAGCTAAAACAAACACCTCCGTCTCCTCACTTCTTGCAGTTGTTCGTCTGTTACTGCGGCGCATTACCAAGCTGTCTGTTTCCCGAAGTCATTGTTCGGCACCTAAGAACGTAATGACTGCCGGAGCTCGTCTCCTAGGCTGCTTCAGTGGCATCGTGTCGGCACTCGCCGAGCATCAGCAACATGTCAACGTACTCGTTGTTCGTGTATGCCACCTTCATCCGATGTCAGTAACTGTGGTATATTGAGCCCCGTTTGTTTATGTGGCTCAAACTGTCGGGTATACGGCCGTGTGCGGCGACAGTCGGCAGTCTAACAGCGCATCGAGGAAGCTTCTCGCCCCGTGACACCGGCGACGTTACAACTCGGCCGCACCACGTTTCGAAGGCGCATTGCGTTACGCGAAGCGTGTGTGTGGTATCTGCCCCTGAAACTTAACACTTCTCACTGAGAAGTGTTAAGCGAAAGTTACTTTCGTCCTTAAGTTTCGCACACAGAGTAACTTCTTCTTACAAGCTCCTTCTATTAGCTACAGCAATGATATGTGTCCAATTATTTGTGTTCTTAATTGAAATGCTTGCAACGTTAGAGATGTTAGTAATACGTAAATACTGAAAAACATACGCAATTTAAACTAAGCCTTTAATTAATGACTTCCAATAATTAACACAAAAGAAAGGCCCTGAACTGCAAGAAGCCCTAACAATAATAAAAACCCTAAAAATATGAAATTAGAGAAATATGAAACTACCTCCAACTCTGTTAAGTGCCTAAACTCATTTCAATCACGAGCTCGATTTTTTTAAAGAGTCGCTCACCTCACAGAAAACCTTCATAACACGAACTACAGCAATTAAAGCAAGCTGAAACTACAGCCAGCTAAATAAAAAGATTCTAATAACTATAGGCTCTAACTACTAGGAGGCATATGGTTAGGAAAAGAAAGATTTTTCTGAAGAGCAGACAATGTACTTAGAAAATTTTACCTTATTCATGTGACATCCAGTTCTAAAACTTTTATAGTTGTCAATAATTCCGCAACCCAAACTTTACCAAACACTTCCATCCTCATTTTACATTTCCTTTATGCTACCAGCGCAGAGTGTCCACTAGGAAAAACATGTCCATGTACTTTACTATCCACTCACTAACTGCTAGTCCGTCCGTCCAAACACAGAAGCTCTTGCGATATTAACACAGTCCATAGCACTCCCAACATACAATATTCATTGTAATTTCTTGTAATGAAGTGAAAAGTGCGAAAAAAAGGATTCTGGCTTGATCACCTGATCCAGCTATTCTGACGGATGTTCTATGGTTTCCTACATCGTTTCGGGTAGATTTCAATATGACTATCATAATAGGAAAAAGTAGCTAAGTTTTTATATTTTATGAAAACTATTATTAATGCTCAGAATGTTGTTTTCACTTCATAATTTCATAGTTCGACTTTTATTTATTCTGTTTCATTTCTGCCAAATTCTTGTGTGTATTATGACGTTGCTGACGTTAGATGCATCTGTGAACTCATGTTTGTTGAAGGCCACACCAACAGAAAAAAAATGTCGAAATGTGAGCTACCGCGTGCTACCATCGGTGCCGTCATCTGTTTCCAGCGATTCGAAAGTGGCAGCCTTCGTATCCCTATTGCTACTAGGATCTGGATCGTGACAGTATGGGTGCAGTTCTTGAAAAGACAATTTGTTTATCACGTTTCTGATCACTCACTTGTTAGTGGGAGAACTGTGTGAACTATGCATTGTGAAATGCATTTAACATATAAGATGAAAACATATAAGATGAAAAAGGTAAGTAGTTTGACCAAGTTAAACAAAGCTAATTAGTTTGACCAAGTCTGGCGATCTGCTGTGTCGAAAGGCTCCGCCTATGCTCAAGCTGCGTAGTTTAATTTTCAGCTATTCTCCCGGTTTATAGACGTATGGTGTAACTAATGCCACGCCTGTATCGTGGTTAGACCTCAATAATAATCTTTTAATCACAGCAATTAATTTGTTTTTCAGACTATAGCGGTAAATAAGAGACAGGTAATAATTAAGTATTTGATGTCAAGAAGCCTGCCTTTAACCTGATCCAGTGTCAATTAGTTGCTTGAAAATGTCATTTCATCTAAACTGGATATCCTTGAATATTTACATATTATGGTAGTTTATGGTAATTTGATGATGCCGTTCTTTAAGTACATTTAAACCGCAAAGCTTTTTTTTTCAGAAAAAGACAAATAAATAACTCCCATAAGAGTGTGTGCTACCTGTTAATGAACAAATAAAATAAGGCTGTTAAAAAAACATCTCAAACGGAAGGTAAGCTAGAAAATTGTTGTGCAGAGCACATTGAGACTTTCTCTCTAAGCGGGCTGCGGCTTCCACTCCAGAAACTATTTGAAATCACTATCAATAACTTTATAACTTGATTAATTCTATTTAAACAAAAAATATATCACTATGTATCCGCCCCCGGTAGCTGAGTGGTCAGCGCGACGGACTGTCAATCCTAAGGGCCCGGGTTTGATTCCCGGCTGGGTCGGAGATTTTCTCCGTTCAGGGACTCGGTGTTGTGTGGTCCTAATCATCATCATTTCATCCCCATCAACGCCCAAGTCGCCGATGTGGCATCAAATCGAACGACTTGCACCAGGCGAGCGGTCTACCCGACGGGAGGCCCTCGTCACACGCCATTATATATTTATATATCAATATGTGGAAAATTAAGGTTTTTTCTAGTTTTCCAAAACCACTAGTGTTTCGGAAAAACTTTATGTAATGAAAATATAACTCGAAGATGTTTCTAAATGCTATCTGGAAAGGTAGGTAAGGTTATCAGATTTTGTGAAGAATTCTTCTTACCAGAACGAACACTAAAAAATGTACTGCTACAGACCAACATGTAAGATGATGGTTGCTTGGTTAGTTGATTTGGGGGAGTGGACCATACATCGAGGTAATCGGTCCCATCGGTTTGGGGAAGGATGGGGAAGGAAATCGGCTGTGCCCTTTCAAAGAAACCATTCCAACATTTGCCTGAAGCGATTTAGGGAAATCACAGAAAACCTAAATCAGCATGGCCGGTTTTAACCGTCGTCCTCCCGAATGCGAGCAACATGTAAGCAACGTAACGATCTATCAAATAACAATAGTAACAACAAATTACTAATTCTTGTAACCTTACATATGGTGTACGCACGATGAGAGTAACAGTGATGATGACGATAATGAAGATGTGCTGCCAGTTCCAGTAATCAATACTTTTGCTGTGACACCTCTTGGAGACCTCCAAGATGCTCAACGGGAGATTTCCTTCATCGCGTGGGTCCATACGATCGAAATGTCAGTACACTAACGGAAACGAAAACATAAAACTTGTTCGAAATGTTCCATGAGTGTCGTCCGTGCAGTGAAAGAACATGGTAACCGTAAGAGACTTCTGAGGCAGAATTCCGACTGCTTCAGGGCCTCGTTCAAACCGGAGAGAAATGTTAATTAATTCGCTAGAATACCCTTCTGCCTTTTGATCTCGGACCGCTCCAGCTGCCGCTGGGATCCATCCACACTCCTTTCCGTCTCTCCCAGTCTTGATGTCGCCGTCGCCGCATGTTCACAGGCAGTGTGAAAGGCGAGGCGCCGAAAGGGACATTTCTTGGCTCCGAAATTTATCACAGATCATGAATTTAATTGTCTCTTTTGATGAACGAATGCAATCGCTTTCAGTACAACAGATAATCAACTTGGCATTAATCGCGTTGCCGGAGAGCGGGGTGACGAACAAAATTGCTCTGAGTTTTGTTAACAGAGTTAAGACTACGCAGCCGTCGTTGCCTCGTAGTTACCAGCTTCCGTCTTTTAGCCGCTTGTGTGACGACAGAGTCGCACGGGAAAACTTGTGACGTTCTTCATTTATCTCGTTATGTGTCCATCAAAAGTTGTAATAGGTCTGAGACAAGCGGCACTGACTTGGTAATTCTGTTGCAAACCGATTACAACTCAACACTCCCCAGCGTGTTTTCCTGATACTGCAGAAAGCATCGCTTCTAGAGTGTTTCTTCATCACTGCACATACACCTATTTTCCAAACCTTAGCTTCAGTGACAAATATTTCATATTTTATAACCACCAACATATGGCTGTAGACATAAAAACCCTTTACTGGCACGTTTCATAAGTTTTAAGGACTGTTACATAGTTTGTACACAGAAGTTAGCATTCCTCGAGCTTTTAATGCGTTTACGGAGACTGAAATTCCAGCAGTATTGATTTATCGCTTACAACTCGTATCTGACTACGCTTATTTCACGCACGAGAGATTGAGGATAGTGAATGTGTACAATAGTTTCAGTATATAATAGCGCTTGCCAGGCACTGTTACAAAATTTCAGCTACTACGAGAGTAGTGAAAACTGTACTCAATACGGCAATAAGGCTCGTCTTATTTGGCAGCAATTGGCAATGAAGAATTTTCTAATTATTGTAAACTTTAACTTGAACAATCTGAACGTTTATATTTGACACATGTAGCAGGTTCATCGATCGGAAAAATAAAGACTAGTCTGAATAACGACTGGGAAATTCTAGCCTTCCACACAAGATAACGAAACTTGCACATATACACTGTGTGGTCAAAAATATCCGGACACCCCTAAAACATACGTTTTCATATTAGATCCATTGTTTTGCCAGGTACTCCATGGTGCTCCATATCAGGGACCTCAGTAGTCAGTGGACATCGTGAGAGAGCAGAATGGGGTGCTCCACGGAACTCACAGACTTAGAGCGTGGTCAGGTCATCGGGTGTCACTTATGTCATACGTCTGTACGCCAGATTTTCCCGCTTCTAAACATCCCTAGGTCCAATGTCTCCGATGTGATAGCGAAGTAGAAACGTGAAGGGACACGTAAAACACAAAAGCGAACAGGCCGACCTCGTCTGTTGACTGACAGGTATCGCCGACAGTTGAAGAGGGTCGTAATTTACAATATGCAGACTCCATCCAGACCATGTCACAGGAATTCCAAACTGCATCACGATCCACTGCAAGTACTATGACAGTTAGGCGGGAGGTGAGAAAATTTCAATTTCATGGTCGAGCGGCTGCTCATAAAGCCACACATCACGCTAGTAAATGCCAAACGACGCCTCGCTTGGTGTAAGGAGCGTAAACTTTGGGCGATTGAACAGCGTAGAAACGTTCTGTGGAGTGACGAATCACGATACACAATGTGGCGATCCGATGGCAGGGTGTGGGTATGGCGAATGACCCTGTGAACGTCATCTGCCAGCGTGTGTAATGCCAACAGTAAAATTCGGAGGTGGTGGTGTTATAGTGTGGTCGTGTTTTTCAAGGAGGGGGCTTGCACCCCTTGTGTTCGCGTGGCACTATCACAGCACAGGCATAAACTGATGTTTTAAGCACCTTGTTGCTTCCCTCTGTTGAAGAGCAATTCGGGGATGGATACTGCATCTTTCAACACGATCGAGCACCTGTTCATAATGCACAGCCTGTGGTGGAATGGTTACATGACAGTAAGATCCCTATAATTTGCTGGCCTGCACCGAGTCCTGATCTAAATCCTATAGAACGCTTTTGGAATGTTTTGGAACTCAGACGTTGTGCAAGGCATCACCAACCGACATCAATAGCAGTTCTCAGTGCAGCACTCCGTGAAGAATGGACTGTCATTCCCCAACAAACTTTCAAGCACCTGATTGAATGTATGCCTGTGAGAGTGGAAGCTGTCATCGAGGTTAAGGGTGGGTCGACACCATATTGAATTCCAGAATTACCAATGACTTGTAAGTCATTTTGAACCAGGAGTACTGATACTTCTGATCACATAGTGTATTTTGTATTAATCACGGTTGAATTGCTGTTAATATTTATTTCCTTCATTGATAAGACTCCGTAAATAATTCACAATTATGACTCTTCTACTGGCTCAGAATTACATTGTCTTAAACATTCCGCTTAGCTACACTCACAATATGACTGTGGAACTTTACCTTGAAATAGTTATCAATATTTATTCTAAAATTTCATTCCATCAGCGTTAACGCCGTAACAAAGCCTAAGCAAAATCTACCTCCGAAGCTATTACAAAGTGGGTCTATCAGTGAAATGGGCTTCAAAAACTGGTGGTTATACCTTTTACATTTTCTAATAGTAAGCGAGTAAACGAAAATAACTACAGCTATTCGGTACAGAAACAAGGTAAGCATCGGTCGCAACGTCATCTGTCCTTTTTACTGCATTGCCGATCTACATTTCGGCTGACAACTATCACCGGTGCATTATAGGCAGTCACGTACACTGAACGTAATTGTAACAACACACATTTCAATCTAGCGTAGGCATGTCCATCCCTGCCTGGGTTGGAGTAATGCTTATACATGCCTAAGTTAGGCTGAAATATGTGTCTTTACTATTACATTCAGTCTACTTGACTGTCTATAATGCATTGATGATAGCTGCACTGTCAGTTGAAATCTTCATCTGTAACGCACTAAGAAAGACAGATAACATACGATCGATGCTGACCTCCATTCTTTCCTGGAGTACATCACTGTTGTGAGGCAGAATCATTCCCATGGAATCGAACATGATGACTACAGCGATGTTTGAACTACGCGCGCAAGCGACTCTGGAACCTGACTCAGTGACAATCAGCATACTGAAATCGCATTAAAATGACTCGAAATAATATGATATGTTACACCTGATGAGCCAAAACGCTATGATCATCTGATTAATAGCTTGTTTGTCCTTCTTTGGAATGAAATACATCACTGATTGTGCGTATTAGTTATCCGACACTTTGTTGGTAGGTTTGTGGAGGTATGTGACATTAGATGTCTACGCGCAGGTCATGTAATTCGCGGTAAAAAACGGGCCGCTGATTTTTCGTACGCGTTGATGGTGCCCGATAGCGACCCAGTTGGGTTTCTTATGATTTACATCAGGCGAATTTGGTCGCTGTGAGTTTACTATAATGATCCTCAAACCGCTTAGCACGGTTCTGGCTCCCAGGCACGAACGTTTACGTATATCACTGAAAGATGACATCGCCGTCGGGGAAGACATCAAGCATGAAGGGATGCATTAGATTCTCAGGTGTCAGTGAGTCTTCTATTACTACCACAAATCCCATGCAAGCGCAGAGAATGCCTCCCATATCATAATACTGCTCCCGCTACACTGCGTCCGTGACGCGCTGCACGTTTCGAGCCGCCGTTCACCTCGATGATGGCGTTTGTGGAGGCGACCATCGATCAAGTGTAGCAAAAATGTGATTCACACGAAGAGCAGACACGTTTCCGTTGATCCAAGGTCGAATCCCGATGGTCCCGTGCCCATTTCAATCGCAACTGGCGATGTCGTTGGGTCAACATGTGAACACCTGTTGGTTGCCTGCTGCGGAGCTCCACGTTCAACCTTGTACGATGAACAGTGAGCTCCGACACACTTGTGCACACAACAGCATTGTGCTCTTTCGGCAGAGATGCCACAGATCACCATCTATACTACTTTACAGAGGAGCCAAGTCTCCCAACACCAGGTTCTTCGAAGAGTCGTGGACGTCCAACCATTTAGTGCCTAGTGGCAGTTTCACTATCCTTCTACTGCTTTCCATAGATGCTCACGATAGTAGCACGTGAAGATTCGACCTGCTTCGCTGTTTTCGAGATACTCGTTCACAGGCTCTGCGTAATAATAATCTGCCCTTTATGAAAGTCACATGTCTCAATGGATTTCCCCACTTGCGGTCCGTATCCCATATCTTCGCTAGGGTGATGCCCCGTCCGTCTCTGCTCCGCTTACATACTTCTTATACCACGTCAAGTTCCCGCAACACCACCAGATGGCATACAAACGTCCGGTGGGCTTATTAGTGTAAGAAAATCAGCACAACAATTTCTGCATCAGTCACTGTTTTGTCACAGGATGAAAGTGGTACAACACTGACAGGCTTTTGATATCAGCAAAAAATTTTACAGTGCGTTATACCTACCCCATCCTTTCATTACCATTCTCTTCGCGACTGAAAATATTTAGTTGTGTATAAAATACCTAGAGGCACATTAATATGACGGGGTGTTATCAAAACGTGCGGTGCTAATTTTATTTAGTAACAAGGAAAGAAATAACTGGAGCAGATAGTTGCAGCTCAGCACAATGAAGCACGCGCAACGTATTTACGCTGAAAACAAACGAACAGTTGTTGTTCGAAACTACTTTTACTGTCATCAGTACCAAGTATTAGAGTGCGAAACTTCCAAAGCTTTAGATCGCCCCCTTCTGCGAAGATGTCTCTCCTGTAAAAGCACGCAGCCTCTGTAGATTCAGAAGGATGATGTTCCGGGTGATCGCTGGTTATTTTAATTCGTTACTTAAATTCGGTAAGATCACTGAACTGATTATAGTCCTTTCACATAGTAATCAAAATTGCGTGGATTTTTTTTCACTTAGATTATCTCAATACGTTTTTAAACGAGAGGAAACGGTGTGATACCATGTTTGAAAGTACATCCCCATGCAAACGCAGCTACCATTTGCGCTGAGATCTTGCAGTATGATCGAATTCACCTAACTCGATATACAGACGTATGCACAGCCGTAAATGAAAACGATTTTGATCGTCTATCGTGGATTAATACTACGTACCATACATGACGCAGAAATCTATGGTCAGCTTCGGTGCCAAAACCTTTTCGTACGTGGAATTGGTTTACAATCGTTCAATGAAAAACAATGAAGAAAGAAGAAGAGCCAGGGTTTAAACTCGAAATCTTGGTGTACCAGCCTGCCAAGTAGTTGCAGTAACATGTTATTTACGTTCTGTAAGACAGCTAAATCATGCAGAGAATTACATAGCACCAAAATGCAGCAAATTGGCGGTGCATTGTCATTTAAGTATCATGGGGTGAAAGAGATACTGTCCATGTCATCACCGTCCCCTCTAACTGCTCATGATTTTCATACCATCGATTAGCCTTTTAAACACATCTAATGTTACGTAGTGTCGTCCTGTAGAAATCTTATATGGTGAGTGATAACAGCGGTGATTTAGATGAAAACTCCAACAGAGTTTAATCAGGGAAATTACAGTATTGAAATCACAATATCGTTTTAATCTGATATAGAATATATTGTTAGAGTTTTTGACTGATTTGTGGAACTTTGATAAAAACAACCGTCTTGAACTTTCTGCTCAGAAACACAGGCACACGAAATAATCATGTCCACAGCGCGTCCACATTCACTAGCAACATCTCTCCCATTTGTTTTCGGACATGTGTGCATGTGGGTTATTCAACCAGGTGTGATGAGACTCCATATAAAAAAAGTTATTCAAGTAACGATTGTCCGAACATGATAAAGAAAAGAAAGATAACACTAATTTTCTGATAGGGCGTAGAATGCGGAGGCTGAAACCCAAGCACTACACGAAACTCGAATCCATGACCAGTCCTACACTATGTGATCAAAAGTATCCGGACATCTGGCTGAAAATGACTTACAAGTTCGTGGCGCCCTCCATCAGTAATGCTGGGATTCAATATGGAGTTGGCCAACACTTAGTCTTGATGACAGCTTCCGCTCTCGCAGGCATACGTTCAATCAGGTGCTGTACGGCATCTTGGGGAGTGGCAGCCCATTCTTCATGGAGTGCTGCACTGAGGAGAGGTATGGATGTCGGGGGGTGAGGCCTGCCACGAAGCCGGATTCCAAAACATCCCAAAAGTGTTCTGTAGGATTCAGGTTAGGACTCTGTGCAGGCCAGTCCATTACACTGATGCTATTGTCGTGCATTATGAACAGGTGCTCGATCGTGTTGAATGATTCAGTCGCCATGCCGGAATTGCTCTTCAACAGAGGGAAGCAACAAGGTGCTTAAAACATCAGTGTATGCCTGTGCTGTGATAGTGCCACGCGAACACAAGGGATGCAAGCCCCCTCCTTGAAAAACACGACCACACTATAACACCACCACCTCCGAATTTTACTGTTGGCATTACACACGCTGGCAGATGACGTTCACAGGGTCATTCGCCATACCCACACCCTGCCATCGGATCGCCACATTGTGTATCGTGATTCGTCACTCCACATAATGTTTTTACGCTGTTCAATAGTCCAAAGTTTACGCTCCTTACACCAAGCGAGGCGTCGTTTGGCATTTACTAGCGTGATGTGTGGCTTTATGAGCAGCCGCTCGACCATGAAATTGAAATTTTCTCACCTCCCGCCTAACTGTCATAGTACTTGCAGTGGATCGTGATGCAGTTTGGAATTCCTATGTGATGGTCAGGATAGATGTCTGCCTATTACACATTACGACCCTCTTCAACCGTCGGCAGTCTCTGTCAGTCAACAGACGAGTTCGGACTGAACGCTTTTATGCTGCACGTGTTCCTCCACGTTACCACCTCACTATCACATCTGAAATAGTGGATCTAGGGATGTTTCGGAGCGTGGAAATCTCGCGTACAGACGTATGTCACAAGTGACACCAATCACCTGACCGCGTTCGCAGTCCGTGAGTTCCGCGGAGCGCCCCATTCTGCTCTCTCACGACATCTAATGACTACTGAGGTCGCTGATATGGAGTACCTGGCAGTAGGTGGCAGCACAATGCACCTGATATGAAAACCGTATGTTTTAGGGGGTGTCAGGATACTTTTGATCACACAGTGTACATTAAAGGGCTTTCTATCTTCTTCTCACAAATCAAGTACACTACAACAAACACCAAAAAACAGAAAAGATTTGACGACTACTTTATGAAAATAAACATATATCTCATAAGTGAGTGCTGATAGTTATCTGCATTTATATTCAATTTCGTATGGTCGAGGGTTGCCCAGAAAGTAATGCACAGCATATTTTTCTTCAACAATTCTTTATTGAACAAAATGAGAATTACACACACGAAAGAATGGTGTTTTATCTACACACCCTATTTTTCCACGTAATCTCCATCCCGTTCTATGGCCTTTCTCCAGCGCGAAACAAAGTATGCCCTGTCGGTAGAAAACCTTGTCCTGTGTGAATCACCTCCTCATCATCTTCAAAATGCTGAGTCGTAATGCGTCTGTCCTCGCGAATGACAGCATCAGCTCGCTGTAACACGTCAGGTGTGACAGCCGTGGATGGTCTCACCGACCGCTGCAAATCGAGGAGCTCCTCCAAACCGCCTTCTGATGACCTCATCCTCCGTGCCCAACGACTAATTGTACTTCAGTCGACAGCAGATGCTGCATAGACTTTGCATAAGCATTTGTGAATATTCCCCACAGTTCCTTTGTCTGCAGGGAGAAATTCAATGAAGGCACGTTGCTTGTAACGTACATCACCTACAGACGCCATTTTGAAACTGTCCTGCTGCTACGCTATCTGTCGAAAGTGACGGAAACTTGGCGCACTCACTCAGGAGACTTCAAATAATACATACGTCACGTTTCGCCTTCGTGTCATTATTTCCGGCTGAGAAAAAGAATGCGGTGCAATACTTTCTCGGCAACACTCGTATGCTTAGTAATTTGCCATTTCTTAGCTATTAATACAATTAAAGCATTACAATGCTATGCCGCGGAATAGCTCGCGATGAACACTGCCAAACGGTTACATAATTTGGAAGAGAAAGGAAAAGAATGAATCGAAATATTTTGGGTCCAATGGGATTTGGAAATTGAGAAGCAAGAAGGACGTGTATGAAAAAAACTGAGAATATAATAGGTAAATGAATAAGTGGAGAGTTAAAATTTATAGTCATTTAAACAAATAGATAACAAGAGACTGACAAAAAGAATATTCAGCATAATAAACATGCAAAAAATTAAAATATCGAGGTTCATATAAGTTAAGAAAGATCTAGAGGAACGAAATTTTTCTGTCTGCAGCGGAGTGTGTGCTGATATGGAACTCCTTGACAGATTAAAACTGTGAGACTCGAAATCGTGACTTTTTCCCTTCGCAGGCAAGTTGTCTACAGTCCGAGCTACGCAAGCACCACTCACGACCCGTCCTCACAGTACCTCGTCTCCTGCCTACCAAAGGTCACGAGATCGAGTCTCGGTCCGGCAAACAGCTTTTCCTGCCGGGAAGTTTCAAGATCTAGAGGACTTGTTAATAACAATACAAAGGAGCAGAAGGACAGACATGAACTCAGGGGAAAAGCAACAAACGTCAAGGATTTCCAAAATAGAACGCAAAAGAAGAGAGGAGATGCATTGACCTAAGAAAGAGGAGAACTGATCAAATCCTTAACTTGCTGTTCGTGTATTGAGGTGTAGCGAATGTTGTGAGCGAGCTTCTACATCTACATACATACTCCGCAATCCACCATACGGTGCGTGGCGGACGGTACCTCGTACCACAACTAGCATCTTCTCTCCCTGTTCCACTCCCAGACAGAACGAAGGAAAAATGATTGCCTATATGCCTCTGCACGAGCCGTAATCTCTCTTATCTTATCTTTGTGGTCTTTCTGCGAAATATAAGTTGGCCTTAGTAAAATTGTACTGCAGTCAGCCTCAAATGCTGGTTCTCTAAATTTCCTCAGTAGCGATTCACGAAAAGAACGCCTCCTTTCCTCCAGAGACCCTCACCCGAGTTCCTGAAGCATTTCCGTAACACTCGCGTGATGATCAAACCTACCAGTAACAAATCTAGCAGCCCGCCTCTGAATTGCTTCTCTGTCCTCCGACCTGATAGGGATCCCAAACGCTCGAGCAGTACTCAAGAATAGGTCGTATTAGTGTTTTATAAGCGGTCTCCTTTACAGATGAACCACATCTTCCGAAAATTCTACCAATAAACCGCCTTCCCCACAACTGTCATCACATGCTTGTCCCACTTCATATTGCTCTGCAATGTTACGCCCAAATATTTAATCGACGTGACTGTGTCAAGCGCTACACTACTAATGGAGTATTCAAACATTACGGGATTATTATTCCTATCCATCTGCATTAATTTACATTTATCTATATTTAGAGTTAGCTCCCATTCTTTACACCACTCACAAATCCTGTCCAAGTCATCTTGTATCCTCCTACAGTCACTCAACGACGACACCTTCCCGTACACCACAGCATCATCAGCAAACAGCCGCACATTGCTATCCATCCTATCCAAAATATCATTTATGTAGATATAAATCAGCAGCGGACCTACCACACAGCCCTGGGGCACTCCAGATGATACCTTCACCTCCGATGAACACTGACCGTCGAGGACAGCGTACTGGGTCCTATTACTTAAGAAGTCTTTGAGCCACTCACATATTTGGGAACCAATCCCATATGCTTGTACCTTAGTTAGGAGTCTGCAGTGGGACACCGAGTCAAACGCTTTCCGGAAGTCAAGGAATATGGCATCCGTCTGATACCCTTCGTCCATGGTTCGCAAGATATCATGTGAAAAAAGGGCGAGTTGCGTTTCGCAGGACAGATGCTTTCTAAAGCCGTGCTGATGCATGGACAGCCACTTCTCTGTCTCGAAGAAATTCATTATATTCGAACTGAGAATATGTTCGAGAATCCTGCAACAAACCGATTTTAAGGATATTGGTCTGTAATTTTGAGGATCCGTCCTTCTACCCTTCTTATATACAGGCGCCACCTGCGCTTTTTTCCAGTCGCTCGGGACTTTACATTGGGCTACAGTCGATAATTCGTCGCCATCGCACGTTTTGTGGCTTCCGCAAGGCGGGCTGGCTCTGACAAGCTCTGGTGTACGCTAAGCGTCACTGACACGTAACTTGTAACTTCAGAGGGACGCGGAGGGGGCGAGGCGCAGCGGTGGCACGCTCCACGTTGCACGCTCCACACTCCATCACACCGATGAGCGATCGGCGGCAGCGCGCGCTGCGCCCACTGGGCCGTGAAGCGCGGACGCCCGCCGCGCGGCGACAACAGGTGCCCGGGCGGCGTTGCGCGGCACGGCGCGGCTGATACAGCCGGCGCTGGCGCCATTGTCTGCCGCGCGACCAATCTGCGAGTGGCCGGCGGAAACAAAAAGCGGGATAAAAAAAGGAGAGAGAAAACCGGCGCTCTAAATTCCAGCGACTCTTGCGCCACGGTCCTTTGTTTCCGATGCGTCCCTCATCCCGCATGTGGCTGCATTCAGTACGGCCGCGCGAAATATTCCACTCCCGATCTGTGTGGGTTTAAAATGGCATTTTACTGTTTCACTTTACTTAGTTGTTTGGGTTTCGATTTCCCATCCTTTGCGGACCGTGGATCAGGAAGCGTAGAAAAATGTGACTACACACATCTTAATAATTCTATTAAAGTTGTCGGTATGTCCCTTCCGTATTTAGGGGCTATATAATATTAGTTGTAAATCTTTTGAAATAGTGAACAGCAGTATCCATCAGGAAAAAGAGATATAATCCAAAAGATGTACGGTTTTTGCCTAAAATAACCTACACAACAAATATCATGTATCATACATACGTAGCTGAAGAAAAGTGATGTTTGAAATCGTGAAAAATGTACTGGTGGAAGCAAAGCTGCTAGAGAGGATAGTGAATCGCTTTTCGACACTTCGTCCGGTAGAGCAAGGTCCACGAAAGGCCAGCCACAATCGTGCTACAGTGGTCTGAAGAGTGTGATAGTGAAATCACGTGGATGTCTTGGCCATCAAATTCGCCTGATGTAAATCCTATAGAATCATCTCGGTCTCTATCGGGCGCTATCACCATGAACTCAAATCAGCGGCCCGTTATTTCTCTCTTCCTAGCCACCTGAAGAAGGCGAGGTGCATGTAAACCGATGCAGTAATAGATCTGTCTTCTCTCCGCCCACGGCAGAGTCAGACCCGTTGCTGTGCTGCAGCTTCGGACTAACACTGTGCGTGCGTGCGTGTGTGTTGGCTCTGAGCACTATGGGACTTAACTTCTGAGGTCATCAGTCCCCTAGAACTTAGAACTACTTAAACCTAACTAACCTAAGGACGACACACACATCCATGCCCGAGGCAGAATTCGAACCTGCGACCGTAGCAGTCGCGCAGTTCCAGACTGTATCGCCTAGAACCGCTCGGCCACCCCGGTCGGCTGTGTGTGTGTGTGTGTGTGTGTGTGTGTGTGTGTGTGTGTGTATGTGTGTGTGTGTGTGTGTGTGTGTGTGTGTGTGAGGGAAAGAGAGAGAGAGAGAGAGAGAGAGAGAGTAGTACAATACCCACTCGCCGCGGCTCATGGGCGTCCTCTATCCATTGGCCCACACTTCGCGATCCTAATAACTTATGATTATCATACTGTTTAATTCGTGAGCTGGGTGTGGATTTATTCGAGAAATTCTACCAGAGTGTTGCAATTTTTGAAAAATGTAACCTTGTTGAAAGCTCATATTCAGCAATTTTATCATTCTTGCACGAAATTATGCATTATGTTGAAAGCCTTGGCACAGTTCAAATGGTTCAAATGGCTCTAAGCACTATGGGACTTAACACCTGAGGTCATCAGTCCCCTAGACTTAGAACTACTTAAACCTAACCAACCTAAGGACATCACTCACATCCATGTCCGAGGCAGGATTCCAACCTGCGATCGTAGCAGCAGCGCGGTTCCAGACTGAAGCGTGTTGAACCACTCCATCACAGCGGCCGGCTCTTGGCACAGTTACTCAGTTCCCTGAAGACATCACGAAGACTCCAACTAGTGAAGTACATCCCGTAACGTATAAAAAATAATTACGGAGGCCTCAGCAAGTTATATTGGCCTGAGAGGCGTCTATAGAGGCAGAATGAACTTCGGGTGTGCTCCAGGGAAGTGTTGTATACTAATGAGCTTGCGGGCAACGTTAGTTGCAATCTCAGGGTTTTCACAAATAATGCGGTTATCTGTAATGAAGTACTGTCTGAAAGATGCTGCATAAGTATCCAGTCAGGTACTGATAAGATTACAAACTGGTGCAGAGATTGGCAACTTCCTTTAAATGTTCAGAAATGTAAAACTGTGCACTTCACAACTCAAAAATCCAGTTACACTCTGACTATAATGTGAATGAGCTACAATTGGAATCGGCCACCTTATATAAATACCTGAGTGTAACATTTTGTAGGGATATGAAATGGAACGATCACATAGGCTCAGTCGCAGGAAAAGGAGGTGTAGACTTCGGTATATTGGTAGAATACCGCGGAAGTGCAATCAGCCTACATAGGAGATTGATTACAAGTCACTCGTGCGACCGATCCTCTGATATTACTCAAATACCCTTACGAAATAAGACTAACACGGGATATTAAACGAATACAGAGAAGAGCAGCCGGAATGGTCTCTGGTTGGTTTGACCCGTGCTGAGGAGACTGAAGTGGCAGACTCCACTGGTGGCCGAACCGCACAATAACCCTGCGTTCGGTGTGAGGTGGCGGTGGGGTGAGTGGACTGCTGTAGCCAGTTGTGGGGTTGTGTACCACTGACGGCTATGGCGGGGACGAAGCCTCTCCGTCGTTTCTAGGTCCCCAGTTCCATACAATACAATACAGTGCAATAGTGTATGTTGTATATCACTTTCACTTTACCTTACATCTAGTCTACTCATAACCATAATGACATTGAATAATAACGAAGCCGTTCGGCTACTCAGACAAGACGAAAAGTATCTGTCAAATACTGTATAAGACTATGCACATTTAAGTCTTTTTTTTCATTGCTGTGCTCGATTATTCATGTATTTTGTTAGAAGTAATAACCTATAACTGACAGCTTTTTCTCACATTTTTAAACTAATGAGATTTCCTACGCATTACATGTATCCACTTTAAGGCTCCGAGGCCATCTGTTTGACATTGCAACTCCTTACCTCAAAATTTAACTTGAGGAGAGTCTCACCCTCAAGCAAGATCCAGTTCGTGAACACATTTGCTTTTCTTCGATTCTTTGCTTTTTTTATTTAACTTGGTGACGGATTTAGATGGTCTTGGATATAGTGTGTATCGAAGCAGACAGTGACCAAAGATATCAAAGCATTGTGTACAATGCCACGTCGTCGGTCAGGTAGAGACATGGTCGGATTAGGCTATGATGAGAAAAGAAATAGGTCCTTTTCATACGGATCTACCTTAAACGATTTACAGAAACCACGGGAAACTTAAATCTGGACGGCCGCACAAGGATATGAACCACCGCCGTTCCGAATGTGACTCCAGGATCTTAACTATCGCGCCACGTCACTTGGTGGTTCCATCAAAAGAGCATTGTCAGAAATATTGTTCTAAATGGGTGCCAGATGAACATTTAAAGAGCCAGAAATCATTATTATAAAGATGATGAACATTTCAATGCGGGGAGTGTTTCTTTCAGATAGTAGAAGCCCATAGTCTCGTATGTGTTGGTGATAGCGAATACAAGCTTTCATCACAACCTTCTGTACTAGTCATAGTGCCGTTAAGCCGCTTTTGATGACGCCTTTGTCGTCAGGGCGTTAAACTATGATCATCAGTCTGTTGCACTGAGATGCAGCATTTGACTCGCTCAGAAAGCACACATCAATACGAGACGTAAAGAAACATTTCTCTGAGGAAACAGTGTGAATTGTTGACACCGGTGAACAGAAAAATATGAAATATCAGTAAGTAGAAGAACGAAGAACGGGTCTATAATTGAGAAATAACTTGTAATTTGCTTTTATTTTCGGCCCTTTACTGGGTAAAAGTTCACAGTATACCACAAGCTTAAGAAGTGGAAGTTTTCACGTCTGCGAAAAGCTGTTTTCATGACATTATATATATAAGAAGAAAAGTAATGACGATGGCCAAATGATCTCTTCTCCAACGGGTAAATGTGCAATCCAGAGTTATATAGGAAGTTTTACCACTTCTGCTAAAGTGCTTGGTTTACCTCGCTATGTCTCAAGTCTGTTAAGAAACTTCGGCGTGGAGACTGGCAAAGCTATTTTGCACCAACTGTGGTAGCCGGTGCAAAATATATATATATATATATATATATATATATATATATATATATATATATAGTTATTAATCAGATTGCGAAGGGAAACACTGACGAAACTTTCCTTTTGATAGCGACAACTGCACGGTGCGCAGCGATGAATGACCGACGTAGGTTCGCGTGAACTCCGAAGCGCTGACGCGACAGCCTCACTCTCGGTGGTACTGTACGCCGCATGACAACGTAACACTTCAAACGCGACCTATTCTTAGTAGATGAACAGCCAGTTAAAAATAGAGTAATTTGCTTCAAAAATCATTTACGACGGACGCTATCATAATAATGGCGTGCACATGAGAGGTCGAGTTATGGGACGATGCACAATAGCAAGGGACAGTGTACCACCTGACGCTCCGGCCAATAGCTCCATTTTGCTACGTCTGCCTGGAGCGTGCGCTTCGGTCAGCAATATATATCAACCTCTCTTGGGACGTACTTTCACAATGATCGTTTCCGTTATATACTGAGTGGGGTTGTTATTAAAGTGCAGCTACCCACTGAGGGCCAGTGAGGGTTGCAATCATCGTATGGCAGCGAAACTTTATACACGGTTTGTGTGACGGTATGGCATCCACTCTCTCACTTGACACTCCATAACGAGAGCCAACGGTATAGCTATTGAGAAGCGAATGCTCTGTTAATGAAACTGTTTTATATGACTGGCAGCAGTTACAGTTCTGCATTGAGAGGGTCTGAGGAGAGGACCGATGTCATTATATGGTTCAAAAAAGATGGCAATGAAATCGGAAACACGGGTGAGCTTGGTATCGCACCTGGAAGGGGAAGGCGTCCGAACCCGGTGGAAGTTATTGATGAGATTGCTGTTGCTGTAATAACCATGCAGCATGTGCCCTGGGTACTGCTAGTACTCGTGCAGTGTCACGAAAATTGTCCATTTCAGGGTCAACATACGGACATTTTCCTGGTATGTTTTACACTAGTACAAGATCCAGACGGTGCGGCAACTGAAACCTCATGATCTGCAGCAACGTTCTGCATTTTCTCTTCGGTTTCTGGCACGAATCAAAGTTGAGGACGTGTGGCCGGGAAATACCCTATGTAGCGACGAGGCACATTTTACACTACAGTGTGCAGTGAATACGCAGAACTTCCGAATTTGGGATACTATTATACCGCGTGTTGTGCACTAAGTGCCATTGTACTTGCTGCATGTGACTGTGTGATGTGGACCTGCAAGCACCTTTATTCTCGGTCGCTTCTTCTTTGAAGAGAATACACCCCGGGAGCCTGTTAGGTGTACTTTGACTTCTGCACGTTACCAGGACCTTCTTGTACAGTCTGTGATTTCTACTTTAAAAGAGCGCAACTGTGTGGAAACCACTGTTTTTATGCAAGATGGGGCAACACCTCATGTCACTCGCCCAGTGAAAGATCTGCGTAACGCAACCTTCCACGAACGTGTTATCTCCAGAAGTTTTCCAGTTGGATGGCCTGCCTGCAAGGTCACCTGATCTGAATCCATGTGACTTTTGGTTCTCGGCATATCTAAAGGAACTCATTTACCAGGGACGCGTTCAGTCTCTACCTGATCTGAAGGTTAGTATTGAAACGTCCCCTCAGAAAAATTAAACATGACTGTGCTTAAACTGACACACAATATTTTTAGCGCAACGCAATCTGACTTTCAAGAATCCCTACAAAAGAATGGCCCTGACTAACATTAAACTATATCTTCCAGAAATCACTTACCTCACAAAAATCTTCGCTACCCAAGCTACTGCAATACCGCGAGCGCCACTACTGCCAGCTAAATAAAAGATTCAAACTATGGAAGGCACTAACTACTGATAGGCATAGTTAGCAAATGAAAAATATTAATAGAGAACAAACAATGTATTTACCTTGATATCATCATATATAAATATAGCAGTTCATGACAAATTACAAATCTCCGTCATCTCTCTCCCCACATCCACCACTGCTGGCGGCTCACCTCCAACTGCGCAACGCTACGCGCTGTTCACATCCAGCTGCCCCTCTACAATGGCAGACAACAATGCAAACTAGCCACAGACTGCTCACAGCACAGCCAGTGATTTCATTTTCATACAGAGAGCGCTACGTGGCGGCGGCGTTACCAATATAAAAAACCTAACCAGCCTACTTACATAGAGAAAACATAAACAGCCTACTTACATAGCCCCCATGCTCCCCACAAAAAATTTTTACAAATGGTGTTGGGCACTGGCCAATACAGATTTGACAAAAATTTTTCACAATTACACTAACAAAGATATAAAATGCACACACTTATTGATACAATGTTGGTCAAAAGCTAAAAATTTCTCACAGTCCATAAAGACAGTCCTCATCATTCAT
The DNA here is from genome assembly GCF_021461385.2 of Schistocerca piceifrons. Lineage (NCBI taxonomy): Eukaryota > Metazoa > Arthropoda > Insecta > Orthoptera > Acrididae > Schistocerca > Schistocerca piceifrons. The sequence continues at coordinate 414,796,281 of NC_060139.1, read as the reverse complement.
CATAATAGTAATTACAGTTTCTCATTAGTAAAAGAAATTGCACACAGAAGTAGTGGATTTCCATACAGTCTTGAAGAAGTAGTGATGTCCTTCCAACGGAAAGACAGTGCTGACTCTTGACATGCATACAGGTAATGGGCCACAACAGAGCAAACCCACAGCAGAGTCAGTCGAAATTTTGAAGAGCATTGGTAGGTAGGTCATCACAGAGCAGACCCACTGTAGTCCTGGTAGAGATTACGGTATTGGTGGGCCATCTGAGGTGCAGACCCACTGTAGTCCTGGTAGAGATAATGGTACTGGTGAGTCAGCAAAGACGCAGACCCACTGTAGTCCTTGTAGAGATAATGGTATTGGTGGGCCACCAGAGGTGCAGACCCACTGTAGTCCTTGTAGAGATGGCCAGCAGCCATCTGTTGCGATTGTGCAGGTGCACATTCACCATCGAAGAGTCTTGCGGAGAATATAGCAAGTCCATAAACCACCACTTGTGCACTCACAAAGTTTTTGAAATTGTCCTTAGAACCAACAATGCTGTTATCCAGTCCCTTGCTGAATTATTAACACACGTGCAAACACTAACAGTCCCTACTTCTCACATATTGTCCATATACTATGACCAACAGAAACGTGTGCAGTGTAATGTAACTAACAAGTTAATAATATCATGAACTGGTGACAATTACAATTTTATAACATAAGAATACAATTACAAAGGTACAAAATACATCATTAAAAACATAATAATACAGATAACATTTGTAGTAATATGGGCTTTACAAAAGAATCGAAATAACATATACATCAGTGTTACAGGAATTATGACATAAGTACATACATAAAAGATCAGAGTAACTTTCGAAATATCAACTTCACACATGAGCATTAACACAAAACAGAATAAATAATGTCTAAACATCTTTACAAAGTAAATAACATATTATTAATGCCAATTATATTTGAGGATAACAGTATTCCTCATCATAGTGAATGTAGCTTAATATTAAAAGAGGAAAAAATTCTATGAAACAGTACACAGAGACAGGAAGAAAACAAATACACAAGGGTACACAAACATATAGTGGGATAACACAAAAGGGAAAGGACAGGGTTTGTTTTACTGCAGTATTTTGCATGGAGATCTCCCTTTGTTCATCATTATTCCCAAAAAGGTCCTATCTATACCTGCTTTCTGTATTCTGTTCATATTTCTTTCAAAATAATTATTTCTGTTTGTACAATACTCATTTGGGCCCAAATCTTTGTCATATAACTTCGCAATGCATTCTTTACCTATTCTCCATAGTCAGTTTCTTATATAGTCTACCCCCTCTTAAGCTAACTTAAATCTACTGAGCTCAGATGCTAAACTAAGGAACAAGGCAATACAGCAGCACAAAACAATTAACACAAACAGCAATGACAAAAAAATGCCAATTTGCAAAGCAAGCAGCAGTAAATCTAAATTAACAAAAAAAATGCAAAATTACAACTAATATAAGGCACTGTGCAGGAAACAAGAAAAACTAGCTTAGAAGAGTAACACAAAGTCAAATTCAGTAACACTATGCCTGGCAAACAGCAGCAGCAAATGCTATGACGTATACCTAAGCATGACAAAGCTCAAGCATAAAAAATATTTCAGGAAAAACAACAATAAGGGAAATGTATATTCACATCTTAATGTCTATGTAATTAAAGTGGTGCACCACAAGAAGTTATTCTACCAAAAAGTTACCAATTACTTGAAAAGAAAATTATGAATGCAGTTCCTGTGAAGGTAAATGTCATTTTGTGCTCCCTCATTTTTTTAAAAAAATTATTATTTACTCGATCTGTAGACAGAAAATATTTATATTAGTACATCTATAAAATTTTATTTTAACCAATGCTGCAGTGCAGCTAGAAACTAGATATCAAATGAAATAAGCAACTATGTACAAAGCAAAGCATAAGAACATCGTTCAATAGTCATGTGGCATTTCATAAGTAGTAAAAAAATCTCTCATCTAGAAAGACAGTAGTCATAGTCAGGTGTGTAGACAAACTATTTCTTGTCATTTCATTAGGCATTTCAGTAAATATCAGACAGTACGATATGTTTACAAGTAATCAGCGTGTCGGATTTGCGATGCTTTCTCTAAAGGAATGACAATGGCCAGGATAATGGCCTCCCTTTTTTTTTCTTCCTGTGCTCTGAAAGGCATGCGCTAATGGCTTTTTCTCCAGGCGTCTGACACAGCTGGGTGCCCACGACGCATTACGTGCAGGTGGTCACTTAATTTTCTTACGGAAATATTTACGACAGCAGTTTCCGCTACAGTGACAGTCTCACATAAAAATATTTCACAGGTCAAGAATTAGCGTTGCAAATCTGTAGAAAGAAAATCCTATAAATATAAGTGTCCAAATAAAATATTCGTCAGCATTGTGGTATAGTCACGCATTTACGCACATTTCATAACTCTTAAAGTACGATTCTTGGTTTCCAACATACTTCTTATTCCTCATATACGGTAGCATCATCTTATTGATCATAAACATATCTCAACAGCATAGTACACATCGTCGCCGTAATAATAACATCATAACACGTCAGTCAAATCTCAAAAACGTCGTAGCTTTCTGCAATAATTTCAAAACCTAAAAAAAAATTCTCTGCTCATTTCAATAGTGTCATCTACCTCAAACGTACTTTAAAATCATGCTCCCTTACCAAATATATCATTCAAAGCTCTCATAGTATCACAATGGTTCCGAAAAAGTATGAACAGATCACACAGTACAGACAAAATACAATTTCGTAAGTGTGAAGTAATCCAACACTGTAATTGCGTAAACATGTGTCACTGATATAGTAAAAAAAATGTTTATCCCTCAGTTAAAAGATCAGATAGCTGGGTAATTTGTGTGTTAGGGAAATATGGTACCGATGTGTAAAGTTGTATAAACAAATACCATATTAGCTAGGGTTCCTTGTGGTTGCCACACACATGGTACACAAAGTAAGTGTGTAACCCCCTGAGGATTAATGTAATTATACCCTCAGGTGTTACAGATTACAGCAATAGAATGAAATATATCACGGAAAACTTTCTTTGTAATTCAAAAATCTTGAAAAATAAATGGCTTAAGTACAAAATCTCTCAAATGCGTGTCCTGTAGCGCTAAATGTGCGTCTTGCTGTAAGATAATTCTGTGAAAGTGTCGTACTTATCGTCCTCCGAAAGCCAAGTTCTGCAGAAGTCAATGTACTTACCTCATGATAAACAAAAGTGAAATGCTTTATGTATAGATATCTTAGTTATTACGCTTATTGCCGTGATGAAGAAAGTACTGTGCTGTAACGTATTGTTGTGCTACGGAAAAGACAATCTCATTGTTGCTGTACCACAAAAGTTACTACTAAAACATGTTTTACTTTCCAGAAGAATTCAGAAAAACTGTGCAGATATAAAACAGAAACACTGCAAAAGCAACATTGTAAATTGTCACTCATTAGTAGCGTCGTGATAAAATCGTGTAGCTGTCACATAAACTAACCACTGTGCCATCTGGTATCTCACTGAAAGTACTTTAAATCCAGAATATATTTTCAAGTAAACCAAAATGTTGCATTAAAATCTCATTAGCAGTACTGGTAAATGTTCTAAGTATGTAAGCCTTATAGTCGTTCCATAATCGTGCAACTAACAAGCAAGAATGTACACACACAATAACACTGTGACGTCTGTTCACTATAACAATGCATTCATCATTTCTGTTTAAGTAAGTTCTCTTGGTTCTTGATTGGATATTTAACTTCAAACATTGTTGTATGTTAACAGATTCTAAGTCTGACAATGCATATTAGTAATGTGAAGCGAAAAATTTTATGGCAAAGACTAAGTTAAAAATCAGATTATCTTTCAATAAATGGTTTTACATGTGAAATGTGGTGTAAACCTTTACTCTTCCTAGTACGCAGAGTTTCAACTTCAACGCAATTATCATGTGGTATACGTTGGATTCTGTAAGGTCCATTGTAAACTAGAAAGAATTTGTGACTCAAGTGTTTCTTCTTATGTGACAATGAATGAGCTTTAATGAGAACTTTCTGACCAATATACAACTTCTTTGCATTTGCTTTACCGTGTAGTTTTCTCCTTTTGTCTGCTGCAGATTTTATATTTTTAAGAGCCAAATCAATTATGTCTTTGTGTCGAAGTTTACGTGTATTTGGGAAAGGTACAAGCTCTCTGATTCTGTTCGGTGGTTCTTCATTCTTCAGTACAAGAGTAGGTGGTAAAGTAGTGGAGTCGTGAGGCATTTCATTCAGCACGTTTTGAAATAAGTGTAAATATCTGTCCCAATGCTGATGCTTTCTGTGACAATAAAGTCTGCAAAGCTTATTGATTTCTTTCATAATCCGTTCAGACAGGTTGCAATGTGGTGAGTACAATGAAATAAAAACGGGTTTGATTTTATGGTTGCGAAGCATGCGTGACCAAACAGCAGATCTGAATTGCGGTCCGTTATCTGAAATGACTTTACTAACGTGTCCAACTTCACGTAAGAAAGTTTTAACAAAGGCGTTGGATACAGATCGTCCAGTGGCTTTACGTAACGGAGTGAAAAAAACAAATTTTGAAGTAAGTTCAACAGCGACTAGAACGTACGAAAATCCATTAGATGTTCTGACAAGCGGTCCCAAGAGATCAACAGCAGCAAATTCTTTTAATTTAGAAGGAATGATAGGAAACAGCGGAGCACTATGGGAGATAGTAGATGGTTTCGCCTTTTGACAAAGTTTACAAATAGACAAGACTCTTCGAATTCTCTTTTCCATATTGTTAAAATAACAAGTCGTTCGAAGAATATGATAACATTTTCGTGGGCCAAAATGTGCGTAGCTGAAATGAATGTACCAAATGAGCTTATTAACAAAATCGTCTGGAATGCAAAGTACCCATAGCTTGTCATCAACAGTGCAGCGTTTGAAGAGTATGTTGTTTCTAACCAGGTAATAATGCCGAATCTGAGTGTGTGTCTTTTCATGCCATTTACTTTTGATGTCTCTCCAAATCGGATCTTTATCTTGTTCATGAGCAATGTCTTTTAAAGATGTGGTGATGAAGTTTTCAAAGGCGACTTTCTGAATGTAAAGAATACTGAAATTTTTCTCGAGGTTGCCTTCTGTGTTACTTTTCTCAAGCCCAGCCGGTGCGCGTGACAGCGCGTCCGCAACAATGTTCTCCTTGCCGGGAATGTAGACTATTGTAAAGTGGAATTCTTGCAGAAACAATGCCCAACGTTTTAACCTGTCATGATTTAATTTTGAAGACATAAGAAATTACAATGCACGATGATCACTGTATACTTTTACGTGCTTACCAGAAAGAAAGAAACGGAATTTGTTAAATGCCCAAACGATAGCTAAAGCTTCTAATTCAGTAACGGAATAATTTTTTTCAGATTTTGTTAGCACTCGGCTAGCAAAAGCAATGGTTTTCTGAACAGTAATGTCATCTTCTATGGCTTCTTGAAATAAATGGGCACCAAGACCGACTTTGGAAGAATCCATGCTAAGGCAGAAATCTTGTGACAGATCTGGATGAGCTAGTATTGGCGCGTTAAGTAACGCTTCTTTCAAAGAACTGAATTCCAACTGTGCTTGTTCGTCCCAGTTCCAAATAGTATTTTTTCCAGTGAGAGAACAAAGTTTTGGTGTAACAAGAATTTGCATATTCAGAAAACGACGGTAAAAATTTACGAGACCTAGAAAACTGCGGACTTGTCTTTTTGTGGATGGAACTGGAATGGCTCTGATTGCTTCTAACTTTTCAGGATCCGGCTGAATGCCTTTAGAAGAAATAATATGTCCCAAAAACTTCACCTTTGTCCGACCGAATTCAGACTTTTCCAAGTTAACTGTAATTCCAGATTCTGCAAAAATACGTAACAATCTGTTGAGGATGCGATTATGTTGTTCCCATGAAGCTTCTGCTATTAGAATATCGTCCACATATAAGGTGATGTGACGTTTTAAGAACTCAGGCAATATGGAATTTAGCCCGCGAATGAATGCTGCTGTAGAAATGTTCAAACCAAAGGGAAGTTTCCGAAACTGATAACAAACGCCGAAACAAAGGAAAGCTGTGTATTTTCTACATTCTGGATGAAGTTCGATCTGATAAAAGCTGGATCTGAGATCAATGGAAGACAACACTTTTACACCATTAAAATTTTGAAGAAGTTCTTCCAACGTTTGCGGCCTGTCTGTTTCAGGAATAATGATAGTATTGATTTGTCTCGAATCTAAGACAAGTCTGATCGATCCATTTTTCTTCTCAACGACATGTAATGGATTGTTGTATGAGCTTACTGCAGGCTCAATAATGCCCTCATCAAGCATAGATTGTACTTCTGTTCTAACACGGTCCCTATAATGCGCCGGAATTACGTATGGTCTAACACTAAATTTAGTACGCTCACGAACACGAAATTGGTATTGAAATCCCTTGATTGTTCCTGTTTTGTGAGTAAAAACTGTGGAATGTGCTTGTAAAATCTCAAAGAGGTCCTGCCTATCAGTGTCATTACAATTCTCAATTGTTTGAATTTTATTCTGAATTAACTTATTAGTTTCAAATATGCCGTCGACATCATCCCTGTCAGTACTTGCAGAGTGATTGTTAGTGTCAAGTTCCGTTGAAAATTCCGAACTGTTGTCTAACAGGAGGTAAAGCCGATTAATTTCTTCGTCATGGTTTGAGAGCCAATCTTCAAATTTCAAAGCTACTGACTTACCTTCTTTTTCTAAAGTTATTTCAGCATCGTGAAAGTTTAAGATTACTTTGTATTCATTCAAAAAGTTTACTCCCAGTATAATTTCCGTCGACAATAATGGAACAATAAGAAAGTTCATTGAGAAGCTGTGGCTTTGACAAAAGAATTCTAAGTTGGTTTGTTGGCGTACATCTACACTTTTTCCAAAGATTGCACCTTGTAATTTAATCTTACGTAACGGAAGTGTGGGGCAATCGTTCGATTTGTTGCATTTGCTAAAGGCTGTTTCAATGATTAATGAAATGGGACTGCCAGAGTCAAGTACTGCCGTAAATTTTACGTCATTTACTGTAATGCAAATCACAGGATATGCAACGTTGTTATGTTTTACGTCGTGTTCTTGGAGTAAGATGTCCCAAATATCTTCCATTTTTACGTAATTACTAGCTACGGCAGCTGCGTTGTCAGTTTCATAAGTATGTTTTGTGGCTGCCAGCGGTGTGAGTCATTGCCTATTGTCTCTTTGTTGGCGCGCGTCGTTATTGGGGTTTGGAGACCTAACTTCTACAAATTCACCGTGACGAGAGGGCCCTGCTCTGTTTGAATCCCGCCAGTTCTGATGCAATTCAGGTCTGTCGTCACGATCACATCGTCTGTCGTCATGTCGGTAGTTCCTGTAGTTTCTTTCTTGTCGGTTAAGTGGTGGAGAATTTCTCCCTGAATCGTAACTGCGCGCTGGACCGTTGCGTCTCAAGTTATTCTGTCTCCCGTAATAATAATTGTTTTGGTTCCCATATTGTCTGTTTCTCTGATTGTCTCTGTGATAGTCACTACCGCGGAGAGGTGATCTTTCCCTGTAATTATTACTACTCTGCCAACGGTTGTCGTACAGGTGGTGTCTGTTTTGGTCACGATATGTGTTGTGAGAATAGCTTTGTCGTGTCCAGTTATTATTTCTTTCATCGCGGAATTGCGACGGATGTGATCTGTAATTGTTGTGCTCCTGCGTTCCGCGATTGTCAGTGTCAATTTCCAGTTCTTGTAACAGTCCCTGAAATGCTTCGATGTCGTCTTTGCAACGTCCTGCCAAAATAATATGTCGTAAATGTTCAGGCAGTTTGATTAAGCAAATGCGGATGAGTTCTGAGGGGCTGTATAGGTTTGAAAGATACTGATTCTTATGCAACATGTCTTCAAAATATTTCACAAGACTGGAAAATTCAGATTGTTCGAAACGTTTCATCATTATGATGCTATGTTTTACACGATCTTGTTTGGCTTGAGACCAATATGCTGAGAGGAAGGCATGGTAAAACTCTCCTTCACTGTGGCAATCGTGAATTACCGATCGCATTCTTACAGCTGGTTCATTCTCCAAGTAGCCACACATAAATTCTAATCTGTACTCTAATGACCAGTTGGGAGGAAAACAATGAGAGAATTGATGGAGCCATGCTTGTGGATGAATGTCGTTGCCAGAATTCTTAAATGTTTTGAATTTACGTGTAGTAATGAACAGCTTATAGTCAAAGTCATCATGTCGGCGAGTCGCATATCGGTCATTGTTACGTCGTTTCGGCGGTTCCATTTCAAAATTCGGTGCACCTTGCCAATTTCTTTCATAACTTCCGAAGTGTCCTGTGTTATTATTTTGTGGTTGTTCCGTATTTCTAAGTCCCTCTTCCCGTATTGGAGCGCGAGTGGCCTCTGAAATACGTAATTCTTGTATTACCTGAGTCAGCTGATCTTGTACTTCCCGGATTTCTCTTTGGTGTTGCGTATTAATTTGATTCTGATTTTGTTTGAATTTCCTAATTTGTTCGCACTCTTTTGTGTCAGTGAAGGCTACAGGTGTTGTGTCATTCAGATCTTCATCTACCTTTGTAGATAAATTAGTGAACTGATCCGAAAGTTCGGCTACTTTCTCCGATAGTGTACTTATTTCCTCAGTGTGTTTTTCTGAACCAAGTTTCAGAGTGTCCATTTGTGTTGAAATCGAATCTACTGTGTCCTTCAAGTTTTCCTGAGTTTTTGCAAGTTGCGTAACCGAATTGATAGATGCAACTGAGTCAAATTTAGCTTGCAAGGTCTCATGATTTTCATGAACAGTAGTTTGCAGTTCTTTTATGGCTGCTTCGTGATTCTGTAATGCATTTTCATGCCGCGAAAAAATAGGTTGAAAATGCTCACAAATTTGTGTTTTTACGTCATTACAGACTTTTTGACATTTCGATTCAATGTTATGTAACTCAGTAGTTAAATCTTCACGCGTTTGTTCAAGAGTTTGTTCCAATGAGTCTAACTTTTGAAGCTGTTGCTGTGTTTGTCTCTGATTTTGTTCCAGTGTGTCTAACTGTTGCTGTGTTTGTCTCTGATTTTGTTCCATTGTGTCTAACTTTTTAAGATATTGTTCCACTGTGTCTAACTTTTTGAGATTTTGTTCCACTGTGTCTAACTTTTTGAGATTTTGTTCCACTGTGTCTAACTGTTGCTGTGTTTGTCTCTGGTGTTGTTCCATTGTGTCTAACTTTTCAAGCTTTTGTCCCATTTGTTGCATTAATTGTAATAACAATGCACTGGTGTCTGAAACATGTTCCTCAGTGCTTTTCGGCAGTGAAGTTGCACCGGCAACATTCACATTTTGACAAGCGGAAAATGTGTCTTGACTCATTTGAGAAAACGGTGAGAACCCAAAACCTGAATCTGCAGTATTTGCAATATTGTGTTCTGTCATTCCCGATTCCTGAGGCGAGCTGTTGCCGACCAATCGATCGATAACGCTTCCCTGTTCACTACCTGTTTCACTGTCTACACCATTGTTTGCCGCCCACTCCACAACCCTATGCGCAGTTACCAAATTACTACTTTGAACATTAGTTAATTCATTACTCTACGGCGCTAAAACACTGCTTTCGTCTTCACTGTCATTTCTCAGTTTACTTTGGAGCCTAGTATTACGTTTTTCACACGCCATAATTGTCACAATATTTCACACGATAACACAGAAAAGCACAATTTGAAGAGCAAAATAAAATAACATAGCAATGGAAATAATGTCTACTTAATTGCCAGCGCAGCTGCGAAATACTTGGTGCAAATCTACATGCATGCCACAACTGTTTTACTGTACAACAATGAAAAACTACAACTACAAAGGAAATTCTCTCTATGATTACGCGCTATCAATAAACAAAATCTACACTAATTACACAAACTGCAACAAAAAATCAGAAGATTCCAGTGAGGTATCCTCGGCTAAGGGTCGACATATGAAACGTCCCCTCAGAAAAATTAAACATGACTGTGCTTAAACTGACACACAATATTTTTAGCGCAACGCAATCTGACTTTCAAGAATCCCTACAAAAGAATGGCCCTGACTAACATTAAACTATATCTTCCAGAAATCACTTACCTCACAAAAATCTTCGCTACTCAAGCTACTGCAATACCGCGAGCGCCACTACTGCCAGCTAAATAAAAGATTCAAACTACGGAAGGCACTAACTACTGATAGGCATAGTTAGCAAATGAAAGATATTAATAGAGAACAAACAATGTATTTACCTTGATATCATCATATATAAATATAGCAGTTCATGACAAATTACAAATCTCCGTCATCTCTCTCCCCACATCCACCACTGCTGGCGGCTCACCTCCAACTGCGCAACGCTACGCGCTGTTCACATCCAGCTGCCCCTCTACAATGGCAGACAACAATGCAAACTAGCCACAGACTGCTCACAGCACAGCCAGTGATTTCATTTTCATACAGAGAGCGCTACGTGGCGGCGGCGTTACCAATATAAAAAACCTAACCAGCCTACATACATAGAGAAAACATAAACAGCCTACTTACAGTATACAGGAACACGTTGCTCAGATTCCACCGCAACTGCTGCGAGCAAATGTTCGTCACGTCGTTTTACGGATGTAGCACCTCGTCGATATCTTCGTTGCTCATTTTGAACAAATGTTGTAAGCTGCGGTTAATAATAACATCAAAATTATGCCTCGTCTTGTATAAGATGCCTAAGGGATACTGAATTCTCTGAATGCTATATAGCAATTCAAGCAAATATTGATAAGAGTTGGTGCCAAATACAACAAATTGGAAGTAGTAAGTGGTAACTCAAAAGAAAGAATTATAGGTCCATTACTTCGTTTAAACACATACAGAACGAGCTCGCCATCATCTTGTAGGTAATCCAGAGCAGATTTTAAGCAGGTGTAACAAAGGAATACTCCGAAGATAAGGGCTCGAGAGTTTCAGTGAACAGAACTAAAAGTTCATGAGCAGCACATTGTTTCAATAACATTTTACATCAGTCGCATAAGATCATAGAAAAAAGTTGTCTTGTGGTTGTAGTTTGCTAATTTTTATCTACATGACAACCTGGCGTGAGGTTCAACGTAAAATTAACGCCTTTCATAACAATAAGATTTTGAAGACCTGGTGAGGACAGCAAAGTCTGTCGAAACCGTTTGTCTTAAAGATATATATTTATGTATTTGTGCCGTCTAGCCTGTTGAATGCATTTAGCAAGTCCTCAAGATGACATTCGGAGGCAGTTTGTTTCCAACCTACAACGAATACAAGACTGTATTCGTGCTCGAGTGTGTCACACCTTGTACTAATAACGAGGGACATGGAATGAAAATTTAGTCCTTTAATGCTCTTTATGTAATGATCATCGCCATAAAGTTTGAGATATATGTGACCAGTGTTTCACGGTGCAACACTTTTCGTTTCAGTTGGTGTACTGTAACAAAATATACTGCAAGGAAGTTGATACTGGGTAAAAGCATATTGTAGCTGCTTGTTGAATTGTGGTGACAATGGAAAACATTACGAAGTCAGTCTAATAAAATCTCTGGTGTAGCGCGTAGAGTTGTCGAATTGCTGTCTGGACCGATAGCTCGACGTGAGGGGGGAGTGTTTCTCGGCATTACGGGCATTATCCGTGCAAAGCGCGGTCCGCTTGTGGTAACACTGGTCCGCCAGCATCTACCCGGCTTAATAAGGCCGCTAGCCCGACTGTGGCTCCAGCCTGCTCTGAACCGTACGCTCATTTCACGGGCGGACGGCGGCGCGGTTGCGTGCTCCCCAGCACACGGACACCCGCCGACTCGACGCCATGAAAGGTTAATGAGCCCGTCCAGCGTGTTTGTAGCTGGCCACTCTCTCCTTTGATGTTCCCGCAGAGAATCTGCAGAAGCAAAAAATACTGCTGTAAACCAAATGTAACACCAGTCATTGATTTTGTGCCGAGTGAACATTCAGCGGACTATACGGACTTTGAGTATACGAAATACGATTAAATCACTCCAGAAGAAAAAACTTTCTTTTAAAATGGTTTTATGGTTACGAAATAACATAGTTCCTAATTATGTCACTATTTTGTGTAAGCGGCACTCAATGAAAAGGGAGCAGACGGAAAAAAAGTAAATAAACTGTTCAGTACTTCAAAAATTAATCGCCATAATTGTTGATACACTTATCCCACTGTGAGCAAGACCGCCAAAGCCTTCTTGGAAAAAAGTCTGCGGTCGCCTACGGAACCGAAACCGTACCAGCGGGTGCACCTCTTCGTCCGAAGGAAATCGATGACCCGCTGCACCTAATTCACTTTCTGGAAAACGGCGCCACAATTAATGCGTAGCGGTACGTGGATAAATTTGCAAAATTTGAAGCTCACCATCAAGACCAAACGCCCAGGAATGTTGACGGACGGCATCAAACCGTTGCAGGGCAATGCCCCCTCCCCCTTTTCGCGCCCCTCCCTCTTGTTGCCAAGACTGTTTCGAGAACACTGCAGAAGTTTCGCTGAGAAGCCTTCACACATCCTCGGTACAGTCTCGGCATCTCTCCAGGGGACTGTCATAATTTTAAAGCCCTGAAGAAGGATATTCAGTGCCGCCGATTTGCTTTAGACGAAAGAGGTGCACGCCTGGCTACAATCACGGTTCCGTAGGCCACCGTTCCGTGCCAGTGGTGGCACTGACCTTCTTCACTCGCACTAGGCTAAATGTATCACTACACTAAAGGCCCTTAAAATTGCTACACCACGAAGATGACGTGCTACAGACGCTAAATTTAACCGAAAAGAAGAAGATGCTGTGATACGCAAATGATTAGCTTTTCAGAGCATTCACGCAAGGTTGGCGCCGGCGACACCTACAACCTGCTGACATGAGGAAAGTTTCCAATCGATTTCTCATACACAAACAGCAGTAGACTGGTGGTGCCTGGTGAAACGTTGTTGTGATGCCTCGTGTAAGGAGGATAAATGCGTACCATCACGTTTCCGACTTTGATAAAGGTCGGATTGTAGACTATCGCGATTGCGGTTTATAGTATCGCGACATTGCTGCTCGCGTTGGTCGAGATCCAATGTCTGTTAGCAGAATATGGAATCGGTGGGTTCAGGAGGTTAATACGGAACGCCGTGCTGGATCCCAACGGCCTCTATCACTATCAGTCGAGATGACAGGCATTATATCCGCATGGGTGTAACGGATCGTGCAGCCACGTCTCGATCCCTGAGTCAACAGATGGGGACGTTTGCAAGACAACAACCATCTGCACGAACAGTTCGACGAACGTTTGCAGCAGTATGGACTATCAGCTCGGAGACCATGCCTGCTGTTACCCTTGGTGCTGCATCACAGACAGGAGCGCCTACGACGGTATACTCAACGACGAACCTGGGTGCGCGAATGGCAAAACGTCATTTTTTCGGTTCTGTTTACAGCATCATGATGGTTGCATCCATGTTTGGCGACATCGCGGTTAACGCACTTTGGAAGCGTGTATTCGTCATCGCCATACTGGCGTATCACCAGGCGTCATGGTATATATGGGGTGCCATTGGTTACACGTCTCGGTCACCTCTTGTTCGGACGGCACTTTGAAAAGTGGACGTTACATTTCAGATGAGTTACGACCCGTGGCTCTACCCATCATTCGATCCCTGCGAAACCGTACATTTCAGCATGATAATGCACGACCGCATGTTGCAGGTCCCGTAGGGCCTTTCTGGATACAGAAAATGTTCGACAGCTGCCCTGGCCAGCACATTCTACAGATCTCTCACCAATTGAAAACGTCTGGTCAATGGTGGCCGAGCAACTGGCTCGTCACAATACGCCAGCCACTACTCTTGATGAACTGTGGTATCGTGTTGAAGATGCATGTGCAGCTGTATCTGTCCACGCCATCCAAGATATGTTTGACTAAACGCCCAGGCGTACCAAGGCCGTTGTTACGGCCAGAGGTGGTTGTTCTGGGTACTGATTTCTCAGGATCTATGCACCCACACTGCGTGAAAATGTAATCACATATCAGTTCTAGTATAATATATTTGTCCAATGAATGCCCGTTTATCTTCTGCAGTTCTTCTTGGTGTAGCAATTCTAATGGCCAGTAGTGTTTCATGGCGATTACTTTTGAATTAAATAAGAGTTCACTTAATTTTTTTCGGTTTCTCTCTCATCTGACTGACACTATTTTCGGTTTTCTGACTGATTTGTGCAGCCTCTACTACGTCAACGTCCTCACAGCAGCAGTAGCACCCTACATTCTCAACTATTCGCTGCATCTATTCCTATCTCCACCTTTTCTTATAGTTTTTACCCTCATTTTTTGCATATTCTGCAGAGAACCTCCTCATCCCTCATCACTCACCGTGACATTCAGTATTCATCTGTATCGAGCGGGCTTTCAAAAAAGTTGAAATGATGGTATGGTGGCCCTCAACTACGTACCCCCTGACTCAATGTTGAAATATTAAAAGTTTTGGCTGGTTTCGTTGTCTAGGGGCTGGGGTACGTAGTTGCCACATTATAAGCCAAATACTGCTGAGTCTACAGTATACAATACGAATATACACATGCATCGAATGGTCGAAGATTCCTGTCACTCGGCTGTTGCGAATGTAATGCAGAAATTTGTAAATAAGAGATTGCAATTAAATAAAATCTACAGATATTATCTTAACGACTTTAAATGATGAGTACAATAGTAGAAGTACTTTTGAGAATGTGGTATATTTGTGCAAAACACTTATTGGTGTCGATGGTCCAGCAATTAAATAAAATATAAGTTGAATAACAGGAAAACAATAGATTCTTACTGCATGTAATTATTTATGAACAGCAACATAGCTCGCGAGATATTCACTTCTAAACGCACACTGCGTCTCCACTGTAGGAGCCACTGAAATCTCACAAGAGCACAAGTCGGCGCTCTGAAGTATTTCTATGTGCCACGACCAAGCGCAAACTGTTCCACACCCTCCAAGTCACTCTTGCGACCGTGCGTCCGACGCGCCGTACTGTCTCTCACTCCGTGTCTTCTCCAGCACTGTCCTTCGCGCGGCACTCTTCAGGACTCCCCCTCCATTCATTTGGGTAGTCTCCTTCCTTAGTAACTAGCGCTGTGATTGGCGATAGCGCTTCCGTCATGTCTCCACGCCAATGCACACTCACAAACATTTTGAAACACATCGAAATACTGGATTTACATTTAAATAACTTGAAATTAAATAAATTTCCTACAGCTGGACCATAAACACGCTCTAACATACATTATTAAATACATAAACAAATTAAATATATATATATCAAAGGAATAAAAGCCGGCCAGGGTGGCCGTGCGGTTCTAGGCGCTACAGTCTGGAACCGCGTGACCGCTACAGTCGCGGGTTCGAATCCTGCCTCGGCCATGGATGTGTGTGCTGTCCTTAGGTTAGTTAGGTTTAAGTGTTTCTAAGTTCTAGGGGACTGATGACCTCAGAAGTTAAGTTTCATAGTGCTCAGAGCTATTTGAACCATTTTTTGAAAGGAATAGAACAAAAGGTAGGCCAGTAGCCTAATGTCTCTGTGCTGTAGCAAATATTTAGCCAATTTCTTCATGAATAGTATATATATATCGGATATAAACAAAGACATAGATGAATAAATATATTTATAAGCATGCTGCTACCGTGTTTTCGTGTAACTGTGGAGTACTAATGGCCTGACGCGATCGATAATAATCGGCCAATTTGACCTCCAATAACTCATGTACTATTCAAGGGCATGCCTGTAATTTATACCAATGTAGGTTTACACTAACAGCTTTCTAAAGACACGTCGATTGACGAAATCGGATGAGCCGTTCAGATTTTGGAAATTCGTTGCTGGGTGTTACTTGTCTAATTTACAGTCAGATACTAAATTTTAAACTAATAAAGATATTGAAAATCTGATTAAATCATCAGAATCTTCGGGCAAATAATGGTAATGTAAATGTTTCTCTTTGAGGTATCATGATTCATCTGGCTACTATTAATTTCTATGCGAACTGTGAAATGTCTGCCATGATGATTTCATAAAGTCCGCCATCTTTGGCAGTCCCAGCGTGTCTCCTTCATCGACACAGCGTCACCATGGAATTCCCAGCCACGCGGCTGGACCACGCACTGGGGCTACCCCTCATGTTCAGGTAACGTTCGGCAGCACGTGGTTGCTGTCGGGCCGCGGCCCGCCGAGAGGCCCCCGCTCAGCCATTCCAACTCCGAATATTTCCAGGGCGCCACAACTCGACTGTTACCTCACAAGCACCACATCTCAAAAGCTTCGACCCTCTCTTCTCGTGGTTTGCATCTACATCTACATGATTATCCTGCAATTCACAAGCAAGTGTCTGGCATAGGGTTCATCGAATCACCTTTAAGCTACTTCTCTACCGTTCAACTTTCGAACAGCGTGTGGGAAAAACGAACGCTTAAATGCTTCCGTGCGAGTTCTGATTTCTATTAATTTATTATCAAGATCATTTCTCCATATGTATGCGGGCGCTAATAAAACATTTTCACACACTCAGGAGAAAGGTGGTGATCGAAATTTCATGAGAAGGTGCAGCCTCAGCGAATAAAGCCTCTGTTTTAATGACTCCCAGCCCAGTTCACGTATCACATCCGTGCCACTCTCTCCCTTATTTCGCGACAGAACAAAACAAGTTGCCCTACCTTGAACTTTTACAATGACCGTCAGTCCTGTCTGATACAGATCCCACACTGCACAGAAAC
Organism: Schistocerca piceifrons; assembly: GCF_021461385.2. Classification (NCBI taxonomy): domain Eukaryota; kingdom Metazoa; phylum Arthropoda; class Insecta; order Orthoptera; family Acrididae; genus Schistocerca; species Schistocerca piceifrons. The sequence goes on along the minus strand of NC_060139.1, from coordinate 414,779,437 downwards.
ACTCCAGAAGAGTGAGGACACGTGTAGTGTCAGCAGTCTCCTTAGTACACCTGTCGCATTCTCTAAGTCTTCTGCCAATAAATCTCAGTCTTTGGTTTGCTTTCCCTACAAGATGGTCTATGTGATCGTTCCAGTTTAAGTTTTTCGTAATTGTTATTCTTAAGTATTTAGTTGAGTTTACGGCCATTACATTTGTGTAATTTATATCGTAACTGAAATTTAGCGAAATGCCACTGTCCATGATTCACTACCGTACAATACTGTTGTGCCACAAAGTTCATTCTGAGAAATTTCTTCCTCAAATTGAGGTGTATATTTGACACCAGTAGACTTCTGTTGGCGAGGAATACCCTCTTTGCGGCGCTAGTCTAGTTTTTACGTCCTCCTTGCTCCGTCCGTCATTGGTTATTTTGCTGCCTAGGTAGCAGAATTCTTTAACTTCATCTATTTCGAGACAATCAATCCTGATGTTACGTTTCTCGCTGTTCTCATTTCTGATACTTCTCCTTACTCTCTTCTTTCTTCAATTTATACTCAATCCATATTCTGTACTCATTAGACTCTTCATTCCATTCAGCGGATCATGTAATTCTTCTTCACTTTCATTCAGGATAACAGTGTCATCAGCGAAACTTATTAGGTTATGCTTTCACCCTGAATTTTAATCCCTCTCTTGAATCTTTGTTTTATTTCCGTCATTACTTCTCGTGTGTAAAGATTGAATAACAGTGCGAAAGACTCCATCTCTGCCTTACACTGTTCTTAATACGAGCATTTCATTCTTACTCATCCAGTCTTCTTGCTCCCTCTTCGTTCATATACATGTTAAATATCACCCCTCTTTCTCTGTCGTTTACTCCCACATTTCTCAGAATTTCAAACATCTTTCATTATTTCACAACGTCGAACGCTTTTTCTAGATCGACAGATCGTATGAGCGTAGATTGATTCGTCTTCAGCCTTACTTCAGTTATCAATCTTAGTCAGAGATACCTCTGGCGCGTTTACCTTTCCAAAAGCTAAACCGATCGTCATTTAACAGGTCCTTAATTTTCTTCTCCCTTTTTCTGTATATTACATGAGATACCAATCTGACTGTGCGATAGTTTTCGCTTCTATCTACCCTTCGAAAGGTGTGGATAGTGTAAGTAGGCTGTTTATGTTTTCTTATTGGCAACGTTACGTAGCGCTCTGTATGAAAATCACTGGCTGTGCTGTGCGCAGTCTGTGGCTACTTTGCATTGTTGTCTGCCATTGTAGTGTTGGGGAGCTGGATGTGAACAGCGCGTAGCGTTGCGCAGTTGGAGGTGAGCCGCCAGCAGTGGTGGATGTGAGGAGAGAAACGGCGGAGTTTTGAAATTTGTAAGACTGGATGGCATGAACTGCTATATATATATTATGACTATTAAGGTAAATACATTGTTTGTTCTCTATTAAAATCTTTCATTTGCTAACTATGCCTATCAGTAGTTAGTGCCTTCCGCAGTTTGAATCTTTTATTTAGCTGGCAGTAGTGGCGCTCGCTGTATTGCAGTAGTTCGAGTAACGAAGATTTTGTGTGGTAAGTGATTTGTGAAAGGTATAGGTTAATGTTAGTCAGGGCCATTCTTTTTTAGGGATTCCCGAAAGTCAGATTGCGTTGCGCTAAAAAAAAAATATTGTGTGTCAGTTTAAGGACAGTCATGCATAGTTTTTCTAAGGGGACGTTTCAATAGTATTTTTCCGAAAATTTGATGGTACGTTGCCAGTCTCATAGACTGTAAACACCAGATTGGATGGTCGTGTATTTGTCATTTAACCTAACGATTTTACAATCTCAGGTGGACTGTTATCGATCCCTTCTGCTTTATTTGATCACAAGTCTTCCAGAAAATTTTTAAATTCTTATACTGGGTCACCTGTATCTTCCTTACCGTCTCCAGTTTCTTCTTCCATGTCATTAGACCTTCATAGAAGAGTTCATTGTATTTTTCTACCTATCCGCTCTTTCTCTGCGTTTAACAATGGAATTACCATTGCGCTTTTGATGTTACCACTCGTGCTTTTCCTTTCACCGACGGTGTGTCAGTCCTTCCGACGATCACTCCTTTTCAAGTTTCTTCACATTTCTCCTGCAGCCATTTGGCTTTTCTGTCTTGCATTTCCTATTTATTTCACTCCTAAGTGATTTATATTGCTATATTCCTGTCTTTTCCTGAACACTTTTGTACTACTTCCTTTTGTCGATCAGCTAAATTATGTCACCTAAGATTTGACCGGAGTTACCATCCTTGTATCTACACTAAAGCGCAAAAGAAACTGATATAGGCATGCGTATTCAAATACAGAGATGTGTAACAGGCAGTATACGGCGCTGCGGTCAGCAACGCCTACATAATACAACAAGCGTCTGGCGCAGTTGTTAGATAGGTTACTGCTGCTAAAATGGCAGTTAGATAGGTTACTGCTGCTACAATGGCAGTTTATCAAGATTTAAGTGTGTCTGAACGTGGTGTTACAGTCGGCGCACGAGCGATGGGCAAAGCATCCCCCAGGTAGCGAAGAAATGAGGATTTTCCCGTACAACCATTTCACGAGTGTACCATAAACATCAGGAATCCGGTAAAACATCAAATCTCCGACACCACTGTGGCTGGAAAAAGATCCTGCAAGAACGGGACCAACGACCACTGAAGAGATTATTCAACGTGACAGAAGTGCAACTTTTTCGCAAAGTGCAGCAGATTTCAATGCTGAGTCATCAACAAGTGTCAGCTTGCGAACCATTTAACGAAACATCATTGACATGGGCTTTCGGAGCCGCAGGCCCACTCGTGTACCCTTGATGACTGCGCGACACAAAGCTTTACGCCTCGCCGAGGCCCTACAACACCGACAATAGACTGTTGATAAATGGAAAAATGTTGCCTGTTCGGACGAGTCTCGTTTCAAATCGTATCTAATGTGTGGATGTGTGCGGGTATGGAGACATCCTCATGAATCCACGGACCCTGCAAGTCTACAGGGTCAAGCTGGTGGAGGCTCTGTAAGGGTGTGGGTCGTGTGCAGTTAGAGTGATATGAGACCCCTGATACGTCTAGAAATGACACTGACAGGTGACTCGTACGTAAGCATCCTGTCTGATCACATGCATCCATTCATGTCCATTGCGCATTCCGACAGACTTGGGCAATTCCAGGAGGACATTGCGATACCCTTCACGTCCAGAATTGTTACAAAGTGGCTCCAGGCACATTTTTCTGGGATTAAACAGCTCCGCTGGCCACCAAACCCCCCAGACATGAACATTATTGTGCATATCTGAGATGTCTTGCAATGTGCTTTTCAGAAGAGATCTCCACCCCTCGCACTCATACGGATTTATGGACTGCTCTGAAGGGTTCATAGTGTCAGTTCCCTCCAGCACAACTTCAGACGTTAGACGAGTCCATGTCACATCGTGTTGCAGCACTTCTATGTGCTCACGGTGTACCCACACCAAATTAGGCAAGTGTACCATTTTATTTGGCTCTTCAGTGTATATCTCAGTGTCCATCATCTGTGACTGCCCCTTTAGAGAGATCAACTACTTTTCAGCTCAAATGCCTTTTCTGGTATTCCTTATCGCAGTATCCACATCTTTAGCGAGCTTCAAACGCGTATCGTCATTCCTCAGTACTTCAGTAAACCACACTCATTCTTCCTGACGATTCTCTTAAACTTCAGTCTGCTCTTCATCATTACTAAACTGTGATCTGAATCTATATCTGTTCCTGGGTACGCCTTACTATCCAATATCTAATTTCGTAATCTCTGCCAGACAATGATGTAATTTACCTGGAAACGTCCTGTCCCCTGGTCTTTCCCAAGTGTACCTCCTCTTCTTCTCAGAGATTCACTGTTACCCTCTGAAATGTATTGCAGAACTCAATTCGTCTTTTTCTTCTCTCATTCCTACTGCCTAGCCCGTATTCTCCCTTAACCCTTTCTTCTGTTCCTTCTCCTACAACCGCGTTTAGGTCTCTCATGATTATTAGATTTTCGTCTCCTTTTTCATACTGAATTACACGTTCAGTGTCCTCAAATACTTTCTCTGTCTCTTCATCTTCTCCTTGCGATGTCGAAGTCTATACTTGAACTATCATTGTTGGCATTAGTTTGCTGTCACAGCTGATGAGAACAACCGTGCCACTGAACCGTTGACAGAAGCTCACTCTCTGTCCTATTCCCCTATCCTTCACGAGTCCTCCTCCCGTTATGTCATTTTCTGCTGCTCTCGATATTATTCTGTATTCGTCTGACCAGGTATTCTTACGTTATTTCCATTTCATTGCACTGATCTCCACTATATCTAGACTGAGCAGGAGCACTTCCCTTTTCAGATATTCTAGCTTCGCTACCATATTCAGATATCTTACATTCTTCACCCCGATTCCGTAGGTTATTTCATTTTTCTCTTATGGTCATCTCCCACCTGGCAGTCCTCTCCCAGAGAACCTAATGGGGAACTAGTCCGGAACTTCTACCAATGAGGAGATCACCAATTTTTCCAATTTATGGTCATATGTCCTGTGGATACACTTCATATATCTTTAATGCGGTGGTTTTCATTGCCTCCTTTATCCTCATGCCGTTGACCACTGCTGATTCTTTCGCCTTTAAAGGACAGTTTCCCACGCGAAGGGTAAGAGAGTGCCCTGAATCTCTGTCCGCTCCTCCGCCTTCTTCGACAAGGACTTTGACAGAGCGAGGGTAACTTCTTACACTGGAAGTCTTCGGACACCATTGCTGATTTTGTTCAAAATTTAAGCAATCACTGAAGGGTACGAGGTTTTCATTACTAATAAAAGTGGCTACCTCTAGACCACTCGTGGAAACATACGTACATAACGTTCCAAAAGTATTTACTTTTTTGTGTTTGTAACACTTGAAACGCTAACGTTTTGTCTTTATCTTAATAAATAAGCATTGCGCTCACTCCCCTCCCCCCTCCCACTACCCTCTCTCTCTCTTTTACTTGCTAATGGACAGCGATGACAGTCTTACTGGCTACCTACATACGAGCTCTAACTCCTCTACAGGTGTATTTATTGCCCTTATACAGGTTACATGATGGGCTAACAGGAATCATTTTACAGTTTGTCTCTGTTATTTACATTCTGAACAAACCCCATCAAGCCTCCTGAAAGGAACGTCCTTATTTCAGAGACTTCTTTCTAATATTTTCAAGTACTCTTAATGTAGAGAAAAGTAGCTTACATTTAAATAAAGCTTTATTGTGTGGGATAGACGCCAGGTCATAGTAACAGGGGACGTTGTGTGAGTAAAAATAAGATTGATGACAAAAAGAAGAATGGTGCTTTGTCTCCAGTGACCTTGTGCTTAACCATATGTATGTTTGAACCTAATTAGACGTAAAGCTTTCCGTACAGTACATTTACGTACGGGTAGTACCCTTTATATGTAATCAGACGTAAAAATAATACACCTGCCCTTAATGTCCGCCATAGGAGGGTGTGCTGGAATGTAATGCCTACAAACTTTTTATATGAAAACTCCCAGAGCTTTTTAAGTAAAATATACGTTATCAACATTCTCTATCTTTATCCTTCATGTCTACATATTTGCAACCCTCTGGCACTCGAGGGCTCCGAGTTGTATCGTTCAACATGGCGGTGTGTAACGTAACTATGTCAGCGCGTGAGAAGCAGCCTGCTGTGGTCGAGTTTCGAATTCCAAGCAGTCTCTTCTTCAGCATGATAATGCCAGATCATATACGAGAGCTGTAAGATCCAACACCTCGTATTCACTGTTATCGATCGTTCTCCACACAGTCCCGACATGACCCCATCCGATTTTCATCCCTTTCCAAAACTTAAAGAACATCTTCGAGGACTCCGTTTCAGTATTGATGAACCGGCACAAGCGGCGATGATTCTGTGGTTACATCAACAAAGTCAACGTGACGTTATCAACAAATATGTATCTCGTTGGGGAACTGTGTTGGTTGCCACGGTGACTGTGTTGAGAAATAGACAAGTCAACATGAAGAATAAAAATGTAGGATGTCAATAGCGTTTGTTTTATTTAAAAAGATGTAAGACTTTTCACAAAGAAAATTCATATCAATTACTTGACAGCACGCCCTCGTAAATTACTACATGTACTTACACATTTCTAGCTGTACAACTTGTGCATCAGTCTTGCCTTTCAATCGCTCACAAACTACAGTGATGCGGCTTTCATCAGGAAGGGATGGTGGTACCTCCCACCACCCCCTCCCCACCCCCCACCCCCCACCCCCTCCGGCCTCTCCACATGGAGAAAGAGAGAGAGAGAGAGAACGCGGGTCGACCCGACCGCATTCCAGACACGCCGCTATCGGAATTCAGGTCGAGATTCGCATTAAGTCGATTGGTGGGGGGCACACACACCGCAGACGAGGATCAGACGTGGCTCAGACGTGCAGGGGGTGAGAGAGGGTAACAGCGTTCAGTGGAAAGTGCCCGTGTTGTTAAGGTGATGAGCTGGCTCGCGTCACATTGACAGAAGATGTGTGACTCCGATCGTTGAAAATTTGTTTCGGATCTTCAATAGCAGCATGGGTAAATGGAATGCTCGATGTCCAAATAACTTCATATACATTACAAAATAAAACAAATTGTTTGCTATAACCATACGCAGCAGTGTAATCATACTCTTATTCCGTTGTAGGAATTGTATTTTCGTTGTTGTTGTGGTCTCCGGACCAGAGACTGATTTAATGCAGCTCGCCCTGCCACTCTATCCTGTGCTAGCTTCTTCATCTGCAAGCAATTATTGCACCCTACATCCTTCTGAATTTGCTTAGTGTATTCGTCTCGTGGTCTGCCTCTAAGAATTTTACCCTGCTCGCTGCCCTCCAATACTAAATTGGTGATCCCTTGATGCCTCAGAACATGTCCTACCAACTGATCCCTTCTTCTAGTCAAGTTGTGCCACAAATTCCTCTTCTCCCCAATTCTATTCAGTACCTACTCATTAGTTATGTGATCTACCCATCCAATCTTCAGCATTCTTCTGTAGCGCCACATTTCGAAAGCTTCTATTCTCTTCTTGTCTAAACTATTTATCATCCATGTTTCAAAAATGGTTCAAATGGCTCTGAGCACTATGGGACTCAACACCTTAGGTCATAAGTCCCCTAGAACTTAGAACTACTTAAACCTAACTAACCTAAGGACATCACACACACCCATGCCCGAGGCAGGATTCGAACCTGCGACCGTAGTAGTCCCGCGGTTCCAGGCTGCAGCGCCAGAACCGCTAGACCACCGCGGCCGGCATCCATGTTTCAGATCCATACATGGCTACACTCCATACATATACTTTTAGAAAAGACTTCCTGACACTTAAATCTCTACTCGATGTTAATAACTTTCTCTTCTTCAGAAACGCTTTTCTTGCCATTGCCAGTCTACATTTATATCCTCTCTACTTCGACCATCATCAGTTATTTTGCTTCCCAAATGGCAAAACCCGTCTACCACTGTAAGTGTCTCATTTCCTAATCATTCGACTACATTCCATTATCCTCGTTTTGCTTTTGTTGATGTTCATCTTATATCCTCCATTAAAGACACTGTCCATTCCGTTCAACTGCTCTTCCAGGTCCTTTGCTGTTTCTGTCAGAATTACGATGTCATTGGCAAACTCAAAGTTATTATTTGTTCTCCATGGATTTTAATTCGTACTCCAGATTTTTCTTTTGTTTCCTTTACTGCTTGCTCAGAATATCAATTGAATAACATCGTGGATATGCTGCATCCCTGTCTCACTTCCTTTCCATTAAACTAATAGTTCGGTAATTTTCACATCTGTCAACACCTGCTTTCTTTGGGATTCGAATTATTATATTCTTATTAAAGTCTGTCTCATACATCTTGCTCACCAGATGATAGAGTTTTGTCAAGGCTGGCCCTCCCAAGGCTATCAGTAGTTCTAATGGGGTGTTGTCTACTGCTAGGGCCTTGTTTCGACTTAGGTCTTTCAGTGCTCTGTCAAACTCTTCGCGCAGTATCATATCTTCCATTTCATCTTCACCTACGTCCTCTTTCATTCCCATAATATTGCACTCACATACATCGCCCTAGTATAGAACCTCTATATACTCCTTCCACCTTGCTACTTTCCCTTCTTTGCTTCGAACTAATTTTCCATCAAAGCTCTTGATATTCATGCAGGTGGTTCTCTTTTTGGCAAAGTCCTCTTTAATTTTGATGTAGGCAGTATCTATCTTCCCCCGGGTGATACATGCTTCTACAGCCTTACATTTGTCCTCTAGCCATTCTTCCTTAGCCATTTTGCACTTCTTGTCGATCTCATTTTTAGACGTTTGTATTCGTTTTCCGCCTGCTTCCGTTACTGCATTTTTGCATTTTCTCCTTTCATCAATAAAGTGCAGTATCTATTCTGTTACCCAAGGATCTCTCCTGGCCCTCATCTTTTTACCTACTTGATCCTCTGCTGCCTTCACTTTTTCATCTCTCAAAACTACCCTTTCTTCTTCTACTGTACTTCTTTGCCCTGTTCTTGTCATTGGTTTCCTAATCTCTCTTCGAACTCTCTACAACCCATGTTTCTTTCAGATTATCTAGGTCCCATCTCCTTTAATTCCCACTTTTTTGCAGTTTCTTCAGTTTTAATCTACAGTTCATAACCAATAGATTGCAGTCAGAGTCCACATCTGCCCCTGGATATGTCTTACAATTTACAACCTTGTTCCTAAATGTCTGTCTTGATATTTTTATGCAGTAAAAATGAGGTCGAAATAGGATGAAATCTTTATCAACATGTACCACAGTCGTAGGAATGGTATTTTTACGTACTGAAAATGAAGTTTAAATAGGATGAAATTTTAATCAACATGTGACACTGGCATGGATACACTGGAGTATCCTTTTGGTAGCATTCGATCAAAATTTTCGCCGTGTATTCCCTTTCCGTCAGTGTACTCCCAACACCTGGGAGCATAATGATATTGAAGAAACACAGAGACGAAGTACTTATGTCTTTTAAACATGGACCTCTAAGTTGTGAGTCAATTATCACAACTGTCATACCCTTATAGCTTCGGTAAAGCTCTTCAGTCCTTGAATGCCCATTCCAGAATGATAAATCAGTGTTATCAATCGTGATTACTGATTTCTCCTGTGAAAGTTTCTCTCCACAGGTGAAAACACATTATTTGGTTTACGTACAGTTGCCGACTTATAAGACTGCAATAGTTTATTGTTTCCGGTAAAGCAAACATCCAGCAGCGTGTTTGAAGGTGATTGCCCAAACATCGTATTACTTAGGTCCATCACGGTGATACATCACCAATTATCTTTCTCCACATATCAGTCTTCAGAGTACATTCTTCGATAACTAAAGTGTTTTCTAAACTTGAACAAACGTTTTCCTTCACAACACAACAACAACATTTTAAACCTGTATTTGAGTAAAAAGTCATCCTTACAAGAATGTTATTGTATAAGACGCTATTTATTAACTATGAAGACGCTATTTATTAACTACCGAATGTTACTTACATCCATTAAAGCTCTCTTCGTAAGTAACACAATATTTGGTCTTTTTTAAGAACACTGAGAGTAACAAGGCTAAGTTTTCAACTCCTGAAGCTGATGTACATCATCGACCTTTTAAGCTGCCTCGGCAAGGACCGCTTATGCACTGTGCCTACAACGACCGGCAATCGGTCAAAATGATCTCAGTTATCATGTATTATCACGCCCAGACTCTGTTAGATCTTGGAGAAATTGGAATTGTTTCTTCACATTTAGAGCCAGTGGAACGACCAAGCATTCCGTGTTCTCTTGGCAGGATGGGCAAAGGATAACATTAGTCTTCCGAGATAATGCATAGACGTGTTTCACTCTTCCTTGTATAATGGGCTCTATCTTCATTTTCTTAGATATCGATGGCTGTTTCCACAGAAAGATGTACTATTCCTATGCTACTGATAGTTAACCTTGAAACAGTCCTGTGCGGCTGGTCCCGGCGGAGGTTCGAGTCCTCCCTCGGGCATGGGTGTGTGTGTTTGTCCTTAGGTTGGTTCAAATGGCTCTGAGTACTATGGGACTTAACGTCTATGGTCATCAGCCCCCTAGAACTTAGAACTACCTAAACCTAACTAACCTAAGGACATCACACAACACCCAGACATCAGGAGGCAGAGAAAATCCCTGACCCCGCTGCGAATCGAACCCGGGAACCCGGGCGCGGGAAGCGAGAGCGCTACCGCACGACCACGAGCTGCGTTTGTCCTTAGGATAATTTAGGTTAAGTAATGTGTTAGCTTAGGGACTGATGACCTTAGCACTTACGTCCCATAAGATTTCACACACATTTGAACATTTTTGAAACAGTCATGAGCTTTGGGGCATAAATTTCTGGACAACCCCGATTGTGATGCAAATTCATTAAGTCGGCGCATTGCTGACCACAGTGAAAATTAATAATGCTAGTCGGCTTTCACAGTACGATAAAACTCCGAATATATTTAAAGGTCTGTTTTCCCCGCGATGGTCAACGTCTATCATGTCTCGTAATTAAAGCCAACCTATCTATTGCATTTTCACTGGTTTACAAACCATTTGGTCATTCCTTAGCAGTAGTCAGGCAGTGTAGGAGGTCTGTTACGTGTAAGAGTCGTCACAACAGCTGAATTTCTATGCTCAGGTAAGGATACGGGTAATATAATGTTGTTATTTCGGTAATCTCATGTATTCTTTGAGATCAGGTTAAACAAAACGTCTGCAAAAGAACTTTCTATTTGTCAAGAAGAATAGTCAGTTTTATTTAGTGGGGACAACGATGACGCTGAGTTCATCTTTAATTGTGGATCATCGAAACAGATTGCAACAGGTTGCTTTCCAAAATGCTTGCTTTCGAGTGCCAAAAGGTGAGAATCCTGGCACTGTCTCTCAAAAGTCGTTTGATAGTGTATATTTCGTAAAAAGGGAAATTCTGTTGCGCTTGTTCAGAAGGCAATGTAAACTGGTCATGAAACTAAATTTCATAACGTGGTTATAGAATTTTTGTGATTTTGGTTGCGTTCCTCATTTGTTTAAGTCATTTACCTCGTGGCTACATTTAAGTCTACGTAAATCTGAATTATAATTACTAATACAGATATTACCAATCAGCACATATTTCTAGTGGCAACTTGTTCTCCTTCAAAGCATATTGTATCCTAGTAGCACGATCACAGTCTTATTGTAACTGCACTACAGAAAGACGAAAATGCGCATCGGCGTCATGTTTCTGAAGATGATTGAAACCTTTTGATTAATACCAATGGTTTCGGACTTCATATTTTGTGTGGAATCTACAAACTCTGTAGAGGCTACGATCGGTCGGAGAAGGTCAACAACAGATGTTTGCTGCTCTGCTGTGCAGGTCCCTGATGGGGAAAGAGCTGCGAACGGCGGAGCTAATAGAAGAAGTTGGGTGACGTGTTTGCTTAGCTCTCGGAATCAGACAGCGCAGCTCTCATCTATTTTCGCAATTTCAGTTGAGCAAACAAGCCAACTCCACCGATCAACAAACATTGTGTTGATAGCGAACATCAATACAGAGCGCCATCTAGAAAATCCCCGAGGAAAACGCTGCAGTCCACATATCTCTTCTTGTAGGAGTAGATGAAATAGATACGTGTTTTAACTATAATCCAATAACATGGTTCCACGTTTAAGGAAACTACATTCATACCCAAGATACTTTCTTTCGAAAAATTTGGCTCCATCACATAAATTGTGTGCGGACTGATAGAATCCCCAAATATTTTTTAACTCGTTAGTGGTATTGAATCAGTGTTTTTCTCGAATAACAGTGAGCCAAGGGGCATTTATTCTTTATTATAATTAACACTGGTGGATTTTTATTTACGGAGATAATGAGGTTTCTTAAAAATGAAAGGCTATCCTTCACAACAGCTTTCGACGTCTCTAAATTTTTCACAGCGAATCTTATTTTCAAAACTTCCTGGCAGATTAGAACTCTGTGCCGGACCGAGACTCGAACTCGGGGACCTTTGCCTTTCGCAGGCAAGTGCTCTACCGACTGAGCTACCCAAGCACGATCCACACCCGTCCTAACTGCTTACTTTCGGATGTATAGCTGTGAGGACTGGTACCTCAGGTGATACCGGATAACGTACATTTTCCGAGAGCAAAAACGAATTCTGTAACATGGATACGTGACCAAGCCGTCCACTACTTGTGTGGTGACGGTAACGATATTTTGCACTACTTGAAAGAACGACACTGTGCTATCGTACGGGACCCCATGTACCAGCACTACTTCTCAGATTTTCTCCGAAGTGCGTTCCATTAACGAAAACAGAATAGTATCACGGACCGCCCTGAGAAGGTCTCTCTAGTTTTTCCTCCTGCATGGTAGCCGAAGAGGACTCGCTTTCATTTACATTCCCCTCACTATTATGGGGTATGCCACAACACGAGCTTTTGCGACACATTGGTGATGGTAAAACAAAAAAATTAGAAAATAAATATAAGTAAATAAGTAAAATTATATTCTTTCCTCCTTTCCCTCGATTCACTTTGCTTCTCTTGGACACTATGGCCTCCACCCTTCTTAGTTGTGACGGGGAGAACGGGACATCTTGGCCAGGCCTCGTGGCTGCTACCCCTGCCCACTTTGTCCCCACCCCTGCCCACCTTTGTCGCCGACCCTCCATTAAAAAAAATGGTAAAGCAGTTGCTCGCGAAAGGCAAAGATCCATACAGTTTTAATCTTCCAAGAAGTTTCATATCAGCGCATACTGTGCTGCAAAGTGAACATTTCACTATGTGAAATCAAACATAAATTGACGAAGATTCAAATTACTGTTAGCCAAGACGATGTCTTCGACATGTAAGAATTCTCTCTGATTTACGGAGAGATCCACCTGTCTTGTCAGTCAGTTGGCCAGCAAAATGGAGTTATGAGGATTACCTGTCAGTTCATTCTAATTCCGTTAGTTGGTTTCCTGTGTTATAAATACACAAATGAGCCAAATCATTCTGAGTACCTGCTTTATTTCCTTGAAACGCAATATGGCAGCGGTTCTGCATGGTATGGATTCTACAGGTCCTCGGTATGTTTCCGGAGACACATGATACCAGGTATCTAGGGACATGTTACGCAGCTCCCATAATTTGTGGTCCGATGGTTTGTAGGCGCTGAGTTGTCAGCCAGTTGCGCCTCAGATCAGTTCCGTCTTGTGTAGATAAGGCGAATTTTGTGGCCAAGACGTCATCGCAAATTCCCTCTCGTGCTCCTGGTGTTGTGACACGGACAGTTATCCTGTTGGAAGGCGCCATTGCCGACGGACAAGACATCAGTCATGAAGGTGGTCCGTAATAATGTTCACGTAGTCCATTGCTGTCAGCTCCCACGGAAGTCCAAGTGAATGTTCCCCGTGGCGTAATACTGCTCCCACAGTCCTGCGCGCGGTGAATCTTTTGAGAAGCCACTGGATAAGGCTATCCAGACAATGTCGCTGGGTCTGCAGCGAAGACGCATGTTCAACAACGAGCGCTAAGCTATGTGCTTCGAAACACGCCTCCGCTAACATTGTACTCTGTCGTCAGACATGCCACAGATCGTGCTTTACAGAGCTTGTTCTCTGGTGAGGCGTGGACGTCCAACACCTTGCCCCCACTCCTGGTTTTACCGTTCTTCAACCACTTTCCATCAGTGCTCACGCGAATAGCCGATTACCTCCGCTTTTTACGAGATGGTCGTTCCCAAGTGCAGCATCATAACTATCTTGCTTCATCGTTAAAGTTTATCTTCCGTGTCCTACCACTGAAGCAGCTAAAGTCGCAGCGATCAGCATATGAGTGTAGAAGGAGAACCTGGAGAGGGAATAGCAAGAGATAACTCACAATTATCAATCTGTATACAACACAGTGGCTGTCGATGTAGTTGGCACACTAAGGCATTTTATATGGGTTATGTAAATACATAAGACATAGCTAAGACTCCCGCTTAACAATTTACAGGACTGTGGTGTTGTACATACCGCCCGAATAGAAGATTTCCGTCTCGCTCGAAAACATCAAACACTCCATGCTGCTGAAGGTCAGTTCTCTTGTGGCGGGCGTCAAGAATATTACTCGACAAAGACTGTAGCAGGAGCTAAGTTTGTCTCATGGGTAGGTGCGGCCGCCTTCAGGTTGAAAGTAGCGCCCCTTTTATGTCTCATAAGGGAGAGGCCTCAGACACGGCCAACCGATTCGGCTCAAATTTGGCAGGTCACTTGTGTACAACCTAAAACGAAGGAATCTAAGATATTTTGGGTGAACACCCCCGCAATTTTGAGAAAATCACCCCTAAAGGTTATGACGAGCAATCGACTCAAAATTGGAGGGATCGATAGATAATTGTAAACAGAACATATTTCATCATCAGGTATGGGGTCCGCTAACGCAAACTTTTCCAGAAACCAAGGAAACAAACTTTTACAACTGCCGCTTCTGTACCCACATGGTAAACGCTTCTCGCCGACAGCGCCGATAGCGCAACGGCCAAGGTGCCGACGGCAATGTCGGTGCGGTCACTGTCGACCATCCAGGCTTGGGAATGCGGACCATACGAGTTTTCGAACTCCCAGCGGAAGACGTTATCGCGGCCTTCCGCCCCTATGGCACTGTACATGGCCACACTGCCGAACGCTGGGCACAATTCCAATCGTACCCCGACAGATCACCATCGATCTCCATCGTCACGTGCAATCTCACCCGCAAAGTAACGGGTGCCGCGCGGTTGTCATTTACAACGGCCAACCCCCAAGACCTGTTCCGGGTGCGCAAAGAAGGCCACCTCAGATCTGAGTGTCTTCAGCGACGAATCACCCAATTGCCAGCCGCTACCGTGGCACCTCCGGCTCCGACGACGGTTTTACCGATCACCTACGCGTCGGCGCTCTCTTCTCCTCCCACCGGCCGCCGCCCGTCGGACCATGTACCGGTGACCCTTCCAGCTGCAACGGATACCGCCGGGGCAGCCACGTCGCGCTCACAGCCTGTCGCTACTCCGGCGCCACCACCAACAGCGACGATCTCGGATCCCCACCCACCCGATCATATGGACGCCCCTTCAATTGACGTTCCCGCGACGGCCTTCCTCCCAGGGGCCGCGACTCCCTTCCGCCTTCCGACACAGAGGGACGAACCCGCAAACAACGTTCACGTAAGAGGCACAAGAGGAGGCACCGTACGGTTTCGGAGCGAGACGGATCACCTCCCCCTGATGCTCCAGGGACCGTCGGACCCGACGAGGCCTCGGAGAACCTGCACGACGATACGAATGACGACAACATGACGCCGACTGTGGCTGTGTCGAAGTCTACTCTACTGCCTCTCCCAGAGGCTCCTGAACAAATGGACTCCACCGTTGCGACTGCCGCCGAGACGTCCTCCGCCCCTACGACCGCAGTGGAACGTACGTCCATCACAACGACAACGCCTTCAATGGCGTGGAGTGAGGATATCGATGGAGACCCGGACCATACGGTGGGGCAGAGTTACCCCAGACGGAAGCCTCGTTACGCGCCTGATAACGCCGTCAGGTGGCGTACGGCACGACTCGCCGTTGCCCGACCCTCTTCATCCTCCGCTGGTGGGGTTCCCCTCCACGGCGGGGTACGGCTCCAAACCTACCGAGTAGCGACGATCAACACTAACACCATTAGCTCACCCGTGAAACTTCAACTACTGCAAGAGATGATATAGGTGTCGGACGTCGACATCGCACTACTACAGGAAGTACACTTGGCCACACTTCCAGACGTCACGGGATATAACACTTATCCTTCTCCTGGTGACCACCTGAGACGCGGAGTAGCCATCTACGCCAGAGAAGGCATTTCAGTGGCCGATATCACATACCTTCCATCTTCCAGAGGCATGGCCGTCACCATCATGGGGACACGTAGTGTCAACATTTACGCTCCGTCAGGCTCCACCTGCAGACGCGACAGGGCACTCTTCTATTCAGAAGAAATCGCCCCTTTGTTTCTTGGACGATGCGACCATTACTTGCTTGGGGGTGATTTTAATTGTGTCTTGCACCCTAAAGATCAAGTGCCCCACTACAACACCTGTCAAGAACTGCGTCTTGTCGTCCGAGATCTGTTGCTGCGCGACACTTGGGAAGTTCGGCACGCCGACGCGTCTGGACATACTTACCAGACGAGTCACTCCGCGAGGCGCCTTCATAGGATTTACGTCTCTCGGGAACTCACACCTGCAGTCCAAGGTGCAGAACTTTGGCCCCTGGCCTTTTCGGACCACTGTGCCTACATCTGCAACATTCTCCTCCCCCAGCAAGTGGTCTGGCGTAGTCGTGCACCGTGGAAGCTAAACACCTCCCATCTTCATGATCCCGAATGTCTTCAACGTGTTACCGAAACATAGGCCACCTGTGAACGTCGCTTAGCTAAGTACTGCATGACTTTGACCTGGTGGCTGGAATGTGCCAAACCTGCCATTAGATGTACTTTGATTCAGTATGGAAAGGAAGTTGCTATGTGGCGCCGGCACACTACCGACTATTTCTAAGCCGTTCTCCGCGACCTGGAAGCCCAGCCGCCCACCCCCGACACCCAGAGGGAACGCAGCAGAATTAAGGCACAAATTGTAACGTTGACACGCCGTAGACTGCAGGGGGTTATGGAGCGAACCCGACGTCAAGATTCGGCGGAACAGGAACATCCCACCATGCATCATATCGCCTCCGATAGGAAAAATCGACGACAACGACTCATCACCGATATCAACACCTGTCGCGCCCAGCACGTCACTCGATAGACCGAAATCGTTAGTCCTTTTGTCGACCACTACCGCACAATGTACCAGGAGGAGACGACCAACAACCACGATGAGGAGTCTGTGTTACCACACGTAACTCTCGCCCTCGCCAGCGACGAAGCGGACGAGCTCATGGAGACAATTACGCGTGACGAAGTCCACGATGCAATCAACAAAAGTGCTCTGAATAAGTTACCTGGTGTCGACAGATTGCCGATAGAATTTTATTGCGCTTTCCTAACACTAATGGCGTTACGGTAGACGACGATGTTTCATGAACTGATGACGATGGGGAACGCCATACCGCCGTCCTTTGTCACGGGAATTATTATACCCATCCACAAACCGACACCAGGTGTGACGACAGCACATTACCGTCCCCTGACTCTGCTTAATGCACACTACAAATTTTTTACACGCCTACTGGCGACGCGATGCCGCAATGTCCTGCCCAGCATTCTATACCCGGAACAGACAACTCCGGGTGGCTCAGTTAATATACAAACGGCCACAGGAGAATGTCGCGATTTAATTGCACTGGCAGGGGCGTGCAGACTCCTAGCCGCGGTGGTTGCCATTGATTTTGACAGCGCATTCGACAAGGTGCGGCAACTTTTTCTGTTCTCAGTGATGAACCGCATGGGTTTTCCACCAGCCTTTATCGATGTCATCCGGCGCCTGTACGGCACCGCCGAATCGCTGATTCGAGTTAATGGCCATTTGGCGGGACCAGTGGCGATCCGGCGTTCCGTAAGGCAAGGCTGTCCGCTTTCGATCCTACTGATGCCATAAGCCTGGAGCCACTCATCGGGAGTCTGACGAGCTACCTTCCTGGTCTCACTTTGCGACAGCTTACCTTATTAACCCTCCTATCCCTATCAACTCATATATGGAAAAATACAAACAGGTTTCTTCGAGATTCGAACCCGGGTTCTCCGATTCCCAGCCAGTTACCATGGCCATTGCGCTATCGGTGTTGTCGGCAAAAATCTTTTACCATGTGGGTACAGAAGCGGCAGTTGTAAAAGTTTCTTACCTCGATTTCTTGAAAAGTATGCGTTTTCGGACGCCATACCTGATGATGAAAAATGCTCTATTTACAATTATCTATCGACCCCGCCAAATTTGAGTCGATTGCTCGTCATAACCTTTAGGGTGTTGATCCAAATTATCTTAGATTCCTTCGTTTTAGGTTGTACACAAGCGACCTGCCAAATCTGAGGCGAATCGGTTGGCCGTGTCTGAGGCCTTCCCCTTGTCAGTGGAAGCACTGAAAGCGATCACGGGCAGCCGCGAAGACTTACAGTTAGCGCCATCGGATTTATTGACAGATACGAGAAGTGAGAGCCAGTACCCACGGAAAAGGTTACGAAATCAGGAAGAAAAACTAACTTCAACAAGTCGACGGTGAGCCAGTTACGGCAGGAAAGATAAGGGCAGCTGTACACCAAAACAAACAGAAGGAAATTACAATAAATATCGCATCGAAGACATGGATAAATGTGTTAATAGGAAACAACTTCTGTTCAACTGAATGAATTCCTAAGGGACCAAACTGCTGAGGTCATCGGTCCCTAGACTTGCACACTACTAAAATTAACTTATACTAAGAACAACACACACACCCATGCCCGAGGAAGGACTCGAATTTCCGGCGGGAGGTGCCGCAACTTCTGTGATATTATAAATAACAAAAAGGTAACTTTCTAACTTCAGCCACGCAGAACTGGACTTCCTAGCTGGTAAGGAATGAAACTCTGAGAAAAATTGTATTGCCTATGGGAATGAGTAGTCATATGTACGAACGAGACGATATTGTTTCATAAACTTGTTTTTACAAAACACTGAAACATCGGAATTGCAGTGTCCAGTGGCTTATTCAGACGAAACGTGGATTTATACATTCTACGCTGTGTGTAAATATTATCCATGTGTGCGAGTATTGTCAAACAAAAGTGGCGACCTCTGTTTAATTGCTACGTTATGATAAATAATATCGTGATAATAGTAAAGAGTGATAAAAGCAGTGAGTGTTATAGTTGGAAAGACAAGCGATGAATCTGAGGTGCACTGCATAGATACTAAAAGCTGTATAAATAACGCAAATTTTCATTTGTCGCTTCAGTCTGTATGCATACAAATAATACGGGTAAGGGGTAGCCTATGCAAGCAGTGTATTTTGTAAGAATAGGGTTATTTGTTTTTACTCTTGCTTAGCTTCCATTTACAGCAAAGTAAAAATTCGTTTTAGGCAAAATAGCGCCAGTAACTGTTTTTTCTACTCAGAACAGCTGCGTACTGACATATACCGTAAAGTTACGTTAACATCGGATTTGTGTGCCAGTTTATGACTTAAGGAATATTCAGATGGGTGGGAATTGATAAATTACGCATTTTCAGGGTTAGATAGACTGCGTACAGTAATATTTCATGATTATTAGCGTCAAAATGATTGTACAGTGCCTTTCGAAATAGGTTTCGGAAGGTTAGCCGACGTGGAACATTCCTGGCACGTTTTCCTGATGTTAAAAGACATGCTAAGCGGTCTTCGTTACGTAACGCGCTGATAACGGACTTTGACTCTGCGCGCATTAGCGGGAAAGATAAATAGTGTACGCGCGCCGTGGTCGTACTAACAGCGCGCGTCTGCTGGTGCGCCCGTCTAGCGCATAGCCAAGCGGGTTGCGTAACCAGCTGGCTAGGCGCCCAGCGGGCAGTGCGGCACTATGCTTTGTTAATTTTTTCAAAATTGTTGCATCCTTGAGCCCCCGATTACTAGATGTACATCTAGCGGTTCTCGGCTGACGCCCCCGGTTACAGCAGTCAAGGATAAGAGTTTATTAATAATTGTAATACAAAGTAATATCACCAGTTACAGTTGTATTTTCAGCAAGTACACCATGTCCTTTGATCCATACATGTATTTTCTCATCATTAGAAACTTTCCTATAGGAACGGGTATACAGAATGACAGCTTTCGTGACCACTTGCTGACAAGCTGCCTGTTGGCTTCCGTCTCTGGCTTTTCGGCCGATGTTTGTCTGACGATTTTTCTGCGCGTGCACATGCGAAAAAGTTTATGTTGGAATGACTGGACGATCGATCAACACCAGGATTACACGGGAGCCGATGACGGCAAAGTTGAGCGCCCCCCAAACCAAACATCATCATCATCATCATCATCACCAGGATTGCAGGTTGGGGCAGGTGGAGAAATCAGCTGTGGCAGAGCACGCGCTGAGTGAGACCGACCACGTAGTAAAATTCACCGACACAGAAGTTTTGGCTGTAGAGAAGAACTATCAGGCCCGCTTGTTCAGAGAAGCTGTAGAAAAACACAAACACGAGAACAGAGTCAACAAGAAAGAGGAAAGCCTTAAGGTAAACGGATCTTGGCTTACCGTACTACAGCGAACGACCGTCGCAGGTAACAAGAGGAGAACCGCACCGGAAATAACCGCGGAGAAGTCCTCGGACGTTGGCGCCCCAGGTACATATAGTCTGCGGCCGCCAACTCGGCTCCAGTCCACCACCGGAAGTGGAGGGGGAAACTTTGACAACGCCAGCCACTCGTGCTAGCGAAACGTCAGAAAAATCATCAGACAATCGTCGGCCGAAGAACCCGAGACAGAAGCCAACAGGCAGCTTGTCAAATATACAACTAACGTAAATTTCAGATGCTGTCTACTTCCTTCATCCTTTGTGTTTGGTCATAGTTCATTAGTATTTAGTTCCCAGATGAGTATATTATTTGTCTCTTGATAAACTGTACTGTTTTACAATATGTTTATTGAAGACCGGTTACGATCATGGAATCATAAATCAGCTTCGATTTTGCTTCTCTGAGTTTAATTTTCATTGCTCCCAGAATTCCTTCATCCTTCGAGAGTGTCGTCCCTTTTTTACCTGTGTCTTCTTTCTTCCTTTTGCAGAACTCTTTCTTTCCTGAAATCGTGCCTTCTGCGTTGCTTCGCTAAAAAGTATTCTCTGAAGTATTATGTCCATTCTAACTCCAGAGTTTTACATGTCTTTGCCAATTTCGGTGAACCATGTGGGTTTGGATCTGCAGCTGATTAGTAATTTGAATATTGTTTGGTTAGTCTGTTATTATCCATCGGTACATGTATCCAAAAAACTAGTCTTCTCTACCTTACTGCGTTAGTTAGCTATTCCATTATCAAACAGAGCTCTCTGTTTGATCTTAATTTTATCCAGCATTACAGGTCCCAGTATTTTCCTTAGCATTCTCCTTTCAACTTTTTCCAGTTTTTCAAGACCGCGAGATCTTGTTAGCTGAAGTGTTACCGCTGTATACAGTATCTCAGGTATTGCCATTGTTTAATAAGTGTCTTAGTTTCCTGTTTCACGACAAAGTTTGTGGTTTTATGTTTTTTGTCGTCTGCAATGCCCCTTCCATTTCATGTACTCTGTTTTCTATGGTTGTATTTTCTTTTGTGTTGCTTGTTATAAATTCTGTTGGGTATTTAAAATAGATTGTTTCATATAATGTGTTGGTTGAATTTCAAGGTATGAAGAGACACCATTGATATCTGTCACGAAGTGTTTATTCAAATGATTTTTTTGTCTTATTCTCTCTGCTACGTTCTGTGGTTTTGTGATATGTTCTTTGGCACTACCCAGTGAGTCAGTAATTAATACTACGACATCTGTGAAAGCTAGACGATCTATAATGATTTTATTTGCGTTTCTTCTTAGGTAAACACCCCTAGTGTTAATGGATGTTCTCCTCCTCCTTCACTACCTTCTCTAATGCACAGTTTAAAACCAGGTGTGACAAACCATCTCTCGGTGTTACACCAGATTTTATTTCAAAAGGTTTTGACAGTTCCCCCATAAATTTTGCTTTCGCTGTTGTGTCTGTTAAATTTTCTCAAAACTAGACATGATTGTCTCAATCTGTCAGCGAACTGAGTGTTCTGTACGGGCAAGTTACTCTGTAACTACAATATATGATCTGAAGATGGGCAGCTAGCCCGAAACCGGTAATTGAAAATAAAGAATATCGATCGAAGACTGAAACGCCATATTTTGTTAAAGTTTCTTTAAATGTTTCTGTTGTTTTACTGTCGAATCTGAATAATTTCTTTATAAGGTTGAATAGTGGATTTCTATCAATTGAGCCATACACCTTTTTAAAATTTACAGAAGTTATCACATATTTCAAGTTTCTGATATTCCTCATTTTGTGTTTGCTCTCCACCAGACCTTTCCTTCCTAAAACCTGATAGATATTCTCCTAGTGGTGGGTCGAGTTTTTTTTTTTTTTTTTTTTAGGCGACCAGAATGGCGTTTACTTTGCTGGTTAAATAGCAAGTATGACATGTGAAATCAGAATAGATATTTTTCCACTGTAAAGATGTTCCATGATCGAAACCGGTCTTGAATAAGCATATTGTAAGACAGTGCACTGTATCATGTATTTCCCAAAGTATCTTTAAAAGTGCCATGGACAAGATCTTACACGCCAGTGACAAAAGCGAGGTCGCTTTATAATTGCTAGGATCAGCTTTCTTTCCTCTTTTATGTAGCGGATGTATTACTGTCGATGTACATTCTGATAGTAAGCTGTTTGATGTCAAAATTTCAATAATATTTTCGGTTAGACATAGAATAATATTGTCACTAAGGTGTTTACACAATTCCACAACTATATCGTCTTCTATTGATGCTTTGATATTTTTAAGTTGTTGTATGATTTCTCTGATTTCTTCTACTGTTGGTGGCTTCGAGTCTGGTAATATTTGGATTATGTTATCGAAATGAAATTCTTATGGTAGATCGTAGTTCTGTAGCTCTTAAGTTGTCCCTAAGTATTCTGCAGTTCTCGGTGTTATTATATGCATTCTTCTGTGTTTTTAGATGTGAAAACTGTGAACTGGGAGGTGTGTACTTCTTTAAACTGTTTTTAACGTTCTTTTTGTTGTTCTGCTTAAAATGTGGCTCAGTTGTCGTTATTTCATCTTTTATATGTTTTAATCTGATCTTATGATGCACGTTTCCTTGCTTCGATGAATTTTATCCTGTTCTTATTATTTTCATTTGCGTTTCAGCCATTCCAAGCTCGTTGCCTCTTCATAATTACCTCATCAAATTTATCATTCCAAAAGGCATCTTTTCATTTCTTTTTCAAATGAATAGTGAAGGTACTCAATACAAAAGTTTTCCAAGAGCGCCGGTTTAGCTTCAGATCACTACCTACCTCTAATTAAGTACAACGTTAGACCAATATTTAGAGAGGAGAAGAGATACCAAGCCAAAAAGTTTGACATAGAGACATTATCAAGAGAAAATGATTTCAAAATATAGCTGAGAAAAAGGATACTTAAATGTTGGGAACAAATTCCAAAAGGCACTGTTCAGACTACAGAAGAAACTATTCCTCTTAAAAGGAAATGGAAAAATTCTTGGTGGAATGATAATTGTAATAAGTTAATTATAAAGATGAATTTATTATCAGTTCATAATCCCAAAAGTTCAATGCTGTCACCGTCTTTTATCTGTACGTCCCTAAATACAATGTGCATCCTACGAGGGGACGTATAACAGGTTCTGAAATAGATTAACGAGTCATTCAAAAGATTAATGACAATGAACTACATACAAACCTAGAAACCTGTACTTGATTTGCTACTTATATGTGTCCTCTAAGAACACCTCTAAGAACACCTCTCTCGCAACTGAGAGTATTGTTGATAAAAAATTAATAATAGCCAGAAGCAAAATCATGGGTCCTAAGATGGAAAATTGTGGAGCAGTACTAGTAATAACATTCGAGTCGGATTATGAGTGATACCTTAATCTTTCGTAATGGTACGCTTTGTTTCCTGCTAAAGAGATATGATGTGGGTATAATGAGTTACTGTAACGATATGTTTTGTTAAACTGTGCCAGAAGACAAAAGGAGTTATAGTTTGCCATTTGCGGCTTAAAAAGTTGCGGTTCCCGCCCTCAAACGTCTTTTTGTTTTGCACCTGACGGTAACAACAGCTTGCGAACTCGTCGCCGGTGGCGCCCTGGCGCGGCGGTGGAACGTTTTAGCGTGCGGAGCCAAGTGGTGCGGACTGGGGGCGGAAGCGCTGCGCCAAGTGAATTACGGTGGGGGCGGCCTGGCTCAGGAAATGAGCAGTTAGCGCTCGCTCCCTGCCGCCGCCGCCGCCGCCTCGGGAGGACCGCAAACAACAGCCGCGCCCCTGGCGGCGGCCGCGGGAAGCAGCGCACCGGCGGCGTCGGCGCAAGCAAACGGGGTCATCGCTACTTTCCTTACCTGCATCCGTGAGGAGCACACGATAGTATCCATCGCTGAGAGCCGGACGTTACGTAAATTAAAATGCAGTGGTGTCTGCGTAGCTACAGCACATTTGCAGTACAACACTGCACTCTCTGCACATAAAAGAGGTAATTAAGGAAACGAACGAAATATATGTAAATATGTATGGAAATG
This sequence comes from Schistocerca piceifrons, assembly GCF_021461385.2. Classification (NCBI taxonomy): domain Eukaryota; kingdom Metazoa; phylum Arthropoda; class Insecta; order Orthoptera; family Acrididae; genus Schistocerca; species Schistocerca piceifrons. The sequence goes on along the minus strand of NC_060139.1, from coordinate 414,755,137 downwards.
ATATCTGTGTTAAACTCTGGCGCGAACTTTATCAGCAGCTTCAAATTGTATTAAGCAGATTACTTAAAGTGAAGTTCTTAGGGTATAAAGACGTTTTAGACGTTTTAGAATATCACAATGTGTGTAAAATGCACCAGCTGAAAGACGTAGTCAGTACCTTCACTGCGGGATAACAGTGGTGATGTTACTGATACAGTGCCATAAAAGCAGAGTTACTAAACACAGCTCTCCGAAATTTCTTCACCAATGAAGACGAAGTAAATATTCCAGAATCTTAAACAAGAACAACTGCCAACATGAGTAACCTAAAAGTAGATATTCTCGGTGCAGCGAAGCAGCTTAAATCAATAAAGGCAAGGTCTACAGCCCGGCCGGCTGGAGTGGCCGAGCGGTTACAGGCGCTACAGTCTGGAACCGCACGACCGCTACGGTCGCAGGTTCGAATCCTGCCTCGGGCATGGATGTGTGTGATGTCCTTAGGTTAGTTAGGTTTAAGTAGTTCTAAGTTCTAGGGAACTTATGACCACAGCAGTTGAGTCCCATAGTGCTCAGAGCCATTTGAACCATTTTTCTACAGCCCAGACTGGATACCAGTCAGGTTCCTTTCCGAGTGTGCTGGCACAATAGCTCGATACTTCTTAATCATAAACAGTCGCTCCCTCATCGAAATATCTGTACCTAAAGACTGGAAAGTTGCACAAGTCACACCAGAGCTAGCAGGGATAGTGGAGTAATCCGCTGAATTAAAGACACATGTCACTAAAATCGATTTGCAGTAGGATTTTCTAATATGTAATGTACCCGCCAGGGTAACCGAGAGCGCTAACGCGCTGCTTCCTGGACTCGGGTAGGCGCGCCAACCCCGGATCAAATACGCCCGGCGGATTAACGACGACGGCCGATGTGCTGGCCAGCCTGGATGTGGTTTTTAGGCGGTTTTCCACATCCCGCTAGGTGAATACCGGGCTGGTCCCCATGTTCCGCCTCAGTTACACGGCTCACATCTGAACACTTTCGCACTATTCCATGGATTACACTCGACGCAGTTGGGGTGCACTAATTCTGTCCCGGGGGTATGGGGTGGCGGCAGGAAGGGCATCCGGCCACCCCTTAAACATTAACATGCCAAATCCGATTAACGATGGATGACCTGAGTAACTGCGGGACAAGGCTCAAGCGATAGAATTTCTAATATGTACTGTATTGGAACATTATGAATTACCTGAAAGGAAACGATGACAAATACCCAACTCGGACTCGGAAAATATCGATCTTGTGTAACACAAGCAGCTCTCTGTGCTATGGACAGGGATGTCATATTGTTTCCATATTTTTAGAGTTCCAAAAGGCTTTTGACACCGTTCCTCACAAACGACTTCTAATCAAACTGCACACCTACCATGTATCGTCCCATTTGTGAGACTGTATTCGTGATTTCTTGTCAGAAAGGTCTTCGTAGTAACTGGCTGTAAGTAATTGAGTAAAACAGAGGTAATATCTGGCGTTCCCCAAGGACGTGTTATAGACCCTCTGCTCTTCCTCATCTACATAAACGATTTATGAGAGAATCTGAGTAGCTCTCTTAGAGTGTTTGCAGATGATGCTATCTTTTACCGTCTTGTAAAGTCATCAGATGATGAAAACTAACTGGAAAATGATTTAAAGATATATGTACGGTTCGAAAAGTGGCAACTGACGCTATGTAATGAAAAATGTGAGGTCATCCACGTGAGTACTAAAAGAAACCCACTAAACTTCGGTTACATGATAAATCACACAAATCTAAAGGGTGAAATTCAACTAATACTTAGGAATTACAATTTAAATTCAAACGATCACTTAGGTAATGTTGTGCCGAAACCACACAAAATACTGCAATTTCTTTGCAGAATACCTAGAAAATTTAACAGTTCTACCAAAGACACTGCTTACAATACGCTTTCACGCCCTCTTTTGGAGCACTGCTGTGCGGTGTGAGATCCGCATGAGATAGGGCTGGCGGAGGTCATCGAAAAAGTTCGAACAAAGCAGCTCTTTTGGTACTATGGCTAAACAGGGAGAGTGCCACGGGCATTATACGGGCATTAGGGTCTCAGTAATTAAAACAAAGGCGTTTTTCGTTGCGGTAAGATCTTTTAACGAAATTTCAATGTTCGCACTGAGAATTACGAGTGTTCGTTTCTCCCGCGTGCTGTTCTAATGTAGAAGGTGGTTCGATGAACCCTGTGTTACAAACTTAATTGTGAAGTGCAAAGTAATCATGTACGAGAGATGTAAGTAGAATTAGCGACAAAATATGTTGTAAGCTTTCCCTCACCACTTAAGCCTCAACAGTACTTACGTTAGGCAATGTGCGAAGCGGTAGCCACCAATACGAATTATCTGTTTCAACCGAAATCGTTCAAAAGTTTGTCAAGCCTTCTTTGTGTATGGCTATGCTATGCAGCAAAGTAAAATATTTTACAAAGTTTTCGGTTTCGTCAGGGCCAACTTGAGTATTTTTAAGTAACAATTGCCCCGTATTTGTTCTTATACCAAAAGCGACAATTGTTTGTTGACTAACTCACACTGACGTGTCAATTTTGGATGAGACATGGTCCAATTTGATAGGTCTTCAAGCGGCACCGTGCATCACCTAGCAATGCATTTGGTAACCTTTCTACATAATCTTTCTACATTTCAGGAAACTGTCTCTAACTGCTAAATTGAAGAGCACTTTGTTCAAGCAGTTTGCATAATTTTGATTTCTTGAACACTACCTTGTCATTCTATTTGGCGTAGCAAGGAATAACTTGGAGTCGTGGGAGCTTGCAAATCGACTGAGAAAAAAATTTCTGGTAGTTGTAGTACACACCTGCGGAACACTTGGGGCACTTGACTTTAATAATCATAAATTGTGTTATTAACATAAGTAACAGACGTCACAACGGTGTTATCATTTTATTGCAGAAGCTAAATCAAGAAAGCCAATGGCCTTGCCGCAGTGGTAACACCGGTACCCGTCAGATCACCAAAGTTAAGCGCTGTCGGTCTGGGCTAGCGCTTGGATGGGTGACCATCTGGTGTGCCGGGCGCTGTTGGCAAGCGGGGTGAACTCAGCCCTTGTGAGGCAAACTGAGGAGCTACTTGATTGAGAAGTAGCGGCTCCGTTCTCGGAAACTGACATACGGCCCGGAGAGCGGTGTGCTGACCACATGCCCCTCCAAATCCGCATCCAGTGATGCTTATGGGCTGAGGATGACACGGCGGCCTGTCGGTACCGTTGGGCCTTCATGGCCTGTTCGAAACGAGTTTAGTTTAGTTTTAAATGAAGAAAAGATGGCGAAGTTTGAGGGACTGTTTTCGGAAAAAGGGGAAAAAAATTAGCGATAAAACACGTGACAAAGGTGCGAATATATCTAATCAGTGTCATCTTTTCGCCAGCCGCGGTGGCCGAGTGGTTCTAGTCACTTCAGTCCGGAACCGCGCGACTGCTACGGTGGCAGGTTCGAATCCTGCCCCGGGCATGAATGTGTGTGATGTCCTTAGGTTAGTTAGGTTTAAGTAGTTCTAAGTTCTAGGGGACATATGACCTCAGATGTTAAGTCCCATAGTTCTCAGAGCCATTTGAACCATTTTTTGTCGTCTTTTCACTCGGATGTTCTTGCCGACAGACACCGTCAATCCAAACAGCAGATAAAGCAGCATTAACGAATAAACGCAGAGATATGTTTCTGAGGTTAGGATACAAGGAATACCGAGGCTAATCTTCGTAGTGAAGAGAAGTTAACCTATCGTTTAGATTATATTCTTTGACATGGATCAAAGCAAGAAAGTCAGACAACGCCTTCAACGTAAGACAAAAATTCAAGAACCTATGCAGATGTAAGGTTTAGAAAGTAAATGATGACGCACATAAGAAGATGAGTGTACGCGCCGGACCAATGAACGTTCTCTTGGAAAGACGGAAATGCCGTGTGGCTAGGGCCTCCCGTCGAGTAAACCGTTCGCCTGGTGCAAGTCTTTCGAGTTGACGCCACTTCGGCGACTTGCGTGTCGATGGGGATGAAAGAATGATGATGAGCACAACACAACACCCAGTCCCTGAGCGGAGAAAATCTCCGACCATGCCAGGAATCAAACCCGGGCCGTTAGGTAAGACATTCCGTCGCGCTGACCACTCAGCTACAAGGAGCGGACAACGTCCTCATAAGAGAACAAGAGCAGCAGGTCATATTTCAACAATATTGAATTTCAGTAATAGCTGGGGTAAGAGGTTGCTACGGTCTTGAGGTGGAGGAGCTACAATGGGACTTATAGGGTAGCGCTCGCCATTGGTGGACGGAAAACGCATCTGGAAGATAACAACAGTTGTGTTCAACTTGGTGATGCAACATTCAAGCATGCGACGTGGAGGGCCTACCGACCGCTGCAGAAGCCGGTTGTCGGCAGCATGACTTGCCGTGACGTGGGCGCCCATATTGCTTATTGTTGTTTTGTCCGCTCAGTAACACTGGACAGTGTGGTGGCATGCAGCAAGTGCCAGCGGCGTGTCCGTCTATCAGATTTCTCTTGGAGACGTCAGGACCCGGAATAAGAGCTCACCTCTGCGGGCGACGATGGTGGGCACTGGAACACTCGCCCAAGTGGCGGAGCACGTAGGCCTGCACCGCCCTGTACACGAACCCCTCACAAGCTAGTGGCGATTGGCGTGGCCGTTGCAACGTGGTGGGAGGTACCAGACTGCGCATATCTCTGCTAAAATAAACGATTATTTGTGATAGTTAATAACACGTGTGTTATGCCCTTGGTTGGCTTCCAGCCATGTACGAATCAATACCCCTGTGGTTCACCGACGTGGAAACCACTGCGCTGCACTTCTACTACGTCACCAGGAGTACAAGGTGCCTCTCGGCCTGTCCCGTTGTAATAAGCCTGTTAATGAAATCGGCATACCATTGCTCAGCAGCCGTCGATTGTCTCATGGTTTTCGTATCAGCGTGCTATTTCCAAGTTAGCACCCAAAATTTAGAGGCGGCACTACAGTTCGTCATCTGAAACTGTGTTCTGGATAGACAACGATACCACTGGCTATGAATTTAATCCTCAGTAAATATGTCGTTTTAAAAAATACTTTTTTATATTACTTTCGAACACTTTTGTGTTTTTTGTGAGTGAACTCTATGTTTGCATTTTTTCATACGTACACTCGACAGCAAAAATAGTGGGTCACGCCTGAATTCCAACGTGTAGGCAGCACCTGAATGTATGCAACCAAGATAACATAACTGTGTTGCACATCGTCGCAACCCTCCACAGTACAGTCTTTGTAAGATACACAATAGGTACCGCGAGAGACTACTAGGGAACACCAGTCTTTATGACACTCCGTATAGATGTAAAGTAACACCATGATAGTACAGAAGAGATCAGACAGTCCTTAACGTTTGTAAACTAAACTTAATTTCAATAAGTGAAATTTCAAACTTTATGGGACAACCCATTTTGTCACATAAATCGTTAAGTAATCCTTAGGCACAATTAAATATTTGAGACATTATATGGATATACAAAGTTGTGTGGCAACTGGAAACACGTTCTTTGCTGTCTAAAAGGTTTACCCAACACATGCTGAACATTGTTCAACGTTCAGCAGGAAGTGGTTTCGCATCAACATTATGTAATTCAGTTGAAAGAAAACGTGATTAACGGCGGCAAGCACTCTACAGAAATCCCAACTTTAACAGCGAATCACAAGTAATATCATTGTTAACATTACTCATCAACAGTTACTTGTACACAAAGTTGTACTTTAAATGACATGACTAACGTCTTCGTTCTGGATCCGGATGCAAACCCAGATCGTAAAGCCATTGTTAACGAAGCAAAGGTTCGTGTCTTATCGAGACTCGATCACTAGGCAGAAAGATACGTCAAATATTGACGTTTGCACCAGTATAAGTTATCAATTCTCAACTTGAACGTAAACGACAATGTTTGCACGAAACCAGGAACCCTAACATGACAATTACCTTCTTTGTAATTAACCTCGAAAGACGTTGTATATTGTTGCATTGTCAAGCAACAAAAGATTCACATGTTTAAAATTGAAATGCCATCATGTAATGCTGGTGACAAGGATGCGAACATAGCACCTAATCGGATTTTTGAATAAGTACGTAAAATCAGAATGCAGATATCACAGTTTGTCACCAGTAGTGAGGTTGGAACCTTAAATGACGACTGAAGTTGTGTTGCCTGACCGGGATTCGAACCCGGCTCCTACCGCCGTCGTTGTCTAACCAGGAACAGACGAGAAATGTCCAATGTTGATCCACCATCAGCGAGACGTGCGCACGTTTAACTAGAAATAAGGCGACGAAAACGTCTATGCTGACTGAGAGTCGTACGCCGCACACATGGTTATGAAGACACGTTAATAATCAAATTCTTAGTCAGTAGTATCTAGGAGTAGCATGTTTAGTTGCAAATCTTAAGGCCTTTCTCATCCCTAGTAACGTGTTGCCTAATATCTGCGATATCATGGTGTTAAAATGGTTCAAATGGCTCTGAGCACTATGGGACTTAAAATCTGAGGTCATATGTCCCCTAGAACTTAGAACTACTTAAACCTAACTAACCTAAGGACATCACACACATCCATGGCCGAGGCAGGATTCGAACCTGTGACCGTAGCAGTCGCGCGGTTCCGGACTGAAGCGCCTAGAACCGCTCGTCCACCGCGGCGGGCTATCATGGTGTTAATTTACAAGTGGATTGACTGCCGTAAAGAGCAATGTTCTCTAGTAGTCGTGTATCATTGCGATGTAAATAGTGCCTCAGCAGAAAGTAATTTCTGTCGTGCAGCACGTATTCTTTCAGAGACACTGAGTACATGCTATAAGTGCACAAAACGTGTATTATATACTACGTATATACTATTATTTGGAGAAGCTGCCGCCAAACCTGTTAACTTTTACATTCCGCTTAGTTGTCGTGGTTGAATACACTTTTTCTTAAGGCTACATATAATGCAGAGCGCTTACAAGAAAGAATAATTTCCTGCGCCATGCTATTGCTAGCTAGGTGAAATATTTTGTGGTAGCTATGTTTAAAATGAATATATTTTTGAACGTATTGTTCGTCAAATATTTGAATGAATAGTCAACTGTAGGTGTGCCTGCACATGTTATAGCATAATAGCTGTAGCTGCGTTAGTTTATGCTACAGACTTGGGTAGATCATGTGTAACTTTTGATCCTTCAAGGGGTGATCGTGGCCTTGCGGCCCGGGTCTGTACTAGCCGCGGCTCGCGAGCTACGGGACAGCCAGGCTGCCCGAGGCGAGACGGAAGTGAGCGAGCTGGCGGTGGCGTTGGTGGGCCAACAGCCCGGGACGAGCTAGCACGGCTGCGCCGCATGCCTCTGCCTCTGCCGCTCCGTTTGAAGTAAATATGTTTACCTCCTCTCTGGGCATCAGTATAAGAGCGGCAAGCAGAAATGCACATCAGGCTGTCTGCCGTAATGGCTCACTGGGAGAGGCCTATTCGAGATAGAGTCGTCGCTCTCATTGAAGAAGGAGGATGTTCCATCAGAGAAGCTGGCAGACGGTATGGCGTACCACATACCACTGCAACGAGATGGTGGAGAATCTGCCTTGAAAGAGGCACCACCAGCAGGGCTCCTGGCTCAGACAGGAAGAGTGTGAGCTCACAGCAGGAGCCAGCCGAAGTGGCCGTGCGGTTCTAGGTGCTGCAGTCTGGAACCGCGAGACCGCTACGGTCGCAGGTTCGAATCCTGCCTCGGGCATGGATGTGTGTGATGTCCATAGGTTAATTAGGTTTAACTAGTTCTAAGTTCTAGGGGACTAATGACCTCAGAAGTTGAGTCCCATAGTGGTCAGAGCCACTTGAACCATTTTTTTCACAACAGGATGACAGGGACCTAGTGTCTAGGAGCAGAGAAAATCTCTTTCTGAACGCGAAGCAGTTGCGGCGGGAAACCAACTTCCCCGGCTCTAGTGACACGAGTCGCCGAAGCCTGAGGGACGCTGGACTGCATGCACGACGATCCGCCGCTCAGCGATGACAACGTTTTATACCGGCTAGCATTTGCGGAGCTCCATCTGAGGGCGTCGTGGGACGACGTTATTTTCACTGATGAGAAGGTGTTTTCCATCAGTAACGACGGTCCGCGAATCGTTTACAGGCCGCAAGGGACTCGCCATCGACGCGAATATGTAACCACGACGTGAAGAAGTGGCCGGATTTCTGTTACCTGCTGGGGTTGGATTTCTGCGAGAGGGAATTCTTCACAGGATAGAAGGAACTCTGGAGAGCGTGCTAAAAACTCAAATGTGTGTGAATTCTTATGGGACCTAACTGCTAAGGTCATCAGTCCCTAAGGTGACACACTACTTAACCTAAATCATCCTAAGGACAAACATACACACCCATGCCCGAGGGAGGACTCGAACCTCCGCTGGAACTAGCCTCACAGTCCACGACTGCAGTGCCTCAGACCGCTCGGCTAATCCCGCGCGGCGGACAGCGTGTAGTATGCCCACATATTGGAAAATGTGATGCTTCCATCAGTGCGAATGCTGTACGCAGAAGGGGACGTCACATTGCAAGAGGCCCATTCTCCCATTCACAAGTCTGCATTTCTTCAGCAGTGGCTCTGCACGATTGGCGTCAACGTCATGGACTGGCCGCCACGGGCGGCTGATATGAACCACACGGAAAACATGTGGGCTGAGGTCGCCAGAACATTAACAGAGAACTGGCCACGAAACCAACCAACTACGCTGTTTGGGACTGCGTCCTGGAAGCATGGGAGGAAGTTGCTTCTTCAGGGTGTTACGTCCGACGGCTTATGCATTCTATGCCAAGACGCATGATAGAAGTACAAAATAATGAAGGATTCTGGATAAAATATTAGAAACCTTAAAATGTTTTGTTATGTCATCTTTTTCGTCGTTTTTCCTCATAGGGAGCTAGTGGAAGATCGCGTGGCAACAGAAAAGATACAATATGGGTTAGTTTTCCTTTGAGCTGCCTTTTTAATTCAAGTGGGTTTCTTTTGAATATACAATTTGTTAAATATTCTATTCTGATTTCATTTATACCCTGTCTAGATACTTACAAACTAATCAGCGTAGATGGACTCTGTCACAGTAGTTTTTGTTATTTCAAATACATCTCTCTCTTCCCCTCCATCCATGAATACACCCTCCGTCCTCCACACAATACGCAAACGATTTCATATTATGTTTACTCGTTGTTAAATCTCCTCTATTCTCTCTCACACACTCTCTCTCTGACACTATCGCCGCAAGTGTCCTTCTACTCCATTCCCCCAAAACTTTATACACAAATCTAGCGGATTCCATTGACGCTACATTTTCTCTTTTAATTGCTGCTGTCTTTACTCTCTACCATTCCTCTCAACACCTATGAAACCGTATTCTTTGATTTCCCCTTCCCTATAACCCATTCTTCGTTCTGAAAACAGTCCTTCCGTATCTCTCGGTTCTAAGATAAAACTAACTGTGGCACACATCTAAGTAAGCAATACTTTGCAAGCATTTCACGCTTATATTTTGCACTTCTGCACTTCTATCCATTCCCAGATCCCGCTCTCCGTCCTGTTACCCGTCCCTTGACATCTGCATCTACATCTAAATGAATACCCTGCAGTTCATAATTATGTGCTTGGAAGGGGGTGTGTTGTCTGATGGATCAGTGCGGCTCTCGCAGCCGAGCGAAGCAGACGTGCGGTGTGTGCTCTCCGCTGTCAGAGAGAGCCCGCGCGCCTTGTTTACTTTCTTCGGCCGACACCAACGTGACGCCGTAGCGCTACAAGACCATGGCAAACCAATACAGAATATCAACCTTGAAATTCACATATCGGAACGACCTTACCCGACCAAAGGCGCTCGAAGTCGAACGCTTTTTATTAAGAGGAAGCCAAGATCCCGGCTGCCGACATTGTCGGCATTCACTTTTCGATCGTCAGTAGCACGGTCCATGTAAAGCTCATAAACGAAACTACATGCGACAATGTGCTTCGTGAGATGAAACAAGAACTCCGCTTCTGCCACGCAGATGGCAATGTTGGCAACGTCGAGGTCGGCCATGCCGCAATGGGACTGCGGACTATACGCATATTCGAACTTCCATTTGAACTCCCGGCGGCAGAAGTTGTAGCGGCGCTCCGCCCATACGGCACGGTAGACGAACACGTGGCTGAAAAATGGACCCAGTTTAAGACGTATCCAGTACTCAATGGAGTACGCCAAGTGCGCATTGATCTCCAACGACACGTGCCATCCTATCTACAGATAGGAGGATGGCGGGCCATAGTTATTTATGACGGCCAGCCGAAGACGTGTTCCGGATGCGGCAAGGAAGGTCACCTTCGTTCTGAGTGCCTCCAGCGTCGGATCACACAACTCCCACCGAAGGACGTTGCACCACCAGCGACGAAGACTATTCTACCCGTGACTTACGCGGCGGCGCTCACGACGTTCTCCACACAACAAATGGTTCAAATGGCTCTGAACACTGTGGGACTCTACTGCTGTGGTCATCAGTCACGTAGAACTACTTAAACCTAACTAACCTAAAGACATCACACACATCCATGCCCGAGGCAGGATTCGAACCTGCGACCGTAGCGGTCGCACGGTTCCGGACTGCGCGCCTAGAACCGCGAGACCACCGCGGCCGGCTCCACACAACAGACACAGCCGACCGCTTCAGCGGTACGGGAATCACTTTACACGGACAAAAACCTGGATGATCCGCCGACCTGGCCAGTGATGGAAAATAGTAATACGACTCTGGAGCTACCGAACGCGACAGACATTGATGCCAGCAAGATGGCAACTGATTCCCTTATTGTACCGACCGAAGCGTTTGTTCCGGCGGAGCGTGAGTCAGTGCCGTCTTCTGATAATGAAGGCCATATACGGAAACAGCGATCACCGAAACGCCGAAAGCGCCGTCATCGGACCGTGTCGGAACACAGCGGTACGCATTCGGCCGGGGAAGAACAACTGACCACTCAAGACGCCAGCCGCGTAGCTGAGGCTGTTTCCACTGACTCCAACCTTGCAGAACAGACAGAAAAACATGCAGCTTTCGAACATCCGCCCATTAACAGAAACAGTGAGCAGCGGGAAGGTACCGGTGCAGGCAGCGAAGTCGCCCGGTCCCTTACTATCAAACATTCCGAGGGTATGGAACGTGAACAGACATCTGCGCCCGCTTCGTGGGCCGAGGACGTCGAGACACAAGATCCCGATCCGCGGCCAGCTGAGGCGCCGCCCGATTATGCAGCATAAGCAGAACAAGGAGGACCGCGTTCGGCGGGGGTTGACATGCTCGCCTCTCTCCAACATCAACATGGATAACCTCGCCAAAACAACGCGTTGCCAGGCTTACCGCCTGGCGACAATGAATATCAACATGATCAGTTCTCCTGTCAAGATCCAACTTTTGAAAGAAACAATACGAGCCGAGGGAGTTGACTTTGCTTTACTACAAGAAGTGAAAACGACTGCACTCCCGCACTTTTATGGTTACACCACACATGTGACGCCCGGTAGCCCTGCAGACACCGGAGTGGCAATATTAGTGCGTGATGGTATTGAATTACCGACGTCACGTATCGTCCCTCCGCGCGAGGAATAGCATTTACGGCGCTCAACACCCGATTCATTAATGTTTCCGCGCCGTCGGGTACCACAAGACCTCACGACCGCGCCAGATTCTACTCCACAGATGTCGCTCCCCTTTTCCTTGGACGATACGACCACAGCGTCTTCGCCGGCGATTTTAATTGCGTACTTCACCCCAAGGACCAAATCCCACATTACATGCCTTGTCCGGAACTGGGTGCGATGATCCAAGAACTTCACTTGTGCGACACGTGGGAAAAATTCCACGGTAGCCGCTCTGGCCACACTCATCTTACCAATCATTCGGCCAGCCGGTTTGATCGCATATACACTCCTGGAAATGGAAAAAAGAACACATTGACACCGGTGTGTCAGACCCATCATACTTGCTCCGGACACTGCGAGAGGGCTGTACAAGCAATGATCACACGCACGGCACAGCGGACACACCAGGAACCGCGGTGTTGGCCGTCGAATGGCGCTAGCTGCGCAGCATTTGTGCACCGCCGCCGTCAGTGTCAGCCAGTTTGCCGTGGCATACGGAGCTCCATCGCAGTCTTTAACACTGGTAGCATGCCGCGACAGCGTGGACGTGAACCGTATGTGCAGTTGACGGACTTTGAGCGAGGGCGTATAGTGGGCATGCAGGAGGCCGGGTGGACGTACCGCCGAATTGCTCAACACGTGGGGCGTGAGGTCTCCACAGTACATCGATGTTGTCGCCAGTGGTCGGCGGAAGGTGCACGTGCCCGTCGACCTGGGACCGGACCGCAGCGACGCACAGATGCACGCCAAGACCGTAGGATCCTACGCAGTGCCGTAGGGGACCGCACCGCCACTTCCCAGCAAATTAGGGACACTGTTGCTCCTGGGGTATCGGCGAGGACCATTCGCAACCGTCTCCATGAAGCTGGGCTACGGTCCCGCACACCGTTAGGCCGTCTTCCGCTCACGCCCCAACATCGTGCAGCCCGCCTCCAGTGGTGTCGCGACAGGCGTCAATGGAGGGACGAATGGAGACGTGTCGTCTTCAGCGATGAGAGTCGCTTCTGCCTTGGTGCCAATGATGGTCGTATGCGTGTTTGGCGCCGTGCAGGTGAGCGCCACAATCAGGACTGCATACGACCGAGGCACACAGGGCCAACACCCGGCATCATGGTGTGGGGAGCGATCTCCTACACTGGCCGTACACCACTGGTGATCGTCGAGGGGACACTGAATAGTGCACGGTACATCCAAACCGTCATCGAACCCATCGTTCTACCATTCCTAGACCGGCAAGGGAACTTGCTGTTCCAACAGGACAATGCACGTCCGCATGTATCCCGTGCCACCCAACGTGCTCTAGAAGGTGTAAGTAAACTACCCTGGCCAGCAAGATCTCCGGATCTGTCCCCCATTGAGCATGTTTGGGACTGGATGAAGCGTCGTCTCACGCGGTCTGCACGTCCAGCACGAACGCTGGTCCAACTGAGGCGCCAGGTGGAAATGGCATGGCAAGCCGTTCCACAGGACTACATCCAGCATCTCTACGATCGTCTCCACGGGAGAATAGCAGCCTGCATTGCTGCGAAAGGTGGATATACACTGTACTAGTGCCGACATTGTGCATGCTCTGTTGCCTGTGTCTATGTGCCTGTGGTTCTGTCAGTGTGATCATGTGATGTATCTGACCCCAGGAATGTGTCAATAAAGTTTCCCCTTCCTGGGACAATGAATTCACGGTGTTCTTATTTCAATTTCCAGGAGTGTATGTGTCACAAGATCTCACACAAGGTGTGGTGGACGCCGAACTATGGCCTCAAGCCTATTCCGATCATAGTGCCTATATCTGCACTATACACCTACGCCCCCAACAAGTCTGGCGTAGCAATGGCTTTTGGAAGCTCAACATAACTCATCTCCAGGACCTGGATTGCCGTAGGCAAGTTGCAGCAACGTGGACTGACTGTGAACGCCGCCACCCACGATACACCTCGACCCTGGAGTGGTGGCTTCTCTGTGCCAAACCAGCAATCCGTAGGACACTTATGCAATATGGCAAGGACGTGACTGCGTGGCATCGACAGACCCTCGATTTTTACTACGCGGCACTCAGGGACCTCGACGCCTTACCCCCTTCCCCGGAGAGACAGCATGACCAAAGCAGAATCAAGGCTCACATACAATCATTGATGAAGCGCCGACTAGAAGGTGCAGTAGTCCGCTCGCGACGGCACGACCGAAAGGTTGCAGAGGAACCCACTACGCATCACGTCGTGGCGGATAAGCGGCGACAACGCCAACATTTAATCACACAACTTAGGACACACGACGGTCGCTGATGTACGACCCAAGCAACCATAGTAAAGGCGGTCGAGGATCATTTTCGTCATCTTTACAAGGAAAGAACCGTCGATGACGAGGCCACAACTGAAGTGTTACAGCAGGTAACACGTACTATCGACGAGGCTACCGTGAATATACTAACAGAGGTAATCTCACTCGAAGAAGTCGAAGACGCCGTGGACAAAGGTGCGGCCAATAAGTCTCCTGGACCTGATGGATTGCCCATCGAATCCTGCCGGACTTTCCGTGACATCATGATGCCTCGCTGGGTTATAATGTTCCGCGAACTTATGTCTCCAGACTGTGTTGTGCCGCCAGCGTTTGTAGAAGGACTTCTCATACCGGTACACAAGCCAGATGGAGGGCTATCGATTAACGACTATCGGCCGCTTACAATGCTGAACGCCGATTACAAGATTTTCGCCAGGATTATGGTGAGCCGTATTAAGAAGACTTTGCCGATGATCCTCGCTTCAGAACAGATGTCGCAGGGGGGAGAAGCCAACATACACATGGCCACCGGTGACTGCAGGGACTTAATAGCGATCGCTTCTGCGTGCCGTCTGAGAGCGGCGATCGTCTCCATCGATTTCAACCGCGCCTTTGATAGAGTGCACCACAACTTCCTCCTACCAGTGACGGACTGTATGGGATTCCCCCCGGGCCTCATCGACACCCTACGGCGTCTTTGGACCGCAGCCAGCTCACACGTCCAGGTCAATGGGAGGACCTTAGGACCAGTACCCATTAAGAGGTCTCTACGACAGGGTTGTCCCCTTTCTACCTACCTTTATGCAATCGCACTCGAGCCACTCCTAGGGGGCCTTAACCACCGCCTATCTGGCATCACACTGCGGGACGTCACCTTTCGCTGTAGGACATAGCTGACGACCTGCTACTGCTGGTTCGTTCCAATGACGAAGTTCAAAGCGTACTAACCTGGATTGAGCGATACGGACAGGCCGCAGGCAGTTTTCTGAACATCAACAAGTCGGCGGCGTTGGATATTGGGCGTGGTCTCGGACCGGAAGCCCTCGCTCCCCTCCCCCCAGTTTCTGATCTGCGATATTTGGGAATCACCTTCAAGAAAGATGTACGTAAAACAGCTGCAGCAAACTACCGACGGGTATTACAGATCATACGTGCAATGGTGCGACAGAACCTGCTCCGGGACTTGAATCAGCTACAACGTGTTGAATACCTGAAGCTCTACGTAGCATCAAAACTCAACCACGTGGCACAGGTTCTCCCACTACCGCTACAGATAGGTCGCCGGCTTCAGGCGGCCTTCAGTTACTACGTTTCCGCAGGTCATATCTTTAAAGTACGATACGACACTCTTACCCTCCGAGTGCACAAAGGAGGGCTGGGAATGGTCAACGTCAGGGCGAGAGCAGCTGTCCTTTACATGAGCAACATGAGGAAACGATGGAAAAGTCAATATACCTCTCTCACGGGTCGTTTACTACAGGTTCTGATGCCAGCCTCTCACGTCCCGCCGGTGTCGGCGGCGCACGTCGCACCACAGCTCTCCCATGTGTCGACCTTCATTCTTGATTACAGCTATGTCAGCTCGAACCTCTCCGCCACACGTCCACCAAAGGCGAAAGATTTTTATGCCAACCTTCTGCAGGCTGTTCCCAATAACGTGGTGGAAAACAAGTACCCTACGGTTCACTGGCCAAGAGTGTGGAAAACGATACACCACAACTTTCTGTCATCCACGGTGCGTTCGAAGTGGTATCAGATCGCCAACAAAAGATATGCCACACGACAGCGACTTCACACTATTGGAATGGCAGACTCACCTTATTGCCCAGATTGTCACCTCTTGGATACCGATGAACATCGTTTTACTTGCGCTTCATCGTCCGGAGTTTGGCGACTAACACAGAAGATATTGGCTTGTTACCTCCTGGTCACACCTGATATGATTGACCCTCAGACCCTACTCTGTCCAGATGAAACTTACTTTCCGGCCGCAAAATATCATGCGCTTACATGGTTCAAAGGACTTACCGTCGCCTACATCTTTAGCGACGGAGAGAAAGAGCAGATTGATTACTGGTGGTTCCTACAAAATGCTCACAATGCCCTCGAACGCACACCGAAATACCGTACGCTCTTCGCAAATTATTTACGCAGCGTTTTCGTTAACCCCCCACTCAGCTGGGGAGTGCCAAACTGCGGTTAATGTTCTGTGCCGCATCACACTAACGACTGAACGTTCTGCCTTGTCAGCCATGAGCGACGGAAGAGACAGGCTGCTGCAAGGATGCTGTTTTCCTTGAGACACTAGCGAAGCAGAATGCCTCCGTTGCAGATGCCCTTCAAAGGCGCTGTTGGAGATATCAGATAATGATGGCGAAGCACCAAATGGAACCAGTTACATTTATTGAAGAACCTTTTAGTTGGAATTCCATCAGTGATTTACATTTTATTTTTTTGATTACTCTTTTATGCCACCTTTGTTGTTGTAACACTTACTTGTAACACTGAGTTCCTAGAATTCTCATTTGTACACGTTTCCTAAATGTAAAACAAAAAAAAAAGCAAAAAAAAAGATGGATTAATCTTGTATTGATGTGTAAAGCGTGTAGGTTCACATCTCACGTCGTAGATTTTTAACACACAAAAGTAACTCCCCTTCGCCCCTAGTAACGCCAAGTGCAGAACGCCAGTAAGCTCCGTAGTTCAATATCCGCAGTAAAGATAACATCCCTTCGCTGCCGACTGGGGCAGAACGGCGTTCGTTTGAGCTGTAACAGATGGAAAAACCCTGGAAGGCAGAGGCTCTGTCACCAGCAAGCCATCGTAAACTAGAAAACGTATTTCATTTAATGAAGCAATGGCCATGCAAGTTCACAAGGCTCTTACTTTATTTGAAAGTGAGACGTTGAAAATTGTGGTGCTGGACTGGGATTCGAATTCGATTTCACTGTGTTCCCCAAGATTGCAAACTCTTCTAGGCCTCCTCGAAAGGCACCTTCTGGTTTCGAATCCTGATCAGCACAAAATATTCATTATTTGATTTCAAGTCCTAGCATGCGCACTCCGAACGACTAGTGAAAAACAGTTTATCACAACATTACACGATCAAACGTTTTCTTACATTCAACTTCAAACATTCCTCTCCATCCTATTGGCGAAACCAGATTTGGATTT
The DNA here is from genome assembly GCF_021461385.2 of Schistocerca piceifrons. Classification (NCBI taxonomy): domain Eukaryota; kingdom Metazoa; phylum Arthropoda; class Insecta; order Orthoptera; family Acrididae; genus Schistocerca; species Schistocerca piceifrons. The sequence continues at coordinate 414,737,983 of NC_060139.1, read as the reverse complement.
AACGTTGTGTTCGTTGTGATCCCCAACGACGATATGTTGTGGATTCAACTTCTAGCCAGCAGAGTATTTCCCATCACCTCATTGAAAGTACAAACATGCCACTCCTAGCTATTATTGGAAAAGAATTTTATATTTAAAGTGTCTTCATACCACGTGTGTGGGGTTTGAATACCATTCAGCACAGAACTTTTTGTCGCCTGATGTCTAGCTAAACATGCGCACATCTCGCTACTGGTGAACCAACAATAGCTATTTATCGTCTATTCCTGGCTAGAAAACGACGGTGCTAGATATTGGGTTCGAATCCCCGTCAGGCAAAAACAATTATATCGTCATTTAAGGTTCCAACATCTCGCTATTGATGAAAACATTTAACTTCTGATTTTACGTACTTCGTTAACAATCCGATTAGGTGCTGGGTTCGCATCCCTGTCACAAGCATTGCATGATGGCATTTCAATTTTAAACATGAGCGTATCTTGTTCCTTGTGAATGACACCATATTAAACGTCGTTGGGCGCAGTTCCCAGGAAGGTAACTGTTATGACAGGATTCCCAGTTCAGTACAAACATTTTCGTCATTTATTTTCAGGATTTGAACTGATAACAGACACTGGTGCAAACGTCTATACTTAACGTCTCTTTATGCCTAGTGATGGGTCTCAATAAGGCAATAACAAAGCTTAGCTTGGTTAGCAATGGTTATAGGTGCTGGGTTTGAATCCAGGCCCAGAACAACGACGTTGGTCATGTCGTTTAAAGTTCATATTTGTGTATACGTAGCTGTTCATGTGTTACAAGAACACTGATATTACTGGTGATTCGCTATTAATGTTGAGATTTCCGTAGAGTGCTTGTTGCTGTTAATCGCGTTTTTTTACTGGTTCGTTCAATATCCAGTTTCCAGAGCCACTCGCCGTTGAGCGACGTTCAGCACGTGGATGGAAAACCTTTTCGAGAGTGAAAATTTTTTTTCCAATCGCCGTACAGCTTTGTAACTCCATATATTGTCTCAAGTATTTAATTTTGACCAAGAATTACTGTACGATATATGTAAAATAATCCGTTTTCTCAGAACTTTTGGAATGTAACTTGTTGTAATTAAGGTTAGTTTATGAGTGTTATGGGGTGTCTCATCGCTAAGAACGTGTTTTCTAATATGTTTTGTGTGTCGATATTAGTTGACGCTTAGACTGACTGCCATAAAGACCTTTGGTCTCTAGTAGTCGCTTGCGGTACCTATTTCGTGTAGTCAAACGACTGTACCCCACGGCGCTTTGGTGTTTAGAGGACCTACAACACAGCTGCGTTATGTTGGTTGTATTTGGCAGTGATCCACTTTTTTTGCTTTCAAGTGTACAATGCTATGAATAAAGGACTTGCCTCAAAGTAGCTGCCTGATTTTCTTCTGGTGTCAGAGAGTCTCCTACGCTGTTATTCTTCTTCAAATGATCCTCAGTGTGGAATTCGAAATGTGTATTCACTGTTTGTAAAATAAGAGAAATTGTCTTGAATGATCTCATGTTTAAGCCAGTGACTGTTAAACTTTTTATTTCCACTATTGCAATTTCGGCCTTAGGCCATTATCAAGTGCAGATGTTTTGGCTTTAAGCCATGTCTTCTTTATACAAGTTGACACATTTATATGTCGTTGTCATTTGCTGTTATATACATTCGTAACGCTGCTAAACAGCAAATGACAACGATATACAAATTTAGTGACTTGGTTTCCCTGTATTTCAGGAACTACTCTAGCCTTTGACATGAAACTTTTACAGGACATTAAACTGTATGTTGTGAGTCTACTAGACTACAATAATTGCACTTCAGTTACTTCTTTCGGAAATACAATTTTTTAATTACACTATTAAAATTTTGTATACTTTTTTGTACGTTATTCTAAATAATTTTAATCATCAGTAGACTCAGTATATATTTGTTATTACTCCCTGAAAATTTGAATACTCTACTCAAAGTGGTTTCTAACGTTTAGGGGGAAATGTAAATTTATCAGGAATGGCTTTTTAAGTTTCAAAAGATTGTTACTCACTTAATATATGTTTATTTTTTTTATTTCCTGCACCATACTGTATATCATCCTCTTGATCTTTTTCCATGTTTTTCTTCTTTTCTTCTTTCTGGTCTCCTTGGTGTCCAACTGTGCTCCATACTCTGATTTATCAATGCGAACCTTGTCCATCTGTTCAAGTTCTCCGATGCAGTTTGCTCCACGATTAATTCCAATATGCTGTAGCACTATCACCCTACCAATGTTGCCGTCATTAAAAGCAATAACAAAATCACTGACCCCCACTGTAGTGCCTTTATTCCAACAGAAACATTTTCTGGTAAGCGAGTCCATGTAAGATTATTGATCGACTCATTGGGATTTTGAGTCTGACCATGCAGACAGTTCCTCAGTAATTCATGATTTGGCAGGTCTCTGTAAATAGGTTTTATGATATCCATGACTGCTGCTGGGATGGAATGTTTATGGCTGTATGAACTGATAGAGTACTGGGCATTGATGTAATTGCACCATGAATCAGGTCCAGGAGGGCAAAGGTGGTGTACTGGTTTTTCATCAGTTGAAAGTCTGTGAAAGAAGCTTCATTTTCAGCAAATCCTCAGTATTATTTCTAATGGCCATCCCATAATACTGCTGTAGTTCATCAATAATTTTGTCTGTCAGCCTGCCTCTTACCATCAAAAAGTTCCTTGTCTCTCAAACTTCGTTAACTTAACTGTTTTTGACAGTGCTACCAATACAAACACGTAATTTAACCTTTATAACACAGCAATCCACAGCCTTCTATATAAAAAGTTACTGAATTTATTAGATCCTGAAGTAACACACGTGAAAATTTTAACATTTTTAACCGGTGTAGATTATATTTAAAAAAATGAAATAAAATACTTCCCATATGAGTTTATAAGTGATTTATACGTCATTTTATTCGGAAAATTGCAAATTTTATATTGAGATAAAAATCCGAAACTGTGGAAAAAAGATTTTTTCCGCTCTAACTCCTCTTACCGGCAAGAACGGTTGTCAGCACATGGAAATGCCCTCCAAATAGAGCTGTTAGAGGAACATTCAGTGGTTATCGTCAGACGCAAAGACTGAACATCTGCCTCTTAGTACTTCAAAATTACGCACGGAGTTCACAGTGAAACGGGCCATTTGTGGTCGAGCATTGTCCTGCTGAAAAATGACACCACGATAATATCCTATGGGAGGTAACACATGATGCCACAGGATGTCCGTGATGTTCCCTAGTGCCGTCAGAGCTGTCTTAGTCACTGCCATCACTGATTTGACGTCATACTGTAGGCCTCCCCATGCCATGACACAAGGAGTAACATTTCTATCGCTGCTGTGCCTTCCCAAAATACTGGAAGATGGGGACCTCTCCCCAGACCGTCAACATACCAGCCGATTGTCTAGAATGAACGCAGTTTTCGTGCAATATGCAACTGACAAGTAACACATCTCGATAAAACATCGACCATATACAGAAAGAAATGTCATGGTGTAGTATAGAAAGTAACTTATAGAAACACGACATGACACGAATATAAATGACACTTTTATTCAAAGACAGTTACTGAACTGATGTCACCACGATTAGAGATGGCATCTTTGACGCTACAAAAGGCGGGACATGGTTGTTAACAAGGTGTGTGATCGCCACTGAGAGCAAAGAATGCTACGCAACGTGCTCCCATTCTGGCCACAATGGTGGTCAGGGGTTCCCTGTCAATAGCACTCGTTACTTCGTATGAACAAAGATCCACTTGCGTTTCACAAGAACGACGTTTCCTGAATCCGTCCTGGTTATCTATCAATAAATCTCATTCTCCACTTCATATTGTTCCAACATAGTGTATGTTCCAAACTCCTGCTGTAAACTGACGTCATTGATGTGATTTCATAGTTCAGTGGATTACTTCTGTTACCTTTCTCGCGTATTGGTGTGAGCTGCGCAGCTTTCCAGTAATTATATTCTTCTTATACCGAATAATTCTTTTTTTTTGCATATACAGTTTAATAAATATGTGCATTGCATAATAGGGTTCCTTTATACGTGTACTCCCACTGCCACGTTTCGACCTGTAATTTCAACCTATGCCACAGGACTGAATAGACAGGTTCCAGACCAAAAGTGCACAGTTTCTTACTAATTTAAGACGATTTGAACCCGATCATTTGACAGAGGCATTATATTTAATCACAGTCTTTTGTCGTAAGGTTATATGATAAGTTGCAAATAATATAGTGCCTAGCTACTGTTTTCTACCGAACAGTTAAAAATAAGAGAGAGAGATATTAATATTAAATTTTTTCCGTTAGATCTCAACCCTTATTTTCTCTTAATGAAATTAATATATTGTGTTTCAAATCCCCTTCTGGCGATTCTGATTTATGTTTCCGTGATTTCCTTAAACCGGCTAAAGCAAATGTTGCGATTTTTCTTTTGAAGGCCACAGCCAACTTCCGTATTATCTTTCCCAAATCGAGTACTACTTTGTCTCTAATGGCCTTGCAGTCGACAGGGCTTTTAACCCTAATAATATTTCGGTTCTGATTTCCCCAACATTCCCCACTACATTAAAATGACACACAAAGTTAAAATGCTTGCAGTACATCACGTTTGCCAACTGTTAGATATACTGATGTGGAACATGGTGGCAAACCATAAAAACGCTCTATTGGAAGCTTATTGGTCTTCTTGAATGTGGCAAATAATTCATGTCAAAACGATCCTACTTGAAACGCGAAAATTATTTACGGATGTGATTTCTTCGGTGACACTCATCCCACATACGGCACAAATGTTTCGAATTGTCTCCGCTGTCACAAATGTTAATAGGTTATACATTTAATGCTGCTTTTTCTAACGCTTGCAAAAGCTCCTCATAATATTCAAGTTCGTAACATTCAACATGTCATTGCGAGAACACTATTGGAACTTAGAATAATAAATAACGATTGGGAAACAAATTCACAGCAACCTGCTTGACAACAGGTCAAAAAATGTATGCACGAACTTCTGCACCAAACTATGTTTTTTGCCACAGTGATAGATTACATCAATTTTTCCACACGTCATATGCTCCAAGAGCATTGGTCACAACCCTCTGACCTACTCAATCATATCGGATCAAAAAATTTTTAAAAATAAAGTAGTACGCTCGATATCTCAGTGTCATGGTTACGGTGTACAATGTCCACCAAGAGACGACGAACGTATACAACGTCAATGAAAGTCAATACTTGGTGTGGAAATTTCCGCATCCTACAGTCAGTTCGTTTACATGGTTTGAGAGAGTAGGCTAGGTAATGAGTTTGGTAAATCCTGACTAGGGTCGTTATGAATGAATCAATTTAGTGGTGGGTGGTGTCGTATTAACAGTCTTCGCAAACCACATATGAATGTCATCTGATGTATTACTGAGTTGTAATGCCGTAATCTAGGGGTGCTAGTGCAAGTGGGATTTCGTCACCTTCAGAGTCCAGCAGAACGGGATCTATACACTATGTGATCAGAAGTATCCGGACACCTGGCTGAAAATGACTTACAAGTACATGATGTCCTCCATCGGTAATTCTGCAGTTCAATATGGTGTTGGCCCACCCTTACCCTTGATGACAGCTTCCACTCTCGCAGTCATACGTTCAGTCAGGTGCTGGAAGGTTCTTCGGGAATGGCAGCCCATTCTTCACGGAGTGCTGCACTGAGGAGAGGTATCTATGTAGATTCGTGAGGCCTGGCACGAAGTCGGCGTTCCAAAACATCCCAAAGGTGTTCTATAGGATTCAGGTCAGGACTCTGTGCAGACCAGTCAATTACAGGGATGTTATTGTGGTGTAACCCCTCCGTCACAGGCCGTGCATTATGAACAGGTGCTCGATCATGTTGAACGATGCAATCGCCATCTCTGAATTGCTTCTCAACAGTGGGAAACAAGAAGGTGCTTAAAACATCAATGTAGGCCTGTGCTGTGATAGTGTGGCGCAAAACAACAAGGGGTGCAAGCCCCTTCCAAGAAAAACACGACCGCATCATAACACTGCTGCCTCGGAATTCTACTGTTGGAACTAAGCACGCTGGCAAATGTCGTTCACAGGGCATTCGTCATACCCACACTCTGCCACGGATAACCATATTGTGTACCGTGATTCGTCACTCCACACAACCAAGCGAGGCGTCGTTTGGTATTTACCAGCGAGATGTGTAGTTTATGAGCAGCCACTCGACCATGAAATCCAAGTTTTCTCACCTCCCGCCTAACTGCCATAGTATTTGCAGTGGATTCTGATGCAATTTGGAATTCCTGTGTGATAGACTAGATAGATGTCTGCCTATTACATATTACGACCCTCTTCAACCGTCAGCGGTCTCTGTCAGTCAACAGATGAGGTCGGCCTGTACGGTTTTGGGCCGTACGTGTCCCTTCACGTTTCCACTTTACTATCACATCGGAAACTGTGGACCTAGGGATGTAAAGGAGTGTGGAAATCTCTGGTACAGACGTATGACTCAAGAGACCCCCAAACACATGACCACGTTCGAAGTCCCTTAAGTTTCGCGGAGCGCTCCATTCTGCTCTCTCCCGATGTCTAATGACTACTGATGTCGCTGATATGGAGTACCTTGCAGTAGGTGGCTGCACAATGCACCTAATATAAAAAACCTATGTTTTTGGAGGTGTTTGGATACTTTTGATCACATAGTGTATGTGCCCTGTCACACAGCGAACACATTCAACACTCCGCCTATAGCAGGCACAGAACACCAGCAGTGATTGTCAAAATACCGAGATTACCGTCGAATAAAAAGCAAGAAGTAAGTAAATAAGAGCCATGTTAACTGGATTTTATTGCTATGTAATCCTGCCGGATATACAACTGCTTTGCTTACGCATACATAAAAATCCCATTCTAATAATTCGACATGGTTACGTTAACTACAGTGATAACAATTAAACACAGATGAATTACAGAATGACTGCCAGTAAGCCAGGAAGTATAGTCGCTTCCCTTAAAAATTAAGTAACTAACGGCGGAGAGGAAGACAAGGAGCACAGTAATGGACGTGCAACATTTCTACGTCTCATAGAGCCACACTGGTGGTAACGTTAGCCAGTAGAAACTGGCACCTCGCTCAACCTTTTTCCTTCCTGTAGTATTATTTTTGTATCAACAGTAGATTCGAAAAGGGTAAAAGATCTCCCCAAACACAATAGCCAAATCTGGAGCTCAGGTGTGTGTTAGGCACGTTAATTTGGTATAATTAAGGTCTGGGTTCGATTCACACTTCAGACGACAACTTTCAACAAGCACGATAACGCAGGGTTGTATTGTGGTTCCAAGGCCACATTGACGATTATGTTTCACTGCTACCATCTGTAGCAGAGTACTTTTTACGTTTGGCCGTAACAGAGGCGAAGGTTGTACCAGGTTCAAACGCCAACAGTAAACTTTTTTGCACGTAATAAGACGTTTATTTCATTTAATAGGCCAGTGGCTTTGAAGGTCAAAGGGCACTACTGTGGAAAAAAATCACAGGGCGCTTAGACTGAGCCGGCCGGTGTGACCGAGCGGTTCTAGGCGCTTCAGTCCGGAACCGCGCGACCGCTACGGTCGCAGGTTCGAATCCTGCCTCGGGCATGGATGTGTGTGATGTCCTTAGGTTAGTTAGGTTTAAGTAGTTCTAAGTTCGAGGGGACTGATGACCTCAGCAGTTAAGTCCCATAGTGCTCAGAGCTATTTTTTGAGCTCTGCCGCCTTTCTTCGAGCGGCCTATTAAAGATCCTTGTGGTTACTGAAGCACAACAAGTAGCACTTCTGATCGACGGTGATGATGAATCCGGCGCTTTGAGTGACTCTCTGAGGTTGGTCGGTCCTCACGTTCCATCGTCTGTCTAGGTCAACCGCTTACGTCTTTACGCTGTGTTCGGCCATTGTTCATTCATTTCTGCCAACAACGTCGAAGAGAGGTATCGCTCCTCTTCAAACGTCGAGCGATTCGTCGAGTACTCCAAACGGTTTCTTTGAACCCAACTACAAGTCCTCCCTTAAATACGAACATCTGTGTATATTGTTCATGTGCCTGTCTGCGAGGCACATCCACCTGGTTACAAGGGATAAAATTTGCAAATGCTGCATGCCCCGGTATCGACATTTCCGTTATTCACTATCACTGTGAGTTGCGCGGGGAAATTCTGCTGCAGTGTCAAACATTCTTCCACTGGCCGCCGAAGTTTACAGTTTTGCATTTTCCGTCGATACCTGCACGAATATCAATTTGTGCCCAGGTAACACAAGTCCTTCGTGGTGCGTACCGTTTTTTGTCTTGAGTGTATTTTCCGTATACAGCGCTGCATGACGTCAAGTGACCGACTGTGCAGCGCAAATAAGAGTGTCGGCAGTCAACGTCAGTACCCGGGCCGTCACAAAAAATTTGCCGCTCCTCGAACCGCAGCAGCCTTCCGTGCTCCGCTCGCCAATTCACTCTCTGCAGAGCTGCGCGGAGTCCTCGCTGCTGCTGCTACGCTAATTGTCCGCCATCGACCGCCCCGCCTCCAGGCGCCTCCCATCGCCAGTCTGGGCCACAGCCGCTCCTCCGGCCCCGCTCTGCACAATGGGGAGGGGAGGACGCGGTATTCGTATTCTGCAGGGCCCCAGCGGCTCATGTCCGCCGGAGTCCATCCTGCTGAACGCGCACGTAGCGATGAAAGGCGCTCTCCACGTACGGCCCGATTCAAAACTCAACATCAGTGGTGTACCAACCCTGTAACATTGCCACACACACACACACACACACACACACACACACACACTGTTCACGTATCCTATCACAACATTTAGTTCCGAATTGTAAGTCTCTTTTCTTGTGTTCAGTTCCGCAGACTGGTTGGTACAGTTCTCTGTACTAGTCTATCCTGTGCAACCCTCTTCACCTCTGCATAACTACCGCATCCCACAACCTGATTACTGTACTTAGTCTCAGTCTACAATTCTTTCCGCACTCACTTTCTTACATTATCCCGCCGTTACCGGAGGGATGGTTTCTTGATGCCTCATTTATGCCGTGTTTGGTTTGGTTTGGTTGTTTGGGGAAGGAGACCAGACAGCTTGGTCATCGGTCTCATCCGATTAGGGAAGGACGGGGAAGGAAGTAGGCCGTGCCCTTTCAGAGGAACCATCCCGGCATTTGCCTGGAGTGATTTAGGGAAATCACGGAAAACCTAAATCAGGATGGCCGGACGCGGGATTGAACCGTCGTCCTCACGAATGCGAGTCCAGTGTCTAACCACTGCGCCACCTCGCTCGGTATATGCCGTGTTTCTTGTATCCCAATATGATTCATTAACTCCTCATTAATTTATACGATCTGCACTTCAAATGTTTAACATTCTTGTGTAGTGCCACAGAAAAATTTTTGCTCTCTCCTTGTCGTCTTGTCTGATTTCTTTTTTCATAAAATCTTTACTTGCTGTTGCCAGTCTGTGTTTTATTTCCTGTTTTGGACATAGCTCATCTTCTGCATTTACTGTCTCACTTCCTACTCTGATTTCTTCAACATCGCCTGACTTCATTTGACCACATTTCATTACCCTTCATTTACTTTTCATGATATTCATCTTATTGTCTTTCCAAGACACTATCTATTCTGTACAACTCGTCTTTCAAAATATGTCCTGTCTCTGACACAATCACAACGTCGTCGACAAAGCCTCTGAGTTTTTATTTCCTATTTCTGAACTTTAATAAGCCTGTCTCATTCTCTTCTCAGCTGCTCTTCGACTGTTAAACTGCAGTCTATGTTCTGTACATGTTTTACATAACCTTTCGCTCTCTATATTTTATACTTCAGAATTTCGAAGTGTATAGACCTACCCCAGTCAACATTGTCAAAAGCGAACTTGAGATCTATAAATTCTGTAGACGTAAGTTCGACTTTCTTATGTGATAAGTAGTGATGAGATCAGTAATGCTTCGTTTGTTCCTACGTTTCCCCGGAGCCCAAACTGATCTTCCGTACTGTTGACTTCTACCAGTTTTTCCATTGTTCTGTGAATAATTCATGTCCACATTTTCGTGCCATGACTTATTAGACCGTTGGTTCGATGATATTCGCACCTGCCAGCTCTTTCCTTCTTTATAATTTTAATTATTACACTCCTATTGAGGTTAGAGGGTATTTCACCAGTCCCACATAGCTCGCATAACAGATGGAATATTTTTGTCACGGTATGTTATAACGCCGCGTCAGATCACCCAAGTTAAGCGCTGTCCGGCTAGGCAAGCACTTGGATGCATCACTGTCGGGTTCGCCTAGTACTGTTGGCAAGAGGGTGCACTCTGCCCTTCTGAGGCCAACTGAGGAGCTGCTTGATGGAGAAGTAGCGACACCGTTCACGAAAACTACACGGCCACGAGAGCGATGTGCTGGACCAAATGCCCCTCCGTATCCACATCCGGCGACGCCTCAGGGCTGAGGGTTACACTGTCAGTTGGTACTGTTGGGCCTTCAAGGCCTGTTCAGAAGGTGTTCGGTTTTGTTTGTACGTTCCTCCAAGGGAACTCTGAGGGAATGTATGCTCCAACATCACTGTTACTAATTAGTTTCATTGATCTGTCAAATTATTGTCGCGGTAAAGATCCCCCCTCCCCCCCCCGGCCACCCAAAGCCCTGCTCATCATCGTCTACTACTCTTTCCTTACCTTCCTGTTTGCTTCCTTCATTATACCCTTCTACACTACTGGCCATTAAAATTGCTACACCACGAAGATGGCGTACTACAGACGCGAAAATTAACCGTCAAGAAGAAGATGCTGTGATATGCAAATTATTAGCTTTTCAGAGCATTCACACAAGGTTGGCGCCGGTGGTGACACCTACAACGTCCTGACATGAGGAAAGTTTACAACCGATTTCTCATACCAAAACAGCAGTTGACCGGCGTTGCATGGTGAAACGTTGTTGGGATGCCTCGTGTAAGGAGGAGAAATGCGTACCATCACGTTTCCGACTTCGATAAAGGTCGGATTCTAGCCTATCGCGATTGCGGTTTATCGTATCGCGACATTGCTGCTCGCGTTCCTCGAGATCCAATGACTATTAGCAGAATATTGAATCGGTGGGTTCAGGAAGGTGATACGGAGCGCCGTGCTGGATCCCAACGGCTTCGTATCACTAGCAGTCGAGATGACAGGCATCTTATACTCATGGCTGTAACGGATCGTGCAGTCACGTCTCGATCCCTGAGTCAACAGATGGGGACGTTTGCAAGACAACAACCATCTGCACGAAGAGTTCGACGACGTATGCAGCAGCATGGACTATCAACTCGAAGACCGTGGCTGCGTTTACCCTTGACGCTGCATCACAGACAGCAGCGCCTGCGATGGTGTACTCAACGACGAACCTGGGCGCACGAATGGCAAAACGTCATTTTTTCGGATGAATCCAGGTTCTGTTTACAGCATCACGACGGTCGCATCCGTGTTTGGCGACATCGCGATGAACGCACATTGGAAGCGTGTATTCGTCATCGCCATACTGGCGTATCACCCGGCGTGATGGTATGGGGTACTATTGGTTACATGTCACCTCTTGTTCGCATTGACGGCCCTTTGAACAGTGGGCGTTACATTTCAGATGTGTTATGACCCGTGGCTCTACCCTTCATTCGATCCCTGCGAAACCCTACATTTCAGCAGGATAATGCACGACCGCATGTTGCAGGTCCTGTACGGGCCTTTCTGGATACAGAAAATGCCCGACTGCTGCCCTGGCCAGCACCTTCTCCAGATCTCTCACCAATTGAATACGTCTGGTCAATGGTGGCCGAACAACTGGCTCGTCTCAATACGCCAGCCACTACTCTTGATGAACTGTGGTATCGTGTTGAAGCTCCATGGGCAGCTGTACCTGTACACGCTTTCGAAGCTCTGTTTGACTCAATGCCCAGGCGTATCAGGGCCGTTATTACGGCCAGAGGTGGTTGTTCTGGGTACTGATTTCCCAGGATCTATGCACCCAAACTGCGTGAAAATGTAATCACATGTCAGTTCGACTATAATATATTTGTCCAATGAATGCCCGTTTATCATCTGCATTTCTTCGTGGTGTAGCAATTTTAATGGCCAGTAGTGTATACACTCATTCTACATTTCAACTTCTTTTTACCGGGTTATTGCTGGAGGTCTTGATACTCGTACAGCTGCTTCTCTTTTCTCCAAGTTCTTAAATTCACATAGTCCTGGTTGTTTCAACAGATTTACATTTTCCCTGTTGCCACATTTGGGCTGCAATTTTCTCCTTTTTAGGCTTGTGTATTTTCTTTTGAATTTTTCTAATGCTTCCCAAGAACAGATATAACGATGGCTGGAGGGCAGCTCTGACCTCTGGTGAATGTGTTACTTAGCTACAGTTTGCTTAGTTGTAAGATCATTACAACATAACTCATAGACAAAGTGATTAAGATACCTGCCGTGCGGTTAGTCAAGTCAGAAATTTTCCTTGCTGGATGACTCATAAAACTTATACTGGTTAACGTTAGCCCCATACATGAGAGCGAGGTTTTGGAGTAATACCAGAATGCTGTAGCACTGTGCTCTGTAAGGTCATAGACCATGTTCACACAGTAAAGTCGCTCTCCTGCGATCAAACCTTCAATTGATTGCGGGATAAATCGTCAGTAACCGTACACTTCGTGCTACTTTCGGCATGCGAAGGCAACATGTATCTTTCGTCGTTATCATATAACAAAAAAACAATCAAATCTTTCTTCTTATCCCGCACAGTAAGTCTCCCCTGACTCGTGGTTCTGAGTGACTTTCCTGAAATCTACCTCTTTTCCTAGACCTCTCCAGTCCTTTTTCTTCACCCTTCTTCCTTCCCATTCAACTCTTCTGCCTGAAAAAGGAGCCACAGGCTCCGAAAGCTTGACAATCACAACAGTCTTTTATTTGTGTGTTTTGCCGCCACTTGGTAAGTAAATTTTTCCTTGTTATCAGTTTGAGAGTCCGACACATTTTGAAATCATCTGATTTTAAAAGGTAAATCAGCAGCAGATGTTCCGTATGTTTTCTCCCGTATTTAAGAAAGATTTTTTGCTGTAAGTTCTGACAAGGGAGAGATCCAATAACCTACCCCGAAATTTTTTACACAGAAAGAAGACAACGAAAGAAATCCACAGCCGAAATTTTAGCTGCTAACAGACACTGCAAGTATTTTGTAAAAAATGTTGAAGTTACATATTTTTTGCAGCGCACAGAACAGCTTACAACAGCAGTTTGTACAGCCTTAGCACGATACTCGGCGAATCACTCACCAGCGCCGCGTAGCGAAATTATACGGAGTTCACAGACAGCAATTTTAAGCACCTAAAGCCAGGTTTACAGTGGAGCGAATGGAAGCGAACACGTACGAATTAGCATTTGCAGAAAATTCACTACCATTCGCTTGTGTAAGGGTAGTATGGTTTATACCAGAGAGAACGGAAGAGAACACGAGGTAGCGAACATTGCCTATGAACGCTGTGTTATTAGTTTTTAGTTTTTGGAGCTAATATTCGGCATACAGAAGACAACTCTATCTTGTTAGAGTCACAATGCGAAATTTTGCTATTCTTGACGGAGTATGCAAAATGGCTCAGGGAAGGAAGAATTTAAGTGTCTCAGTTTGTATGGAAGCGTGACGTGCGTCGAGATCGTGCGCTTTACACGGAATTGCATCTCCATCCCTCCTTAGCACTGGTCCAAAATTTTCCTTGTATGTCGGCTGCCATTTGTCCCTGGCTTTTCATTACCATTGAAGGGGAATTTATAAACAGAACACTAATTACCGACGTTGAGCATCATCTCAAGAGGTGACACTGTTAGCGTTTCCACTACACGTGTAAGGTCTAATGGTCATATTCTTTTTTGTTTTTTTTTCCTAAAACAAAAATGTGCTAATGGCAAAGCGAGCTTCGTGATCCAGAGAGCGCGGGATCAAGGCTCCGTTCAGACCACAACTTTTTCACCGTGATTTTTAACCGAGCAGTCACTTCTCACAGATGTTTTAATGGCAACGAAAGACATGTGGTTCGGATTCCACGTTAAACTGCAGGTCTAGGTAACTGGTGTAGGTTAGGGACACGTAAATATCTGCAGTGAAGTCCAGATGAAATACCTGCAAGGGGCCTACCGGGTACATCAAACAGAATTCTCTTCCGCTCGTGCTTGTTAGCGTGTTTGCTCCGGTGAAAACCGGGCTTAAATTATACAAACATTTTTTTAATAACTTCATATAGACCGTTCAATTCTTGCACATGTAATTCTCATAAAAGTCGCTAGGAGAGAAAGTAAAATCATGGCAGTGTTTGCTTCACAGATGACTTCCATCAATGAGGACTTGTAACTTGTTGAAATGAAATGTGTCTTGCAGTAATACATTTTATAAAACTTCCTGTGGGCCATTCCTTACAATAATGTTTGGATGTTGTACATTTGACTGTCAGTGAAACCGTTCTTTGTTTTTCCCTGTAATCGTCACAAAAATACGAAATGTCTACTGAATGACAGAAACAAACATTTTTCTTGCACCAGGCACACCGGACAAAGCAAAAATTGATGCTGTCAGGCACTTCGCAGTAACCACTAGTTTTATTTAGACAAAACTGGGACGGAGTCAGAAATGGTCCTGGCCGTTGTTCTGCATATTACGCTGCGTACCAGGCATACTTGATCAAATTCGTAAAGCGTGTCAAAGAAAACTGATAATGCACAAATTACTGGAGCTTAGGAATATTGTTCCGCTGATAATCCCGCAATGAGAGAGAGGTTTCGGAAATTATGTTGTTTGATAATTTCCTGAAAAATGCTTTCCACTGTCGAAAAAATTCTTTATCGAGAGGTTGAATCGCACCAGTAGTTCCCGGCGGAATCCTTATCACATCTACAGATTTTTCGTCGTCCTCCACAAAAACAGAGGCGTCGTTATGTCCAGACCATGAATCCAACAAAAGCAATGAATTAATTTCTGCAGAGGGCATGAATACGTTTCGAACGAAATGTTGAAAATTACTCTTTCCCATTTTTCCAGATTTTGATACGTCGATTACAAGACTTTTAGAAACAAGCAGTCCATTTTTTATTTTTGGTTCTAATTTGCCTTGTGGTTCTTGAAGACAGATACATACCTGCGGAAACAGTAAACCATTCATGCTTATCACTGGCATCATCGTATGTGAATTTGTCATTCATTCATTGATTGGGAAACCGACTCCGTCTTTTTTTCACCCCTAAATGATTTAGTGCGGTGTGTACGC
Source organism: Schistocerca piceifrons (assembly GCF_021461385.2). Classification (NCBI taxonomy): domain Eukaryota; kingdom Metazoa; phylum Arthropoda; class Insecta; order Orthoptera; family Acrididae; genus Schistocerca; species Schistocerca piceifrons. The sequence continues at coordinate 414,722,653 of NC_060139.1, read as the reverse complement.
AGTTCTTTCACCAAACTGACTGGCTAACGTTATAAACAACAGTTGCGGGGATAACAGCAATTTTACTCTTTACGTCAGCTATGATTTTTTCTATAGCATTGTCTGTCACTTGCGCCTGCTCTACACGTTTACATGACGCAAACTAGGTAATTTTGCGACTTCCTATGCTGTACGATTTCTTGAACCTGCGTATCCAGGTCGACGAAGCTTGGAAATCAGTACTGATCGTGTCAGATGCAATTCGGAGGGCCCAGTCTCGTTGATCTCCATCGGTAACGGTGCATAGTCTCTCACGAGCAGTTCTATGTCTTTCGAAGAGTTTTCCATTCAGATGATTTCTTACTTCTTTTAATTCATTCTTCTAGTTGTACAGTTCACGCTCCGATTTTACGAAACGAAAATGCCTTTGCACACTGCGTAACTTCAAGCGCTTTTTCCCTCCTTCCTTTAACTAATATTTCACTGCCTTTTCTTTATCGCTGAAAGCTGTTGCTGTGCGTGGTTTTTTTTTTTTTTTGTGCTGGGAAAGTATTCTTCTTCAGAAATGTTACTGGCACAACTGACGTCATCCGAACCACAATTCATGGAATTGTCACAGTTACTTCCTATTCTTCTAACTTATCCACAATTTCAAACGAAATGTCGGTATCATTCGGATGAATGTCAAGGAAATTAACTAACAAATGATACATATGTACCTCCTCAGGAGAAGTAGATGATTTCGGCTGGAAACCACGTTCTTCATATTTCATCATCGCTAAATTGAGGACATGAATTGGATTCCACATTACTGTGAAACTGGTAGAAAAAAGGTACTATTAGCAACTATACCTTACGAAAGCACAATAAATATTGATTCAGCTTTATCTGTATTGTCAATATTACCGATACTGCAAAAAACAAGTGATAATTTGTAACAGATGTTACCTGAGTGGCTAATTCGAGAGAATAGTAAGTGTATCCTATAGTGTCAAAGAAACTATCAACTAATGGTAACCTGAAACGTCCTTTACAATTACAGCCGGGTTGTGTCGTGTTTCCTGTTTACAAATGTGCCGCCGATCTCAGCTGTGTGTTTACCTAGTTGCGCATGCAGACTTGCTACATCGCTGGTAGAGGTATACATTTCTACCGCCTCATGGCGCCCTTCGAATTTGGCAGTTTTCTGCTACGCTTTTTAATACTTGCAGTGCTTCTTAGCAGCTAAAATTTTGTCAGTGCATTTCTTTCGTTGTCTTCTTCCTGTGCAAATAATTTCAGGGTAGGTTTGGACATATCTTATTGGACCATTCCTTTGTAAGCTCTTGATATTCATACGGCAGCTTCTCTTTTCTCCTTGCTGTTTTATCAGATATTTTAAAATGTCAGTTAATTTAGTTGATGATAATCTTTTAATGGAACATGACTTTCTTGCACACTGATGCTATAGAGCACCACATCTCACACGAAGAAATAACTAAAGGATTGTACCTTGAAAATGTATTAATTCGTTCGAAAATTTTATCTATTTATCTACTTGTACGTTCCCTTTGTTCAAAGCAAATATATCGATAATTTTCGACCCATTCCACTCGTCGAATTCTAGGGTAATGCGTTTCACAATATCAGTCGTGGAGGCGATGTCCAGCTCGTGCTCAGAACATCGCCGCTAGGTAGTGTATTCGATGCAATATAGTTTGCATTGCGTCCGAAGGCGATTAACAGTTCATAGCTTCCGTAATGTAAGTCGCCCACTTTCTGGAGATGGCAGCAAATAAATAAAAACGCACACCGACTTCATTTCAAAATTTGTGTAATTACGATGGACACAAACGAAAAGAAGGTAGGAATGCTACTTATTTATGAGGAATGTAAGTTAGATGATTAGTGCTTACAACAATGCATTTTTATTTACAATACCGGTATACGTAGTACAATACTGTAGTTTAAACTGTATGTTGTGTAAAGTAAACGCAGCCCTTCGCTAAAAATTGCACCATCATTACTTTTCTTTTCTTGTGACTGAAGTTAGGCGTAACTACAGAGAGCGACATCCTCATAACAACCCACCTTCCCAAAGAATGTTTTCTCGTCTTGTTGCGACGCTTTAGCAAACAGGAAGTTTCGCTCAAGACGAGGAATCATCGTAAAACTCGCACAAACGCACTGACTTTACTATTTTCGCTTCTGTTGCAATGAGTCAACGTGTAAGCCTACGATAGCTTGACCACCAGACTGGTACCCTAAAATCAATGCATATCACGTTCTGACAAGTCATCAGTTCCACCTTATCATGCACTCTGACGCCAAGAATTGCATGGTTATGATTCCCAGAATCGTGTACAGTTCTGACAGTGGGCACAGCAGTAAACCCCTACTTAAACATTATTTCTTCTCGCATGATTTCTCTGATGAATGGCCCTGCTCAAAGGAGAGGTAAATGCAAACAACATGCCTTGTTGGTCTAGCGGAAACGGACGATGGCTTAAACTGCTGGAACATGAGCGTCAATGGAGAGTTTATGCTTGGTACAGTATCCTTGGTACTGCAATTACTGGCCCTTATTTCATCAATGGTAATCGAAAAAGCATTTTATATAACTTTCTCACACGAGTTCTTTCTCGTCTTATGCATGAAGTGCCGCTTAAAACCAGAATGCTTGTATGGTAGCAATACGATTGGTGACCACTACGTGTCTTGCGTGCACGTCGTGTTCCTAATCGAAGGTTTCCTGCCAAATGGACTGGTCGTGGAGCACTGATGCATTGATCTGCTGCTCCGTATCCTGACATCTCTGGACTTCTCTTTTTGGGAATGCAAAAGAGACATACATACATTGGAATATTCCAACAATTCCAGAGAACATGCTGGAATGTATCGTGCTTGCCTGCCATTCCTTGCAACAGGCAAGACTGGAAGCAACAAAAATTCTTTCATTCAACGTGTGGAACAGTGTACAACTGTCCATGGTCACTACTTTGAGCACCTTTAAATGCTCTGCCACTTTTTTGCCCAAAATGGATTCAAAAATTTATTAAGTCAAACGCTCTGTTTCCGTGAATACGTGATACGTTTATGAATAAGTGTTGGGGAGACTCTGTGGATTACTGAATGAAAAATATGAAGTGCTACTTAAAAACAAACGTTTAGCTTTCATTCCTAAGTAACGAAGAAAGTTACAAAAAAGGCATTTATCTGATAGATGCTTGAAGATATCTGTCTGGGAATTCTCGCGGGACGTGGAGTACTCTTCGCAGTGCCTTATTTGCAATTTCTGCAGCCATTCGATACGGCTTTTGCTGCGTTCCCTCAAACAGGACAAGCATAGTCCGTGACTGAAGAGACAGATGCAGCCCTCCTACGAGAGGTAGTGACGAATTCTCGTTGATAAGAGGGTACAGCTGCTCCAGTCGTTGTGATGACTTCCAGTAGAAGTCTTCCACATGCCGTCCCATGTGAGTCCTTTGTCGAACCTGATTCCCAATTATTTCGCGGACGTCGTCCATGGGATGTCCACATCGAATAATTTGATGGTTGCAACATAAATAGCTTTGAGTACATGTGGCGTGGTTGAAACATGAGCAGTGCAGACTTTGTAGAGTGTGGGTCCCGACACTGAGCCCTGTGGGACGCCGGATCGCACATAGGTCTGATGGTGGAGGTTGTGCTTGTGATACATACGACAAAGATTTGTCCTGCCAGGTAGTTGGCCAGCAGTCGGACAACGCGCGACGGGAACCTGTATTGATGCACTTACTATGATAGGCCTTGTTGCCACATGCTGTAGAATGCTCTGGTAAGGTCAAAAAGAACGCCTCCACAATATTCATGTTGACTGAACCCCAGAATAGCTTCTTCTGCAACTCGGAGCAGTTGGTGCGTCGCTAAATTGCCTGCTGTAAACCCAAACTGCTCCGTAGGTAGGATGTTGAGTTCTTTAATCTACTTGATGAGTCTGACTAAATGAAGTCGCTCGAATACCTTGTTTCTATGTGACAACAAACTGATCGGCCGGTAACTATTCGGGTCACAGTTGTCTTTACCCGATTTCTGGATATGGACGACAATAGCATGTTTCCATGTTGCAGGTAAGTTTTATTTGTTAAGATAGAGTTGAAGAGTCTGCATAGGAAAGTAACATCGTCCTGAGGCAGCTCATCCAGTCGTCAATGTAGTCGTGTCCTGGGGAATTCTTCACGTTGACATGCTGGAGACATCTCTGCACTTTATCTTCGTCACCGGAGAAATTCCTGTGTCGTCTGCTTCGGCTAAGTAGGTGGGTATACATTCGTCGACTATGGTGACATGATCTGGATCGGGTGGCTGTTCGATAGGCGTAAAGTTGCCTTTTAAGTGTACCGCAGTGGAAGAATATCCGCGAACTCTAAAGGATCACGTAATCCGCGGACGTAAGACTGTCTGTGCTATCGGCGCCGTCGTTAGTGCTTCGTGTCCTGCCTGTGGGCGGTGGTATAAGTCCCTAGTGATAGATGTTTGCGCTGAGCCAGTAAGGAGAATGCTTACGTTCAGCGCATCGAAAACAGGTACAGGAAGTACTGGCGAGACGTGTAACTGTTTAATACATAAGGAATTGCAGGCACTGGCTGCGAGTGGGCATTGACTGTAGTCAACGGAGAAAGTTGAAAATTCGTGCAGGACTGGGATTCGAACTCCTGTCTCCTGCTTATTCGGCACAGTGGTCTTCGCAACTGCGCGAGCAACACTAGCACTCCTTCCGTCAGAAGCAAATTCTCAACTTCTTCACACAGTTTCTAATGTAGAGCTCCTTGACCACTATCCTCATTGCCCGCGGCTTTTCGTCGATTCTCGTAAGAGTTCGACCTAGTGTGCTTCCGCACTGAAGAGATCATTGGCTGCCTTGCCTTAATAACTATTTGTCTCCGAAGGAGAGGCAACCCGCAGAACGTAAACGTCGTGCCACAACAAGAGTGACAGGAGCCCTTCGAATACTCCAATTTTGGGGTAATCGAGACGAATGATACAACCTTTATACACACACGGAGAGTGAGACAGAGAGAGGGGGAGGAGGGGGTAGAGATTGAAGAACGTGAAGTAATCAACTTATACGTGATGGCATAGTGGGAACGCACATCTTCTGCGATACCAACTTCACAAGCAGTTCAGATAATGATCAAGTACCGTCGCCATCGCAGTATGGTCTCGGTGCGATCTTGAGGAGGATAGGAGTGACCTAATTCCTGCCCGCCCGATTAGCCGTGCGGTCTTACGCACTGCTTACCGGACTCCCGTCCGGTGTGCCGGTCAGTCTGTGGATGGTTTTTAAGGCGGTTTTCCATCTGCCTCGGCGAATGCGGGGCGGTTTCCCTTATTCCACCTCAGTTACACTATGTCGGTGATTTCTGCGCAAACACTTTCTCCTCGTACGCGTACACTATAAGTACTCCACCACGCACGTAAAATTGGGATTACACCCGTCTGGTGTGAGGCATTCCCGGGGGGAGGGGGATGGCCGGGTGTCCACTGGAGGCCGAACTGTAGAATAACCCTGGGTTCGGTGTGGGGCGGCAGTGGGGTGAGTGGACTGCTGTAGCCTGTTGTGACGTTTTGAACCACTGAGGGTAACGGCTGGGACGAAGCCTCTCCGTCGTTTCTAGGTCCAAATTTCCATCCAATACAATACAACCTAATTTCTCATAAATTTGTTTTGTACAATGCGTGATATTTATCGGTTTTCCTATTTTCCTTTCTTTAAATGGGAACTGTCTATTGTAGAACTTTTCGATAGCGATTTTTGTGAACTGTTGTACACCAAAAGTATTTTTATCAAACTACGTCCTGTTCTATAATCCTTCCGACGCCTGAACTTGCTATGAATGTCGCGTTTTATCCAAGCAAGTAGTCGTGGAATACGTGACGCGAGAATAAAATTATGAATTCCACACACGCACCCACATGTTCAGTGCGACATGCCACCTCATCGCCTGATGGTCACAGCAAGATACGTTGTCCAAACACCGTGTGATTTCAATTATTTAATATTATCTTACGGAATACGCATATTCTTACTGACTAAACGTAGATGGTAACTTGTTCTTGAAATGAATGAAAAACGGGATATTGTAGGAATCGTTAGTAAGCGAAGGCCACAAAAAACACAACGCGTCACCCAGAAAAGGTAAATTAATTTTATTTAACAAGTTGTGCAAGTCGTATTACGATTTCTTTACCAAGTGAAACCTGACATGCTCAAATGAATGCAATTATTCGGCCGAGGTGGCCGAGCGGTTCTAGGCGCTAGAGTCTGGAACCACGCGACCGCTACGGTCGCAGGTTCGAATCCTGCCTCGGGCATGGATGTGTGTGAAGTCCTTAGGTTAATTAGGTTTAAGTAGTTCTAAGTTCTAGGGGACTGATGACCTCAGAAGTTAAGTCCCATAGTGCTCAGAGCCATTTGAACCAATGCAGTTATTTATAAGAATCCAAAAAATCGACCATAAATGTTTATTATTTCAAATATGAAGAATATTAATGTGATATTTAAAATCATGACCTTATGTAGAGCTTCACCATGTCTTAAAATAAATTCTATAAACTGCAGTATAAATTCAGGTACTACTAGAATAGACAGAAAAACATTTCAGTTAACAAATTTTTCAGAATAATACACCAGCCATGAATAAACATTTGTTAAACAAATCAGTTAACATCTGTAAGTCCATCGGATCACAACAGGCAATGTAAAACAATAAAAACAATGTCAAATATAACCTTTACGTCTGAGAGGAAGACTTTTTGAAGTTTCAAAAAAAGATAGTGGTACTTCCCTTAAAGAGACCGAGATTAAGGACAAATAGCCAAACACATAATTAGTTAGAATGCAAAACTTAGCAAAGAGAGAGCATACCAACGCTAGTAGCTTGTTTTAGGTTGTGATAACTCGGCTAGTTCTGCAACAGAATGTAGAATAGAATTTACGCAACAACGGCCACGTGCCTTGAACTAAAACAGCAGGTAGTAAAACTGAACCTACAGAAATCATGAGTACCGACTAATTTACACGTAATCAACAAAAATAATATTCATAAACTACTAACGGGGCTCAATTTCGATAGACGGGAACTCGACAACCCGTCGTGAATAACTACAATTTCAGCAATGTAAGATAGTCAAGTTGCAACTGCTAATCGCTTCAAATGAAATGGGGGTTACGTCAAGCCTAAAACGATATAATACAAATAGCTTGAAGAATCCTACAGCACAGTGTACAGCTCCAAATAACTGTTATTGCAGGTTACACACTAATTACTAACCAAATAAGACCAGCAAGCGCCGATGACGACGGCTCCCTAATCCCACTTTGGCCGTGAATTCTGTAAACACAAATATAGAAGTTTCACGACAGACTTCCACGAAATCTGAGTGACGCGTTTCTCTGGCATGTATGTTGGTAGAATAGAGAATCACACACCTGCTTAAGGTCATATTTAACTTTGGCAAATGCTCATACACCATCCAGTCGCAACTTAGCTGACAGCACTTGTCCTTGGATGACCAGCCTCCAGTGTTCGAAGGCAAACGACAGAGAGAGAGAGTTCATGCACAATGCCGTTAGTTGGCGCGGAAGCAAGCGTGCAGGTGGTTGCTTAGCTACACACGGAGTGAGATTGTACAACGCTTATGAATTTATATCGAAGAATCGCAGAGGTCAAGTAACGTAGTGGTGTAGTCCATGTCTTTGAACGTCCAGCTGCATCTCATTAATTGCACTATGTCGTTAGTCGTTACTTCAGGCGGGTCATATTATAAAGTATTCTAAAGCTTTTCAGTTTCTTCTTGTAATTAATGTTTTGTTTTTTGTTTCTGTTGCAGCCGGGGAAAGGGAAATGCATTGCTTCAACATCGACTACTTTCCTAAGGAAGAATACAGCCCGGACCCTAACGACTCCACAATGGCCATCCCATGTAAGTAACGCTCTTGTTTAACTTCTAAATACGACGGCTCATCACAGTGCTTTGCCATTGTTGCAATAAAGGATTAAAATAGTGAACATGAACAGTCACAACCGCAAGAAGCTTCCTTTTTTTTTAAGTTAGCGGTTACGGTCTGCACAGTTAGCATTCGGTGAGTCGTACCTCCTGCTCAGTTTGCAGCCACCGTCTACTATCGTGGTGTGAGGTATGAAGATGGTCTAAAACAGTCCGTTACCGATAACCTCATAAAAAAAAGCTTCTTGCGATTGTGACTGTTGATGTTGATTTTTAAGTAATAAAAAACCGGTGTACCCCTAGAGAAATGTTCTCAAAAATTAAAGGATCAAAACATTTCAGATCCGAGGATCAGATCGGTAACTCAGTGTAAGCAGCTAATATTGTCCAAAAGACTTGTAGAACAATTGAAACATCTCCTCAGCGCAGATGAAACCTAGTTAAATCTTAAAAACGATACAAATGCGAATTTCCGCCTACTGTCCCAAGAAGAAATCATCCCCGAATTCTAATCCAAAAGATTAGTAGCTGAAGACAAGCAATCAGTGAATGTTATCTTTAAGTCCAGGTCAGTCATCTGTGTGATAAACACCAACAACAATTCAACTACAGTTGTCAACAACTAGAGATCTGACACATAAAACCCTTTCAAATGACCTATTCAAGAAAGCAGCTGAAAAGAACAATAAAAAAGAATTTTTGCATACCGTAACCTCAGCACGGCTCCCTATACAACATTTATCGTTGACTTTCAAGAGATTCCTGACTCGGTAGACAGACAATTCTTCTTTGAGATGGTCACTTGGCTTCAACTTAATAACCAAGACATTGAATCCTCTGTATGGAACATAAATTAACTCTATATCCAGTGTTACATTAATGATTGAGATCGGAACGACGTATGGCATAGCCAAGAGAGCTATGTGTGCAGCTTTAGAGACCAACCTTTTCGAAAGCTTTATTGTCCGCCAGAAACAAGCTTCGTTGATGTGGAAGAAGTCAGTTCCCAACTAGAAAAATTTTGAAGGGGAATTTCCAGTCCCGGATCTAGGCTTACAACTAATGGAAATATCCCGAGTATCTTAATAGGTGGTGGCACTGAACTACTTTCAGTTTATACCACGGAGAATAATATATTCCTAGCCGTGGCTAATAATTCTATCAGCGTGCAGAAAAGAGAGTGAAGACATACAGAATGTACTGCTTGTTCCCTTGAATCAAAAAAAGAAATAGATGTCAGAAGGAATCGTCAGACGAGGATGCATGATGCAGACCATTCCAACTGCCAGAGACAGAATGTCATTCAGGAGTGGATGAGAACACTGACTGACAAGTCCAGGTTAAGAAACATCTACAATAAAGACAAACTAATAGCCATTTGCATGACTTTTTCAGTGACTCCAGACTCAAGTGTGGAAGGAACTACATATCTCTCTGCCATGATCACATAGCATTTAAAGTAGTTTAAATGCATTTAAAGTAGGTTACATATTACAGACGCACCAGAATCAAAGCCACAGAAGAAGCCATTTCTCCAAATACTTTGCAGATTGAATAAACCAGGAAATCAGATGTAACTTTACGCTGAATACCACACCACACTGGAAGTAGATCATCCCAAGCTATCTTTTCCTGATAACAAATATTAGATATTTGCGATATTGTAATCTGTGTTTATTCATCTACATCTTTGAACACATGATTATTTTGCAATTCACGCTTAAGTATTTGGCAAAGGGTTCGTAGAGCCACTTTCAAACTATTTCTCGCTCGTTCCACTGTCGAATAGGGCGATGTAAAAATGAATACCTAATTCTTTCCTGCGATGTCTGATTTGTTTTATTACGATCGCCATATATTCCTACTTAGGAAGGAGTTAAAAAGAATATTTTGCCATTCCTGCGTCACTCCTCTCTTGTAAGGATCCTATACCGACACTCAGAAATACTGCAGAACTGCGGTGATGGTTTCACAGTAATTATAATTCCTTAATTTTCGTTGATCGATAACCATAAATGCAACTGAAAATAGTGTGCGTGCTTGAGAAAAAAGCAACAGGTCTTACATACATAATAACATTACTGCCATCGTAACCCTACAAACGTGACAACCGGAGTCATTATTCCCGACGAAAAAATATAATTATTAGTTCAATGCAGTGTCGTAGATAAAGAATACAGACGAAGTGCGTACTAAGTATCACAATAAACAAACGCATGAAATATTGGATTAGAAACAACATCCTAATAGCGTGTAGCATCCCATTTCATCCTGACAATTGCCGCACTTGTGTGTTGTGTACTTCATGAGACGTAAAAGCGTTGGGGATCCGACCTAACCAATGGCCGCTCCACCGTCGCGTACAGATCAGAAATAATGGTCTGAGACAGGTCTAAGGCGCCCAAATTTCACTCTGTGATGTTTCATGTGATCGGTAGGAATGAGGTCAGATGACCTGACGGCCATAAAAGCTTCCTTTTACTCTGATTCAAGAATAAACATTGATTCTGATAAATGAAATTGAGTTTCCTCATGTTATCTAAACCAGGGTTTCTCAAACGGTGTTCCGCAGAACACCAGTGTTTCACCGGAAGTGAATAAGTGGTCCGCGAAAAACTGTTAATAATGTAGCGGTTTTTGTCGACATTTTGACAACACTAATTACATTTTTAAATTTTATTTGATTTGTATGTTATTAGATATGATTTACAAATTTGAGTAATCATATTATAAAAGGTATTAACCTTGTGTTCCAGCAAAGTACCAGCGTTCTCAAAATGTTCAGTTCGTGGATAATTTTGCGAACCACTGATCTAAATCATTCAGAAAGAACTCTAATACGATGTAGTGCCGCAGCCTTGTGATTTTAGGCGCTCCTTGTGTAGCCTATTCATGTAGGTGTGTAGTTAGGCGCGATCTTTATGATTAATTAGTTTCCCGCCCAAAACATAAAATAAGGTACTGCTAACCTAACTTCCTTCTCCTACGGACGGACAGTTTCTGTGTCGGAGGGGGGGGGGGGGGGTGCACTTGGTGGGCTTTCTGCCCAGACGGACCAGGGTTCATCCCAAAAAAGGCACCACCATTTTAGATTTCTTGTCAATTCAAGGGTGAGAGGTGGGGAGGAACATCAGCAAAGTCTGTCATTTTAAAAATTCCCACCATTTTTTGAATTTCCCGCCAAAATTCGAATTTTCTCACCAATAGGACAGGTGGGAGAGGGGAAGTGGAGGAGAGGGAAAGACGAGAGGGATGAGACAGGGACTAACGCGCTGGCTGGGAAAAACCCATGACTTCATATGGAGATGTGAGTACTTAATTCATCAATTTAATTAACTTGACATCAATTTGATATCAAAATTGCGGTAGGAACCTCCTTACTCCACTACTGGCAGGGATATCATTCCTTCAGAATTTATAAATTGATTGGGGGGAAGTGTCAACAAAACGATTAATCACGTTGAAGACATGCTATCAGACATTCGGAAAATATCATCCGCACAAACCGGAACAGAAATGAAAGATTAACTGTGAGAACTATCACTCAGTCTGCTTAACCGCTCATGCAATTAAGTTTCTGAAAAGAATAACAAACAGAGGAATAGAAAAGAAAATTGAGAAACTGTTAGATAACGACCAACATGGCATTAAGAGAGGGAAAGATATCGGAGAGGGAGTTCTTAAGTTACGATTAATCATGGCAATAAGACACTTTCATAGGATTTGACACCCTAGACAAAGCGTTCGACAATGTAAAATGGTACAAGATTTTCGAATTTCTCGGAAAAATTGGTGTAATCTGTAGGGAAAGATTAGTAATATACAGTACGTATAAGAACCAAGAGGGAGTAGTAGAAGACCAGTAACAAAATACACTTACTAAAAGATGTTTAAGACGGGGAAAAAGCGAGGTTTCACCGATCCTGCTCAGTCTAGACATCGAAGAAGCAATGACGGAAATAAAAGAAAGGTTCAAGTTTGGGTATAAAATTCACGATGAAAGGATATGAATTATAAGATTTGCTATCATCAGTGAAAGTGAGGATGAATTACGGGACCTGTTGAATAGAATGAAGAGTAAACCGAAGAATGACGAAAGTAACGAGAAGCAGGCGGTAAACAAATAATAAGTTTAAGTTCAAAATAAGGGACCACATAGTAGACGGAGTTAAGAAATTCTACTTTCCTGTGAACATAATAACGCTTGACCGCTCAGAGAAAGAGGATATAAAATTCTATTCCAGGCAAAGATTGGATTCCTCGATACAAGAAGTCTACTAATAGGGGAGCCCAGATTGATATGTATCCAACAGTTGAGAACGTTTGGTGCAACAGATTGACAGTGGAGAAGTCATGGTGAGCCGCATCAGAGAAGACTGATGAGCCCCGCGCCCCTTTCCGAAAAGAAAAGGACCTCGACAGCCGTTGGCCTGAACCAAAGCTTCTCCGGTCTCGAAACAGAGAAAACAAATGTCTCTATGGTGAAATATTCTAGACAGCTTTCAGACTACCGCTTCCAAACACACAGTAGCAATGCCTTACGTTATTACTTGTGGTCTAGGACCTAATGCGCAAGGCTGCACTATGTTCTGTTACAGATTAGTGTACTCTTCAGAATAATACTAACTTTCTCACAATGAAAGCAAGAACTTCTACAAATACATGGATTATCTATGAATGTTCAGCCAATGACTTTCAGATCTTCACAACTAGCAGACATAGTTTTCCACATGGATGAAATGCAGCAACTAACTGCTTGTTAACTGTTTACAAATAATGCTACGGTAGTTTTTAGGATTATCGGTGATTGTAAAAAGAAGCTGTATAGCGGTCAGATGTTTCCATTTAGTGCTAGGTAAAAAACAGTGGCAACATTGGAAAGGTAGTATCAGGATCAAGTCTGGATGTAAATAGAAACTGTATAACGGTGAGACGTTTTCACTCAATGTTAGGTAAAGAACGCTGAAAACATTGGAAAATTTCTCACAGCCTCTCAGTTAAATAAACATTTGTTTAGTATTTTAATGGGAAGTTGCGTATTTAGGAAGCATAATTTAACACTCATAAAAACAGCCGGATATATTTCCGCTGCGAAGTCTTGCCGCTTTTGATTTACTGACACAAAAAGCAGAATTTTTAAAAACGTCAGGCAGTCTATAAACTCTTTGTCCATTTCCATTGTCACGGAGGCTGTGATTTATAACTTGAGCTTTATATAATTACCATACAGAGTTATTTCGCGCCGACGGCTCCTAATCCGCAGATTCCATTCCGCGGTGCCCTCCACAGATTCCCGGCGGCCGCTCTCCCCAGGAATGACCACTCGCCATCCATTTCCTGCTGACAGTGACGTATCGCCACGGACGTGTCGCGTTAGGCGTGTGATGTATTGAATTCGGCAACGAAGAGCAGTGTTACATCTTTTTAAAAAATTAGCCTACTCGATATCGGAAAACATTTCATTGCGGCCGGGAAAAAGCAGATAAAAGAATGAATTCCGGCATATGATTGGAATTATCTATCGCACTTTGTCAGTGTAAATCTGTTGAACTTGTTACGTGTGTAAATACGTTGAACTTGTTACTTGTGATGGAAGACCACAACAAAAAGTTATTCAGTTTGCACAACATTTGTAAATTAAGGCTTACCAGTTCCTGATGCAGACGCACATTTTCAGAAAGATTCTCCCACGCTTATTTCTTTCCCCTGCTTCTCCTTATTCTTATTCACTCTCATTCTTATCCCAATGCCATATCTTCAGTTGGTATTGATGATAATGTTACCATTTAAGTCTCCGATTTTATCGCCTGTTTTATTATATATTATCTTCACCTTTTTCAAACAAAGTCTGTAGGCTGAAGAGCGGCATACTACGCTGCTGTCAGCCCACCCCCTTTGGGGGGAATCGAAATTCAATAAAGAAAAAAAAAAGGCTTTGTATGTCCTCTGTTATGCCAGTCCTGCCTGGATATCTGCCTCTCCCCCCCCCCCCCCCCCCCAAATTGTTTAAGTCCTCTCCAGATCCTTGAGTGTCATGAACTCCGCCTCGCCTTCCGTATACGCCTCCTGTCCCCCACCCGGATCCTCTATGACCTCATTCCTTTCCTCCACCTGCTCCTATTCCTTGAACATATCCGCATACTCTTACAACCTACCGCCGCCTCGATCCCCCTCACCCCCTGGTTGCTCCTCTCCTCTCCCCTCCACGCCCCTGCCTCACCATCACTGTTGTGTCCCCCCTACCCTCCATCTCTACACCCTTCATCTTCTTTCCCAAGTGGCTTCAATCAACTCCCCCTCCCAGATGAATCCCTCTCTCTCCCTCCATTTATCCCTCCTATGAACTCTGATCCTCACCCCCCCTCCTTTCCTCCATCCTTTCCCTGGGCTCCCTCTTCCCCCCCCCCTTCCATCCTGTTTTCTCCCCACCTAACCTCTCCCTCCCTCCCTTCTCCCCCCCCCTTTCGAGTCATTTTGTATTCCCCTCCTCATCCTCCATTGGCTCCTTCCCACCCTCCCCCCTTTCGTTTTTCCCCTCCTTCCCCCCTTTTTTATTTTCCCATCATCTGCCCAGTTTCCCCCCACCTGCTCTCGGCTGCGGTATGTCATTGTGCCAACTTTTTAGTGTAGTGTTCCAGTGAATGTTCAGTGTTTGTTCGTCCTTCCAATGTGTTACGAACAGAAACCATGCTGTCGCTGGGGTGTGAATTTTATGTCTTTTGCGAACAGAAACCAGGCTGTCACCGTGTTATATTACTGTCTGTCTATTATTTTCCTGTCTGCATCATATGTATTTTATTAGCATTTTATTAGCATCATTTGTTCTATGTTTAAGTTCCATGATTTTTTTTGCCCTGTTACCATTTAAGTCTCCAATTTTATCTCCGGTTATTATTCTTTATTATCTCATCTTTTTAAACAAAGTCTGTAGGCTGAAGAGCGTCATACTTAGCTGCTGCCAGCCCGGCCCCCTCGGGGGGAATCGAAACTCAATAAAGAAAAAAAAAGTATTTGTATCACCAAAGCGATTCTCATTAAGTAAATTTCCTTAAATTATTGTACGAACATATACTTTCGTGTGCAAATCAATTTATCCATGGCTAGTGAATCGTAACTTGATAACATCGGAGATCAAATGTACCCATCCCTTCCAGTGTCCACACTTCACCCTTAATTGTAGCGCCTCGATTTTGATTATGAAACAGCGACTAATATTTATTATATATCAAACTTTTCCCATAATAAGGGACATTAATCACTCCAGATGTAATACTGTCCAGTTCATCACCAGACTACTGATATAACGTGTACCCTTGTATACAGGGTGTTACAAAAAGGTACGGCCAAACTTTCAGGAAACATTCCTCACACACAAAGAAAGAAAATATGTTTTGTGGACATGTGTCCGGAAATGCTTACTTTCCATGTTAGAGCTCATTTTATTACTTCTCTTCAAATTACATTAATCATGGAATGGAAACACACAGCAACAGAACGTAACAGCGTGACTTCAAACACTTTGTTACAGGAAATGTTCAAAATGTCCTCCGTTAGCGAGGATACATGCATCCACCCTCCGTCGCATGGAATCCCTGATGCACTGATGCAGCCCTGGAGAATGGCGTATTGTATCACAGCCGTCCACAATATGAGCACGAAGAGTCTCTACATTTGGTACCGGGGTTGCGTAGACAAGAGCTTTCAAATGCCCCCATAAACGAAAGTCAAGAGGGTTGAGGTCAGGAGAACGTGGAGGCCATGGAATTGGTCCGCTTCTACCGCCTCTACCAATCCATCGGTCACCGAATCTGTTGTTGAGAAGCGTACGAACACTTTGACTGAAATGTGCAGGAGCTCCCATCGTGCATGAACCACATGTTGTGTCGTACTTGTAAAGGCACATGTTCTAGCAGCACAGGTAGAGTATCCCGTATGAAATCATGATAACGTGCTCCATTGAGCGTAGGTGGAAGAACATGGGGCCAAATCAAGACATCACCAACAATGCCTGCCCAAACGTTCACAGAAAATCTGTGTTGATGACGTGATTGCACAATTACGTGCGGATTCTCGTCAGCCCACACATGTTGATTGTGAAAATTTTCAATTTGATCACGTTGGAATGAAGCCTCATCCGTAAAGAGAACATTTGCGCTGAAATGAGGATCTGACACATTGTTGGACGAACCATTCGCAGAAGTGTACTCGTGGAGGCCAATCAGCTGTTGATAGTGCCTGCACACGCTGTACATGGTACGGAAACAACTGGTTCTCCCCGTAGCACTCTCCATACAGTGACGTAGTCAACGTTACCTTGTATAGCAGCAACTTCTCTGACACTGACATTAGGGTTATCGTCAACTGCACGAAGAATTGCCTCGTCCATTGCAGGTGTTCGCGTGGTTCTAGGTCTTCCCCAGTCGCGAGTCATAGGCTGGAATGTTCCATGCTCCCTAAGACGCCGATGAATTTGCTTCGAACGTCTTCCTGTCGGGACACCTTCGTTCTGGAAATCTGTCTCGATACAAACGTACCGCGCTACGGCTATTGCCCCGTGCTAATCCATATATCAAATGGGCATCTGCCTACTCCGCATTTGTAAACATTGCACTGACTGCAAAACCACGTTCGTGATGAACACTAACCTGTTGATGCTACGTACTGATGTGCATGCTGCTAATACTGTAGAGCAATGAGTCGCATGTCAACACGAGCACCGAAGTCAACATTATCTTCCTTCAATTGGGCCAACTGGCGGTCAGTCGAGGAAGTACAGTACAGACTGACGAAACTAAAATGAGCTCTAACATGGAAATTATGCGTTTCCGGACACATGTCCACACAAGCATCTTTTCTTTTTTGTGTGTGAGGAATGTTTCCTGAAAGTTTGGCCGTACCTTTTTGTAACACCCTGTATATTTTCTCCATGTGTACCATATTGAGAAGGAAAGGAAACAGGTATGTTAGTTTTAAGTGAAATGTATTTGCAATTGCGAATGCGAACAACCATCAGATGTTTAAGGGAATGAAGACAATGAAAAACTCTGCCCGACAGTTACTTGAACCCAGGTATACCGCTTTACGCGAGCGATTACCTTAACATGTTTAGCTATCCGTGCTCTGTACACGTCCAGACCCGAACTTCCGTATGTCGTCGTTCGTGCATCACAAGCGGTACTCGTACACAACATTATGTAATTCCCGGACAGGGGAAGACAATTTAATTGGAAATCACTCCCCCGGTGTCGGCGGATAAGTCAGATACTGCAGTGCCTGTGTTGTTGAGAAGAACGATGCCATGCTCCGTGGGACATGCATTGCAATGTCGTACTCTGGTGCTAATGCAGGGCCGCCGAAGTGGCTGCGTGGTTCTGGCGCTGCAATCCGGAACCGCGAGACCGCTACGGTCGCAGGTTCGAATCCTTCCTCGGGCATGGATGTGTGTGATGTCCTTAGGTTAGTTAGGTTTAACTAGTTCTAAGTTCTAGGGGACTAATGACCTCAGCAGTTGAGTCCCATAGTGCTCAGAGCCATTTGAACTATTTTTGCTAATGCAGTAGGCACAAAATTATAAATCGCCTGCAGAGAAGTTCTTAACAACAGAAGTTAATTCCCTAGGCTTCCACCTGTGCAGCCCACCATCAGACAACAGTTTAGGGAGTAATTTGTTGAAAAGCTCCAAAATACGGCCAATACATTGGAACTTCCTCCCACGGCCTCCGAGCCATTTTCGACCATCGTTACAACTTACAATCGAGCAAGGGTCAATTAGAGGCAAAGCTTTCTCGCGCAGCTACAGTTGCAGCCAATCGGGTGAGTGCTCGAGGGACCACGTGCTGGACGTGGGGGTTGCGAGCAGAGCTTCAGTTGGGAATGGGGCTCGCTTTCTTAGCTCTTAGCTCTCGGCTCTACAGGAAGAATTTCTCTGTCCCCCTCCTTTCGTACCGAATTTCGAACTCAGATTTATCATCGATCCACCACTATGACCCCTCCGACTGGTGACTTGTATGCCTACCCTAGTGCGCGCCCATTGTTACCCGTCATTACAGTAAGCATATTGATTCTACCTCTCTTACTAGCATTTCCGAAGGTCCACATGTGCTGACTCGCGCGCCAGACATCAGGTACACGCCACCTCTTATAGACCAAGCACTTGCTGCTACAGCCTGTCTAGTTTTTGTTGAAGGAGATGGCATTAGTCTCTACGAAAGCTGCACTAGCTGCAGTCATTACGATCTTCATTAACAGAACATCACTAGGAAGACGGACAGGTTGAAGATCTTTCAGAACGTAACAAGCTAGACTGCCTCCAAAGAAGAGTTCCAGAACCTCGAAACACTCTTCTGGTACACTGAGTACAACTTACTAAAGGCATAACTATCAGCTTAAAAGGAAGCTGCACGCCGGCAACGATGCGTATTGCCGATGGCAACACCAAAAAATCTGGGTATGTGCGAGTGGGGCTCACGCACCGATAGTTTAATAATGCGTGTAAATAGATATTCGACACCGGGAATCAAGAATTCCGCCGATTATTGCCTGTTATCGATATCATTATTCGCAAGGTATTAAATTGTGTGACATAAATGCCCGTATTTTTTTTACTGTATTGACTTTGAAGCGTTCCCGCTTCCTACGCCCGGGTTCCCGGGTTCGATTGCCGGCGGGGTCAGGGATTTTCTCTGCCTCGTGATGACTGGGTGTTGTGTGCTGTTCTTAGGTTAGTTAGGTTTAAGTAGTTCTAAGTTCTAGGGGACTGATGACCATAGCTGTTAAGTCCCATAGTGCTCAGAGCCATTTGAACCATTTGTATCTCCGATGTACAGATTGAACAGAAGGGACAATAGACTACATCCCTGTCTTACGTCCCTTTTTATTCGAGCACTTTGTTCTTGGTCCTCCAATCTCATTAGTCCCTCTGGGCTCAAGTACGCGCTGCAGAATACACTTTTCTCCCTATAGCTTAGAATTTCGAACATCTTGCACCATTTTACATTGTCGAACGCTTTTTCCACGTCGACAAATGCTATGACAATGTCCAGAATTTTCTTTAGCTTTGCTTCCATTACCAACCACAACGTAAGAATGGCCTCTTTGGTGCCTTTACCTTTGCTAAAGAAAAACTGATCATGATCTAACACGTGATCAATTTTCTTCACCTTTCTTCTATGTATTATTCTTATAAGCAGCTTGGATGTATGTGCTGCTGATTGCGCGATAATTCTCGCACTTGTCGGCTCTTGCAGTCGTAAGAATTGTGTGAAAGATGTTTTTCTGAATGTCAGATGGTATTCAATGAACTCTTTCCACTTATCCGCTCGCTCCTCTGCATTTAACAGTGGGTTTACCACTGCAGTTTTGATGTTACCACCTTAGCTTTTAATTTCACTGAAAGTTGTTTTGACTTTTCTATATACTGATTCAGTCCTTCCGACAGTCATTTCTTTTTCGATTTCTTCACGTTTTTCATGCAGCCATTTCACCTTAGCTTTCCTGCACTTTCTGTTTATTTCATTCCTAAGCGACTTCTATCTCCATATTCCTGAATTTCCCTGAACATTTTTGTATTCTCTTCTTTCGTCAATCAACTGAAGTATTTCTTCTGTCACCCATGCTTTCTTCACAGTTACATTCTTTGTACTCATGTTTTTCCTTATAACTTCTGTAATTGCTCTTTTTAGAGTTTTCCATTCCTCTTCAACTGTACTGCCTACTGAACTATTCCTTATCTCAGTCTCTTTAGCCTTAGGAAACTTCAAGCGTATCTTTTCATTCCTAGTAGTTTCGTATCTTCCATCTTTGCGTATTTATTCTTCCTGGCTGGTCTCTTAAACTTTAACCTATTCTTCATCCCTACAAAATTGTTGTTTGTGTCTATATCTTGCCCTGGGTACGCCTTACAATCCAGAATATGATTACGGCATCTCTACCCGACCATGACGTACTGTAACTGAATTCACCCCGTATCTCCTGGCCTTTTTCAAGTATACCTCCTCTTCTTGTTGTTCTTGAACAGAGTACCGCTATTACTAGCTAAAATTTATTGCGGAACTCAGTTAGTGTTCCTCCTCTCACATTCCTAATACTGAGCCTGTATTCTTCTGCAAGCCTTTTTTTCTGCTCCTTCCCCTATAACCGCATTCCAGTCCCTAATGACCAATTAAATTTTCATCTCCCCTTAATTACCCGTTCAATATCCTCATATACTTTCTCTGTCTCTTCAGATTACGGCATCGGCATTTATACCTAAACTATTGTTGTCGGCGTTGATTTGCTGTCGATTCTGATGAGAACAACCCTATTACTAGACTATTCACAGTAACACACTCTCTGCCCTAACTTCCTATTCGTAACGAATCCTACTCCCGTACACTATTTTCTCCTGCCGTTGGTATTATTCTATATTCATTTGACCAGAAATCTTCATCTTGTTTTCATTTCACTTCACTGACGCCCACTATACCTAGATTGAGCCTTTCCATTTCCATTTTCAGATTTTCTAACTTCCATACCACGTTAAAACTTCTGATTAATGGCCCAAAGCAGTAGAACGTTGTCGTTGCGGTGGTTATTCAATCATTTTCTCATAGCCACCTCCCCCTCGGCAGTCCCCTCCAGGAGTTCCGAATGAGGGACTAGTCCTGAATCTTTCTCCAATGGAGAGATCACCATATCATTTTTTCAATTATATGTCACTAGTCCTGTGGATACACAGTATTTGTCTGTTACACATTGCCTTCTGCATCCTCATGCCGTTGCTGACTCTTCCGCTTTTTAGGGGCAGTTTCCCATCCCAAGGACAAGAGGGTGCTCAGAGCCTCTGTCAGCTCCTACGCTCTCTTTAGCAGGGCTGTTGGCAGACTGACGGTGAGGAGAGAGCAACTTGATAGTCTACCCGTTCCTGAGGAAAAAAAGGGGTCCTGACAGACAGTCAGACAGACAGACAGACGGATGACAAATGACAACATAATTTGTTTTTCGTGTGATGCAATTACAAACTAGCAATTTCCGGATTTTTTCCTTTCATTCAATTGTAAAAGCATAGGTCTAGGAAGCAATCTGCAAATTTTTATGAGTGAGTTTGTGATTATCAAACTATGTGACATAAATGACTGTACCTTGTAATTGTATTGACTCAGAAGCTTCCATCTTTTTACACCGCCAAGGGACCGTATTATGTGGCATAAATTTCAGCTTGATATTTTTACCCGTTCCTGTCGGCAGACAGACATACGGACAGATGGGCAACAAAATGATACTATAAGGGTTCTGTTTTTGCCTATTGAAGTACCGAACCCTAAAAATGTAAATACTGGTGTCAGTCTACGGCGTGCGTACACCATTATAACCAAGAATTAATAGTAATACATCCGATCGTGTGTTTAAAACGCTTTCCTCAAATGCTACACTGATGCAGCATTTTGTACAGTTGATGCGTGTTGCGGCCGCTTCGTGCATGAGCAGGTCCGCGGGCACCGATTTTCATTTTTATCCCCTGTTATGGCAGTATGCAAAGTTGGTTGCATGTCCAGTTTTTGCCAGTAGAGGGGTCTGACGGCGGTGCAGTTTACAACGAAACCGGTAGCAGCGCCGGCTGCTGTGGCCGAGCGGTTCTAGGCCCTTCAGTCCGGACCAGCGCTGCTACGGTCACAGATTCGAATCCTGCCTCGGGCATGGATGTGTGTGATGTCCTCAAGCAGTTATAAGTCTAGGGGACTGTTAACCTCAGATGTTAAGGCCCATAGTGCTTAGAGCCATTTGAACCATTTGAACCGGTAGCATTTGAACGAAGAGATTTAAACCCACGGCAGAAGGTGTTACCATTAATTCTCATAAACTGATCAGACATTGTCCGACTCTCCATACGAAACAGAAAATGGATATACGAAATATTAACGAAAGTCCAGTTCCGTCGCTTTGCTCACACTACAGACAGCAGCTGTACACTTCCCATAATATCGGCGTCTACTGTGTAATCTTCCAGCCACTGAAAGCACATTTTAACGAAAAACAGGTGTTTTACATCCGGTGTAGAGGAAGCTGTTTGGCAGAGTGTAGCACTGCACTCTAAAGTTCCCAGGGAAACAAACATCAGAAGTAGATAACGGCTAGAAGCAATTACATTATACAAAATCCAGAAAGTGTTTTCCATCGTCTTTATAAAAACCATATCTAAATGAGACAGTTACAACACACGAATCTAACTGTTCTGTAATAGATGAAAATGTATGCTTACAACTTGATCTAATCACGTTTTCAATAGAATATCTTCTAACCATCTTCTGAGCGAACTGAAGGCCTCCATTGTATTCTGGAAGTTTCCATTTCCTACGCTGCTGATGCAACACAGCATCTGTCGACTATATAACGTTCTTAGAACCGTTAATAACGAGGAAACGCTTTGAGTTTGCCAAAAGTAGCTGCGTTACGATGTATTCTTTGCAAGAGGGCAGTATATCAGTAATTATCGAAATAGAAACGGCTATCACGACTAATTAGATCAACCGGTACCCGCTAAATGTTACTTATAATGAGAACATGTAAACCACGATTTTAATGTTAAAATAGTCAGCGGAATGATCGGTACCGTTGCACCGCTAAATAACCGGCGGTATTTTGAGCACTTTAAACAGGTGCAGTACTGATGCAGTGGTCTTGTATGTCGTGTGGGGCTTTCCCTATGCACGCGTCGTCACACGGGCAGAGTCTTACGTAAAACATATCACTTTCCTCAGAAACACACAGAACTGCAGTCTTATTTGGAGACTGAAAATCGGTTTTGCCTGTTGCTTTGAGTATCAAATAACAATCTACGTGTTATCTATACAGCCACATTATGTGCGGCAAATTTCTGGTCGAACAGACAGTGAGACGACAGTCAGTGCTATACCGCTTCCACAAGAGGCGATGAAAAAGTTTCCTTTCGAAGGCTATGTTAATCCCTTCACTCAAACGGACCTTTCTGATCGCACCTTATACAGGGTGACTCAGCTGTCCCTACTTATGGGTTTTATGAAACCTGTAACAACTTCTAATACCACTCGCAAAATTTTCATATTCTCTCCCTCGCTGCTTGAAAACTACTAGTCCTACAGAAAAAAATGAACAGGACCTCTTCGTAGGAAATATAATGTAGTTAAATTTTGTAATGGGATACATTTTCGCTATAAGCTGCAGTTCTCGAATTATTAAAGAAAAACTACAGAAGTTAACTCTAAATGCTGGGGTCACACCTTCCATCCAATAATGTTTGGACCTCCTCATGTTGTCTCATTGGTTCATTACTAACTTCACCTACTGCATCTTCCAGTCGTTCCTCTTCGTTCTCTAGCGTAATTCCCTCTTCTTTTTCCATGACAACCAGGCCTAATGAGTTACTTCCTTCTAACGATGTTTCTAAGTTGTCTACGAATTTTAATTTAAGCGTTATTCAAATTTACAAGAGAAAATCTTTGTTTCGAATGTGGTACGACACGGTAGTGTTTTAGAAAAGCATGTCTTTCACCGTCAAATTGTCCGCCCCGATAGCTGAATGGTCTGCATGACGGATTGCCATCCTACTGATCTGGATTCTATTCCCCGCTGGGTCGGGGATCTTCTCCGTTCAGGAACTGGGTGTTGTGTTGCCTTCATCGTCATTTCATCCCCATTCAGCGCGCAGGTCGCCCAATGTGGCGCCGAATGTAATAAGACCTGCACCAAGGCGGCCGGACCTGCCCCGTAAGGGGCCTCCCAGCCAATGACCCCAAACGCTAATTTCTATTAGCGTCAAATTTATCAAGATCCAAAGTTTGCCCAAAATGCATGTGACAAGCATGCAAAATCGGATCACACTTGCTCGTCAACTGCCACACATTTTCCATTCAGTGTGCCTCGTATTCTCATGCCCTCCTAAATAATGGCCGCTTTTTTCCCAGTATAACATAATTTATAGAGTTCTGTATACAACATCGACAGTTAGTTACCCAAATCGGGTATTCATTGCACCTCTTTTTCTCCCACAATCACATTTATGGTCGGATATGCGACGCCCTCGGTCTCATTGTCAAATGTTTCGATTCCCTCGGTTAACATTTCCTTCAGTTAATTTCAGTTTAGAAAGCAGAACTGCTGGCAAACTGCCCGTAATAAATTGTGATACCGCAGTACGCACTGTTATTCAGCATCTTGGTGCATTCCATCATTCTCAATTTCTCTTTCTGTGTCTTGGGTCTGGTCTGTGAAGTTCTATAGCATCTATTTTCCATCTTCACTATCATAACTTCTCCACTTCTCTTGTCACTCGCCACGTCTCCAATTATTTCTTGTGTTATCTGGCCGATACTGAGGTCCCAATCGGCTACTGTCGTTTCGCCTATCCTATACATTTCCATTCTTTTGCGCCGGGTGTCTCACTCTCCAGTTTTGGTTATTTGATTACTGGTTGTCTGATGGAAAGAGCATGAGAATAAATTGCTCAGGTTCCTTCACTTAAAGTTTAAACCAAGTCTTGCAATAGATGCTGGGGTCAATGTATATCATGCATGTCCCTACTGGCGATCTTAATTTTCCTATGGATTTGACAAGGACGTTTCATTAAACAAATGCATGAGTGCTATTGATTCATAATGGACGTCTAAAAATTGGTTCCTACCTACCACCTCTCGGAAGTACTGTACGTGGTTCGAACCTCACATCTTCATTATCTCCATAATCTGCAAAATTTTTCATTGTCTCCAGCTTCATTTGATATTGTTTTTCCTTCGACCAACATTTATCGAGAAAAGTGTATTGTATTCTTCATATGACTTACACTCTCCCGCAGTCACTCGCATCCTCACTGCTGCCTCTTCTCTAAATTGCTCACATACAGTTCTTGAGAATATTTTTGCTCCGTCGTTACAACTACAAGAAAATGCTTGTTTTCTTTTCACCGGAATTTCGCCAAATTAACCACGATTTCAGTGAAGCCTCTTGGAATCGCTCAATCCAAATCTTTCTCAGTAAGCATTTCGCTGCATCTGCAAATAAAGAGTACTTTCGCACAGATACAAAATGTTTCCTGCTTTCTGCTTCATCCATTTCGAGTGATAAGGCATCTGCTATTGTGATGGTAATTACCGATGGAGCTGACTGTGCGGTATAACCTGTCGATAACCTCTGTTAATTCTCATTCCTTTCTGTTCCTTTCTTCTTCGCTTTGACTTGTCATGTTCTCTCTTCCATTTCTATTCACATCTTTGCTACTCTCTTTCTCTTTAAAAAATGAGCCTAACATCTCTCTGTTCCTTTGAGTAATGTTGGCCTGTGTTGACTTGAACTGTACCAGATCTCTGATCTCTTCATGTTCATGTACTGGTAATTCTCCATCAGATGTGATTTCGTGACCTGTGCTGGAAGGTGTTTTAGTACTTCAGTGTTCTTTGCCTTTATCTCAGTATTTTTCTTTAGTCCGTATTTCGTCCCCATAGTAATCTACAGTAATATATCTACTTTCTTAGCGAGGATTTGTGCCTGTTCGCTTATTTTCTTCAAGACCTGTATATTTACCCCGCTAACTTAGGTATCAATCTCCTTGTCTGATGTTTTGACTTCTTCCTCGCATTTCTTCACGGGATCATCTAGTTTCTGATTCATAGCTGTTTTTTTTCGTCTATCTTTTCGTTTACATTTTAAATTGCTTCTTAATTTTCTTCGAATTGTGTATCACCTTTTTTCTTGAATAACTTTTCGCTTTTCTCGAATCTTTCATCTAATTGTTTGAATTGCATATAATTTTTTACTTCCCTTTGCCTTAATATTTCTGCACTTTTATTGAATCGCCCATCATTTTTCTCACCTTGTAACGCTGCACTTGTGGGCACACGATACTCATTAAAGCCTGTACTATGGTAAGTTGACGGGCTTCACCTTATGAGAAAGGATTTTTGTATAGAAATTTACCACGTGTACCTGAATGGAGGCAAATCAGACTTACACCCACTCTGTAATAACAATGATACGTCAAGCAAGTCCGAAATGCAACTACACGTCAGGACGGACGAAAAACAACACAGAAGATGCTACCAATTTGTTAATAATACGGTCGCCAGCCTAATTAGGCATTAACTGAGTTTCTTCCCTGTACAAGTTGATGTACGTTCAAGCAAAACGACACGTAGTAACACAGCATAATATGGTAAATTTTAGAACCAGAAAATCTATTGAACTGATAATTTCACTTTCTGTACTGATAGGGATAAACCATAAATACATAACATTACACTATAATATTTACTACAAAACTTCGTACTGTCTATTGACCTGATTAAAATCGGGCATAGGTTACCCTAGAAATAGCACTTTCGAAACACACACACAATGTCAATTTTGATAAAGGTAAAACACTGATACATTTTGGTTTCTATTTTTGCTTTGACTTTGCTGGTCAAATCAGTTTAGAACACTTCAGAATTCAAATGAAGAAAAAAGGGGGGGGGGGCTGAAACTGTTATGATCACTGTATTAAAACAATTAATTACTGAAATCATTATGCCCTCAAGATTTCCAATATATGATTTACTACTCTTTTTGTCTTGTTTTCTGCTCATTTAAATACCATTATATCTGTCTCGAAATAATTAAGCTTCATTACTAAATCAATATCAAAATTATCTTCCAACTCTGTCAGACCTTGTTATTCGTCTATTGGTTCATTAACAAAACAGTTCTTTAAACATCATTCTAACATAGCTAGGTCTGCCGGTAATTATTATTAACATAAACTTTAATTCTTCATTTCGGGACACTCGGATTGCACAACATTTGGAAAGGACCCTGTCTAGGTTAGTTGTGAGGATAATTAAATGATAGGACAGTTGTGGTAAAATTTAAGTTGTTATTGAACAGTATGGAACAAAAGTAACACTGGTCCACACGAATACAGTACTAAAAGTTTCAACCTGTTTGTATCGATGTGGCGGTTGGCGGGCGGCGAGATGGCGAGGCACAGAGCACACATACAACAACAGCAATGGCTCTTGATGTATCGGCACTTTACTTCTTCATAGCGTCGCAATACTTTCCCATTTAGTGCCTATGGAATTTTGCCATGCCGTATAGGCGTCGGAACGGCATATCCGGGGCTCAATGAAACTACGTCATCCAGGAGAGCCTCCTCGATCCCGGACGTGTTGCTCAGACGAATGCCCAACTCCGACTACTACTGCTGAGCCCGTTATGCCGTGCAGTGCCCGTGTGCATTTTCCCGCGCTCGCCTGCCATCCACCTTTTACCGCTCCCCTACAGACAGGGTATTCACCTGAGGTTTTGCATTCTACATATCCTAATACATTGCCTATGTATGGACCAGACGCACAATTACAATTTTAACATCTTACAATAGTTTCAACGTTTCTTACATTTCAATTCTGTTATAATATTGCTTGAAATTTGATATAAACATTAATATTCACATCGAAAATTGTTTACAGTTTCTTTAACATAATGGCATGAAACAAAAAAGAAATGAAATCAGAACATCGATTACACTAATCTATCGAAAATCAGAAGAAAAAATTATTATATGTACAATAGTACAGCGTTGTTGTTGTTACACATGCCCCTGTTTCCAGTAAATTTCACTAAGTGCAAATTTGATGGGAACACTGAACTTTATATTTATACAGGGGTTCTGAATGTTTGCATGAGTGTGCCATCATAAAATTTTTGTATCACTAAACTTCCTTTCTCGCACATTATAGAGGTCTATAGTTTTTAATATATCGAGAACATTTACTTATCATTTACTTAAGTGCCTTTAGCACAGTCCATCCTCCTGTTACAACATTATTTAAGTAGCAAATTACTTATCATTATTAAATTTCTCAGACAAATAAACCCAAAATTTGGAACACAAACACTTATCTACAAAAGCAGATACAAATACCTATATATACTATAAAACAATTTGTTGCTGTTTGCACTGAATGGCAGTCCTTTCCCTTATTTACTAATAAACACACATTAATATTTAAAAAATTCACTACTTATATTTGCTGCCTATTATTCAGATTTGGGCAGTCCATTTCGCATCATTTTACCACATCACATGTACCACACTTACAATTCTCCATTGACTATTTATCTGCCCTCTTTGATTTTTGGCAGTCCTTTATATTATGACTCATATACTGCCCACTTTGGTTTTTGGCAGTCCCATCTTTTATCTGGCTTACAGCATTTGCTTTTTCTTTTCAACCCTTTTCTCCATACATCTTTACATTTATAGTACATTTGGTAATCTGAAACTCACATAAGTACATTAGTACACTGATCTTGGTATACATATATTTAAAAATATTTGTTACATTTGGAATAAAATAGTTTCAGCATAGGATACATCACATTTACTGCAAATTGCTTTCTGATTGTACTTAGGTCACTCACTCCTAGGAACATACAGTTGCAGGTCCACAACGTTCCTTACACCTAAAGGTCTCTTGGATTTTGGGTAGATCAGGTAGTAAGCATTATCGTGTGGAATGGCCTGTATTATATACGGTCCATAATAAATATATTTAAATTTGGAAATTTCATGGTTCAGTTCACTAGATTTTTCGTGGGTTTTTAAAAGAACATAATCCCCAATTTTAAATTTTGAAACTTTCAGATTTTTATCATGTCTTTTAGATCTAGATTCAGCTTTTTGCTTTGCCCTTTTTCTGACTAATTCTTTCTTTTGACTCAACCCCAAGCTTGTACAAGGTGGAAACTCTAGTTTTTCCTCAATTAAACTTTTACTTCTGCTGCCTAACAAAATTTCTTCCGGTGGGAACCCAGTAGTTTCATGATGTAATGTGTTCATGACATTCTCAAAATCCGATAAAAATCCACCCCAGGCTCTATGTCATGCCCCTTCCTGTTTTTTTTTCCACAACACATCTTGGTCGACTGTGACATCATCCCAAGATACGTTCCTAACCTGTGAATCATTTATATCTGGTGGCTTTCTCTGTTTCTGGAGTTCAAAGTCTTTGCTTGCTTGAACTCTTTGCAAAATAGACACTGAGTCGTCAGGTGGCTCTTTCTTTCTGTGTTCAGTCTCAACATCTGGATTTTGTTTTGAAACTTCGTCATCAATAGGTACTATATCGCAATTAGCTGTATTCCCATTATTTTCACTAGTACCGAAATATTCGGCATCTGAACTATCCTCCGAATCCGACCACTCTGGATCGCTTTCAGATTCTAACATAAAAGCTTTTCTGAGACAGGCACTAAGTTCTTCCTCTGCATTTTCGTCAGGCTTTGATTTTAACTCGGTATCCTCTTTTGACAAAACGACCTCATTATCAGCTTTACTCACATCCACTGTTACTTCATATTGAGCGTAATCCTCGTGGACTTCAATTACTCTTGCCCCTTTTCCACGGTGCCTTTCGGTAACAGCTTGTACTATTGTTGGATCGTTAACAGAAGTTACTTCCTCGTCAATGCTTAGGATTTCATCCTCCAATTCCTTCCTATCTTTAACCTTCGTCCTATTGGCAGCACGCGTACTTTGCGCGGCGTTGTTTACTCTCTCCTCTTCAAATTTGGGCCACGTCACCTTATCGACGTCCCTAGTATTTCCTTTTTCACTAATTAGCCTCCTTGCCTCATATTCCTTCTTAAAATCCACCTACTCACATTGCTTGAGGCCCTTGTACAGATCGTCGATCTGCACACGCCAATTACTTACTTCTGCTAATTCATTCTCGCCATTTACTTCATTGCTAACACTGCTAACCGCACCTCTCTGTGTATCCACAGTTTCATCTATTATTTCCTTCGCCACGGAATTACCACTCGTAATGTATCCACCAGCTCTTACGTCAATGTTCGTACCTAATGCTGCCGCATTGCTAGCGGCTTCTCTCTGAACAGCTGTTCTGCTAGACTGGGCCGTTGCCCTCTGATGCTCCATTTGCCTGTTAACAAGTATTGCTCTGTGCGGCGAAGATGACTCACCAGCGCTCGCACCTGGCGATTGTTCCGCAACTACACGTTGCGTCGTTCCACACCTGTCTCTAACCTGTCTCATAACTTTACTGTCAGTCCGGTAACATTTCTTAAATCGGGGCCGGTATGTACTGTCCGCTTCCGTTTCGCCCGCAACGTTCGCGGAAATCAGTTTCCCGCATCGTTATTATTTAGCGCGGTGTACCCTCTACCGCGACATAGATAACTCCCTCTTCCTCTGCCTCTGCCTCTTCCTCTCTGTATCACGTTGACGCGAAACCCTTCGCCGTCATCTCTCTCGTCATTATTGCGAATATTTCTGTTACCACAATTCTGATAATTGGCACGACTTTCGCGCCAATGGTCTTCGTCTTCGACCCTCTCGAGAAACGCTTGGAAGCTACGATGATTGCTTCCCACATATCTCTTTGAATCTTCTGGAAGCTTTTTATATAGCTCCCATATGATTTCAGAATCGGATCTTCTCCCTCTTAAATGCGTCAACTTTCGGTACCAATATTCGCAGAAATCTTTCAAAGAATTCCTGCACCTGTTATCATGAATTTTGGCCATGATACACTCGCGCCACAAATGATCCTGTTTTTTTTTTTTTTCGGACCAATATTCTTCCGTAAACTTTTGCTTAAATTATTCGAACGTCATTTGTTCGGTATTCAAATTAATTCCCAAGCGCTTAGCGTAACCTGCTAAGGCGCTAATTACTACGTTTATCTTTTCCTGACCAGACAAGTGTTCAGGAAACATTCTCTCGCAATTTTTGATGAAATCGAACGGATGCCATCCTTATGTTTCTTGGCGGGATCGAAGCGTTCCTCACCTTCCAACAACTTCGTAAGTGGTGTGCCATTACAGACAACACCAGGCCTATCTTTTATTTTACTCTCGAGATCGAAAATTTTGCCTTGAATTCTCGATGTATTCTGTTCACACTTTTGTACACATCCGGTAACTTTCTCGTCTAAATCTCTTTCAGTGTCTGAAACTGCCTTTTTCAACTGTGAGATTCCGTGTTGACTTTCTTTTACGATATCAGTTTTAAGACCGAAAACTTTTTCGTTTACTTTTGTTTCAACCAGAGGCTCTACTTTCTCTTGGATGTTGAGAATTTCAACATCAAACCTACTGTTAATGTTGTCAATTTCCCCCTGCATAGTATCCATATTTTTATTAATTGTGTCAATTTCAAACTTCATAGTATTTACCACAGAACTTAAATTACCCACTTTTTGTTCTACCTGTTCTATTTGTTTACTAATTTTAATTCCTTGCTCTTCGACCTGTGCTTTAAGCTGACCAACTTGTGTTTTAAACTGCTCGTCAACGTGTGTTTTAAGCTGATCATTCTGAGTTTTGAGCTGCTGATCAACATGTGTTTTAAGCTGATCATTCTGAGTTTTGAGCTGGTTACTTTCTGTTTTGAGCTGCCGATCAACATGTGTTTTAAGCTGATCATTCTGTCCAGCAATTTGAGTGGTTAATTGTTCAAATAAGTCGTTCATGCTTAAAATTTTCAGTCTGTTTTGTTCTACGAAATCGGAGTGTTCTGATCCTACATCAAAATTTTCTTTCGGTTTTTTCTTTATCTGTGGTGAATCAAACATTTCAGTGGATTCGTTCACGTACCCACTATCATCTACAAAGTCATCCTCTACTTCCTGTTTTATTCCTTGCTCTGATCGAGGCAATCTCGACATTTCAATCTGTTCGTTAACATATTCGTGATATTGTATGTACGCCAATTGTCTTCCGCTAACGCCATCTGTTATCTGGCCGCGTACACTCCTGTCATTGCCAGCCGCATTTTCCATTACTCTCGGCACATCTACTGTTTCTACGTTCCTGTCCATACTGAACGCAAATTACACCACACTACCGTACTTGACGTTCACTGCTATTTATTGTACTAAATATTATTGCAATTCGTGCCACTGAACATCCACTGTTCGGTATTCACGTTAATTTGTGACCGACAACAACTGGCTGTCCTGTCACCGGGAGCCACTTGTAACGCTTCGCTTTCGGGGCACATGATACTCATTAAAGCCCGTACTATGGTAAGTTGACGGGCTTCACCTTATGAGAAAGGATTTTTGTATAGAAATTTACCACGTGTACCTGAATGGAGGCAAATCAGACTTACACCCACTCTGTAATAACAATGATACGTCAAGCAAGTCCGAAATGCAACTACACGTCAGGACGGACGAAAAACAACACAGAAGATGCTACCAATTTGTTAATAATACGGTCGCCAGCCTAATTAGGCATTAACTGAGTTTCTTCCCTGTACAAGTTGATGTACGTTCGAGCAAAACAACACGTAGTAACACAGCATAATATGGTAAATTTTAGAACCAGAAAATCTATTGAACTGATAATTTCACTTTCTGTACTGATAGGGATAAACCATAAATACATAACATTACACTATAATATTTACTACAAAACTTCGTACTGTCTATTGACCTGATTAAAATCGGGCATAGGTTACCCTAGAAATAGCACTTTCGAAACACACACACAACGTCAATTTTGATAAAGGTAAAACACTGATAAATTTTGGTTTCTATTTTTGCTTTGACTTTGCTGGTCAAATCAGTTTAGAACACTTCAGAATTCAAATGAAGAAAAAAGGGGGGGGGGCCTGAAACTGTTATGATCACTGTATTAAAACAATTAATTACTGAAATCATTATGCCCTCAAGATTTCCAATATATGATTTACTACTCTTTTTGTCTTATTTCCTGCTCATTTAAATACCATTATATCTGTCTCGAAACAATTAAGCTTCATTACAAAATCAATATCAAAATTATCTTCCAACCTTGTCAGACCTTGTTATTCTTCTATTGGTTCATTAACAAAACAGTTCTTTAAACATCATTCTAACATAGCTAGGTCTGCCGGTAATTATTATTAACATAAACTTTAATTCTTCATTTCGGGACACTCGGATTGCACAACATTTGGAAAGGACCCTGTCTAGGTTAGTTGTGAGGATAATTAAATGATAGGACAGTTGTGGTAAAATGTAAGTTGTTATTGAACAGTATGGAACAAAAGTAACACTGGTCCACACGAATACAGTACTAAAAGTTTCAACCTGTTTGTATCGATGTGGCGGTTGGCGGGCGGCGAGATGGCGAGGCACAGAGCACACATACAACCACAGCAATGGCTCTTGATGTATCGGCACTTTACTTCTTCATAGCGTCGCAATACTTTCCCATTTAGTGCCTATGGAATTTTGCCATGCTGTATACGCGTCGGAACGGCATATCCGAGGCTCAATGAAACTACAGGGCTATTACAAATGATTGAAGCGATTTCATACATTCACTGTAGCTCCATTCATTGACATATGGTCACGACCCACTACAGGTACGTAGAAAAATTCATAAAGTTTTGTTCGGCTGAAGTCGCACTTCAGGTTTCTGCCGCCAAAACGCTCGAGAGCACAGTGAGACAAAATGGCGACAGGAGCCGAGAATGCGTATGTCGTGCTTGAAATGCACTCACATCAGTCAGTCATAACAGTGCAACGACACTTCAGGACGAAGTTCAACAAAGATCCACCAACTGCTTACTCCATTCGGCGATGGTATGCGCAGTTTAAAGCTTCTGGATGCCTCTATAAGGGGAAATCAACGGGTCGGCCTGCAGCGAGCGAAGAAACGGTTGAACGCGTGCGGGCAAGTTTCACGCGTAGCCCGTGGAAGTCGACGAATAAAGCAAGCAGGGAGCTAAACGTACCACAGCCGACGGTTTGGAAAATCTTACGGAAAAGGCTAAAGCAGAAGCGTTACCGTTTACAATTGCTACAAGCCCTGACACCCGATGACAAAGTCAAACGCTTTGAATTTTCGGGGCGGTTGCAACAGCTCATGGAAGAGGATTCGTTCAGTGCGAAACTTGTTTTCAGTGATGAAGCAACATTTTTTCTTAATGGTGAAGTGAACAGACACAATGTGCGAATCTGGGCGGTAGAGAATCCTCACGCATCCTTGCAGCAAATTCGCAATTCACCAAAAGTTAACGTGTTTTGTGCAATCTCACGGTTGAAAGTTTATGGCCCCTTTTTCTCCTGCGAAAAAAACGTTACAGGACACGTGTATCTGGACATGCTGGAAAATTGGCTCATGCCACAACTGGAGACCGACAGCGCCGACTTCATCTTTCAACAGGATGGTGCTCCACCGCACTTCCATCATGATGTTCGGCATTTCTTAAACAGGAGATTGGAAAACCGATGGATCGGTCGTGGTGGAGATCATGATCAGCAATTCATGTCATGGCCTCCACGCTCTCCCGACTTAACCCCATGCGATTTCTTTTTGTGGGGTTATGTGAAAGATTCAGTGTTTAAACCACCTCTACCAAGAAACGTGCCAGAACTGTGAGCTCGCATCAACGATGCTTTCGAACTCATTGATGGGGACATGCTGCGCCGAGTGTGGGAGGAACTTGATTATCGGCTTGATGTCTGCCGAGTCACTAAAGGGGCACATATCGAACATTTGTGACTGCCTAAAAAAACTTTTTGAGTTTTTGTATGTGTGTGCAAAGCATTGTGAAAATATCTCAAATAATAAAGTTATTGTAGAGCTGTGAAATCGCTTCAATCATTTGTAAGTCATCCAGGAGAGCCTCCTCGATCCCGGACGTGTTGCTCAGACCAATGCCCAACTCCGACTACTACTGCTGAGCCCGTTAAGCTGTGCAGTGCCCGTGTGCATTTTCCCGCGCTCGCCTGCCATCCACCTTTTACCGCTCCCCTACATAATATTGCTTGAAATTTGACATAAACATTAATATTCACACCGAAAATTGTTTACAGTTTCTTTAACATAATGGCATGGAACAAAACAGAAATGAAATCAGAACATCGATTACACTAATTTATCGAAAATCAGAAGAAAAAATTATTATATGTACAATAGTACAGCCTTGTTGTTGTTACAACCTCTTTTCATTAATAATTCTTCGATTTCTTAAATTTCTCGTCATTTTTCTTGAACTGTTCAATCGGAAAACTCTGCAGACCGAATGCTACGGGTTGATGAGGTGTGGCTCACGAATGTCATCTCTCAGTGCTGTTTTTTCATGGCCTGTTACTCCTGAACTCTCCACTGCATGTTAAATCTCTCTAAAATCTTCTCTCCGAAGCTCAACGTCATATACTTCACCATTGACTTGTTTCTGACATTGCCCATTCCGCATATTAGTTTCCCACGGCTCGCTAACATCTACCTGCTGAATATTCTCCCACTGCACCTCATGTCAAAACTACTGTGCACCGTTTCTGTGTTAATCTGGAAGCTCTCTCTCTCCCTACTTCACTCATTCTTGCTACACTTCTGCTCGCACCCTCGTAAATGACGGCATGCTGTAACAGAATTTCCAAACTACAAGCCACCTAACGTTTGAAGAAAACTAATGAACCTACAATAAAATTCCTCAGATCTCACGTACACACTATAATTCAATCCCCTTCTAAAACAAAAAACCCAAAGTACACAGGAAACAAGTGAAGTTCCCTTCAAAAGTTCAACGATGATTTC
Organism: Schistocerca piceifrons; assembly: GCF_021461385.2. Classification (NCBI taxonomy): domain Eukaryota; kingdom Metazoa; phylum Arthropoda; class Insecta; order Orthoptera; family Acrididae; genus Schistocerca; species Schistocerca piceifrons. Next base: position 414,687,163 of record NC_060139.1, on the reverse strand, counting down.
TCAGTTGGAAACGGATTGACGTATACCAATCTCACATCACTGAACGAAATACATAGAATAGTTATGCACCAATAACATAAGAATGTTTTTATTTTAGTTAATTTAATGATTTCTGCAATGGAAAAGGCAAATCCTTTATGAAAATATAGTAACAACTGGAAAATTTCTCGGATCTAACTGTGGCTTCAGGAGTTTGCAAGTAAACGAATCGAGAGCAGGAGTCGTCAAATTGTAATAGGTCAGTGTGGGAGGATACTTGCTATATTAATTAGATGCATGAAAATGGTCCTGTTAATCTGACATAATTAAACCACTACCCTCCAAAATAATAATCAAGGAATTTGCTATCTTCGAAATTAAACAAGATTCCCAATGAACTTAGTTTATTACATTAAAATTCAAGATAAATAGTTTGACAAACATTGATAATGATAAGCTAATTCCTTGGCAAGTCTGGATAAGGGATCTGGCATGCGATTCAAATGAACTCCTATCATGATAGGACAATTATGTTTGTGGAAGCCGAAGGTTTAGTGTTTAAAAACATGAAGCGCTGTGGAAGGGTATACTTTTGCATCTATGGCTGGAGCTGAAAGCATGTTGATTCTTAAATTGCAAGCAAGTCTTCAAAAGGAAACTGAATATTACTGAGTCTCGATAAAAATGTCTCCATATTCCTTGTCTCACTACTGTGGCTGGATCTCGCCTTATTAACCTGCAGATATCAGCAGGAATCAGTCATTGAGTTTGTACCAATAACTTGCATCTTTGTCTAAGTTCAAATCAGCTGGAAAAGTACCTAAGCCGCCTGCTATTCATATCTGCCATGAGAGTCGTCTGGCTAGGGGTATGCTAATCTAAAGAGATGACCCCATGATGGCCACTGGTTCCAGAGACACTTGGCAGTAGAGTTACTTTGTGCCATCTGCTTACTACAAGGAAGACTCGTGTCTCTGCATTTTACTCTCGTCACGTAGCATTGATTGGCTGAATGATAACTCTTCTGAGCGCTGACCACTGTAAACTTGTCTTAAAAGCATTTTTCCTCCTTCCCTTACTCTCATTTCAAGCGGTTAAGCAGTAACAACCTTCATAACGCTAGCTAATGAAAAACTGTGTACTACTCATATTCTTCCTCTGTCAATAGTCAATGAGTTTGGAATTCTGTAAGCACACCCATGTTTCTCTCTCGCACTTATAAATTATTTATGTTACCCAATTGTAGCGATTTTCACATCGCATTAAGCATATTGGCTTGCAAGCCCTGAGCTCGGTGGTGTCGTTCCACAATTTTTAAAGGTGTCTGAAACTTTCCTGTTCCCCTGCTCCACTCCCAGATGTTATCTATAAATGTCTTTGTATTTCGACGTATTCATTGCTTTCTAACGTTCCGTCCACAATGGCCTTCTTCCAGGTCTCTGCCAAAAACGACATGTACGCCCTTCCACAACTGATTGAAACCACACTCTGTTGTCCTGACCCAATGTGCAGATATAGTCTGTATTGTGACTTTTAGCATCCGGTGCCCAGAGCGACTCCCCAAAGCACGGCCTGTCTGACCGACTGAGGAGGAACCTCACCCGTGGGATTAAAGGTTTTCTGAGAATTCGACCAAGAACTGCTTCCCTATCAGATTTTTATGACCTAGTGCATCCGCTCGCTCGCAGCTAAGTACAGCTTGCTTCAACGGAGGCTTCTTATTTAGGTTAAAGTGCAACTGAATATGAAAATTTAATCTACGTCAGTTAAGTACGGATAATCTCTGGCACTGGTATTTATTTCATTTATCACTTGAGATTAATTGTTCTGATTTTATTTGTCTTATTATTTCAGGTCTTATATCAGTTATTGCGCAGTTTGGAAAAACGGTCGTGTAAGAACTGCTATCGTCTTTCTTTTCATTCGTCAGTCTTCATATTAGTTTTATCTCGTTCATTACGAATTTGTATCCTGAGTCACCGTGGCAACTTCTTCATCTCAGCGTAGCACCTGCACGCAGCGTCCTGATTTATTTGTTGGATATATTCCAGTCTCTGTCTTGCTGTACAGTTTTTACCCTCTACAGCTCCTTCAAATATCATGAGGGATATTTCATAGTGTAACACATGACCTATCATCCTGTCTCATTTTCTTGTCAGTGTTTTCCACAGATTTCTTTCCTCGCCGATTCCACACAGAAATTCCTCATTTCTTTTCTTAATCGGTCCACTCGGAGCTCATCTTTTTCGGTTTTCCCACAGCATATGAATCATTTTCTTTCATTACTGTTCTCCAAAAGCACATTTTCAGAAACTTCTTCCTGAAACTAAGGCTTTTGATTAAAACCAATAGACTTCTTTTATCCTAGGATACCCTCTTTACCTACGCTAGGTACCATACATGCATTTCAGATTTGTTACTTGTTCACTCTAACGGTATTCGCTTTCTTATAGTTTAATACAAAAAATCATGTTTTCCTTTGTCTATTAAAAATCTTAATGAGCTATTTCTTGAGTTCATTCTCCTGGTGTTTTCTAGCGACTTAATGTTCCAAGCTCTTGTTTACTGTCCGTCATTATGTCTTCAGTTTTCAAATCCTAGTTTATTTTTGTTTTCATTTGGCCATAAATATAACAGGGTAAATGTAGTACAGTATGTTAAATACAAAAAGATGTGCACAGTGTCATTTACAAGAGTCTTCACTTCTGAGTTCATCGCAGCTTGAGTCCGACGGCCGCCGCAGAGAGCGCTGGCCTCCAGCTATCGGACTAACTCCGGTTCGAGCACTCTGCTGCCGCTGTTGTCGTTAGGATTAATGGATATTATACCGAGCGCAGCCCCTCACAAAAACCAGGCCCGGCCACGCTCCATCTGGCACTGTTTCGCATTTCAACGAGGACTCGTCTTCTGCAGATGTTTTGCCACTGAAATGGGTACAGCGCTGCTGAATTAAACATAGAGAATTAAACATAGAGAACCCTGTTTAATATTCATTTAGTTTGGCTGCCTTCGAAGTCACCTGTTTGCTGCTCACATACGAACTTTCGAATGCACGTTTAAATGTTCGCTTCGATTTCCTTCTACTCTGTCCATTCTGTCAGTAGATTCTTTGCATACAAAAGTATTCATCTTCAAATACATATTATTGTTAAAAGAGCAAAATGTCTTCCCATGTCGGCTGTTTCTGACAAGTTTTCACTTTATCACGTCTTGCGCGATTGTCCAATTTCGGCCTTACAAGTCATTTTCAAACGCGGTAGATGTCGAAGTATCCTAGAAGATTACGAAACGACGGATGAAGCCAGTCGATATTATTGTAGAGAAGGCTGTGGGACAAGATCTGATTTGAGCGCTATTCTACATAAAAAAATTGAAGTGACTTTTGAAGTAAAATATTTAGACGTTTCTCATTCTTGTAAGAATGGTTCCGCCGCCATTATGAATTTTTTACGGTACGTGATTTCCTGCTTATGACTGTGGATTGTGGTATTGTGGTATTAGAATTCCACATCTACGTCGTTTTCAGGCATCCACAACCACAAAAATAAATGTACCAGGAGAATATAATTACATCCCTGGTTTCTGACTTAATTTATATAGCACATGTTTAGGCATTAAGTTACTTGTGTCTATTGCTATAAAGTGGAACACAGCTCGAAAAGGCCACTGTTGCTTGTAAGTTATATCCGTGTACTTACACAGCACAGAATACTTCAAAGTACGATTCCCGAATTCGCCGTTTGTATGATTTTTCGCTCCCCATTTTTTTTTCTTTTTTTTTTTTTGGATACATCGACTACATGTTTCTAGATGTGTGACAGAGACGGCACACCGAACTCGCAACAACACAATGAGAACGTATACAGCGACAAGCGGAAAATGGCATCTTTGAAGCAGTTCATACGGCCTATGAACCTATATTACAAAAGATTCATGTTTTCCAGGTTTTCCCTAAACCGCTTATGGCATATTGCGGAAAGCTGCCCCTGAGAAACACACATTCGATTTCTACTCCATCCTGTCCCAATTCGTGCTTGTCATCCATTTTTAATAAACTCATTGTCAACGGGATATTAAAGTCTTCTTTCCGGAGCAGAAAATGTCTTAATTACATGTACAACGTTAATGGAGAATGAATAGCTCTCCTGTATAGACTTAGATTAAATTTGAAACTCAATAATATACACATCAAAAAAAGTTTTGCATCACTCCGGTTCCTAGAACTCCCGAAGATAGATGTTGACTGTGGAAATTATATCACATACACAGTCCTTTCGACTGTTCAGAGATGCCACTAAAACCGCCCAAAGATGTAAACAACCATGCATGGGTAGCGCCTCTTAGACGGAGGAGGTCCGTCAGCCGATCAGTTCCACCTATTCCACCAGGAAAGGACTTACACGGCTCGTCTGTAGTTCAACCATGTCTAGACGGTCAATACCGCGGTTCGATCGCGTCCGCATTGTTACTTTGTACGAGGAAGGGCTCTCAACAAGGAAGTGTCCAGGCGTCTCGGAGTGAACCAAACCGATGTTTTCGGACATGGAGGAGATACAGAGAGACAAGAACTGTCGATGACATGCCTCGCTCAGGCCGCCCAAGGGCTACTACTGCAGTGAATGACCGCTACCTACGGATTATGGCTCGGAGGAACCCTGACAGCGACGCCACCATGTTTAATAATGCTTTTATTACAGCCACAGGACTCATCCTGTGTGCAATAGGCTGCATGATGCGCAACTTCACTTCCAACGTCCATGGCGAGGTCCATCTTTGCAACCACGGCACCATGCAGCGCGGTACAGATGGGCCCATCAACATGCCGAATGGACCGCTCAGGATTGGCATCACGTTCTCTTCACCGATGAGTGTCGCATGTGCCCTCAACCAGACAATCGTCAGAGACGTTGTTTGGAGGCAACCCGATCAGGCTGAACGCCTTAGACACACTGTCCAGCGAGTGCAGCAAGGTTGAGATTCCCTGCTGTTTTGGTTCAAATGGTTCAAATGGCTCTGAGCACTATGGGACTTAACTTCTGAGGCCATCAGCCCCTAGAACTACTTAAACTTAACTAACCTAAGGACATCACACACATCTATGCCCGAGGCAGGATTCGAACCTGCAACCGTAGAGATCGCGCGGTTCCAGACTGTAGCGCCTAGAACCGCTCGGCCACATCGGCCTGCTGCAGTTTTGGGGTGGCATTACGTGGGGCCTACGTACGCCGCTGGTGGTCACGGACGGCGCCGTAACGTCTGTACGATACGTGAATGCCTGTCTCCGACCGACAGTCCAACCACATCGGCAGCATATTGGCGAGGCATTCGTCTTCATGGCCGATAATTCGCCCCGCAACGTGCACATCTTGTGAATTACTTCCTTCAGGATAACGACATCGCTCGACTATAGTGGCCAGCTTGTTATCCAGACATGAAACCTATCGAACATGCCTGGTGTATACTGAAAAGGACTATTTATGGACGACGTGACCCACCAGCCACTCTGAGGGATCTTCGCCGAATCACCGTAGAGGAGTGAGACAATCTGGACCACCAGTGACTTGATGAACTTGTGGATAGAATGCCACGACGAATACAGAAATGCATCAATGCAAAAGTACGTACTACTGGGTATTAGAGGTACCGTTCTGTACAGCAATCTGGACCACCGCGTCTAAAGGTCTGGCTGTATGGTGGTACAACACGCAATGTGTGGTTTTCATGAGCAATAAAAAGGGCGGAAACGATGTTTATGTTGATCTCTATTCCAATTTTCTGTACAAGTTCCAGAACTCTCGGAACCGAGGTGATGAAAAACTTTTTTTTATGTGTGTATAGCCACATTCTTCCGGGAACAATACATGGTTAATGTCAAACAAAAACATAGAAAAGAGGTGAAGAAAGTAGGAATCAATGCAAAGAATGAAGTATGGGATAACAGATGTAGCACACTGATCAATGCATTGAAGATGGGAGACCAGTGAATTCTCCGCGACGCAACAGATTCGAAAGGTACTAATAACAAAAGGAGAGTCGGAATTAGTCGTTGAAGTATAAATCTTATTTCTGTTGCAAAGAGATTTTAATCATTGCGTAACAGTCATTAGTGGTAGTATTAAAGCCCTGTGGACTCGTAAATACAAGTAGTAAAATTCCAGTATCTGCACATATCAATGAAGAGTACTGTCAGACCGAAGATACAAATGTAAAGTTCTTGAGTTGCATTTGTGCCTTCGGTGTGCCAAGTACTCTTCATTCATATATTCAGAGTTTGAAATTTTACTGGTGGTATTTACGAGTCTACAGGGTTTTAATAATAGCACTGATGAAGGTTACGCATTGATTGAAATACGTTTGCAACTGAAATAAAGATTCCTACTTCAACGACCAATGCTGACTCTCCTTTTGCTATTAATACTGGCGTGGTGGTCGTCGTACACGTAACTGCTGATGGAATCCCCATCCAAGATATCCAATTATCTTAATTGCACTAGAAAGTATTATGAAAAATTCTTTGTAAAAAGATGACTATTAGTTATTTGTTTCGGATACACCTTCTGAAGAAAACGAAATAACTGTATACAGGGTGGTCCATTGACAGTGACCGAGCCAAATATCTCACGAAATAAGCATCAAACGAAAAAACTACAAAGAACCAAACTCGTCTAGCTTCAACGGGGAGTCCGCAGCTCGTGGTCGTGCGGTAGCGTTATCGCTTCCCGCTCTCGGGTTCCTGGGTTCGATTCCCGGCGGGGTCAGGGATTTTCTCTGCGTCGTGACGACTGGGCGTTGTGTGATGTCCTTTGGTTAGTTAGGTTTAAGTAGTTCTAAGTTCTTGGGGACGGATGACTATAGCTGTTAAGTCCCATAGTGCTCACAAGGGAACCTCCCCATCGCACCCCCCTCAGATTTAGTTATAAGTTGTCACAGTGGATAGGCCTTGAAAAACTGAACACAGATCAATCGAGAAAACAGGAAGAAGTTATGTGGAACTACGAAAAAATAAACAAAATATACAAACTGAGTAGTCCATGCATAATATAGGCAACATCAAGGGAACTGCGAGCCGAGGAGTGCCGTGGTCCCGTGGTTAGCGTGAACAGCCGCGGAGCGAGAGGTCCTTGGTTCAACTATTACCTCGAGTGAAAATTTTAATTTTTTATTTTCAGTTCACGTGACAAACTCTTACGTTTTCATCACTTTTTTGGGAGTGATTATCACATCCACAAGAAAACCTAAATCGGGCAGAGTAGAAGAATCCTTTTACCCATTCGCCAAGTGTACAAGTTAGGTGGGTCGACAGCATATTCCTGTCATGTGACGCACATGCCGTCACCAGTGTCATATAGAATATATCAGACGTGTTTTCTGTGAGGAATCGGTTGACCTATGACCTTGCGATCAAATGTTTTCGGTTCCCATTGGAGAGGCACGTCCTTTCGTCTACTAATGGCACGGTTTTGCGGTGCGGTCGCAAAACACAGACACTAAACTTATTACAGTGAACAGAGACGTCAATGAACGAACGGACAGATCATAACTATGCGAAAATAAAGAAAGTAAACATTTCACCCGAGGGAAGACTTGAACCAAGGACCTCTCGTTCCGCAGCTGCTCACACTAACCACGGGACCACGGCACTCTTGAGCTCACACTATCCATGATGTTGATCATCTTGCACATGGACTACTCAGTTTGTATATTTTGCTTTTTTTTTCATAGTTTCACACAACTTCTTCCTGTTTTCTCGATTGATCTGTGTTCAGTTTTTCAAGGCCTATCCACTATGCCAACTTATAACTAAATCTGAGGGGGGTGCGATGGGGAGGTTCCCTTGTCAGAGCCATTTGAACCATTTTTGAAGGGGGAAACCAGATGGCGCTGTGGTTGGCCCGCTAGATGGCGCTGCCATAGGTCAAACGGATATCATTTGCGTTTTTTAAATAGGAACCCCCATTTTATTACATATTCGTGTAATACGTAAAGAAATATGAATGTTTTAGTTGGACCACTTTTTTCGCTTTGTGAGAGATGGCGCTGTAATAGTCACAAACGTATAAGTACGTGGTATCACGTAACATTTCGCCCGTGCGACTGTATTTGATCCGTGATACGTTACCCGTGTTAAAATGGACCTTTACCAATTGCGGAAAAGATCGATATCGTGTTGATGTATGGCTATTGTGATCAAAATGCCCAACTGGCGTGTGCTATGTATGCTGCTCGGTATCCTGGACGACGTCATCCCAGTGTCCGGACCGTTCGCCGGGTAGTTGCGTTATTTAAGGAAACAGGAAGTGTTCAGCCACATGTGAAACGTCAACCACGACCTGCAACAAATGATAATGCCCAAGTAGATGTTTTAGCTGCTGTCGCGGCTAATCCGCACATCAGTAGCAGACAAATTGCGCGAGAATCTTGAATCTCAAAAATGTCGGTGCTGAGAATGCTACATCAACATCGATTGCACCCGTACCATATTTCTATGCACAAGGAATTGCATGGCGACGACTTTGAACGTCGTGTACAGTTCTGCCACTGGGCACAAGAGAAATTACGGGACGATGACAGATTATTTGCACGCGTTCTACTTAGCGACGAAGCGTCACTCACTAACAGCGGTAACGTAAACCGGCATAATATGCACAATTGGGCAACGGAAAATCCACGATGGCTGCGACAAGTGGAACATCAGCGACCTTGGCGGGTTAATTTATGGTAGGCATTATGGGAGGAAGGACAATTGGCCCCCATTTTATCAATGGCAATGCTGATTTCCTACGTAATGTTCTACCGATGTTACTACGAGATGTTTCAGTGCATGACAGAATGGCAATGTACTTCCAACATGATGAATGTCCGGCACATAGCTCGCGTGTGGTTGAAGTGGTATTGAATAGCATATTTCATGACAGGTGGATTGGTCGTCAAAGCACCATACCATGGCTCGCACGTTCACTGGATCTGACGTCCCCGGATTTCTTTCTGTGGGGGAAGTTGAAGGATATTTGTATAGTTATCCACCGACAACATACGTCAGCGCATTGTCAATGCATGTGAGAACATTACGGAAGGCGAACTACTCGCCGTTGAGAGGAATGTAGTTACACGTATTGCCAAATGCAGTGAGGTTGACTGACATCATTTTGAGCATTTATTTCATTGATGTGGTATTTACAGGTAATCACGCTGTAACAGCATGCGTTCTCAGAAATGATAAGTTCACAAAGGAACATGTACGACATTGGAACAACCGAAATAAAATGTTCAAACGTACCTACGTTCTGTATTTTAATTTAAAAAACCTACCTGTTACCAACTGTTCGTCTAAAATTGTGAGCCGTATGTTTGCGACTATTACAGCGCCATCTGTCACAAAGCGAAAAAAGTGGTCCAACTAAAACATTCATATTTCTTTACGTTCTACACGAATATGTATTAAAAATGGGGGTTTCTATTTAAAAAAATGCAGTTGATATCCGTTTGACCTATGGCAGCGCCATCTAGCGGACCAGCCATAGCGCCATCTGGTTTCCCCCTTCAAGCTAGACAAGTTTCGTTCTTTGTAGTTTTTTCATTTGACGCTTATTTCGTGAGATATTTGGCCCGGTCACGATCAATGGACCACCCTGTATATGCAGAATCCAAAGAAAGTGTTGTGGCTATGGGGCATGGATGAGCTTCAGATCCAGACTGATTGGGAACATTATAAACAAGAGAATCGAATCACAGAATGGGTTCCGTGTCGGAAGATCATTCGCAGACAATATGTTTCGCATAAAATAACTTGTGGAGAAAAGACTTGCCCGGAAGTTATAAGCTCATATGATTTTAACTGATCATAAGAAGGCCTGTGACAGCATTTCGCTCCGTAAATTGTGGACTGTGATGATACAGATTGGAATGAGTCGTTTATAAGTTCAAGTTGTTGAGTTTTATATTGTGGCATAAGTTGTAGATCTGAAGTAGTTACAACATCATATGGAGAGATTCCAGAGACAAGAGATTTATGACAAGGATGCGCGATAGCACTTACGTTATCTAAAATATAGTTAAATTCTGCCTTAAGGTTGTGAAAAAGCTTATGTCTATAAATGATGACAAGCTCTTCACTTTGCGTTTTGTTGATAACCAAGTCATTTTTGCAGAGGATGAGGACAATATGAACTACGCGGCTATAAAGTTTCAAAGAGAATATCAAAAATGGGGTTCAACCATTAATATAGTGAAAACTAAATAATTGGTTCCTGGAGGAAAGAGTCAAGGCCTGACGTTAGAGTTTGGGGTAGTAACGTCTGTGGACTCAATTAAATACAAAGGAGTCCTTAATAAACAAGATACCTACATTAAAAACGAATTTGATAACCGTACTGACCAAAATAAGTAAGAATCCAGACATTTAAATTGAGTTTCATGGAGCACAGATATTATATCAGAAACGAAGACTAGGATATTTAAAACTATTATAAAAAGTATTGCAACGTGTGGAGCAGAAACAAAAGAAATAACTGAAAGAAGTAAGAGGAATGGCGATAGGATTTTGGAGTTGTTGCTGTGGGTTGACACTATGGGATAAAATTGAAAATGAAGACATACGTAAGAGAATCAACCTGTGCACCACTACACCGCTGTAATGAATACAAGCGAAGCAAAACGATTGAGAGTGATAACATGAATACTGTTAGGGTATATCTAAGAACGTCATGGAATGGATTTCAACTAACAGAAGAAGGAGAAGGAGAAGAAGAATAACGAGACGCCTGAAAACAACATGGTAAGAGGGAATTAGAAGAGTTATGTCAGCAATGAATTTGCAGGCAGAAGATTGAAAAGAAGATAGCGGAATTTAGATGATAAGATGCGAGAGACAACTATAATGCTGTACTAAGCTGCAAAAAAAAGAAGAAAAACGAAGGTAATGTCTAAGGAAGCGTAATAAATCATTCGTTCTGGGACATTTACCAGGTCAAAACGAGAGACCAGAAAATGAAGAGGAGAGCTGAGTTGATAGTCGGGAGCTCGTTTACACAGAGCGAGAGGGTCGCGAAGAAGTAAAATCACATCCAGCGAGAGATACTACCTCACAGATGGTACACATCCTTACAATGAAGTCTGTTCTTATTCCCTCACACTATTATTTGTTATGAGTGTTGGTAATTTGAAGAGGCGAAATTACATATTCAGGGGTGTAAAATTATCGTACAAATCAAAAAATTAGAGTCAATAAACTAAATTTTATGATTTGAAAATAAAAACAGTAGCCTGACTAAAAAATAAAGAAACCTGCTATAGGGGCGCCACGTTTGCTTCCTACGTGATATTTTCATTTTTCTGTTGATTTACCACTTATATCTCACTTCTCAGCTCGATAGCTGTAACATCTGTATCCACTACACTACTGTGAACACTTAAAAATCCATGCTTGTCTTTTTTTACTTACTGCCCCTGAAGGTTCTTACCCGCCGATCTGTCATAATCTTACATTTGATTATAACAAATCGTACCAAAACCGACACTTCTTCGAGATATCCTCAGTCTTTGGAATATCATATAGTCATAGAGACGAGCTTCAGCTAAAACGTCCCCTGAGAAATACATTGTTGTTGTTATGGTCTTCAGTCCTGATACTGGTTTGATGCAGCTCTCCATGCTACTCTATCCTGTGGAAGCTTCTTCATCTCCCAGTACCTACTGCAACCTACATCCTTCTGAATCTGTTTAGTGTATTCATCTCTTGGTCTCCCTCTACGATTTTTACCCTCCACGCTGCCCTCCAATACTAAATTGGTGATCCCTTGATGTCTCAGATGATGCTCTACCAACCGATCCCTTCTTCTAGTCAAGTTGTGCCACAAACTTCTCTTCTCTCCAATTCTATTCAATACCTCTTCATTAGTTATGTGATCTACCCATCTAATCTTCAGCATTCTTCTGTAACACCACATTTCGAAAGCTTCTATTCTCGTCTAAATTAATTATCGTCCACGTTTCACATCCATACAGGGCTACACTCCATACAAATACTTTCAGAAACGACTTCCTGACACTTAAATCTATACTCGATGTTAACAAATTTCTCTTCTTCAGAAATGCTTTCCTTGCCATTACCAGTCTACATTTTATATCCTCTCTATTTTGACCATCATCAGTTATTTTGCTCCCCAAATGGCAAAATTCCTTTACTATTTTAAGTGTCTCATTTCCTAATCTAATTCCCTCAGCATCACCCGAATTAATTCGACTACATTCCATTATCCTCGTTTTGCTTTTGTTTATGTTCATCTTATATCCTCCTTTCAAGACACTATCCATTCCATTCAACTGCTCTTCCAGGTCCTTTGCTGTCTCTGACAGAATTACAATGTCATCGGCGAACCTCAAAGTTTTTATTTCTTCTCCATGGACTTTAATTCCTACTCCGAATTTTTCTTTTGTTTCCTTCACTGCTTGCTCAATATACAGATTGACTAACATCGGGGATATGCTACAACCCTGTCTCACTCCCTTGCCAATCACCGCTTCCCTTTAATGCCCCTCGACTCTTATAACTGCCATCTGGTTTCTGTACAAATTGTAAATAGCCTTTCGTTGCCTGTATTTTACCCCTGACACCTTATACGACCATGAAAGTCGATATACATCCCATGTGAGTGAAACTGGGCAAGTACATGTCATAGTGACGTCACGGATAGGTATCATCGCAGTGAGCCTAACGTCTACCACTAAAGGAAAGATGTATCGATTGGTTTGAAACCTAAGTATTTGTTGTTAGAACTAAAATAGCAGAGAAGGCACGTAAAATGCTGCCCCAATATCTCCAGTACCGAAATTTTCTTTCCCAAAAGTTCACACAAGGTATCCGTCTCCCCAAAAGTTCCCACACAAAAATATTTTTTCCCTAAAGTCCGAGAAAAACCAATCTGGAGTCGTTGTATGTTGGTAGGAAGGAGAGAAAACCATGCTGGTACGCTGTGAGGCATCTGCCAGCACGTACGGTAGGTTACAGAAAACAGATGTAGATGAAGATGCCATATCCGGTACTGGACAGCTGTAACTAGTCTGCAATAAATTAAACTGGCAGACGTGCCTTACATAATGCAGACACTCTATCTGAACTTATCGAGGAAGTTATCACAACCAGCGGTCGGACAACGCAACCTCACTTCTTCCTTTTTCCCCTCTTCCCGGGGAGATCCCATTTGCTGCGGACTGGGAAACTGCTAAAAAAGAGGAAGGAAGGGGGGATGGGTATGGAGGGGACGGGGAGGAGGCGCTGCTGACAAACAGTTTCCGGCGGCCAGAAGAGCCTGTGTTATCACGCGGCCAGCCAGCCGCTGGCGGCAGAGGGGGTGGCGGCGCGAATGGAATCGACCTCGTTTTCCGACCGGCAGCGCCCGTAATTGGCAGCGAGTGGACTGGTGCCGGGCGCTAGGTCAGTGGGAGGGGTGATGGAAGAGGAGGGAGGGGGGTGGGAGGTGCGAAAGCGCGCGACGCCGTGCCCCCCCCCCCCCCCCTGAACACTGTGCTCTGGTCACTGCTGAGAGAGCAGACAGTACGTCGACGATATTCATTAAGCACTGTAACATCCGCACGCTGCAACTGATCTCTTCTCTTTCTTTCGGTGTCTATTGCGAGCCGAGTAGCGTACTTGGAAATTGGTATTTTGCACGAAGTGAATCTCTGAAAGAATGTCCTCGAGGGCGGATGTTATTTTCTATGGGACTCTTGTATCCGGTTTTCTGCTCAGCAGCTGTACATTTTCTACGAGATTGGAATACGAAGAATTAGTTTTAAAACTCTTAGACACTGACTGGGAGCTGCAGCTTTCGTGTGAAAGTATGGTATGTGACTCCTGCTTAGACATGCATGGTTAAAAAAGAAAATAAAAGAAAAACTTGTAAGATTGGAAATCTGCGGTGGTAGCCATAGGAAGGTAGCAGATCTGTGGGACAGGAACAATAAGCTACCCAGCTGGCCATCAAAACTGCAACACAAGGAAGGACTGCAGATAATGAAATTTGACTTATCATGCGTATTCAGTAGGAAAGGAAGATACGTGTACGTGACTACATTTGTAAGTGACTTTGGGGTGTACAGAGTCCGAAATTTACTAGGTCTACAACTTTGCTTCCGCCGTGTTTTATCCAAGTTCGGGGCTTTATTGTGAAAAACTTACAAAAAAAATATGATCCATAGTATTGCCATCGCTGGCAAGAATCCCGTGTCGGAAGAACTGGGCGTCTTTTTTGGGGATCCATGAATCGATTCAATTTTGCACTTGTTCATATGATCGGAAGTGCTGGTCAGCCAGACTGTATGCCACTGACTGGAAAAGGTGGTAATCAGAGAGAGCAACGTATCGAGAATGCGGCGGGAGGGATAGGACTTCTCATTTCAACGTTTCCATGTGCTCGTACCTTTTTACGGGTTTTGGGACGTGGGGTCGAGCACTGACCTGCTGCAAAATTACCTTTACGTGCCTATAGCTGTATTGTGGCCGTTTGTGTTTCAGTGCTGGGGTCGAACGCATCAAATGCTTTCGATAATGATGTCCTATGACTGTCTTCGTCTGTTTCAGTAGCTACGAAAACGTTCTGTCTTCCCCCGCCATGCTGCCTCCGACATCAAAATCACCGTTCTTAAGGCGTCAAAAACATTCTCTGCACGTTATTCTACTAATAGTTCCCTCACCATTGGTCTTACCCAGCATTTTAAGAGTCACAGCCGCAGATTTCTTCATGTTAAAGCAGAGAATTAAAACTTCCAACAAATGGCGAGAAATGGGTACGTAAGTTGACGTACTTAATCGAAAATAACCTTATGATGCAATCACAAATCGACTAATATTTTATGGCATTATGTTTACAGATGCATGAGCTTATTGTATTGTACCTATGACCAACCACCCAAACCCCACTTGCCGCTACTGCCGTCTATTGCAGAACGGCGGAAGCAAAGTTGTAGACTTAAAAAGCTTTCAGCGTTTTCAGCGACAGTTGGGTGTCGAATCATTGATAACAGATACGGGTAAGTTATACCATACAGTTTCAACTCCATGTCGGAGTTCACGAATTGTCATGGCTGGCGAGTGTTGGCGTGCAAGTCTCACGGTAATCCATGACCAGACGTTGTCAGAGGGTGAGATATCTGGAGGAAGTGCTGCCTATGGTAGAGAGGGGCAAGGGTCTTGCATTACCTTGTTCAAAGATCTCTCTTCGAAAATACAGCACAGCCACAGGCCATCACACGTCTGTCGAAATTACCGGCTGTGCGAACCAGAAATTATCGTCTTGTGCACTCAACATCACACAGCACCATCATGCAAAGTGCTCAACTCGTACAACGAAGACGAATACAATCCGGAAACAGTCTGGCCGAGAACTATTAACTTCCTCTCACAGGTTTCCTTGCCATAGTCGTTCCGCCAAATTTAGTTTTTGCCAAATCGAAAACTCTAGTTAGTGTGATCAGTAGCCACGCCTCGTTTTCAAGTTACAGTTCTCGCCCTCCTCCCAAGTTTCCTGGGAACCGCTAAGCTTTAAGATGGTCATTGTGAATGCATCCGAAAGTGTTCTTAGACGGCTGCCCGTGTGACAAGCCTATTTCGTCGTCGTGCTGTAAAACATTTTGCCAGTTTCAAGCAGGTTCTCGTCTACTCGGACACTGAATGCTGGCCGGAGTTTCGCCCACTGCCTTGCTTGACAGAACACTGAGACGTACCACCCCTTTACTTGGCTACCTAAACAAAGTTGGCAGCTTTCGCCTGCGTTTAATACTAACATTCCCAGTGACGATAACTGTACATAACTGAGGTGCCAGCCTCACTATAAAATGTTGACCGCCTGAGACATCGTCATTCACTGTGACTCATCATGCCCATTTTGCTGGTCATTTCCAAAAGATCCAGCATCCGTTCAAGGACCGGTGAGTTATAGGGATATCAAGGATTGAAAATGAACTTTAAATTGGATTAAATCGACTCTTCTGTTCACTTACATCTACCACATACAAACATTTCAGAACGCGCTCTAACGCAGCAATAACACAGGTGCATGAAAACACTTCAGGCCTAGGCAAGAGTAAGTACTATTAAGAACACGTCAGTATAAAGAGTGTCGCTCTTTTATTAAATTTAAATTCGAAATTACATTATTAGATTAATGGCCTGCAATTCCGGGCTTCGTATCTTAACTCAAGTAGTTGGTAAAAGTGTATGTCACAGTAACACTCTTAGTAACTCATAGATTCTCATGAAAACATAGTAAAAGCAAATCACTAATTCTTCAGTTCTGTACCGAACAGAATTCCTTCCTCCCTTCAGCACTGCAGGCAGCGTGAGCTACATGTAGGGGGTCCCTCCACTTTCCTTCCTTTCAGGTAACCTCCCAGCCTCTTCCTTTGTAACCACTTCACACCCGACAATCACCCTTTGGGTGGCAAATACCAACCTAACACCGACTGACGTCTCTCCCTTCTAGCTCCCATACACGACATTCGTGGCCTCGTCACTCTTTTTTGCTTGGGTGACTCACAAACATCCGTAGGGAGGAACTCACATTCGTCACTCGGCTCCCTCCGATCCTACATCCTTACTTGCTCCTCCCAGGTGAACATCCCGTTATAGTGTCGTCTGGAAACCACAAAGAGCAGCTTAAACAGGTAAGTAACATTTTGCAGCTGCCGATTCACATCCGTCTGGTTCCCAAATAGCGTTGAAGTTCGCGGAACTGCTGTGGTTCAATAACAACTCCAAGTGTCGCACAGGCTTCTTAGCAAACATTAGGGTGAATGATTTATCTTTGTTGTGTCCAGCGTCCCCCGGGCACTTGTGAGTGAGCGCGTTTGTAATCCTGGCATCCGGCTTCCCAGAGACACGGCACAATATGCTCCATTTCGAAGTTTTCGCAGACACCATTATCCAAAGTTGCAAGTTTCCCCCACTCCCCCTTAAACAACGAATGACTAGTACGGAGCCATCACATTGCTTCTTCTTTTCGATGTCAAACTGGAGGACTACCATTGATAAATCCAGGCAGTACTAAAGCCAAAAAAGGCGTACATTTAACTTAAAACAATCATAAAATAAAATGACAAGAAAAGCATCGAAATCAGTATTCATTTCTACTATCCTACAATCCGTCTCAGAACTTATACTTACAACTCATAACTACATACATGTAACAGACACTAAGACATTATAGGACAGAGACAGTTTGATACTGTCAGTTATCCTTGTTACCCCCTTCTCTTTCCTGAGCTGGCCACACGAGGCCATATTTCGACGGCGGGCCAGATGGGTTTATATTTTTGACAGATTCAAACTGCCGATCTCAGGCCCGTCGTTTCCCACTAGCGTGCATGACCCTCTCGTCGTATCTAGTCTCTCTGGTCTGGCCGCCCGAAGTGGCCGGGCGGATCTAGGCGCTGCAGTCTGGAACAGCGAGACCGCTATGGTCGCAGGTTCGAATCCTGCCTCGGGCATGGATGTGTGTGATGTCCTTAGGTTTGTTAGGTTTAACTAGTTCTAAGTTCTAGCGGACTAATGACCTCAGAAGTTGAGTCCCATAGTGCTCAGAGCCATTTGAACCATTTCTCAGGTCTGCCCGGGGGTCCAGTTCGTTCGTGTGTGCCGTAAATCGGCGGGTTTTCGTAAATTGTCTTCGGACCCAAGACTATAGTGCATGCACGACATACCAGAGACCACGGTCGACGGATTTCAGAAGTTGTGACTGCGTCTCGTCGAAAGTATGTTGTGCAACAAAATGTTTTGAAGACATTTATATTGTCGAGAAAACTTTATTGTGGACGAAAGTGAGCAGAAAATTGTACCAGTCGCTGGCAGTTTGTATTCTATGTACTCAAAGAAAAGTAGTAAGAAATGGGTCAGGTAACGTTCCAGACATATGAATTTGATTCATAATCTTGAGCATTCCTGTCAGAATCGCTGAGCTACGATTTGCTGGGAAGAGCACGTTCTCGATCCCGCCCGATTCCACGTTTTTGAGATATTCCCTCGTTTGCCACTGCTTTCTGTTGAAATGTGGTTGCAATGACTGTTTTAAAATGCCATCACTAATTATAAACCAACTACGGGCAGAACAGTCACACAACTGAAGAATTTCTTTTCTGAAATTTTATTTCTATTTTGGTAGCTTAGATTTTTAACGTTTTGAGGCACAGTTCGAATACCAGAACCACAGGAACACTCACTGACTTCCTGAACGCGGCCCGTCACAGAAATCCGCAAGTGTGCGTCCAACTCCCCAGTTCGCGGGAGCTGGTTCCGAGAACTGCAAGTAAAAGGCCTGCAGATCGCGACTCCACGTAAAACTGACAGGCGGGGAGGCGGGTAGTGCAAGTTCTGCAGAATCCGTAGTAAATATCCGTGGCCCATTTTTAATATCCGATAGTGTGTCCGGCTATAAGGTGTCGTCTAGTATATAGTTCGCCACAAGAAGCAAAAGTTCGTAGAGCGCTTGTTATCCTCGAAGTTCAACATAAAATATGACGAAAATGGCACTCCATTAACCACTAGAGAGAAAGAAAGATGAGATTTTTTTCCCTTCTTTTGAGGTCATCACTCTTGTGAATGGATTGATGCAGCCCGCCACGAATTCCTCTCCTTGCTTGATGTATTCCAATCTATGCCTTCCTCTACAGTTTTTGCCGTGTAAAGCTCCCTCTAGTACCACGAAAGTCATTCCCTGATTGTTAACAGATGTCCTATCATCCTGTCCCTTCTCCTTGTCAGTGTCTTCCACATATTCCTTTCTTCTACGATTCTGCGTAAGACCTCCTCATTCCTTACCTTAACAGTCCACCAAATTTTCAACATTCGCCTGTAGCAGCACATCTCAAAAGCTTCGGTTCTCTTCTGTTCTGGTTTTCCCACAGTCCGTGTTTCACTACAATACACTGCTGTGCTCCAGACGTGCATTCTCATAAATGTCTTCCTCAAATTAATGCCTATGTTTGATACTGGTAGACTTCCCTTTTTGTCAGTGCTAGAGTGCTTTTGATGTCCTCATTTCTCCGTCGGTCATTGGTTATTTTGCTGCCTAGGTAGCAGATTTCCTTAACTTCATCTACTTTCTGACCATCAATGGTGATGTTAAGTTCCTCGCTATTCTCATTTCTGCCACTTCTCATTGCTTTCGTCTTTCTTTGATTTACTCTCAATCCATATCCTGTACTCATTAGATTGTTCATTCCATTCAGAATATCGCGTAATTCTTCTTCACTTTCACTCAAGATAGCAATGTCATCAGCGAATCGTATCATTGGTATACTTTCACTTTGAATATTAATTCCATTCCTGAACCCTCCTTTTATTTCCATCATTGCTTCTTTGATGTACAGATTGAACAGTAGGGGAAAGAATACATCGCTGTCTCACACCATGTTAATCAGAATCTTATTCCCTCTTGGCTCTTGTACATATTATATATTACCCGCTTCTCCCTGCAGCTTTTGTCAGAATTTCGAACGTCTTGCATCATTTTACATTGTCGAAAGCCTTTTCCAGGTCGACAAATCCTTTGAACGTGTCTTTATTTTTCTTCATTCTTGCTTCTATTATCAACCGCAGCGTCAGAATTACCTCTCGGGTGCCTGTACCTTTTCTAAAGCCAAACTGATTGTCATTTAGCTCATTCTCAGTTTCCTTTCTTCTTCTGTATGTTATCCTTGTTAACAACTAGGATTCATGAGCTGTTAAGCTTAGTGTGCGATAATTCTCGCACTTGTCAGCTCTTGCAGTCTTGGGAACTGTTTAAATGATATTTTTCCTAAAGTCAAATGGTATATCGCCAGACTCATACATTCTACACACCAACGTGAAGAGTCGCTTTTTTGTCACTTCCCCAATGATTTTAGAACTTCTGACGAAATTTTATCGACTCCTTCTGCCTTATTCGATTTTAAGTCCTCAAAAGCTCTCTTAAATTCTAATACTAGATCCCACATTTCTTCTAGATCGACTCCTGTTTCTTCTTTTATCACATCAGACAAATCTCTCCCATCATAGAGGCTTTCAATGCGCTCCTTCCACCTATCCGCCCTCTCCTCTGCATTTAAGAGTGGGATTCCCGTTGCACTCTTTATGCTACCACCCTTGCTTTTAATGTTACCAAAGGTTGTTTTGACTTTCCTATATGGTGAGTCAGTCCTTCCGATAATCATTTCTTTTTCGATTTCTTCACTTTTTTCATGCAGCCATTTCATCTTATCTCCCCTGCACTTCCTGTTTATTTAATTCCTCAGCGACTTGTATTTCTGTATTCTTGAATTTCCATGACATTTTTGTACTTCCTTCTTTCATCGATCAACTGACGTATTTCTTATGTTAGCCATGGTTTCTTTTCGCAGTTACCGTCTATGTACCTATATTTTTGTTTCCAGCTTCTGTGATTGCCTTTTTTAGACACGTCCATCAATCTTCAACAGTACTGCCTACTGAGCCATTGCTTATTGCTGTATCTATAGCCTTAAAGAACTTCAAGCGTTTCTCGCCATCCCTTAGTACTTCCGTATCCCACTTCTTTGCGTATTGATTCTTCCTTTCTAATATAGGATCTGAAAAGGTAAGGTGATATAAGGCCTAATAACGGCACAAAATATGGGCATAAATATCGTTCAAAAATAAGCGTACTTAAAAGACAACTGTTGCGACACCTCGGCTCCAGACACCACAACCCGTGGCGAGGCGAGCAAATTATTTGCCCCTGAAATCCTGTTACCGAGGATGGAATATTGTTGAAACAGACCGCAGTCCGCCACAGTGGCGAACTAAATTTCCTCGTGTTGCAGTCTTACCCTGCACTCTGTCACAACAAAGCTGGGCAGAGCCATTGTAAATATTCGCCTCTCAGACTGTAGTGGTACTTTGACTTCGACTACTGCCGACGTTGAGTCAGACTACACGCCAGCCGTGGTGGCATGCTGGCCTGTCACCTTTGTCTGCATCTAGCCACATCGTCTGCTAGCTGCCGGTCTACGGGCCACTGCTGGATCTGATGATACCTTGGCTCGAACTAGAGACACCATAGGGGGCCACTTCTAGAGTAAATTCATCGGTTTCTGGGCGGCACCAAGGTGTCCTGTGTGCGGAGCCTATGCGTCAGAGCGCCAGAGAAGTCATCTATCCAGCAAAAGCGCCTGCGTGCTGCCTGCCAAACACCTTCCGTCAATCTCGCGTCTGCAAAGCCATACCAGCCGCTGCCGCTTTGCTGAGGCGACGCTCCTGACCGCCGTCCTCGCACTTCTGCGTCCGCGCACCACCGTGTGCCAGATAGGAGCTGCTGCCTGCGGGTTTACATACGCCACCGAGTCGCACTATCAACCTCTGTTCGAGCATCTTACTGAACAAATTAAGGTATTGCTAATTGAGCTCTTTTGTTCCCATAACCACCGGGAAGCTGGTATTGCGCAACTCAACGAGCTGCACACGCCGTCCTGAGGTAGCCATCCCGGAATTAATGGTGTCTGCACCCCCGACCCCATTATACAACCGCACGAAATAAATTCTTTATCTGAAACCATAATAACAAACAGAATGATGTAAGGCATCTTTCAAAAGAAAATTCTGGAGCTATGATTGAGTTTCAGAAATGAAACATCCCAAACACATATAAACACGAAACTGGAAGCATACAAACTCCTCAGAAAATTACAATTCCATGTGTAATATCTTGTTTATTTTCCCTGAAGGGAAGATCAAAATCCAGTCTCTTTATTTCATTATCAGAGTCATTTGTTTTGAAGCAGTGCCTCCGGCTCAGCCACGCTCCTTGTCTTACCACCTCACCAACATTTTCCTTTTCTCCCCTAATCAATTGTTTGTAAATCATCTACTGATGCCGCTCTTGACGTCTGTCCCACCCCCACGCTCAGTACACCTTCTTTGTAAACTCAGTCATGCTCCTGCGTTCCCTACATCGATGGGTTCTTGAAGGAAAATGTGCCATCCTTCCCTATCCTCGGTTGGGCCGTAAAGGTGCTACACCTGTCGTCACAATGGGGGGCGATAGCTCTCACTGATGAACATGCGGTATCTTGTCCCAGACGTCTACCCACGCGGCGTAACCGTGCGGTCGGGGGCGCCTTACCACGGTCCACGCGGCTCCCCCGATCGGAGGTTCGAGTCCTCCCTCGGGCATGGGTGTGTGTGTGTTGTCCTTAGCGTGAGTTAGTTTAAGTTAGATTAAGTAGTGTGTAAGCCTAGGGACCGATGACTTCAGGAGTTTGGTCCCATAGTAACTTACCACAAATTTCCAAAAAATTTTCCAGACGACTCGCCCAACTTGCATCAGTAGGCATAACGAGAAGGCCTTCTATGGGACTGCAGATTCTGCCGTGGACAGGATCTCGTGACGATGAGATGCCATGTTGGTTAACTGGCCTCTCTCTCGTTGTCCACACACATTATTTGTCCCACAGCTGGGTGATGCGGAACTGGGAGCATTGATCTCTGGCAGCTACTGGATGCCGGGATCGCCACTGATCGAATACCGGCAGACGCGCGATTCTTCCTCTGCTCTCCTTCCCCCTCCACCCTCCCCCCCCCCCTACCCGACCATGGCGCTACGTCGGGCGTGACTGTCACAAAGGCTCGTCCCGACCATCTTGCTGCTAGTCCCGGATCCCGGCGACGTACAAAAGGTCAACACCGATTACAGCGTCATACTCAACTGCGTCTCCCCTTTAGGCTGCTTTCACACTGCCGGCCGGGCCGAGCCGAGCCTGGCCGGGCCGCCGCCCGCTATGATATCAAACACATGGTTTTGAACTGCGGTGTTCACACTGGCGGCCGGGCCGCGCCGACACGGCGTGAGCCTCCCGGAGCCGAGCCGGCGACATCCCGAGTGTTTAAAATTGCCGGCGCGAGCCGACCGCAGGCGCGAGCCTGTGGAGCAGCACTACAGCTTCTGCAGTACACGCATCACACGTCTCCCCTCTGTGTGACTGCACACGTCTTTTATTTTAAGATGTTACCTCACATTTCACAATCAGTGAGGAAAAATTACGTTTATTATAATGATACATGCGAAATTACTTTTATTTCATTTATATAATCTACCGTATTTACATGCATTTACAACAATAGCTTGCCAGCGATCGCGGCATCGCCGCCACTGAATAGTTCGCATTTACTTGTAAACGGAGACAGATATGAGTGTCACTGAGGGACGGAAATGTATCTCTACCAGATGACAATGCATTGTAAAGTCATGCTGTGGCACGTTACTATATGCTGTTGTCTGTGA
Organism: Schistocerca piceifrons; assembly: GCF_021461385.2. Taxonomy (NCBI): domain Eukaryota; kingdom Metazoa; phylum Arthropoda; class Insecta; order Orthoptera; family Acrididae; genus Schistocerca; species Schistocerca piceifrons. Next base: position 414,663,920 of record NC_060139.1, on the reverse strand, counting down.
CATCATTTGCGATGTTCTTACCTTAAGGGATGCAGAATAACATATACATGACATTAACTTGTGTCCATCAATTTGGTATCAGAAATTCGGCTCGTATGACAGTAATGATGCAGTTTCCAGATTATGGAACGAAGTAACCAAGGAGTGTGTTTCAGATAGTACGCACAAATATAAATTATTTTCCTTTATAATTTTATTTGTTTTATTTACAGTGAAATGAGATACACAAAAACACAGTAAATAGCTAAGTTCTTTCAATTCCAGCATTTATTTTTGAAAGGTTTTTTAATTATTTTAAGTTGCATTTTTAACGAAATATTCAACAGAAGTGTTCCTGACAGTTTTCGAACGTAATGTGGAATTTCTGTTGAATGTGGCACCAGTTGTCTGCATATCAGCATTGTTACAAAACTTTTCAGCTTCAGCATTGTATCCTCTGTCAATGACGATATTATGAAGTAGACAAATGCACTTGACTATGTGATCAGCTACGTCAATGGATGCTTCAATTTCCTTCCTAAGTAGTCTCCATTTATTGGTCATTATACCAAATGCACATTCAACAACTTTTCTTGCTCTGGAATGCATATCATTGTATAGAATCTTCTCGTTGTCCAAATTTCTGCGAGGAAAAGGCCTCATCAAATTCTCTAATAAGAGGTAAGCTTCATCTCCCAAAATGACGTACAGTAGTTCCTGACACATTCCTTCAAGTTTTGTTGGTGGCGGTAATAACAGCTCCCCATTTGTAAGTTTCTTAGATAACATACTTTCTTTAAACACTCCTGCATCAGACTGTTTACCGTAGGCGCCAACATCTACAGCTATAAATTTGTAATTTGCATCAGCATGCTAGTGCATGAAAGGAGATGCCAGTGGACAGATACCTGAGAAAAAAACAATGTAACATGTGTTACTCAAGTGTGGTGTTGGGCGAAGTTTTTACAGTTTTCTTTGCACAGTAGATATTTACTTAGTCCATGTCATTTCACAGTTATACAACAATAAATAATTAAAGAGACATTTTCTTGCACCCTTCTATATTCTTTCAATTAAAATAATGAAATCGAAATGCAAAGACCTGAGAGACAGTTACAGAGAATAACTTGTGTAACTTGGCAAAATAAGGTCATATGATCCAGGGAATAGTATATTAAAATGCAATTCCACTCGGACTTTGTTCTGTCATATGATTTTCCTAAGTTCCAAGAGCTATGCACAGTTCCTTATCAGTGGAAATAGAACCACTGAGTCAAAGGGCGCTATTTCAAAACTCTTCGCCTATCAGTCTGTCTATCTTACAAGGTAATGAAAAGCATTCTGTGAGGTCATCAGTGGCTCCACATGATGAACCATTACCACCGCCAAGCGCTGCATCATGAAGAAAAATGAAGAAGAAAGTTGGAAAATTCTGAAGGAGTGTTTCTGCGATTCTTCGTTGAAGGCACAGCAAGACATTACCCAAAATGACGAAGCTAATTACTTACTAATGATTCTCAGGAGTCCCATAAACTCTCTTCCCCTCAGAGGCAAGCGTTTGTGAAATTTAAAATGCAAAAGCATGACTACAATTAATTGGAGGTAGTGAATGCTGTACAAAGTTCTACTGCAAACCAAAAAGTGTGTACTAACGAATCTTACCTTATCGTTATACATAATTTTTCTTCTGCTGTTATACTTCTGCGAAAATTTGTGTTCTCTTTCGAAATTTTGTCTTGAATGTTCTGCAACACATACTGAAATGTATTATGATTCATTCTGTAATATGAATAAAATTTTTCAGGATAGTTTTTAAGTTCTTCATGTAAAGAAAAAAACTCTCCTAAATGTCTGTCGCTATTTATGAGATGAATCCATAACCTCCTAGTTCTTCTGTACTTGAAAACTCGACGAGTTACTGCACAGTCAAAACAATACCAATAAAAAAGTGAAGACATTGTTCTACACGACAGCACAGACTAGCTAAAGGCGAGCAACTGTTGACTGCAGCTGCGTTTTCTACTGACTTGCTTGTCAGCTGTCGAAGGGTGGGGATTTTTTTAAATTTATTTATTTGGTCTCCGGCAGCTAACAGCCATTTAGCCAAAGAGTGGGGAGTACCTTGACGGTGCAGCGCAGCCCGCCAAGGAAGAAAAAAAAACAATTAAGAACAATGAAACGCGCATCTGTGTCGATCTACAGTAGTTTCATTAACTCTCCATTATTTTTTCTGTCAAACTAGACAACGAGAATACAGAATTGCGCTTCAGTTTTCGCAGTAATCGTATCACAAATCTCCAGTTTGTTTTTGTGATTAGTTTTACATCAAATTGTATCAGACCTATGTCATTGACACTTCTATCTAGACACTTTATCTAGACAATGAGACCATTAAAATAATACGAGGGACCGTCACTAGGTCTGCGCTGATCACTAGTAATTAGTTCTTTTCTTTCCTGCATTATATGACTACACTAAACCAAGCTGTAACCGCGCGAACTTGCGGACGCGGCACTGACGCCACTGAATAGCTCGTATTACTTGTGACCAGAGACAGATATCAGTATCATTATCATTTCAAAAACTTTTGGGTACTTTTAGCTACATTTCATTCCCAACAATGTATGGTCTAAAACGGATTTAACAGTAAGCTACCCGCTACATAACTTTCTCACTACAAGATTTGTGAATCAAGTGCACACGTTGACAAAAGGCATCATTTCACAATGACTGGTAAGAAATATGGAAAGATAAATGTTTCAATACGAAGCTAAGATGTTACACTACCACGTGTTCAAAAGTCAGATTTTTTAGCTATGGAAAGATAAATGTTTCAATACGAAGCTAAGATGTTACACTACCACGTGTTCAAAAGTCAGATTTTTTAGCCGCATACTTTCTTCAAAATCGGTTGGGAAGCGTTACGAAACTAAGAAATCACGCGAAACGAAAAGTAGACTTTTTCTTTTTTCACGATGTAAGTAACGCTTTTAAGGAAAAAAATAAGTTCATGAAACGATGTGGCGAAGTCTTATATACCGCTAAGAATTTTTAAAACATGAAAATCGGAGAAGTGGATTTTCCCCCATTTCGCCGTCCCGGCTCGGCGCGACGCGCAATGTGAATGCACTACACGTCGGCCTGAGCTGGCTAGGCACGAGCCGGCCTAGTACGCGTCATCCCGGCCCGGCCCGGTCGGCAGTGTGAACGCAGCCCTTATGATCTTAATCCTCCGTCTCCTGGGAGTCGCGCTCTCCTGCCCTCCTGCAACAAAGTCTTCTTGATGCGTGCGTTCGTTACTTTACCACTACGGATGCCCTTTCCCTAAACTTTTACAAGAGGTTTAAGAGCATCAACGTTGAACAGCCAACTCACCTTTCCTGACTCCACTCCACTAAGTAAATACGTGTTTGGCTGTAGAGAACCTTTTATTTTGAATGATCCCTCATAGAGTGACAGTAATCAGGCAGCCAAATTTTCCTCTGCCAAGGATTGATGGTGGGATTTTATCCAAAGCTGCATCTTGCCACTGCTTTCTCTCCCTCCCCTTTCCTGGTGACTTTTCTTACGTTTGTTAGCCCCTTGTATCATTTGTTGCTGTACACGAGTATTTCCAGCGGTTACTTCCGGGTTCGTCGCGTGTCTTCCCACCATCGCAGAGACTTCTCACAGAAATCCGCTTCAAACGGTGCGAATCACGTGATTTCATGTGGTATTAAAGTATCCTCCAGCCAATTACCTATGGCCATCCTGTGTGCCTCTGATGACACGCTACTCTCAGGAATCTATTTGCTTCCCTGATTACACATTTACAGGGACTGAGTTCCAGAGAAGAAGAAGATGTATCACACAGACAGTGACTGCCCACATGGCGCAGGTGGGCTAGGGATAGCGTGTTTGGCCAGTAATCAAAATGTCCTAGATCCTGGGTTCTAACTCAACCCCTGTTCAAATTCGGAATAAAAGTCATCATCTACGGCGGTTAAAGGCTGCAGGTATAAGGAGTCACCCTCGTTCTACCGGCGGCCTTGTGAAAGGGTGTGGAGAAGCGGAATGGCTCTCAACCCAACATTTTGCTCTTGGGATACGAAACTGCCCATAAAAGAAAGACTCAAGGGCAAGTTAAATTAGGATGCAGAAGTCACACAACGTCCATCCACACGACTTGGCCTGTATTTGAATAACGGTCGGGCATCCGTGAAGGTATTGACAATGTATAGGTAACTACGAGAAGAATATCCAATAACCAAAATAAGTGTCATATTCAATGTGCTGGAGCGTGGAAGGTCAGATGTGGAGCGTCGTAGGGAAGCTACGAAACCGGAAAAGAGAAATGCAAAGGTTTAGTCTAGATACTGTTCAATCTAGATATTGCAAGGGTCACTGAAGTGAAATGGTCTGTCGGCAGCGGTGGCCGTGCGGTTCTAGGCACTGCAGTCCGGAACCGCGAGACTGCTACGGTCGCAGGTTCGAATCCTGCCTCGGGCATGGATGTGTGTGATGTCCTTAGGTTAGTTAGGTTTAAGTAGTTCTAAGTTCTAGGGGACTGATGACCTAAGATGTTAAGTCCCATAGTGCTCAGAGCCATCTGAACCATTTTTTTTTTAATGGTCTGACAAATAAAGGACACTATCTACAGCAGCAGATTATGGTACAACATGAGTAGGGCAGGGAATGACTTACTTTGAACAGGTCGGTAATACGGTTGTTCTCGTCAGAATTGACAGCAAACCAACACTAACGATACTAGTTAAGATACACATACTGACAAGCAGAAAATGAATAGGTACGGATACTATGATAGAATACTGAATGGATAATTTAGAATGTAAAGAGAGGTGAAAATCTATTAATTCGGGGTACTAGAGCACTATAGTAGTGGAAGGAAGAGAAGAAAGAAATAGGGGAGACTATGAGTCGGTAGTACAAATTAAAGGAGAAAAAGACTGATTGAATACGACAGTAAATTTTCTCTGGTAATAACAAATACACACTTCAAAAATCACAAAAGAAAATATACTTCAGAAAGACCCAGAGACACGAGATCGTTCCAGCTGGACTATATTACAGGCAGATATTGGATTGTAAGGCATGCACAGAAGTAGATATAGATTGAGATCACAATTTAGTAATTATGAAGAGTAGATGTAGGTTTAAGAGACCCGTCCTGAAGAATCAGTGTCGAAAGAAGTAGGGCACTGAAGTATAGTGGAATGATGAGATCCATGCAGAGTTCTCTAAGGCTGTAGATACTACAATAGTGAATACCACAGCAGGTGGTTTGGTTGACGAGGGTGGACATCTCTCAAACATGGAATTACACAATGTGGACACACAAACGTAGGTTTAAGGTAGGCAAAGTCGAAGAAACCTTGGCTAACAGAAGAGGTACGTCAAATGATCAACAAAGGAAATAAATACAGAAATGCTCGAGGGACGACAAGAATACGCAATATAATGCACTTGGAAATGAAATAAATAACAAGTGCAGGGAAGCCAAGGCGAAATGGCTGCAGGAAAAATGTGAAGAAATCAAGACGACATGGTCGTCGGAAGAGCGAAAGGTCAAAGCAACCTTCAATTAAATTAAAAGCAAGGGCGATAACATTAAGAGTGCAATGGCAATTCAACTGTTAAGCGCAGAGGTGAGTGGGGATGGATGGCAAGAGTACATTTAAGTCCTCCACGAGATGGAGGATTTGATGTGCTAGAAGAAGACATAGGGGTTCCGGTGTTAGAGTGGGGTTTAACAGAACTTTGGAAGATTTACAGTCACATAAGGCAAGAGGGGTGGATAACATTCCTTCGGGATTTCAAAATCATTGTGTGTGTGGAGGGGGGGGGGGGGGAGGGGGGACATCACATCCAAACGACCGTTCAAGCTGATGTGTACAATCTATGAGACTGTAGACATGTCATCCGTCTATCGAGGAAATATCACCCATACAATCCCACAGATAGCGAGACCAGGTAATTATGAGAACTATTGCACAGTCATCTGTAAAGCTCATGCATCCAAACTCCTGACGGGAATGGCTCTGAGCACTATGGGACTTAACATCTTAGGTCATCAGTCCCCTAGAACTTAGAACTACTTAAACCTAACCAACCTAAGGACATCACACACATCCATGCCCGAGGCAGGATTCGAACCTGCGACCGTAGCGGTCTCGTGGTTCCAGACTGAAGCGCCTAGAACCTCTTGGCCACTCCGGCCGGCCCTGACGGGAATAATACATGGAAGAATCTGTTAGATGACGATCACTTTGGCTTTCGGAAAGGTACAGGCAGCAGAGAAGCAGTTCTGACGTTACACTTGATACCGGAAGCAAGATAAGTTAATAGGATTTGTCGACTTAGAAAAAGCGCTAAACACTGTACAATGCTACAAGATGTTCGAAATTCTCAGAAAACTAGCGGTAAGCTATAGGGAAAGACGGATGATTACAATATGTAGAGGACAATAAAAGTGTAAGACCAAGAATGAACTGCTCGCATTAAAACTGGTGTACGACTGGGCTGCAATCTTTTGCCCCTACTGTTCATTTTATACATCGAAGAATCATGGACGGAAATAAAAGAACATTTCAGGAGTGAGATTAAAGCTCAGGGTGAATTGATGTCCACGACAAGATTCACTGACGACATTGTCATGCTCAGCGAAAGTGAGGGAGAATGACAGAAACTGTTGACTGAAGTGCACAATCCCGTGAGTACACGCTATGGACTGCAAGCAAAGCGAGGTCGACAAAACTAATGAGAAGTAGCGGCAATGACATCACTGATAAGCTTAACAGCAAAACTGGTGATCGCAAAGCAGACGAAGTTACGTAATTCTGCTACCTTGAAAGCAAAATAACACACTTATACAAATCAAGGAGGACATAAAAAGCAAACTAGGAGCGATAAAGATGGCATTCCTGGCCAAGAGAAATCTGCTAGCATCAATTATAGGCCTTAAGGAGAGGTAGAAATTTCTGAGAACATACATTCTGGAGCCCAGCATTGAATAGTGCCGAATCATGGACTCATGGACTATGAGAAAACCAGAAAAGAAGAGAATCGAATCATCTGAGATGTAGTGGAGGGTCTCCGTAGAATGACTAAGTGGGGAACGTACAGAAAAAAGGGAACGTGCGCCCCCAACACTGAAAAAAGGAGGGTGCGGATGAGAGGATACGTTTAAGACTTCAGGGAATAATTTCCATGGCACTAGAGCTTTAAAGGGTTGAAGCTGTAGGGAAAGACAAAGATTGAAACAACAGAGGACACAGGGTCCAAATACTACTCTGAGATGAAGGGAATGGCACAAGAGAGGAATTCGTGACAGGCTGCATCAAACCAATCAGAAGACTGAAGACACAAAAAGTGATTGCCCAACCTGTTGCACGGCTTAAGAGTATAATTCAATCAGTTTGGAGAAGAAGCGTATTTATTACGAAAATTAGAGTGATTCCATCTTTACCCATGGAAGGGGCCCCACCAAGGCCCGGTTACTCAATGGCCTTTGTCTCGGGGGCAACATTTTATAGAGAAGTTGGCAACCGAATTATTTACAGCTGTTGGTGTTGGCAGTATTAGAATTAAAAGCACACGGAATCGATCCACCTTATTTAGATAGCTCAGTAAAGGAGTGGTACTTCACATTTGATGGCCCTGTCTTAGAATCAGACTAAAAGGGAAATCAAAGAAAAGTAATAAAATAATTAACTGGACGAATGTACAAGTGCTGAGTTAAAAGGGGTGTTAGAAAAAATAGTGGTTCAGTTTATTTCTTTAAAAAAACGCACTCATTGCTAACCGTTATTTCTGGGACTATACTCAGACCTGATGGGTCGTCTGGGATAGCATTCACATTTGTCTACGTCATATTCATAGCCCTAAATGCCTATCAAATTTAACTCGGTTCAGTTTATAGGACCAGCCCACAGAGATGCCTAACTAAGATGGAACTGATATTCTCCGATACTCAGTTGCTTCTTAACGTTGGTTTTTTCTCAGTTTCAGAATGATAGTTAGGCGTCGAGCATACTAATACTTCGCGGCACCATTGGAGGTGGATTAAGAAGTGAGATATTGTAACTGGAGCTACGATGTGAATAGTGCAAGGCTGGATCATCACGATATGAATTATTGACATGCTAATATTCAGAAGTACTTCTGCTATCTTACACTGACAGATCTGAAACCTATATTGGTTTACAGTTACCTGAATTTTATGGTCAAACTTTCTATAAATGGTCCTTTAATAAACATTTGGACAAAGTGAATTGATAAAACACATGCGGATACATAACCTATCATTGTTAAAACACATGCGGATACATAACCTATCACACCTTTGGTTTATCAATTGGGAACTGCATATAAATGAAAACGTAGAAAACCCAAATCACGTATTAGCACATGCAGAAGCCCTGCAATGTTTACTTCATAATCCTCTATTATTCAAACGACTATAGAGCACCGAGAGTGAGACACGTGCATGGGGCTTCAGGAGCTGTTTGCACAGTCGCTGTGGAAAAGGGGACAAGAATATATACATCAGCAGCTGGTGGTATATTTCTATACAAATAGGCAATCATTTTACTCAGGAAGAGGTGCCTTATAAGGTAACTGGCACATGGATCTGAGATTGCGCGACTTGATACACATGATAGGCTGACGATCCAGATTCACACTTTCTCTAATAAATTCAAAAATACGAAAACTAAAGGAAATGTAGCTCGCATATAGTTATTCGTTAGATTCTGTGTTTTATGACCAACAGTTTCAGCAACGCCATTTAATTGCAGTAGCATCTTAGGAAGCACGGAGAGGGCTGACGAGCAAGCTTCACACTAAGTCCAGTAAATTTAAAAATGGGGAAAATCTTAAGAAAGTCACCACACATTTAGGTATTCGTTCGGTTCCATCTTTTATAATCTAAAATTTGAGCACTAATATTTGACCTTAGTATCTTCTTAGAAAGCTCGAGATTGGTTGTAAGCAGGATTTGGATTAAGTCCAACTAATCCAGAAATGGAGAAACTCTATGAAATTCAACCTGCATGTAGGTATTCACCGGATTCTACATTTTATAATTTACAAACTGGGCAACACTAATTGATCACAGCAACTATCTTTCGAGTGGGTAGGGAAGTTAAACTGTCTGATGCTACCCAGCCAGAGACAAAGACACACGCTTCAAAAAGTTAGGAAATAATGGTCCACGAAACAACAGGCAGCATATCAAGAAAAACCAAGAAAATGAAATACCGTTATCAGTTGAAACGTTAAGGATCCTTTAATATTATAATGCAGACCTATACATCTGGTCGTTCTACCATCGGACCAAAGAATACCGTAACAAGTCCACGCAGTCGCTCTAAATTGAGCGAGTATGTGCAAATAAAAATGACTGCGAAATACTTGTCTAACAACCGCAACTGGGAGAAATGAAATTACCCATCATTTAAAGTTAAGTAACCACAGATCATTGATACAAGCATCCAATACTTCTGGGGTCCAGCAGAAAAAGTGCCTGAAAACACCCTTTCTCGGACCGGTCATCGTATGACCAGTGGTAGAGCAATGGTACCGTTAGCAGTGAAGGAATGCCAACCCACTTCTCTTTTAAGCTAGCCTGACGGCCACGCTGTCACCAATCGAAAAGTTTCTGGTTTCCACGCTTTTCACCTGTTAAGTTAGGTTGGTAATACAAACCCACTTCTCTGTGAATTCTGGCCCTATCACACACAAAAACACACACACACACACATTTACAAAGAAGAACGGGAATAAAACGGGCCGTGTGGAGGCATGTAAGCAAACAAAAGTGCTCCTTCCCTCTCCAATAGGCAGCAGAGTGGAATGTCGCACTTTCTGTACTCTGGTAGAATGCCTAAACACGCTCATTGACGGAACAGATTCACCTGACGCGTCTCGGAGTGAAAGGATGGAAAGAACAGCAATAGGAAAGGGGGAGGAAGCAGGGGCTCAGAGAAGAAGTAAGTTGACAGTAATTAGTGAAGATAAAATGTAGCAAATAGGAAGCTATTGCCACAGTTGGAGGAGGATAGGAAAGAGAGGGAGCAGACGGAGGGAAGAAATAAGAGAGAGATGGAGGCTGTTTTCCAACATATTCTTCTACCGTCCGTGAATCCGGAAATAGCTACTAAGCCAGCAGTCCGTAGTACAAGAGACGATAATTATGCCTGACATTACTGATCCTTTCTATATACGAGTATTTAATTGAGATTTTTCTTATAATTAACTCAAGTGCTGTACTGAAGTAATCCAATGGGCAACCGTCAGAAGAAGGTCGTTCGTTCGATGTCAGAGCACATTTTCTGTAGACTGGATAATTAGTATCACTGGCGTCACCGGTCGGTGTGACGTGGCTGTTGGCCAGCGAAACGCTGCTGGCGGCGGTGGGGCGCCGTAAATTAATTGGAAGCGTGGTGGCATTTAATTGCCGGATGTACTGGGTGGCCAGGCCGCTACCTGCCCCAGCGCTGCGGTGTTCAGAAACACTGGGCCCGCGGGCGGAGCAGCAGCAATTACAAGAGTGCGCGCGGGAAATCTGAGTCACCGCGAGGGCTAAGGAGTTGCTTCACTCGTCCGACAGATGTTATGGAACTTACCTCAGCTGTCTACAATGCCGGCGGCGACTCGCTACAAGAGAACTTATAAGCGACCTGCCGAGTGCTACATTTTCAACATCATTGTAATGGGAAGTATCTACATAAATAAAAGTGTAAATGTTCGTTTGCTGAAGGTAGTGTACCTCCGAGAGTTCTTCACCGTTTGCGTTGCTTTCGAATACGAGCGTGCATTTATAAATCTACTGGAGTGTCGTATCAGCAGAGAACAGCAACCGATAATATCACAGATACGTAACACGTCAGCGTGCAGTAAATGCTGAAAATTGTATACAGGGTGTTACAAAAAGGTACGGCCAAACTTTCAGGAAACATTCCTCACACACAAAGAAAGAAAATATGTTATGTGGGCATGTGTCCGGAAACGCTTACTTTCCATGTTAGAGCTCATTTTATTACTTCTCTTCAAATCACATTAATCATGGAATCGAAACACACAGCAACAGAACGTACCAGCATGACTTCAAACACTTTGTTACAGGAAATGTTCAAAATGTCCTCCGTTAGCGAGGATACATGCATCCACCCTCCGTTGCATGGAATCCCTGATGCGCTGATGAAGCCCTGGAGAATAGCGTATTGTATCACAGCCGTCCACAATACGAGCAAGAAGAGTCTCTACATTTGGTACCGGGGTTGCGTAGACAAGAGCTTTCAAATGCCCCCGTAAATGAAAGTCAAGAGGGTTGAGGTCAGGAGAGCGTGGAGGCCATGGAATTGGTCCGCCTCTACCAATCCATCGGTCACCGAATCTGTTGTTGAGAAGCGTACGAACAATTCGACTGAAATGTGCAGGAGCTCCATCGTGCATGAACCACATGTTGTGTCGTACTTGTAAAGGCACATGTTCTGGCAGCACAGGTAGAGTATCCCGTATGAAATCATGATAACGTGCTCCATCGAGCGTTGGTGGAAGAATAAACTAAAATGAGCTCTAACATGGAAATTAAGCGTTTCCGGACACATGTCCACATAACATCTTTTCTTTATTTGTGTGTGAGGAATGTTTCCTGAAAGGTTGGCCGTACCTTTTTGTAACACCCTGTATATAATATTCTCTGTTTATTATTGCTTCAGTATTTAATATTTGCATCTTGTAGCATATATATTCGTGAGTTTTATTATACATATAAAATCAAAATCTTCAACCACCGAAAGTTTTTTACCGATTCCCACGTCTGTACAAATAAAATCGTTGACGTTCATTTGTTCAAAATCTTAAATCTCCTAAATTTGTTCAGTGAGTGCTTTAAAACTTTGGCACGACGTTCCATTCGACTGCGAGCGTGTTATTTTTTACATCGCTTGGAGCATGATACGATGTATAAACAACAGATAGAGAGAGCAAATTGGCATAGAGAGCGGGAAAGAAAAGATGGGCAGAGAAAGTAGCAGGAGGAGGACAGGGAGGCGGGGATGGGGAGAAGGAGAAAAAGTAGGAAGGAGGGAACGTGCAAAGTCAGGGCGACCTGGAGGTGGATAGGCAAGGGGGTGGGGTGGGGCCGTGGGGGAAAGAAATGGATTAGGACGTACATCCAATTGCCATAACCATTAAAACCGTTGTGCTTTCTCTTTTCGTTCTTTTCTATTTAACCAGACTGAGTCTCAGCAACCCGTGGCGAGGTACAGCTAGTTTTGAATAAAATACCAGAGCCAGTCGCACTTTTCTTTTTCTCTTAAAACTTCAGTGCCGTTCTGTGTCCTCCCAAGACGCCTGACATAAACTACTGGGTAATTGTTTTAGGCACCGAAAGCACTCGTGGTTTTTAAAATACAAAGCATGCTGCAACTGATGCTGGCATTTTATTCAAAGTCAGTATTACAGTTGCAGAACGTGCATCAACAAAATGTTCAAATGTGTGTGAAATCTTATGGGACCTAACTGCTAAGGTCATCAGTCCCTAAGCTTACACATTACTTAACCTAAATTATCCTAAGGACAAACACACACACACACACACACACACACACACACACACACACACACACCCATGCCCGAGGGAGCACTCGAACCTCCGCCGGGACCAGCCACAGAGTCCATGACTGCAGCGCCCTAGACCGCTCGGCTAATCCCGCGCGGCTGCATCAACATGCTCCATATGCTGGACGAGGAAAGATGCGTGTCATCCCATGTTGCTTTAACTCTATGCGAGAATTCATGCATCTCAGTAGCTGACAAGTTGTGGTGTACCTGACTCTCGGCATCCAATGACAAGAGGAACAGTCAAACATTCTCTGCAAGGAAGTAGGTCAGGAGGGTAGGACAACCTACGCTCGTGCGTCCGGGAAGACGCAAATCGCTGGTCATAATGAGTAACACTAACGCTGGTGAATGTCGTGTTTTGGGCAAACAGCTGTGCAACCACAGGTTAACTGGATGTAATATTATGATTCGAATCGTGGGTAAAGAATGTTAAGAAATGTAGGAAACATAGAAGCAAACAAAAAAATTGTTTGTTACAAAGCTACGTTATTAAGAAGAGTACTCAAAGTAATAGTAAGGATTTCTACTAATTAAATATGCTTCCAAAATACGAGCCACATAGGAAAGCAGTCTATATAAAAAGTTGAAAGCGGAACAAGATAACACATTGGCAGTGATTCCTGGGAACATTAGGTAAGTATACGAAACCAGACATTGTAATGATTAATAAGAAACCAAACTGTTACATCAGAAATACACCACGCAACAGGTTTACTCTATTGAAGCCAACGCATATAACAGGACATTATTGCGGGAGGGTTAATGATGAGATACGTGCTCATGTAAATAAATTGAAGAGTCGTACAGTGTAGAATCGGCAAATGAAGCAAAAAAAAAAAGAAACAGTGTACAGCAACCGATAACATCACAGATATTTAACACGTTCCCGTGCAGCAAATGCTGAAAGTGGTTTATAGAATATTCTCTATGTATAATTGCTTCAGTATTTAATATTTACATCTTGTAGCATACATACTTCTGAGGACAGGTGTGGCTTTGAGTGTATGAGATTAACAGCGTTAACAATGAGATAATTCTACGCAGTTACTTACAGGAAACTCGTACGAAGTTAGTCAAATTAGTCTCAACATGATTAGTATGAGCTCCATCTTTGTAATACTGATTTACTGGGAATAACAAGAAATATTTCAGAAGGACGCGTAATATCACTGACGCTCTACTATTAATTAACATAGATATTATAATTATATTTTTCTCTGAGACATTTAAGTCTCTCCTTTATCTACGATAATGATTGCAGCAGAAAAAATGAATCAAAATTTGGGTTGCAGCCGGGACCCGTACCCTGGTCTTCTTGCTTATTAAAGAGAAATGCTAATCATTACACAACCACAGCACTGTAACTCACAAACTTGTGTTACAGGGGGCCCTCAGCTTCGATAGTTCGTGTAGTAATGTTAACCACAGTGCTGTGATGGTGTAATGGTTAGCGAGAAGGCCCGGGTTCGAATCCCGGCAGCAGCACAAATTTTAATTCATTTCTTCTGCTTCAATCATTATCGTAGAAAGGAAAACATTTTCACCTCCGCTTCCGTCATGAGCACCTATTTATAAATAGTATATGAACAATGCTCTGTCTCAATCGTAGTGCCTTAACAACATGACATGAATTTAGACATAAGCTTCCTTCCTATTTTTCTCTCTCCCTGTGGCTGACTTCCAACTCCTCCTACCCCCACCCACACCCACCCTCACAGCACCGTCTCTCCACCAAAAGTAGATACTCTGCCAGTCGTGCAAACCATCGACCCAATTAACTGTGGCATCCACTCCACTCTTTCCTGTATTTGCCTTCTGTGGCCCTTCTCACTTAATTACACATTATTAAATAAATTATCTCTGGAGCTCTCTGTCCCAACAAATTAGTTCTCTCGACTGCCAAGTACACACTGGGTTTGCGGGCGCAGAGACTAAGCCATAATTAAATCTGGAGTAAGCACACTCTGGAAACTGCTTTCCTGGCGGCTGTGTAGCCGAAAGATGAGTGCCGTGAATTTTTAATTCGTGCGCAGAGTATAACGTGCCATTTTCAGACTTGGTTTCGTCCAAGTACTTTACGTTTGGTTGCAAGAGGTAATTACGTGGTACAATAACACTTAAATTATTACATGTTGAGAAGAGTATTAATATAGAGCAAGATCTGAGAAAATTCTGAATTACATTGAAACGGATTCTATTACAAATGGTTAGTCAAGTTGGACGTTCACACTTTGCTCCTCTAGTTGCTTTTAAGTAGTTAGAAATTTGCCCTAATGGAGCTTTAATTGCTTAGTTATACTCCATAAGTATCAAAGAGCAAATTTTCTCCTAGTGGAAAGGGGCATCATGTCATTTCTCGCTGCATTGTTAAAGGTAAAACATTAATTCTGATGAAAAACCGTCAGGTGGTAACATCATAATCATCAGCCTTTTGTCGTCGTTGCTGAATACAGGCTTCTGCTACACTTTTCCATCTATTACCCTCTTTTTCACTGATGCGTGTCCATTGAGTTGTTGTGTCTTCCAGCAAAGAACTTGCTTGGTCGAGTCACCATCTAGCCGCCTGGCTCTATGGCCTGTCCATCTACATTTCGTTTTCATTGCAGTCTCAATTCACAGGGAGAAATCAAGAATCAAGACCAGCGTTACACATGACTCTGCAAAAATTGTCTACAAACCTAGTATTGACACCAGAAGATCCACATCGCACTGTCGAATCCATATAAAGTGAATTTTGATTGACAGGCAGGTAGTTCTTCAAAGGTTGTACTGCAAGAAGAGTCAGTGCGTGTAAGCAAGTCCTGCAGAATTTTGTATCTAAGTTATGCAGGAAACTGCGTCAGTGGTAACAGCTTCAAATAGTGAAAATTGAAAATTTTCTGTGAAGCACAGTGCTACAAACGTGCAAGGGAGAACACACTCAGCCACGCGGTCTAAGGGGGCCTTGTCAACGTCCGCGCGGCTCCTCCCGTCGGAGGTTCGAGTCCTTCCTCAGGCACGGGTGTGCGTGTTGTCCGTAGCGTAAGTTAGTTCAAGTTAGATGAAGTAGTGCGTTAGCTTAGGGACCGATGACTTCAGCAGTTTGGTCCCATAAGGCCTTACCACAAATTTCAAAATTTTCCAGAACACATTTTGAGGATTATGTTTTTTGTTGTTGGAACTGAGTTTAGGTACCCATCCCTGTTTACCACCACGACCGTGCCAATTTTTCTCATTCACAGGCTCTCTAGAATGCTCCAAGTGTGCAACTAGTCGTCTAAGAGTATTTGTGTAACTGAATTTGTATACCTGAATTAAACATTACAGCCGTGTATACCTAAGATCTGGACGCAGGTCACGCTAACAGTCTAAAATTCATCCAAATAAGTACTAGGACGTAGATTAAGGGCGATCTAGACACTAAGTATTGAAAGGTCTCTGTCTACTGCGTCACTATAAAAGTACTTAAATTACCTAACTGTTCACATGGAAGCCCTCAATTACATTTACATTGAATATATTTTATGATCCTAGATTTGCATCCTTCTCATTTCCGTCTGTGTGAAACTGCTTGTGAATGTACGAGGGCTGGAACTTTAATAGTTACAACTATTTATTTATAGCTCGTACAAAAAAGATACGTGTTTCAAAGTTTTACTGACGTTCGAAGTAATCACCAGCATTGTGTATAACCCCTTGCCAGCGACATGGAAGTCGTAGGATACTTTTAGCAGTGCCAGTTGTGACAGTTCGAGAGGCGGGGTCTATTGCCCGACGTATTTGTAGCAGTTCTTAAGCGAATGCCGTGAAGTGGTTCCTTCAGTTTAGAAATCGAGTTGATCTTACGATGGCTTAAGTCGGGGGAGTGCAGTAGGTGGTATAGCACTTAGCAGCCCCATCAGTCAAACAAATCAGTAACAGCTTGCACTGTACGTGCTTGAGCATTTCCTGCAAAATAAAAAAATGGGAATACGAGCCACAGAAATTCAAAACTCCCTCCCAGAAAATATTCAGCTGTTCAGCTGTCTGCCATATTGTTTCTGACAGTGAAAGTTACGTAGTGCAGGACTTCGCACTGACGATAGTGGGGAAACCAGAAAATCAACTCAAAAATTCAATGTCTCTGTAATAGTGTAAAAGGCATTACAGTTGCGTAAATGAATACATGATCCTCTCCAAACATAGGACATCGTCGTTAAATGTTACGATATATCATAGCATCTTTGATACTCATATGCTTCTCGCGGTAGCGTTCTCGCTTCCCGAGCACGGGGTCCCGGGTTCGATTCCCGGCGCGGTCAGGGATTTTTCCTGCCTCGAGATGACTGGCTGTTATTGTGTCGTCTTCATCATCATCATTCATCCCCATTACGGTCGGAGGAAGGCAACGGCAAACCACCTCCATTAGGACCTTGCCTAGTAAGGCGGTGCGGGTCTCCCGCATCGTTCCCCTACGCTCTGTAAAGAAGCATGGGACTTCATTTCACATTTCCATGTATCAAAACATGTGGTGCGTGGTAGAAATCTTCTCAGTGACAAATCTAAAGTGTTCAGTGAGAACAATTTACGTTTGCAACAATAAGAATGCAATGGGAATGTATTCACATCTGTTTGACGAATGTTATGAGAACAAACACTCCAAACCGACGTTTCACGTAAGTCACATGCAACGAAAGTCTGTAACGCAACCATCTGTGTGTGGCGTGTTTATAACTATGTATTATTTATATTTTAGGACAATTAATCTATAAAAACACACCACATGTCATAAAGAAAGCGTGTAAACCGTCTGAGGATGAATCACAACGATTCGAAACCGGTAACGGTACCCTTTGAATAAAGTAGCTGAAAGTAAATTTGTGGCTGGTTGCTGTCCTAACACCATCAACATTTGTCTTTAAACGACAGTCACGGTCTCTATCATGTCATCATATGGCAAAATTGCATTAAGCTTACCTTGCCAGGTAATGAGAAATATACATACTTTCAAGAAACATAAAATTAACCTGATGAAAACGTCTCTTAACATTAAATTCAACAAAGAGTGAGTGTCACTTAGTTCCGAAATATGTCAGATTCTAAATTAACTGCAAAACTAAAGCTGCCAGATTTGCTAAGCAAAAATGTGAAAATTTTTGGCTAAAAACAGAGATAAAAATGCAATACAAGAAAAAATAAAAATTAAACAATGTCATGCACAACTTGCATCTGCAGCTAGGACACAGCCTCTCACCTTTACAATTCTCACACACCATACAGCACATAGACGATAAAGTAGATAAAGAACAAAAGATTATCTTATCCAAACACAAAAAGAAAATTGAAGCCTTAATATCCATGAACAACTCAGAGTGTGATAAAAACAAACAGCTAAGCCAACACAAATTTTTTGATAGAGTTATTAATACAACTGACACCCAATTTAGCAGCAGTGAACTCACCTCATTAAATAAAGGTCTTAAACATAATATTGGAACAAACCTCAATAATCACAGTGTTAAAAATCTCAAAGCCTGCACAAAACTTGCTTGTGACACAGCAAAACTAGACACATGTGAGAAAAATGCAGTTGCATACAAGACAAATAAACTGATAATGAAACAACTTCAAACAAATAATACCAGCAAAAACACTAAACTTAAAGAGTTGGAAAATATTAACAGCAAACTGTCTGAAAGTAAAGCACTCATAGTAAAAGCTGACAAAGGAAATTCATTAATCGTAATGCATGAAAGAGAATATGTGGAGAAAACATTGCAATTTTTCCATTGCAACAATATTACTGAAATAAAGTCAGATCCTACAGTAAAATTCCAAACTAAACTCCGAAAGCTACTACAAAACTGTAACTTTTTACTCAACAAATATGAAGTACGTAACTGCATAGCAATGAATCCCACAGCACCAAAACTGTGTGCACAGCCTAAGGTTCATAAAGAAAATTATCCCATTCGCCCAATTGTTAACTCAAGAAACAGCCCTGTATACTTCATAAGCCATAAACTAAAAGACCTCATTACCAAATACTATACATTTGAAAATAACTACACCATACATAACACACATGAACTCATAATCTTAATTAAAGACATCCACATCCCACCAACAGCTAAATTAGCATCACTAGACATAGTCAACCTGTACACAAACATCCCTGTCAAAGAGACTATTAGCATTATAAGAAACTATCTGCTTCAATATAAAAAAATTAGTGTTGCAGAGATCTGTGAACTCATAGAAATACTTTCACTTATTCTAGAGCATAATTACTGTAGCTTCAACAACAAACTGTACCAACAACGTGATGGTTTAGCAACGGGAAGTAGCATAGCTGGGATATTGGCTGACATTTACATCAACCATATAGAACAAAAATTCTTCTCAACCAACCAGCACATCTCAAACAAAATAATCTACTACAGAAGATATGTTGATGATACAATCTTGCTTTTTGATGGTACAAGCAATGAAATAGATACATTAGCAGCAGATCTAATCAAAATGCACAAAAATATTAAATTCACAGTTGAACATTAAACTAATAAAAGCAGTAACTTTCTTGACATGAACATTTGCAACGATAACAATAAACATCAATTTAGTATTTGCAGAAAACCTACCACCATAGATGTCAGTATTGACAACTCATCTTGCCACCCCCACCAACAAAAAATGGCATATTTCAGAACGATGCTACACCGAATTTAAAAAAGTACCAATGAGTGACACTGACCTACAAAATGAAATCAATATAATTAAAACAGTTGCTCATAATAATGGATATAAACCCACAATAATAGAAAAACTCCACAACAAAATTCAAACAAAAACCACAGATACACTTCACAGCAGTCACTTCAAGCCAAATCAGTGTGCCGCAGAAGCCAAACCTAAATATGCTACTCTCCCATACATAGGCCCACTTTCATACCAAATAGCAAATTTATTTAAAAAGAAAAATATCACAATCAGCTTTTCCACGAATAACAAATTACAACAAGAAGTAATCCATGATGTAAATACTTCCAAGAGTCCCTACCGTAAATCAGGAATATACAAACTCAAATGCGATGCATGAACAAAATTCTACATTGGACAGACAGGCAGAAGTTTTGAAATTATATACAAAGAACATATTGATGCTTTAAGACTTGGTAACTTGAACAAATCAGCATTTGCAGCCCATATTGCTGAAGAAAACCACTCAGTGGGAAACATTGAGGACAACTTAAAAATTTTACGTCTAGCAGAAAAAAGAGCCACTATGAATATATTTGAAGAAATAGAAATACACACACACAAAAACAGCACCCCAGACTATATCCGTAATGAACAAACAGAGTTATCTAACACCCCTTTCCTGAAAAATTTCCAAAAATTATTTTCCAAACTACAAAGCAAATAATATTAGTACGCCTATCTGCAGATCAAGTAGCAAATTTATATGTTACTATAATTCTAATTATGCTAAATGTAATTAAATAATATATATTTTTTTACCTATACAGTACTACAGTAGACCCGCAACCGAGCGCCTCCCCAGGTGGCGGATAGGGGAATGCCTCCTAGATAGAGGTGGTACCGAGGAAATGAAATACTCGGGGCGGACCAAAACTACATGTAGCGTCTGATTCCACAGTGGGCGGCCACAAAGGGCGTCTGCTCCACATGTCAGTGGCGGCCTCAACCAACCTCCTGATCTGGAAAGTCAGGTTGTACTCAGCAGCATGCCATATATCCAATTACTAAACATCATGATGGTACAACGAGAAAAATCTCATTACCTCGGGCCCTAGTCAATAGACTGGGATCGTCGTGAGCATCGGATTCCGGAGGCTCATGGACATCATGAGAAGAATCGGACGTTCTCAAACTCCCTCAAGACCAAACGCAAACACTACATCGACACACTCAACGTGAACAAACTGATGAAGACAGGAAAGATGAAACAACTGACAAACACTCTCGAAAAATTTCAAATCAAAATATGTGCACTGCAAGATACACGATTCACAGACGAAGACTATTTCAACACGGAGAATTTCAGAATATACAAAGCAAAACCATCCAGACAATTGGAAAACCTAAGGCTTTTTGGCACAGGATTGGCAGTACACAGGTCCATCACGGACAGCATAATCAACTTTTCGTCACCAAACGAAAGAATCAGCACCATCACAGTGAAGTCAGCCAACAAATCCTACACAATAATCAATGCACATGCACCGACTAATGACTAAAAACCCGGACGAAATTGATGACTTCTGGACGACAATGGAAGAAACTATCAAGAAAATTCCTGCACATAGAGTCAAAATAATACTGGGAGACTTCAACGCTAAACTCGGAAAAGAAAAGATATACAGACATACCACAGGAAAACATACTCCACACAAGGACACAAACAAAAACGGAAAACACCTGATAGACTTTTGCAACAGCCACGACCTCGCCATTATGTCAACAAAATTCAAGAAACCAACACGGAAACTTACCACATGTAAATTCCTTAGCGGAAAGCAAGAACTACAAATCGACCACGTAATAGTCCAGAAAGACTCACAAAAAGAAATTTTGAACATAGACACACGTAAAGGCTACTTCGACTCAGACCACCACCTACTACAGATCAGGATTCGTCTTTTGCCCAAGAAAAAGGTCCAGAAGAACAAAATGTTAGACCGGATCCAGAATACCTTACTTTAAACCAGACACAGATATTAGACAAAATTAAAATGGAGAAAACGACAGACTGGACACAACTTTCAGGAAGAATCCGAGAGGCCGTGAAACTAGCACAAGCACCACGTACAAGGAAACACCGTTGGTGGAACTACACATGTGACCAAGCTATTGACCAACGAATCAGGGCATGGAAAAAATTTAGTAGCCATAAATCCCTAGAGAACTGGATGAACTTCCTGAAAACACAGAAGCAATCAAGCAAAATCATTCGCAGTGAAAAACGACAGTATGATAAACGGCGACTGACGGAGATCGAATCGGACTTCATGAAGAACAATACAAGAAACTTCTACAGAACATTCAGAGAAAATATGATTGGATATCAACCACCCAACTTGCGCTTCAGAAGATCGGATGGAACCCTAGAAACCAATACCAAATATAATTCTGACATTCTGACAAAGTACTTTGAAAAACTGCTCAACACGGACCCCCCTATGGAAGAAATGATGAGAGAAACGAGCACGTACAATCCAGATACTGAACCTCCAACTCTAGAAGAAGTTAAAGAAATAATCAAGTCACTCAAGAATCGTAGAGCACCAGGAGAAGACGGCATCATCGCGGAAATCTGGAAATGACAAGACCCAGAACTCACCAAAGACATCCACAGGATCTTGGAAGATATCTGGAAGACCATGAAAATTCCTGACGACTGGAAAACTGCCCTGATACACCCACTACACAAAAGGGTGACAAAACTGACCCAAAACAACTACAGAGGAATATCCATACTACCGGTCACATAAAAGATCCTCTCTAAAGCTTTACTAAACAGACTAGAATGCCAGACCGACCGCTTGATTGGGAAATACCAAGCAGGCTTCCGTAAAGGGCGGTCTTGTGCGGAACAAATTTGGAACCTGAAAATTATTTTACAACACAAACAGAACCTGATCATTACCATTGTCGACTTCAAAAAGGCGTACGACTCTATCGACCGGAAAACTCTCTTCAAAATTCTATCAGAATACAAAGTAGACAACAAAACACGGGCTATCATAGAGCGAACTTTAACCAACACGACCTCCAAAGTAAAGTTCTGTGGGGAACTATCAGAGCCCTTTGAAATTCGCACAGGTGTCCCACAAAGCGATGGCCTCTCACCTCTCCTTTTCAGTCTGGTGTTAGATAAGGTAATAAAAGAATGGGAAACATCACAACAGCGGATAACCTTAGGAAACTTACAGATTAAATGCCTGGCTTTTGCAGACGATTTGGCGATTGTCACGAAAGGTATAAAAGAAACAAAAGACCCTATTGAAAAACTACACGAAATCGCTTCCCAAACTGGACTACAGACCTCTTACGAAAAGACACAGTTTATGAGCACAAAGAAACTTTCATCTCTGAACACAAAATATGGCACGATTTACAAAACGGCAAACTTCAAATACCTCGGTGAAACTCTACAAATGAGTGGACATAACAGAGACTCAAACGAAGAAAGAAAAACTAAACTGGACAAGGCATATAAAGTAGTGTGGAATCATTACAACAAGAAGTCTATCTCACAAAAAGCCAAATTACGCCACTAAATTACGCCACTACGACACGGTGGTGCTCCACGAGGCACTACATGCAGCAGAGCCCACACTAATCCTAGGGCATACACGTATCAGACAACTAGAAAAAGTAGAACGGAAAAGACTTAGGAAAATATTTGGCGCAACTAACAACAATGGAATATGGATCAAGAAACCTACAGAGGAACTATACAAACATACGGAGATAATCACAGAAAAGATTACAAAACGCAGACTACAATTCTATGGACACCTATACAGAATGCCATCACAGGGACTGACCAAACAGATCTTTGACTGGGTAACCACTAGAAACAACAAATGGGTGGCAGAGGTAAAAAACGACCTGAACCAACTCAACATAACAGCAGACACAATAAACGACAGAATAAAATTCAGAAACATCATTAAGAAAAGTAAACTACATGAGATACAATGTGACAAACGAACAGGCGTAAAATGGACCGGAGAACGCAAGCAAGAACACAGCCGGAAGATGAAAGAAATATGGGCAACCAAAAAGGCAATCAAGATGTAGCCGAAGACACAAAGCCGACAAGAATCTTGGACAGAGGACTGGAAACAGAAACACAGCGAGCGAATGAGGGAAGTTTGGGCAGCAAGGATGGCAGCAAAAGGAACTGGCCATGTAGTTTAGTCCAAATGCGCTCTTTAAGGGCAAAACACCAATAATATATATATATATATATATATATATATATATATATATATATATATATATCAAAAAATTAAAAAAATTTCTAATTAATTTAACAATATCAATTAAAAAATTCAATGTCTCTGTACCGGTGTAAAAGGCATTACAGTTGCGTAAATGAATTCTCCAAATATAGGACATCATCGTTAAATGTTACGATATATCATAGCATCTTTGATACTCATATGTTTGTAAGCTCTTTGTATGTATCAAAACATGTGGTGCGTGGTAGAAATCTTCTCAGTGACAAATCTAAAGTGTTCAGTGAGAACAATTTACGTTTGCAACAATAAGAATGCAATGGGAATGTACTCACATCTGTTGGACGAATGTTATGAAAACAGACACTCCAAACCGACGTTTCACGTAAGTCACATGCAACGAAAATCTGTAACGCAACCATCTGTGTGTGGCGTGTTTATAATTATGTATTATTTATATTTTAGGATAATTAATCTATAAAAACACACCACATGTCATAAAGAAAGCGTGTAAACCGTATGAGGATGAATCAGAACGATTCGAAACTGGTAACGGTACCCTTTGAATAAAGGAACTAAAAGTAAATTTGTGGTTGGTTGCTGTCCAAACACCATCAACATTTGCATATGTATTGCCTCTTCCCTACACCACCTTGCAATTTCTAATAACAGCTGGATCCTATTTCCTCTACAACACTCAAAAAATGATTATTAAAAATATTTTCTACTTCTGGCTTTTTGTTAACAAACATTTCATTGAGTTTGATAGAAATTCAGTCTTCCTGTGCTCCTTGTTTCCCTGTTTCCTTTTTAACAGTATTCCAAATTGTTTTAATTTTATCTCAGGCTTAATGCACATACTTCTGGACTTTTTAATAACTTTTCATAGTACAGTGCAGCAGATTTTATAATGTTTGACTGTTTTTTGACCATTACTCATTCCAACTAAAAGATACATTTCCCTTTTCTGTTTACAGGATATTTATAAACCTTTAGTAAACCACAGCTTTTTAGATGGTTCCTTACAATTATATTTCTCTGTTTTCTGAGGGACGTTGTCTTGACATATACTCACAAAGGTATCATGAATTAGGTTAAATTTTAAATTGGCTTCAAGTTCCCTATACACCTAACCCCAATGTAACTGTTGCAAGCTTTCCAAAAAATTTGTAATTTCTAAATCCTTAACTGAACGCACTATTTTGGAGAATTGTTTTTGAGTACTGTGTGGAGCTATGTCATATACTGTAACTAGATGTGCATCACGATCAGAAAGACCATTCTCAGCAGCAAAAGTTTTTATCTGATTAAATTTACCTTGCTCAATAAAAACATTATATTCAGTGTGCTCCTTTCCAGTACTACCCATGTAGGAAAATCTTTAACTGATGCCAAATTGAAAGAATCAAATAATACTTCAAGGCCATTCTCGATGACTGCAGCATTAATTCAGCTTAGAACAGCTATTGTTACATGTAATTCCCTGTATATTTTGCATAGAACGAGTGCACTTTTTCACCACTTTTAATTTTTCCACAATTTTACTTTCACACAAACGGCTTATTTTAAGTTTATGTCGATTAACTTGACGTATTTTCTTACAATAACTTGAATTCCACCCCCACCCCCCCCTTTTACACAAATGGCTTATTTTAAGTTTATGTCGATTAACTTGACGTATTTTCCTGCAATAACTTGAATTCCACCCCCCCCCCCCCCCCCGCCCTCTCGCCCTCCCTCGTTGTTACAAAGGACAAGTGACTTGCTAAATGTGATTTGAGACTTTCTCGGCGTATTCCATTCGTGAAATCTTCTCGGGTGATCAGCCGAGTAAAGGCGTCGTCTTCTCGCAACGTTTCGAAGGGTTTCGTACCCATCATCTTCAAGCGAAGATGATGGGTACGAAACCCTTCGAAACGTTGCGAGAAGACGACGCCTTTACTCGGCTGATCACCCGAGAAGATTTCACGAAGTGACTTGCTTCTACAACATACAGAGCTCGAGTGCAGTGTTTTCCACCATCTTCTATTTCTCCGATCAGCTTGACCGTAAACGTGGGCAAAGGGAGAAGCCGGCTGTAGAGCTACCAGAAATGATAATCAGCAGCTGAAACTGGAAGTAGCGTATCCCGTCTGGCAGTTTTGTTTTCAAATTGTACATCCAGTGATTGCGGGGCTTCATTTACATGCAACTGTGCTGCTAAAGAAAATTTGATGGAAGTATTGGGCATCATAGGAAGTCATATCCCACGCCCTGGGAGTCAGTTAGCGAGGCAACCGACAATTGTTATGGAATGACTCATGTGACACGTCGGTAATTAAGGTGCCAGCGACTCTTAGTAATACGGAATTCTGCTCTTCACATTTACAGGATTATCATAATCAATGGCGTAAACGCGTACCGTGGAAAAAACATGATACGAGAAGCAAAAAAGTCTAATAAACATACACTCCTGGAAATTGAAATAAGAACACCGTGAATTCATTGTCCCAGGAAGGGGAAACTTTATTGACACATTCCTGGGGTCAGATACATCACATGATCACACTGACAGAACCACAGGCACATAGACACAGGCAACAGAGCATGCACAATGTCGGCACTAGTACAGTGTATATCCACCTTTCGCAGCAATGCAGGCTGCTATTCTCCCATGGAGACGATCGTAGAGATGCTGGATGTAGTCCTGTGGAACGGCTTGCCATGCCATTTCCACCTGGCGCCTCAGTTGGACCAGCGTTCGTGCTGGACGTGCAGACCGCGTGAGACGACGCTTCATCCAGTCCCAAACATGCTCAATGGGGGACAGATCCGGAGATCTTGCTGGCCAGGGTAGTTGACTTACACCTTCTAGAGCACGTTGGGTGGCACGGGATACATGCGGACGTGCATTGTCCTGTTGGAACAGCAAGTTCCCTTGCCGGTCTAGGAATGGTAGAACGATGGGTTCGATGACGGTTTGGATGTACCGTGCACTATTCAGTGTCCCCTCGACGATCACCAGTGGTGTACGGCCAGTGTAGGAGATCGCTCCCCACACCATGATGCCGGGTGTTGGCCCTGTGTGCCTCGGTCGTATGCAGTCCTGATTGTGGCGCTCACCTGCACGGCGCCAAACACGCATACGACCATCATTGGCACCAAGGCAGAAGCGACTCTCATCGCTGAAGACGACACGTCTCCATTCGTCCCTCCATTCACGCCTGTCGCGACACCACTGGAGGCGGGCTGCACGATGTTGGGGCGTGAGCGGAAGACGGCCTAACGGTGTGCGGGACCGTAGCCCAGCTTCATGGAGACGGTTGCGAATGGTCCTCGCCGATACCCCAGGAGCAACAGTGTCCCTAATTTGCTGGTAAGTGGCGGTGCGGTCCCCTACGGCACTGCGTAGGATCCTACGGTCTTGGCGTGCATCCGTGCGTCGCTGCGGTCCGGTCCCAGGTCGACGGGCACGTGCACCTTCCGCCGACCACTGGCGACAACATCGATGTACTGTGGAGACCTCACGCCCCACGTGTTGAGCTATTCGGCGGTACGTCCACCCGGCCTCCCGCATGCCTACTATACGCCCACGCTCAAAGTCCGTCAACTGCACATACGGTTCACGTCCACGCTGTCGCGGCATGCTACCAGTGTTAAAGACTGCGATGGAGCTCCGTATGCCACGGCAAACTGGCTGACACTGACGGTGGCGGTGCACAAATGCTGCGTAGCTAGCGCCATTCGACGGCCAACACCGCGGTTCCTGGTGTGTCCGCTGTGCCGTGCGTGTGATCATTGCTTGTACAGCCCTCTCGCAGTGTCCGGAGCAAGTATGGTGGGTCTGACACACCGGTGTCAATGTGTTCTTTTTTCCATTTCCAGGAGTGTACATGCATACCTGAAGAGCTATGAACACTTGGTCATCTTCGCTAATGTGAAACATATCTCTCCTACTGAACAAGTGCTCATAGAGCTTAAAGTATGCACTTTATGGCCCATCCTTGGTAGACAGTTGTTTCTTGTTTTAATTTTGTTACACCCCATACATCGCTTGAATAACTGCGTATCGCTCGCCGTGTTACACTCTGTTGCTTCATATAAGCAAAGATTATTTAAAGCCTCTGCGTTCAGCGGCCACTGTATACATGGCACCTAGTTCCTTCTTTCAGGGAAAAGGGCGTATGATTTCAGTTAATTAATAATTGAGCTGAAATACTGTATATTCGCCATTTTTAATTATACTCTACTGGCTATTAAAATTTATACACCACGAAGATGACGTGCTACGGACGTGAAATTTAACCGACAGGAATAAGATGCTGTAATATGCAAATGATTAGCTTTTCAGAGCATTCACACAAGGTTGGCGACGGTGGCGACACCTACAACGTGCTGACATGAGGAAATTTTCCAACCGATTTCTCATACACAAACAGCAGCTGAATTGCGTTGCTGGCGAAACGTTGTTGTGATGCCTCGTGTAAGGAGGAGAAATGCGTACCATCACGTTTCCGACTTTGATAAAGGTCGGATTGTAGCCTATCGCGATTGCGGTTTATCGTATAGCGACATTGATGCTCGCGTTGGTCGAGATCCAATGACTGTTAGCAGAATATGGATCGGTGGGTTCAGGAGGGTACTACGGAACGCCGTGCTGGATCCCAACTGCCTCGTATCACTAGCAGTCGAGATGACAGGTATCTTATCCGCATGGCTGTAACGGATCGTGCAGCCACGTCTCGATCCGTGATGGGGACGTTTGCAAGACAACAACCATCTACACGAACAGTTCGACGACGTTTGCAGCAGCATGGACTATCAGCTCGGAGACCATGGCTGCGGTTATCATTGACGCTGCATCACAGACAGGAGCGCATGCGATGATGTACTCACGGCGAACCTGGGTGCACGAATAGCAAAACGTCATATTTTCGGATGAATCCAGGTTCTGTTTACAGCATCGTGATGGTCGCATCCGTGTTTGGCGACATCGCGGTGAACACACATTGGAAGCGTGTATTCGTCATCGCCATACTGGCGTATCACCCGGCGTGATGGTATGGGGTGCCATTGGTTACACGTCTCGGTCACCTCTTTTTCGCATTGACGGCATTTTGAACAGTAGACGTTACATTTCAGATGTGTTACGACCCGTGGCTCTACCCTTCATTCGATCCCTGCGAAACCCTACATTTCAGCTGGATAATGCACGACCGCATGTTGCAGATGCTGTACGGGCCTTTCTGGATACATATAATGTTCGACTGCAGCACATTCTCCAGATCTCTCACCAATTGAAAACGTTTGATCAATGGTGGCCGAGCAACTGCCTCGTCACAATACGCCAGTCACTACTCTTGATGAACTGTGGTATCGTGTTGAAGCTGCGTGGACAGCTGTACCTGTACACACCATCCAAGCTCTGTTTAACTCAATGCCCAGGCGTATCAAGGCCGTTATTACGGCCAGAGGTGGTTGTTCTGGGTACTAATTTCTCAGGATCTATGCACCCAAATTGTGTGAAAATGTAATCACATGTCAGTTCTAGTATAATATATTTGTCCAATAAATACCAGTTTATCATCTGCATTTCTTCTTGGTATAGCAATTTTAATGGCCAGTAGTGTACTTAATTGTGTTTCATTTTCTTTCATACCTCCTACGGTCTTCATTAACGTGATTTGATAAATGCTTTAACTGGAAACCACGTACACAATAAAACGAAACATCTACAGCCGTCGTTTCGATGTCGTTTTATTCTACTGAAGCACAAGTATGTTGTTACACTACGTAAAACTGTTTTTTTCGTTTGAGGAAGGAATCAATGGCTATTTTATACTTTATATTTAAAATTTTTTACTTCCTGTATGTTGTTGTTGTTGTGGTCTTCAGTCCTGAGACTGGTTTGATGCAGCTCTCCATGCTAATCTATCCTGTGCAAGCTCCTTCATCTCCCAGTACCTACTGCAACCTACATACTTCTGAATCTGCTTAGTGTATTCATCTCTTGGTCTCCCTCTACGATTTTTACCCTCCACGCTGCCCTCCAATGCCGTAATTTTTCCCAAGGGCATGCAGCTTTACTGTATGGTTAAATGATGATGGCGTCCTCTTGGGTAAAATATTCCGGAGGTAAAATAGTCCCCCATTCGGGTCTCCGGGCAGGGACACTCAAGAGGACGTCGTTATCAGGAGAAAGAAAACTGGCATTCTACGGAGGATAATGGAATGTAGTCGAATTAAGTCGGGTGATGCTGAGGGAATTAGATTAGCAAGTGAGACACTTAAAGTAGTAAAGGAGTTTTGCTATTTGGGGAGCAAAATAACTGATGATGGTCGAAGTAGAGAGGATATAAAATGTAGACTGGCAATGGCAAGGAAAGCGTTTCTGAAGAAGAGAAACTTGTTAAGATCGAGTATAGATTTAAATGTGAGGAAGTCGTTTCTGATAGTATTTGTATGGAGTGTAGCCGTGTATGGAAGTGAAACATGGACAATAAATAGTTTGGACAAGAAGAGAATAGAAGCTTTCGAAATGTGGTGCTGCAGAAAAATGTTGTAGATTAGGTGGGTAGATCACGTAACTAATGAGGAGGTATTGAATAGGATTGGGGAGAAGAGAAGTTTGTGGCAGAACTTGACTAGAAGAAGGGATCGGTTGGTAGGACATGTCCTGAGGCATCAGGGGATCCTGTATGTATTTCAGACATTTTTTTTAACGGCTTCAGAGCCAAGACTATGCTATAATGAATGAGAAACAAACGGATACTTCAGTCCTCCCAATTAAAGCCAGTGTCGCAGAATCTTATCATTTAGACGATTTGTGGTTATTGTATACCGTATTGCAACTAAACTATTCGTGGCGATGACTATTAGTGTGACTCATATGATTCAAGCGAACCTCGATTCCTCGCATTGTGCTGTTACATACACACGTATTTCAATGTTGGAGAATCTTCTGTCACGCTAGAATAACGTTTCTCCTTTTACTTTTTTATTTTCAATTATCTTGATACTTTAATTAATATTTTTGTGCCATAAACAAGGCTACCCGGTGATAATCTGTGTCCTTTTCTTTTGCTGATGGTTAATTATTTATTGTAAGTTAATTCTGCACACGTGAAACGCAAAGGTTCCATAATTTTCGCACACCTATCACCCCCAAATTGACATGCCATCCAACCAGCTAAACCCTGTTGATAAAATGATTTATTTTTCGACACAATTGTGATTATGTTTCGGACAACCTGTTTGGACTGTCTCAGACGGCTGCCTTCAGATCCATGCACCACACATCTTCAGGTGCCGGGAAACACATGGATCTGAGGATGGTCGTTTGAGACGGTGGCCATCGAAACCGTATTTATGATTGTTTCGTAAAATGAAAATTATTTTGACCATCATAGCAATCGCCGTTTTTCCATAAGATAAAACTAGCTTACTTCATAACTACTGTTTGCTCTTACGCGCACCCTGAACTGATAACAGAAATTGTTTCATTTGTAGTGTAAGATGTACATATAACCGAAAGAAAATAGATCAGGCGGTATGACGGGATGCGTCGTAGTAAGTTGTTTCCATACAGAATGACACAGTGTTCATAGTCAGCTAGGTCGGCGCTGGCTCGCCGACACCCCAGTCATCAGTCATCGTAGCAGTAGAGTCTGGGTGGTACAAATAAGGTGTGAAGAGTGTCTTCACCGTTGGTGTGCAGCAGTTAGTCTTGCGTTATTTGCCATTTGCCAACGATGATGGCACACAAAGGGTCATCAACGTTTGCCGCATGACAACAGCCGTGCCTGCTAGAGCTGCACATGCCTGTCGGAAAATTTGTTCGTCTTCTTTTCCAAAGGTTTGTGATGATCGTCCAGACTCTGTCCATCACGTACGTCTTACTGCCTCTAACTGGTCTCCAAAGGCGAATGGCACGATCAGAGTGCTGCACAATAAGGCTGAACAATCATCCAGAATAACGTAACACGACGAACGCGTTGTCCATGAGCCGTAGTTCCGTTAGCAATGTTATCCTCGATCTTACGCTATGTGGCGGAAAATACTTCTGGTGTTACTATCATAGCTCGTCCTTTTGCGTTCCAGTCGCAAAAGTCTCGTGGGAAGAACAACTGTCAAAAAAGCCTCCACAAAGGCTGGAATTTTTCAGATGTTATCGTCGTTCTCATTTCGTGAGAACTACATATCTTCCCGCAGTCTGTTGGCTCGTATGCCTCAAGAGTAGAGGTAGGCGTACCTAGGTGCAAGCACAATAAATATCTATGGAGGTGCTAGACTAGGTTACGGTTCCAGAAGGGGGGATACAGCATTCTCAGTTGCTGCATGGGCAACAGTATGGAAGATTGACTGATCTGGCCTTGTACTTTTAGGCAACATAACCTTGCTTTGTTTAGTACCGCTGACGTCCGAAAGCAAGCTGAAAATGCAGCCGTTTCATTTACAGAGGACATCCAGTTCTATTGTATGACTAACGTGGAGGGGTGCATCGTATTATTCAACAACACAGCAACAAAATGTGAGATGAAGATATGTACGTTTGAGGCAACATTTGAAGCGAACTTGCCCTAATGCGAGGACTGGTCCGTGTTAGTACATGATCGTCAATCCCGACACCGCCTTGTTTATGAGGTTGGATGGAGACTGAAGTAATAGAAATAAAGCGTCCACGAGGGTAATCATCATGAGCCTGCTGCCTTTACAAAACAGCGTGTTCTCTTGAGAGCATAAGAGTGCACTGAAAATAACGGACGACTTTCTTAAAAATTTACTGCGATTTTTAAAAAATGCTCGTAACTCACAATAATGTTTTGATAACAGGTGAAAATGTATTAAAAAAATATGATAATTTGTTAACTACTGAAAAAATAATAACTGGTATATACACGGACGGAAAACAATTGCAACACAAGACGAAGTTGTGTGACACAAGCGATAGTTGGTAGACCTGTTTATACATCTAGAGTGACCCTAGTAGCTCCACTATGGGGATGCAAATCAACGGTCGTGAGCGTTAACTAACTTTGAGATCTGACGTGGTGACTTTATGGTAGTCAAGAGGCGACAAAGAGCCAGTATCAACACTTCATTGAGCTTGAACAAGGTCTTGTAATAGGGCTACAAGAAGCTGGATGTTCCTTCTGCGAAGCTGCAGGAAGACTTGGCGAGAATGTAGACCTGATTGCCGGCAGCGGTGGTCACGGGTATGTACGGCTGCAAGAAGTCCCAGCTCCAGGCGGACACGTGGCACCACCGAGTGGGAGGACCATTGTGTTCAGCGTATGGCTCTGGAGCACCGTACTGCATTTGCAGCAGCAATTTGAGCAGTAGTTGGCGACACAGTGACATGAAGAACTGTTACAAATCGGTTATTTCTAGGACAGCTTCTGGCCAGACGCCCTGTAGCATGCATTCGACTAACCCCAAACCACTAGCACTTCCGGCCTCAGTGGTACAAGCAAGAGCTCATTGGAAGACGCGGTGGAGATGTGTTTTCTGAAAAAAGATGGTTCTTTCTGGGTGCAAGTGATGGCCGAGTGTCGGTAAAAAGGACACCAGTTGAGGACCTGCAACCAATCTATCTGGGTGCTAGAAACACACTGGATCTACTCCAGGAGTTATGGTCTGGGGTGCGATTTTGTATGGCAGTAGAAGCACACTCGTGGTTATCCCTCACACCGTGATTACAAATACGTGCCTCAGTCTGCGTATTCGATCTGTTGTGCTGCCATTTATGAACAGCATTCTAGGGGGTGTTTTCCAACAGGATAACCCTCGGCCACCTACTCCTGTTGTAACCCAACATGCTCAACAGAGTGTCGACATGTTGCCTTCTACTGCTCGATCACCAGATCCGTCTCCAGTCAAGCTCATACGGAACATCATCGGACAACGACTGCAGTGTCATCCACAATCAGCATTAACCGTCCCTATATTGACCGACCAAGTGCGATAGGTAATGAGCTCCATCCCAGAAACTGACATCTGGAACCTGTACAACAGAATTCATGCACGTTTTCTTGCTTACAGTCAAAATTACGACGGTTACAGAGGTTATTAATTCTCATTTACAGTGGCTTATTTCCCACTTTTATTAACTTGTGTTCTTACCATGGTAATCACATAGATATGTCACCTACATAAATGTGTTCCCAAAATTTCATATTTTTTGGTGTTGTGATTTTTTTCCGTCAGTGTAGAAATAAATAACAAAATAAAACCGTTTGGTAGTGATAGTAAACATTTACAACTGCTTCTCACGCGAATCATTTTGTAGTAGCGCAAATGTCTGTATGAATTATATTACTTGAAATGACAATTCTCTAATCTCTTGTAATATTAATCTACCTTCCTGGGCGTGCTATGCAATCAGACGTCAATGTCGTATGAGTAAATGATGCATCAGAAAGGTAGTGACGACATGGAAGGCTGGAACTACATGGGTCAGTTGGTAGCAACCAGGCAATACTAGCAGCCGGCTCGTGTTTCGCAGCGTAGCGGAAAGCGCCTGCGGACATAGCAGCTGGTTATGTGTCTCTTGGTACCGGCGCGGCATGAGCGTCGGGCTGGCAGTGGGAAGAAGAGAGGGGGGGGGGGAGGGTGTTGCGGCCTGTCTAGTGTTACGGTCTCGACGCTCATTAGACGCAGCGTAGGCGGGAGGCAGTCTGGCATGTCAGGACATGCGACTCTATTAGACTGGCCTTCCCTGCCAGGGTTAATTTGCTACAGGTGATATGCGAACCTGACACGCGTTCACATTCCTTCTGCGTAGTTGCCCATAATTTTTATTGTAACTGCTTCTACCCCAGCGTTATTAATTTACCTTATTGCTTTCCGAGAAACACAAGTGACCTACTTCTGCGATATACGTACTTACTCAGTGCGTTGGAGTACAAACATGTATCATCATGCAACACTGTAGGTTTAAACAAATTACACAAGTCAGGAAGACGTAAATTTCACATTGTTCCTGTTCTAATACGCTCATTAGTCAGTTTATGGCCTTTCCATACTTATTATAGAATAAAATTTTCCTGTGAAATAAATTTGTATTATTCCTACACTTCGTGGTATTATTACTTCACTTCATGGTATTAGTCATTTCAGTTTGACTGTAACCATATTTTGGACGAAAATAGTTAATCTCAGGGTTCCGAATGACTTTTCTTATTCTTCGTACAACACAGGAATATATTTGCTCTTGGCATTAAATTTGGCTGTCAACAATTACATCAAAAGGGTAATGATGTTAATTTTTTGTGACTTCCAGGGTATCTCTTACAATGTTACTGTTTATCATTAATTTTTTTTTTTTTTTTTTGCTATAACGATCACAAATCTAGGATAGAACAGAGGTACAGATGACTCTTCTGAATTTATTAGCATAAACGGTTTTGTCAACAAGTTTTTTCTAGATATAAAATAATCACTGTTTCAATCCACGACTATTACGAAACTTGTGAATAGAGAATACAATGTGAAACAGTTGAGGAATAGTACTTCTAACTCCTATTACTACCAGAATCTTAGATTTCTTCAGATGCTGCAGGAGGAAAAGACCTGTACAGTTTCAGAAAATAAGACAAATGTTGATGGAGATAATCAAAGACTGTTACTGTTCCCAAATAGATTAAAAACCGTCTTGACCGCAAAAATACACTCCTGGAAATGGAAAAAAGAACACATTGACACCGGTGTGTCAGACCCACCATACTTGCTCCGGACACTGCGAGAGGGCTGTACAAGCAATGATCACACGCACGGCACAGCGGACACACCAGGAACCGCGGTGTTGGCCGTCGAATGGCGCTAGCTGCGCAGCATTTGTGCACCGCCGCCGTCAGTGTCAGCCAGTTTGCCGTGGCATACGGAGCTCCATCGCAGTCTTTAACACTGGTAGCATGCCGCGACAGTGTGGACGTGAACCGTATGTGCAGTTGACGGACTTTGAGCGAGGGCGTATAGTGGGCATGCGGGAGGCCGGGTGGACGTACCGCCGAATTGCTCAACACGTGGGGCGTGAGGTCTCCACAGTACATCGATGTTGTCGCCAGTGGTCGGCGGAAGGTGCACGTGCCCGTCGACCTGGGACCGGACCGCAGCGACGCACGGATGCACGCCAAGACCGTAGGATCCTACGCAGTGCCGTAGGGGACCGCACCGCCACTTCCCAGCAAATTAGGGACACTGTTGCTCCTGGGGTATCGGCGAGGACCATTCGCAACCGTCTCCATGAAGCTGGGCTACGGTCCCGCACACCGTTAGGCCGTCTTCCGCTCACGCCCCAACATCGTGCAGCCCGCCTCCAGTGGTGTCGCGACAGGCGTGAATGGAGGGACGAATGGAGACGTGTCGTCTTCAGCGATGAGAGTCGCTTCTGCCTTGGTGCCAATGATGGTCGTATGCGTGTTTGGCGCCGTGCAGGTGAGCGCCACAATCAGGACTGCATACGACCGAGGCACACAGGGCCAACACCCGGCATCATGGTGTGGGGAGCGATCTCCTACACTGGCCGTACACCACTGGTGATCGTCGAGGGGACACTGAATAGTGCACGGTACATCCAAACCGTCATCGAACCCATCGTTCTACCATTCCTAGACCGGCAAGGGAACTTGCTGTTCCAACAGGACAATGCACGTCCGCATGTATCCCGTGCCACCCAACGTGCTCTAGAAGGTGTAAGTCAACTACCCTGGCCAGCAAGATCTCCGGATCTGTCCCCCATTGAGCATGTTTGGGACTGGATGAAGCGTCGTCTCACGCGGTCTGCACGTCCAGCACGAACGCTGGTCCAACTGAGGCGCCAGGTGGAAATGGCATGGCAAGCCGTTCCACAGGACTACATCCAGCATCTCTACGATCGTCTCCATGGGAGAATAGCAGCCTGCATTGCTGCGAAAGGTGGATATACACTGTACTAGTGCCGACATTGTGCATGCTCTGTTGCCTGTGTCTATGTGCCTGTGGTTCTGTCAGTGTGATCATGTGATGTATCTGACCCCAGGAATGTGCCAATAAAGTTTCCCCTTCCTGGGACAATGAATTCACGGTGTTCTTATTTCAATTTCCAGGAGTGTATTTATTTGGGTGGTAACCGGTTTCGTTCAGTGTTTGACCATTCTCAAATCCTCATACCATGAAGGTAGGAGTTGGCGGTGAACGGAGTGGGTGTTGTAACTCCATGAACGAGCAGTTGACGTACGTGGAATTACAACACCTGCTCCGTACACTGCCGCCATCTGCTATCATATTATGAGGATCTAAGCATGGAAAGGCACTGACAGAAACCGGTTACCACCGAAAATATTCTTTGTTAATCCATTTTCAAAATACTTTTAGCCAGATTGCTGTTTCTCCATGAAAAACATTCTTAAAAATTACTGTTACTTTTTCGTTCGAAGAACTAATTAATTTTATCACTAAAAGGGCAATAGATGAAGAAGCCTCAGATATTGTAATATTATTTCTTCATATAAACATTTCCGAGATGAACAGACGATACATTATTTTAAAAGTACAGAATTTCCTGAAGTGTTTACATCCAGCTGTTATCACAACATTGGCGTAAACAATAGATGCAGATTTATTAGCACCTGTCTACTGAAAAATGCGACTATATTACATTTTCTCCATCGTCATGCTATATTCATAGGTCCAATTGAATTGACATGTTACCGAAATTGGATGGGGAGTTTGAAATTCTGAGTATCTGTGCGGAATTGGACATTACAGACTTCATATAGAACTACACTGCTCTGAAATTCCGTACTCTGTAACATACTATTGCCAATGGTCTTAGATGTAATGACCGTCATACGTTCCTAGGTGTTTTATGTAAATTTCTGTTAATATACTTTCGAATTTGTGACACGTCTCTACCTCACTTAACCCTAATGAAGGCATCGGCGAATAGTCAATAACTGAAAAAAATAAATTGTTGCAATGACGTGTTATGATTTCATACGGGATGAACAAGTTTACAAGGAGGTTAAAGCAGCTGACAAGTGTTCCACGGACATGTACACTTCTCGAATGCCACAGCCATGAGGTATGTATTCTTCAGATAGCTGTCACTAACATAATGTCCCCTTGAGATACGCGCTTAGAAGTGTCTCAAGTGACGGTGTCGGTGGTTTCCTTACCTTTCTTGTCATAGATTAGATGTAATAATCATTCGTTCAGGGAAAATCTATTTTTTGGAATGCAGTTGTTTTTCAAGCATTCTATATGCTCCGAGGAGTTTGTCTGTGAATTACAGTCGGCTGTCAAAAGCAACCAAGCGTTTTTAAATAATCAGGCTCGACATCATGTGAACGAATATCCTATTTTCCCCTAGGATGATTAATAAAAATATCAGAAACTCTAAACAATACTCGACACCTCGCTTTTCAAAAACCTGACAGCTGACCGGTAAATAGAACTGGGACACAGTGGGCTAAACATTTTACGCAGCACAATTGATTTGTTGTAATATACATTGCAACGATTTCAGAGGGCAATTATTTCTTTAAACTAAAAGTACTATTTGCAGACTGGAAAAGCTGTCTGAAAATTTCACTAATTCATGTGATTCAATTTATTCTGTGCGTTACTTCACTTATTTTTCCTACAGTATAACCAAGAATTATACATTACAGGTTACAGCGCATTTCATTAAACATTTTTTTGTTGTTAAATATGATGACTTGGAGATAAGTTGTTAATAAGTGTATTCAGTATTAACTAATATTGACAAGGTTTTCTTTCTGTTACTGCATGTGTTACCACAAATATGAAACACGGAGAAGCAGTTGTACTAACCATTTCCAATAGAGTTTATTATTTTAAAAGTAGTACAACAAACGATCGGTGTAACTAGCTTATTTCGGAAAATGATATATCTGCTCTCGGGATAGTAATGAGAAGGACAAATGTTTTGACGAAACAGAACTCCGATAGCAGTAGACCTAAAATATTTATTTTTGAGGTATACTCTCACCCGTTATAAACACAACAGAAGGTTATTTCCTAAATCGTATTTAATTTATGACGTATACAACCACGTATTTGATATGGTGAGTTCTGCAATAGTTGCCAATACAGCACATATGAGACAGTGTTAAAAACTCTCGGCAGTATGTCAACAGGCATAAATCCTGTTCCTTAGCCAAAGTTACGTGAAGTATGCACATCAATTTCCACTATTCGCCCCGACGGGAGGTTAAACCCTAATTTCTCTTCCATCTTCCATTCACCCATCCCTGGAATAACTTTACCGACCTCTGCCAAAACCTTCGATTTCACCCCTGTCATTACAGTATACCTACAAGACAGACACCCATATTGAAACGGAAGCACATATGACTGCTTTCCCTCTATGGCAACAATGCGATATACGCAATCTGTGTTACAAAGACAAATAGAAAATCTTAAGTTC
Source organism: Schistocerca piceifrons (assembly GCF_021461385.2). NCBI lineage: Eukaryota > Metazoa > Arthropoda > Insecta > Orthoptera > Acrididae > Schistocerca > Schistocerca piceifrons. The sequence goes on along the minus strand of NC_060139.1, from coordinate 414,624,956 downwards.
AATAAAATGTAGTGAAAGGACAGATTATATTTGTTACAAAAGACAAATTGCTGCCTATTGTACAATTTGTACAAGCAGTTATGGAACATTAGATTAGTGCTCTGCATAATGAAAGACTCAGAGACACCGAAATATTTGCTGGCAATGAGATCAGTTCTTTCCTAGCTGACAAACTACATCAGTCTGGCAAGAAATTGATCATGGGTTACGTATCTGTGACATCCAGTATCAAATGGGTAGTCAGTCCATAGCATTATCCATGTTATTATACTGTAAGGTAATGCATCACACAGTGGCGTGCAAAGAATGTATTACTTAAGCTTCACGACCTTAGACGATATGGCACGTCGCAAAAAGTGGAAACAAATTTGTAGCACCTGATGCTCATAGACGAAGAAAGAAATCAGTTTCATAGTGATCTGTGACCCAAGAAAAAAGCCGTTTTCTTGTGAAAGAGCCAAATTATATTCCTCATCCAAAAGAAAATGTTTTATAGGATGCCGCAGTCGTTCTTTTGTGACACTTTCATAGACAGAGAGAAGTTGCAGTGAAAGTACATTCTTCAACGCCGGTTGCTGTCATCAGTTACGTTAATTATATAAGAGCTTCTCTTTTTTCTGGTGTTAATACTAGAAGGCCTTAAACTTCCGAAGTTGCTGACTCAACTGTAGGGAAATTTTTCCGTGCCTAGAACACTGTCTTATGTACAGAAACATTGCAACTTAGAGAAGCATTAGAACACTTGCATAACTTTCGTTATAGTTACGTCCAAATAGGACTCAGTTGCCCGTTGTGTCCACATCACTTCGTGGTACACATCTTCAAATTTAACACTACCTTCAGAAATGCTGGACCATAAGATTGTTTTCTACCGTAGGCATAACAAAGGTACAGAGAGATGTAAGTTTCATCTTTCTAAATATACTAGTGCAGTTATTTCAGTTATTACAGTGCTAAATTTCATTCGCCTACTCTGTTAGTGTGGTTAAATGTACATTTTGTACACATGTCCGCTATCAGCGACTCCTCAAGCAGCTTGTAAGAGGAGTCAGCGACCATTAACATGAGCCTGGCCGATTCCCTTATGCTGGAGATACAACCTGGCCACATGGCCGCTGCATGGCACTACGACTAGTGCTGTGCTTAAGTCTCTACCTGGCTTACACAGTACTTTCGTGACCTGGCTATTTACTGGATTAAAGCTGAACTACGTTTTGGATTTCTCTTCTACGGATTATTGAGAGATTCGCTGAAGCTTGGACTATCTGGATTATTCTCTTGGTGCAATCTTTTACGATGAACCGCCGGCTGGAATGGCCGAGCGGTTGTAGGCGCTGCAGTCTGGAGCCGCGTGACCCCTTCGGTTGCAGGTTCGAATCCTGCCTCGGGCATGGATGTGTGTGATGTCCTTAGGTTGGTTAGGTTGAAGTAGTTCTAAGTTCTAGGGGTCTGATGACCTCAGAAGTTAAGTCCCATAGTGCTCAGAGCCACTTGAACCATTTGAACCATACTACGATGAACCAGCATGGACTGGAATTGTGAACTATTAAGTCATTACAGTGCATTCATGTTTTTTTGTGTAATAAAGAGTGTGTTGCACTATAGCAAGTGTAATAAGTAACTGCGTGACTCATCTTTTACGCATGTAATGCGTTATACATATTGCCTCTATGCAGCTAGCGTTCGCACGTGCATGTCCGCCAAGAGTTTCGACACGCGTTCGCTCCTGTTGGCAATATCAAAACGATTACGCTGGCCAGTGTAACAAAGCATTCAGCGACATGGCTTTTGTCACGTTCCCCTGGTAATTGTTTCCAGCCCGCAACATGTTGCTCTAAAAGCAGTCCAATTTGGAAGTGTGTGCCAGCGGCACATTTACTCCCTTATTTTCCGCTGTTTGCAGAGGCGTGATTTGCATCCAGTCAATGTAATTAAGCACCAAATCGAACAGAAAACATAGCATATGACATATATAAGGAAATCGGTGGGATTTCCAAATATTCGCCAGTCAACAGTTCAGAACCTGAATGATCAACATGGTCATAGTCATACAAGTGCAAATTCCTTTACGTTTTCTGCGCTTTGGAAGATACAGCATTATTTTCAGGACACAGCAACTCGGGGATTACGAGATCTATACTGAAAGTTGTGTGCAACCCATTGTTAAAATCCCATTTCAACAATATAACATAAACGGCTGCAGGACCGGAATCTAAGGACTTTACATCACACGTTGCTATATTGTGATGTCATTAGCGCCTGTATGTGAACACAGGCAGTACTTCCAAAGGGTCGGCATTAGTGTTCTGTTTCGACAGCGCGCTGTCATTGAATCCCTTGTTGAAGAGGGAAAATGTGCTGCTGTAGTTCTCCTCATTCTTACGAGTGTAAGAGCTTCAAAGGGTTGGAAATAACAGCCAACCAGTTGAAAAATACAGGCTTATTAAAACTTGACCATGGTTTCGACAGTTTTAAAACTGTCTTCTTCGGAAGGAATTGTCCTATTAACCAATATTATGACATTGAACGTGGAACAGATATGTTATCATTACAGTAAACAAAATTACAGGAAACGTGTACTTATAAGCATACTCACATGGAATCAGGTGTTATCTATAGCCGATGTGGTAATCGTTGACTCTGTCTTATACCTGTGCCTGTCATAAACTTAAATGGATCAGATTTCTTCATCGAACACATCATCCGAGCATGGGCAAGGAAACACTTCCTCTGATCTTCAGGCGCACCACCATAGAATTTCATCGTCAACATGCTAAACACCACGTACCAGGCTCCTATCAGATTCATACATTCCTATTATAATGGCACGTCACACCCCGTAAGCTGGTGCTTTGTTAATCCATAAAATAATCTTCCATCGTTCTACAGATCGCTAATAGTGTTAACTGTACCACTCTAAACGATGCTAGGTTGTCAGACTTTTTTGGGGGGGGGGGGGGGGGGGCTGTGGCGCAGTAATGAAAACTGAGTCTCATTGCCAATGACGAATGTTTCTGAAACTAAGATGGCTGTTTCCGTTAAAGGCATTAAGTCTTTAATGCAATTTCGAAATCGTTCTGCTGTACTAAACTACAGATTGCGTCTCATATTTAAAAAGATTTTGCAATTCCACTCTGACTTTCAGATAGCAACTGACCCCATTCTCGTAGTTGCAATATAGAGTTAATCTAATCCTATAGCCGGAGTGGCGGCTTTCATTTGTCATCCTCTTTGGTTATCTACAGCATGTGGTAGTTAAAATATATATGTACGGAACGAGTCAGTGTATCGAGTGTAAATATCGATAAGCTATAGCGAACATTGTGGCAAATTTTATGATGCACGTAAGTAACTTTTAACTTTTACACCCGCCGAATTATGACACCGACTTTTTAATCGAACTATGCACTTTTTCCTGTAAAATTGGAAAGATCTTTCAATCAGACCTTCATAGACATTGTAAGTGTGGAACTTGATCATACAGTAACAAGATAAGAGTGTTGCAGAGTATGATCCCGCCATCAGGAGAAGAGGTTCCGCAGACGTGTGCTCTATTATACCAAACGTAAGCAAACAAATGATAAGCAGAATCTGTGACAGTTATCTACCAGTTAAGCAGAAAATCTATCTGTATAAAATATGTTTTATAATTACATATTTTATCAAATACCGAAGAAATTGAGGAGGATGCGACAGTCAAAAACAATTTTATAACTGCGCGTTGATAGACTGGTACGATGCTGAGAAAAAAATTCAAAGTTAGAAATGAAAAGACTCATCAAGCAAGGAATCGGAAATGTACGTGATGATAACCTTCTTAGGACAAGGAGATATAAGGTGGAATATCACCTTTCACCAAGCGAGAAGTTAATCACCTTGTAAAGTTAGAGCTACACAGACGTGAATGAAAACGACAATAAGAGAACAAACGTATCACTACCAGCAGCAAACCAAATAGGTACGATGAAACCGAAAGAAAAGTATATGAAAGAGGGCAAGAGTTTCTGGAAAATTTTAATAAGAACTTTACAGAATATACTGCTTGGGAGTTTCTGTGATAAGACGTGAAAAGGTACAAAGAAGATTTGATAAAAATAGCAGGTACTTAAAGAAAATAAAACATAATACGCTATTGGCTAAACACTACATTTTATCAGTTACGATGGTAAACGGAACATTGAGTAAGAGCAGAGGGAAAACTGAACAAGTATTCAAAGATTTCTTTAAATCTTTATGCAGCTTAAAAAATTAACCAGAAACACAGTCCGTAAATGAAATAATGAGCTTCCATAAGTAAATTAACTGGAAGTGTAGAGTGATATTTGAGACACAGAGAAAAGAAAGTGGCCTACAGATAAGACTGTTTCAGCAGAAACAGTTAAATCTTGAGGAGTAGAAATACAAAAGGAGCTTATGAAATTATTTACAGAATGTCTCAAAATGACATTTCTCCAAAACTGGAACATTGTTGGAGTTTTTTTTAAATCACACGGATTGGTACGGAGAAGGTATTATTAATCGTAAACTTGTCAGCCTCCTCTTCGTAATGTACGGATCATTCACTTCAGTATTACGATACTCAGGGGAATTAAGCAAAGGAACGAACTGATTAAGAAGTGCGTATAACCCAAAAGACCACTGACCATGGCAGTCTGGTCCCTTTCATCCCCCAAACCAACCAACCAACCACTTACAAGTTATAAACGAAATTATTGATCGGAATAATGAACACACTCGTAGAAAAACAATCGCAACACCAAAAGTAATCAATGTAGAATGATGAATTTCTGGGAATACGTTCGTCAGAGTAACATATTTCAGTGATTAACATTGCAAGATCACAGGTTAAGGTAAGAGTGAGATAAACCATTGAAAATGTTAAATACTTGTACATTAATATCCCAGGACTGTTGGATGCAAAAGTGCATGCATTGTGTTGTACACGTGCCGGGCGTCAGTTTGTGTGATGGAGTTTCACGCCTGTTGCACCTGGTCGGTCAATACATGGACGCTAAATTATATTCGTGAAAGACACTGGACTTGTCTAATGATGTCCCATGTATTCCAGACAGACCTGATGATCGATCAGGCCAAGGCAACACGTCAACAGTAAATACAACATGTTGGGTTACAACAGCGACATGTGGATGAGAGTTATACTGTTGGAAAACCTCCTGAACTGCTGTTCGTGAATGGCAGCTCACAGGTCGAATCACCAGATTGACATATAGTCTTGCTGTCAAGGAGAGTCGGATAACCACGAAAGTTTTCCTTGTTGTCATACTAAATCGCACCCCAGGCGGTAATTCCTGGTGCAGGTCTAGTGTGTCTAGCAGGCAGGTAAGTTGGTTGCAGACCCTCAACCGGTCTCTTTTTAACCAGCACACGGCCATCACTGGCATCGAGGCAAAACCAGCTTTCATCAAAAGACGCAGCATATCTCCACCCTTCCCTTCACTGAGCTTGATAGCACAGAAGTCGCAAATGGCGGTTAGTTGCGGTCGGTGGAATGCACGCTACCGGACGTCTGACTCGGAGCTGCCCGTGAAGTAACCGATTTGTATCAGTTCGTTGTGTCACTGTGGTGCCAGCTACTGCTCAAATTGCTGCCGCAAATGCAGGAAGATGCGCCGTAGCCATATGCCGAATACGATGGTCTTCCCTCTCCATATTGCCACGCGCCGATCAGAGCCTGGTCTTCTTGTGACCCGTACGTTCTCGTGAACAACGCTGCCAGCAATCATGTATCTTTCTTCAATATCGCAGAAGGGACATGCAGCTTCACGTAGCCCTATTACACGACCTCGTTCAAACTCAGTGAGATATTTATAACGGCGCCTTTGTCGCCTTAAAGGCATTCTTGACTAACATCAACTCACCACGTCAAATCTCAAACGTAACTAAGGCTCACGACCGTTACAGCGTGTATTTAAATCCTCATAGTGGAGCTAATAGCGCCACTTTTATGAACAGACATCAACTTTTAGATGTACAAACACACCTATGAACTTTCGTTTACATCGCACAACTTGCGATTTTTTTTTTTTTTTCGCCTGTGTATAAACTGTCATTTTATCCAGGGTTCATTCATTTGGTGTTTCAACTGAAGCTGACAACCCTTCGGTGGCACGGTTTTGATTCGTTCAATGTTAATATATTAAAGATCGTTTGTGTCAATGTTATACTTTCGTTTCCATTCGACCTAAACTCACGAACGTAGTGAGAATACCAGACTGAACGGGGTACAGGTAAGGGGATTCAGTATTACCAAATCTATTCTTATATGCCCTAACGGAAGTTATGATGGCATTCTACTCTTTTTCACTATTCAATGCGATATTCAGCAACTAGTGATATTAAAAATTAGAGAAAGTTTGATAGTAAAATCTATAATCATTTAAAGTAACACTGAAATATTGTGCAACTGGCACTTCAGGAAATTACATACTAATACACAAATGTTTGACATGTTTATTATATTTCGAGCACATATATCAGTATCTAAAGAAATAAATACAAGAGTACAATCAGTGTGGAGAGATTTTGGTAAAATAAGCAGACTTCACTAAACTAAGTTTCATTATGTTTGCAACGGATAATTTAAAGTTTGCATCACCACTTTTGATGTCCGTGAGATGTTAACCTGAAAGTGCAAGTCTCCAGTTCAGACACTGAGAACCATAGAACCATAAGGTTCTCAGTTTTGAGGTTCTCAGTTTTGAGAAAAATAAATATTTGTGAAAATCGAATTTGTACGCAAACTACCAGCCCTATAGATTTGAATATTATGAAATTTTAATTAATATTTTGAGCTATTATTAATATTAACGTCAGTCCACAACATTTTCATACATAGCCCAGTGGCAATAGTGTCTTTGTGTCTTTGTGACTGTTATGCAATTTGTAATTAATGTGAAAATAAGTTGCACTTCGTTTTCTCTAGAAATACTGTAGCCTTCCCTCTCCTTTTTGTGCATCACAACAAAAACCTTGAATGTGTTTAGCAAGGAATGTGTTTCTGTTTTCAAACATCCCATGGTCTTCTTCGTTAGCAGCTTCACAATATGTTTTCGCAGCCTACTTCCTCATTGCTCTTAACTATTCCCCAGACCAACTTGGTTAATATGTGTCTAATACCTTGGACTGTTTTAACAGTTTCTACAACTTGACACTGACCGTAGGCAATGACATGAACATCTGCCACATTGAAATTTCAATTTCTGTCTTTATATAAGCTATACTACTCTGCACAGAAACACTACAACGCAGATTAAATATCACTTTCATCATACTAAGTCCGTGTATATGGATTTTTTCCTTCACCTGAACTGAAGTACCTTCGAATTAGTGCTAGAATAAAAGCCTCTACAAGATACACACTGAAGAGCCAAAGAAACTGGTACACTTGCATAATATCGTGTAGGACCCCCGTGAGCACGCAGAAGCGCCCCAGCACGACGTGGCATGGACTGGACTGATGTCTGAAGTAGTGTTGGAGTGAACTGTCACCGTGAATTCTGTAGGGCTGTCCTTAAATCCGTAAGAGTACGAGGGGATGGAGATATCTTCTGTAAAGCAGATTGCAAGGTATCCTAGACGTGCTCAATAATGTTCATATATGGGGAGTTTGGTGGCCAGCGAAAGTGTTCAAATTCAGAAGAGTGTTCCTGGAGCCGCTCTGTAGCAGTTCTGGACGTGTGGGGTGTAACGTTGTCCTGCTGGAATTGCCCAAGTCCGTCGGAATGCACAATGGAAAGGAATGGATGCAGGTAATCCGACAGGATGCTTACTTATGTGTCACCTGTCAGAGTCATATCTAGACGTATCACTCAAACTGCACACACCCCACACCATTACAGAGTCTCCACCAGCTGGAACAGTTTCCTGGTGGCATGCAGGACCCATGGTTTCATGAGGTTGACCCATACCCCGTACACGTCCACCCGCTCGAAACAATTTGAAACGAGACTCGTCCGACCAGGCAACACGTTTCCAGCCATCAATAGTCCAAGACGATGTTGACGGGCCCAGGCGAGGCGTAAGGCTTCATCTCGTGCAGTCATCAAGCGTACACGAGTGAGCCTTCGGCACCGAAAGACCATATCGATGATGTTTCGTTGAAAGCTGACACTTGTTGGTGGCCCAGCATTGAAATCCGCAGCAAATTGCATAAGCGTTGCACTTCTCTGACGTTGAACGATTCTCTTAGGTCGTCGTTGGTCCCGTTCTTGCAGGATCTTTTTCCGGCCCCAGCGATGTCGGAGATTTGTAACCGATCTAATACCTCCGCCAGACACTTACTGTCTTATATAGGCGTTGCCGACCGCAGCGCCGTATTCTGCCTGTTTACGTATCTTTTTATTTGAATTCGAATGCCTATTTCAGTTTCTTTGGCGTTTCAATGTAATATAAACAATGTTGCAACAGTAGCCCCCCGTCCCCTCTCGTCATACACACACACACACACACACACACACACACACACACACACACACATACTCGCGCGCTTGTAAAGACAAGTATGTAACTGGAAGATTACCCAAGATATCCTGATATATCCAGAGGAAAATGGTCTGTATGGGAAGCCATGAGCGCAAGAAGTATCATTACGGGAATAGGAAGGACATTCCAGAATGAGATTTTCACTCTGCAGCGGAGTGTGCGCTGATAGGCAGATTAAACTTCCTGGCAGATTAAAACTGTGTGCCGGACCGAGACTCGAACTCGGGACCGTTGCCTTTCGCGAGCAGGGGCTCTACCAACCGAGCTACCCAAGCGGGACTCACGCCGCGTCCTTTCATATCAGCGCACACTCTGCTGCAGAGTGAAAATCTCATTCTGGAAACATCCCCCAGGCTGTGGCTAAGCCATGTCTTCGCAATATCCTTTCTTTTAGGAGTGCTAGGTCTGCAAGGTTCGCAGGAGAGCTTCTGTAAAGTTTGAAAGGTAGGAGACGAGGTACTGGCAGAAGTAAAGCTGTGAGGACCCGGGGAGAATCGTGCTTGGGTAGCTCAGCTGGTAGAGCACTTGCACGCGAAAGGCAAAGATCCCGAGTTCGAGTCTCGGTCCGGCACACAGGTTTAACCTGCCAGGAAGTTTCAGGAAGGAGATTGTTCTGACGATATGAACATGTCAGTCACTCTCATGACTTTTGACTGAGGCCCTATTTCAGTATTCGGTGTCCCGACAGTATTGATTTCTATGCAGATAGGAGTGGTGTAATGTTTCAGTATTATGACTCTTTGGAATTTTTCTAATGGTAAACCAATTGTAGGACAGAAAGTGGCCAGCCACACCACGTGTTAACAAATGCCCAAATCTCATGATTGTGGACCCTCTTTCAAACTAGTCAGAAACGGTAGGTACCTATCAATCACGTGCCGTCCACTAGAGAGCAGAAAGCTGCTCAAGTACAGTGATACGGAAAGCAAGACCACGCTGAATGGTCAAAGTAACTGACCACAGTTAGAGACCAAAACACAATAACTTCTTGTTCTCCAGAAGATACAGGGTTTATCAAACTGAAGGAAGGTGGGTTTCACTTGGAGACGTCGTAGAACGGAAAATAACGTTTTTACCCGAAATATCCTTTAATCATGGAGATAGTAATTAATAATAATGGCTAAAGCAGCTTCACCTTCCGATTCGAAATACGGTAATCCCCCCCCCCCCCCCCGAAATTATAGCCGCTTAAGTTAAATCTTAAATCTGTTTTCCCATATTTCGAGTCACCAACAGGTAGTAAAGACGATGTAAGTCAATATATTCCAATTCTAAAAATACTCCGTCTCTTTTTCAATACCAATGAGAATTACAGTAGAACGTCTATTTGATAACATGTGTGACGCATCTGATATACCTGAATGTGGGATTTACGTGTCGAGATTCTTGACACTATTTTTTTTCCTAATTAGATTATTGTCGAAACCTTTTCTTAAGAGTTTTGTTGCTTACACGCGAAGAGCGCAAGCGAAACTAGCTTTTCGAGACATGTGGGAAGCCTGTCGCCACTCCAAGGGAGAAAAGTGAATTATTGTAATAGATCGTTAGGTTTGAAAAAGTTCTTTACGAGACCATATATCCTCGCAACAAATCACGATAAGTCGTATATCAACAACACACGTTCCGAAAAGCGACCGAGACGGTATGTGGTGATAATTTACCATCTGTACAATGAAAAGATGACCACGGGGGCGTGAAACCGATAGCTCGCGCACGTCCCACAGAGAATGCTGTTCGTCGTGTTCGTATCATGCCGATTCAATTCTTTTCAAACTTCTGGCGTTTCAGAGGTTGTAAAATGCTAACTATATTTTGAATGTAAACAGTATGAAATTGACCCACTACGTTGGTAGCAGTCAGTAATACAGACACTGTTTTACGATACGTGTAATAAGCAGTAAGTAATTATCTCAGTCTCGGGAGATCAGCATAATAACACATTATATACGTGATTGGAATTATGAAGCAGGTTGACGTCGGTAAATGCTTCTGAAAAATTTAATAAATAACGGAAACTTCCTATTAAACATGACAAACATGAGAAATTAGCTTTGCATAAGTGCTGTTTCACCATATTTTTGCAATAACACGTAACAACAATTTTGACGTAAGCAACACCTTCTTCTTTTACTGTAACCCTGAGTGCTCTTATTTGAGGAATTAAATAATAATTTGGTGTAGAGTAACTATGTAAACGATGCACACAACATTATACTTTATATTTTCCCATATGTTATCTAACAAGTTTTTTTTAAATTCCTTGCCACAAAGAATCAGGCGTTAATACACTATCTCACTACTATGAAAAACTTTAGCTAACAAAATATCAGAATACTACAGACATCTGAGCATTTCGTTTTCTGATGTAATATGAAATACACATTTGCATTAAGCAGCGATACCATAACATGCAAAATGAATTACTTAAATTGTCTGACTACTAAATTTGAAGGAAAGTCAAGTTGCGGAAGCAAAACTAAATAATGGTTTATGCCGGAAACCTATTTTCTGAGACATTATCGACGAAACATTATCTATGATCCTTGTTAATGCGAAAGTTCTAAAATGAAATAAGACTATTTTAGACGGTATTACATTAGCATTTCGTGCTTATTCTGCATCATACTGTCCACAACATATAGATTATTACAATAAAGTGTTAGTAGTTCATTACTGAAGAACAAAGTGTTTCCGTCGTTGTAGAAAGATCTATAGGAATAGTATCCCACAGTAACGATGAAATGACAGCCATATTTGTCAGATGATGTATGGATTAAATTCGTTAACAGTTTGCATTTTTGTTAATCAAATTTGGTTCTGACACTAACAAAGTACGAAGTTTCTCCTACATTTACCTACAATGAATTCTGTGCAAGTAGATAGAAATACAAAACAATAATCAAACTACGTGATTTGCTAGAGTATAGAGGCCTATCTCACTAGGGGTAAGATAGATACCGCCTACAGGAAAATTAAAGAGACCTTTGGAGATAAGAGAACGACTTGTATGAATATCAAGAGCTCAGATGGAAACCCAGTTCTAAGCAAAGAAGGGAAAGCAGAAAGGTGGAAGGAGTATATAGAGGGTCTATACAAGGGCGATGTACTTGAGGACAATATTATGGAAATGGAAGAGGATGTAGATGAAGATGAAATGGGAGATATGATACTGCGTGAAGAGTTTGACAGAGCACTGAAAGACCTGAGTCGAAACAAAGCCCCCGGAGTAGACAATATTCCATTGGAACTACTGACGGCCGTGGGAGAGCCAGTCCTGACAAAACTCTACCATCTGGTGAGGAAGATGTATGAGACAGGCGAAATACCCTCAGACTTCAAGAAGAATATAATAATTCCAATCCCAAAGAAAGCAGGTGTTGAGAGATGCGAAAATTACCGAACTATCAGCTTAATAAGTCACAGCTGCAAAATACTAACACGAATTCTTTACAGACGAATGGAAAAACTAGTAGAAGCCAACCTCGGGGAAGATCAGTTTGGATTCCGTAGAAACACTGTAACACGTGAGGCAATACTGACCTTACGTCTTATCTTAGAAGAAAGATTAAGGAAAGGCAAACCTACGTTTCTAGCATTTGTAGACTTAGAGAAAGCTTTTGACGATGTTGACTGGAATACTCTCTTTCAAATTCTAAAGGTGGCAGGGGTAAAATACAGGGAGCGAAAGGCTATTTACAATTTGTACAGAAACCAGATGGCAGTTATAAAAGTCGAGGGACATGAAAGGGAAGCAGTGGTTGGGAAGGGAGTAAGACAGGGTTGTAGCCTCTCCCCGATGTTGTTCAATCTGTATATTGAGCAAGCAGTAAAGGAAACAAAAGAAAAATTCGGAGTAGGTATTAAAATTCATGGAGAAGAAATAAAAACTTTGAGGTTCGCCGATGACATTGTAATTCTGTCAGAGACAGCAAAGGACTTGGAAGAGCTGTTGAATGGAATGGACAGTGTCTTGAAAGGAGGATATAAGATGAACATCAACAAAAGCAAAACAAGGATAATGGAATGTAGTCTAATTAAGTCGGGTGATGCTGAGGGAATTAGATTAGGAAATGAAGCACTTAAAGTAGTAAAGGAGTTTTGCTATTTGGGGAGCAAAATAACTGATGATGGTCGAAGTAGAGAGGATATAAAATGTAGGCTGGCAATGGCAAGGAAAGCGTTTCTGAAGAAGAGAAATTTGTTAACATCCAGTATTGATTTAAGTGACAGGAAGTCATTTCTGAAAGTATTCGTATGGAGTGTAGCCATGTATGGAAGTGAAACATGGACGATAAATAATTTGGACAAGAAGAGAATAGAAGCTTTCGAAATGTGGTGCTACAGAAGAATGCTGAAGATTAGATGGGTAGATCACATAACTAATGAGGAAGTATTGAATAGGATTGGGGAGAAGAGAAGTTTGTGGCACAACTTGACCAGAAGAAGGGATCGGTTGGTAGGACATGTTCTGAGGCATCAAGGGATCACCAATTTAGTATTGGAGGGCAGCGTGGAGGGTAAAAATCGTAGAGGGAGACCAAGAGATGAATACACTAAGCAGATACAGAAGGATGTAGGTTGCAGTAGGTACTGGGAGATGAAAAAGCTTGCACAGGATAGAGTAGCATGGAGAGCTGCATCAAACCAGTCTCAGGACTGAAGACCACAACAACAACAACATTATGTGTCCATTTGGTGCCATCGTATTGATCACATGCGTCGCAGCAGCAGCAAAATTAAGACTGAACAGCCTTATATTTTGACTGCACAGTCTCGTTACGTAGGCGGAAAGTAAGGCATCACCACCAACATGCCGGAGTTCCATCATGCAAGGATGAAACGCAACGACACAGAAAATCAAAGATCGTTCTCCTGGGATGTAAAGATCACGTAGTAGCTAGATCGCGTTTCCAGGGCTTTGATTCGGTTGTGTACATCGACGTAATAGATTCAGATAATTACTAAGGTGGAAAGGAAATTAAGTAACAATATTCCTACACTACTAGACCGATGTAACAACATATGACAACAAATAAATGTATCGTCGTTTTCTCCGGTTTTCGTCGTTCCTTGGTTGCTTTTCATGGAGGTATGTTCCGGCTTTTCGTTTCTTTTATTTGTGAAGAATCTTCAGTGCTCTGTAATACATGTTTCTTTTTGTACACGTAACAAATGTATTAAGTAGTCGTTACAGTATGTACTATGTTACAATTTCTCATGCTTTCTCTTGTATATCAGATTAGAAAGTACTTTTATAGGACAAATTTCATGTGGTTAAATTATCGTTTCGTGTTACTTACTATTTGCAATGTTGTTAGTCCATACCGGTACATATGGTCCTGGAGGTGTGTTCATTCGGATCCCATACTCCAGCTGGCCGAGTTCCGGCGCTTTTTCACCCACATTTACTACGACACATGACTTTCACTTTTCATTGTGTGTCAACATGTGTGTGTTTGCAAAGTGTGCTGTGTCGTCCGAACCATAGGCGCAAAGATGCGAGCTGGTGCCAATATCATAGGGACTCACCAGTTGCCTATTTCCACCAACGCCACGAGCGGCGCTGAGGATGAAGATATCGACTTCGCCTCGGCCAATTGCCGGCCGAGTACAATCCGCCAATGACCGGACGGCAACGGACAGGAGCCTGCTCGGAAGACAGAAGAGTAGCTCTCATCCACTTGATTATAGATCGTCGTCCAGGGCTGACTTAGACAAGAAAAGTCGTTTCGTGAACTCTTAGAACTGAACAGATAGTTGTAAATTACATTTGCTTTTTGCTGTGAAGTTTATCTACGATTATTTGTACTTAGCCATTGAGGGCCTCTTTTGTGTTATATTAGATGAAGTGTTGCAGACTTAATCATTAAACAAGTCACAAAGATAAGTGAACCTTTTTAGCTCATTTGTGTGACTTCGTTACTAATTCGTTGGAGTGTTGTAGAGCGTCGACTTCCTATCCTAGCCGGGAGGTGCGGTCGTGCGGTTCTAGACTCTACAGTCTGGAACCGCGTGGCCGCTACGGTCGCAGGTTCGAATACTGCCTCGGGCATGGATGTGTGCGATGTCCTTAGGTTAGTTAGGTTTAAGTAGTTTTCAGTTCTAGGGGACTGATGAGCACAGATGTTAAGTCCCATAGTGCTCAGAGCCATTTGAACCTCCTATCCTATTACCTGACTCTGGGGCATAGCTGTGTAATAGTGGCGGGGAAAAATTGTCTTAGCGGTGTACTGCGGAAGAAGCCGTTTCAAGAACTCACAAATTTGGCCTACCGTAACAGCAGTGGCAACTCGACCCCCATAGCACTAGCGACGAGGCCTTTACAGAAAATGGCATAGAGGGTTTACAAAATAGTGTAGGTTGTCAAATGTTGCCGTGTGTTTATCTTTCGTCTATTGTTTGTGTTTTGTGTGTGGCTCTACATTTTTGATTGGTTTAGCATGTGTGTGCGTCTGTGTGGGTATTTTGTTACGTGTGGAAACTGTCGTTCCATGTTAGAGCGTTTTCTTTTCTTTTTTTCCTTTAATGTTTTTGGGAGCGAATATTGTGTGTGTGCGTGTGTGTGTGTGTGTGTGTGTGTGTGTGTGTTTCTGTATGTGTGTGTGCGCGCACGCGCGCGTGTGTGTATGTGTGTGTGTGTGTGTGTGTGTGTGTGTGTGTGTGTGGGTGTAGGTGTTTGTCTGATAGAGAGAAACAGGGACAGAGAGAAAGAAAGAACGGGGAGCAGGAGATTCATTAACTGCTTATTCTGGTTTTGTTTCAGGTTTCTATTTGTTATTGGTTCAGTGGTTAACGTGATCAGTGAGTCACTGCTTATAGTGATCAGAGTATTAACTACTTTCTTTCTCATTGCAACGACTTTTTGTATTACATGTATCCTCAGACATACTGATTCACATTCTTGGCATTGTAAGTGGTTTGTACCTGCTCCCTTATCGTCTGCAAATGTGGCTGGTGTGTGTTGAATTTAACAATAGAGAGAGACAGCAATGTGCACACATTTGACAGTTTCAGAAAGCGAACAGCCACAAATACAATTATACATGCTTCTGTAAAATGAAAAATCAACGAACCGATGACAAATGTTATACAGACTAAATAAAATCCCACTCGGCATCGAAAACCATGAAAAGGAGTTACAAACAATACAATTAATAGCCACAAACAATGGTTACAACACTCATATAGTACAGAGACTCAACAAAAAATCAAAATACAACTAAAGAAAAATGAAAAGAAGCAGAGCATACAAACACCAAAGAATCCCACAAATACTAAAGTACACGCAGAAACAAGAAACAGCATCACTCATGAAAAGACTAACAGGAAGAAATGGTACACTCTAACACATAAACAAATTAACACACAGGATAGCAAATGTACTAAACAAACAGGGATTACACACTGCTTACAGAGCAAGAGATATCATGTAGCAGATATACGCTAGGTAAAATGCCAGGAATGTGAATCAATATACCTGGGGATAACAGGCAGGAATTTCAAAACTAGGTATAAAAACATACAAGAAGCTGAAAGTATGAAAATAGCCATTACTAAACACTTGATTAACATGGACATGAATCACACAAAGTGAAAATTATTAGAGTGAACGATCACAACAAAAATTTCTGACATTACAGGAAAACTTTCATATACAACGAGCCCTTGCAATGATAAAGAAAGTAATTATGACAAAATCAATGTAAGCAATAACTCACTGATCAAGTTAGCCACTAAAACAATAACAAACAAACATTTGAAACATAACCAGAACAAATAATTAATTATTCTTCCTCTTCCTCCCTTCTTTCTCTCTCTCTCTCTCACTGTCTCTCTCTCTCTCTTGTTCCTTTCTCTCTCGCTCTTTTTCTCTCCTTCTCTCTTCCCTTTCACACACACACACACACACACACACACACACACACACACACACACACATACATACACAGAAAATCCACTCATAAAAAATTAAAGAAAAGAAACGCTCTCACAACGAACGATACATCGACACATTCGCACGTAAAAAAATACACGCACATGAAAAACAAATGAAAAATATCGAACGACACACATAACACAGACAAAAGACAGAAGATAGAGACAGACCAGTAGTTGACAACACTACACTCTGTAATCAACACACATTTGTTGATCACACAATGAAAAGTGCAAGTGATGTGTTGTGGGTGAAAAAAACTCCGGAAATCGGCCATCTGGAGTATGGGGACCGAATGAACACTTCACCAGGACCACACATGTGGAATAACCACATTGAAAATCGTAAGTAAAACGAAAAGATCATTTTTGCTACAAAAGTTGTTTCTAATCTGAAAAACAAGTGAGAAACATGAGAAAATGTAACACAGTACATACTGTAACTACTATTATAGGCCACTGCAGATCTTTTATAGATGAAAGAAACGAAACGTGTATGGCAAAAAACCGACTGCCTTTCATTTAGTTGCACAGACGGAACATACCTCCATGAAAAAAAACTATTGAACGACGGAAAAGAAAATGACGAAAATACAGCCATGTCAGGCCTTTCGTGTCAAGTTATACAACAGTTTCAAGGAAATCCATCTCAGATTCCACAAGACGATCCAACATATCATATTCAATCAAACGTGCAAAATGCATACTATAAATCCACTTTACATTAAAAGTAAAGGTTTGAACAACTCTTTGGTAGTACAAAGAGCGAAATTATTTGCAGAAAAGACTTGATTAAAAAATAAAATCAGATCGCTTTGTGCAAAGAAATTCATGCTTAATAGAATACTATATGATGTGCATCTCGAGTTATCTACATTTACCAACAACCCAACAGTGACATCAACATAATACATAAAATTGAACACATCATAGAAAGAACACTGCAATGTACACAGAACAAACACAAACGAAAAATAACGAAAGAAAGACGGCAAAATACAAAAGACGAAGCACGACGCAGCCACCACTACAAATTTCATTCAGAACAAATAAATCACACAGATACAGAATTGACTGAGAAAGAACACCGCTATTAGAGAAAGAGCTCAAATACAATATCAGTACAATATAGACAACCATTTCATCGTGAAAGCATCCTGATAGACGAAGCGTAACTAGAAAATAATACTGCAAATATTGAGCTAACACAAGAACTAATGAAGAAGTAAATAAACAATATAATCACCAGTTCAAAGATAAAGCAAAACAGGGAATTTCATCCTCAATACGACACCATTAAAAAATTAAAAGAAACCACAACAATCTAACCACATCATAGTTACAAGAGCTGATAAAGGGAAGAGCACAGTACTGATCAATAAAGAGCAATATGTAGAAAAAAACCAAACATTTGATGTTCTCTAACAATATCTCAAAACTGAAATCTGATCCAGCAGCTTGTTTCCACACATACATAAAACAACCTCAGAGACAGCAAACACACACCCACAGATAAAAAGAAACAGCACATCGACACACAAGACCACAAAAACACCAATACTTAGACACCCACCCAATGTTCACAGACCCCTTATTCCGTTGAGGTCTGTTATTAATTACATGGGTGCACCAACATACCATGCGGCGAAACACGAGAACAAAATCACAATGCAACATTATGATATGAAAAACAGCTGAATAGTGAAAAATACAAATGAACTCATAACACAAATAAAATACTTACACATTCCTGATACAGTATCACTCTTCTCTTTCGACATGGAGAACATGTACACCTCGATATCCACTGCAGGCACAATAAAACTAATTGAAGAAAATTTACTGACGTACAAAAAACTACCTGCAGACAATGTTAATGAGATAACCAAAACACTGAAACAATCACACTCCAAAATTACTTCCAATTTGGAAAGGATTTCTACTTACAGAAAGACGGGTGTCCAATGGGATCCCTAATCTTAGGAACACTAACAAACATATTCATCAACAACACAGAAAACAAATCTTCGATAGTGTCATTCAAAGAAAGGATACAAAATTGTTGACTGGTACAGATTGTGGATTACATAATCTGTATGGTACATAAACCAAACCAGAAAATAAATAAACTTCTAGATCTTCAGAAAGCCAACAGCCACAGATACAATTATTATTAATGCTTCATCCAACCGGCTACGAAATTAGAAATTAGTGGCCCTATGACACATGTTACCGAAATAATACCTCACTCAGCAAAGAAACTATGAAATAGAGTTACAAGCAAAACAACTCATAGCCACAAGCAATGGTTACAACACCCCTATAGTAAAAAGACGCAACTAAAAATTCAAAACACAACGAGAGAAAAATTAAAACAAGCAGAAAACATCAACACCAAAGAACCCCACAAGTAATACAGCACATACAGAAACACAAACAGTAACATTCGTGACATGAAGGGCAATGCATCGTAGGAGCTGTCATTTTTACTCAGGTGAAAAAGGTGTGAAAAGGTTTCCGACGCGATTATGGCCGAGCGACGGGAATTAACAGACTTTGAACGTGAAATGGTAGTTGAAGCTGGACTCGTAGGACATTCCATTTCAGAAACTAGTACGGAATCAAATAGTCCAAGATCCACAGTGTCAACAGTGTGCCGAGAATACCAAATTTCAGGCATTACCTCTCACCACGGACAACGCAGTGGCTGACGGCCTTCACTTAACAACAGAGAGCAGCGGTTGTTGCTTAAAGTTGTCAGTGCTAACAGGCAAGTAACTGTGCGTGAAATAACTACGGAAATCAATGTGGGACGCACGACTAGCGCATCCGTTAGGACACTACGACGTAAATTGGTGTTAATGGGCTACGGCAACAGACGAACGACGCGAGTGCCTTTGCGAACAGAACGACATCGCCCTCAGCGCCTCTCCTGGGTCCGTCATCATATCGATTGGACCCTAGATAACTGCAAAACCGTGGCCTAGTGTGATGAGGCCCTACTTCAGTTGGTAGGAGCAGATACGAGGTTTCGATTGTGGCGCAGACTCCAAGAAACCATGCACCCAAGTTCTCAATAAGGCACTGTGCAAGCTGGAGATGTCTTCATAATAGTGTAAGCTGTGTTTATATGGAATGCACTAGGCCTTCTGGTCCAGCTGAACCGATCATTGACTGTTCGACTACTTGGAGACCGTTTGCATCGTTTCATGGACTTCATGTTCCCAAACAACGATGGAGTTTTTACGGATGACGCTGTGCCATGTCATCAGGCCACAGTTGTTCGCGACTGGTCTGAAGAACATTCTGGATAACTTGTGCGAATGATCTGGCCACACAGTTCGCTCGATATTAATCCCATAGAACATGTATGGAACATAATCGAGAAGTCTGTTCGGGCACAAAATCCTACGCTGGTAATACTCTTTCGCAGTTATGGACGTATATGGACGCAACATGGCTCAGTATTCCTACAGCGTTCTTCCAAAGACTTGCTGAATCCATGCCACGTCGATTTGCTGCGCTATGCCGGGATAAACGAGGTCCGACACGTTATTAGGACATGTCCCACGACTTTTGTTATTAGGAGGTATCCCATGACTTTTGTCACCTCAGACCATTTGTATTATTTGGATTAGGCTGTGGTGCAAGGCATAATTCTCTGCCTGACGTTTCTTCTAGCAATACTGGAAGCACCGTCAGTCATCAGAGACTTTAACGACTTAGAAAGCCGTTGCTAATTAGTTAAGCAAGCGACTTGTATCCATGCAACGTGATAACGTCACGAAGCGACCGTAGCGTGGATTCATATAAACAGCTCGAACCCCTGAGCTTGTTTGACCCTGTATCTTCTTTCTGAGTCGTTAAAGCCTCCGATGGGGTTCCCAGTATTGGAAGACGAAACGCTATGCAGAGAATTATGCCTCTGACCACGGCATAATGTCGGTAATAAACTGAAGAGCCAAAGACACTGGTACACGTGCATAATATCGTGTAAGGCCTCCGCGAGCACGCAGAAGAGTCGCAACACGACGTGGCTCAGACGCGACTAATGTCTGAAATAGAGCTGGAGGAAACTGACACCATGAATTCTGGAGAGCTGCCCATAAATCCCTAAGAGTACGATGGGGTGGAGATCTCTTCTGAACAGCACATTGCAAGGCATCCCAGCTATGCTCAATGATGTTCACGTCTGGGGAGTTTGGTGGCAGCGGAAGTGTTTAAACTCAGAAGAGTGTTCCTGGAGCCACTCTGTAGCGATTCTGGATGTTGGACCCATTCAACCAGGTGACATGTTTCCAGACAACGGCTCTCAATTCTGTAGAGCGGATGGACGTGTACGGGTGTGGAGATAAACTCGTGAATCCATGGACCCTGCATGTCAGCATGGGACTATTCAAGCTGGTGGAGACTCTGTAATGGTGTGGGGCGTGTGCAGTTGGAGTAATATGGGACCTCAGATACGTTTAGATACGACTCTGACAGGCGACATGTATGTAAGCATCCTGTCAGATCGCCTGCATCTACTCCTGTCCATTGTGCATCCCGACGGACTTGGGCAACTGCAGCAGGACAAGGCGACACCGCACTCACCAAGGGTACACGAGTGGGCCTTCGGGTCCAAAAGACCAAGTCGATAATGTTTCGTTGAATGGTTCGCAAGCTGACACTTATTGATGACCCAGCACTGAAATCTGCATCAGTTTGCGGAAGGGCTGCACTTCTGTCACGTTGAACGATTCTCTTCAGTCGTCGTTGGTACCGTTCTTGCAGGATCTTCTTCTGGCTGCAGAGATGTCGGGGATCTGATGTTAGGCCTATACCCGATTCCTGA
Source organism: Schistocerca piceifrons (assembly GCF_021461385.2). Classification (NCBI taxonomy): domain Eukaryota; kingdom Metazoa; phylum Arthropoda; class Insecta; order Orthoptera; family Acrididae; genus Schistocerca; species Schistocerca piceifrons. The sequence continues at coordinate 414,603,685 of NC_060139.1, read as the reverse complement.
CATTGACAGTACACTCGTGAAATGGTCGTACGAGGAAATCCCCACTTCATCGCAGTCTTGGAGATGCTAGGTCCCATCGCTCGTGCGCCGAATATAACACCACGTTCAGACTCACCTAAATCTTGATAACCTACCATCGTACTAGCAGTAACCGATCTAAAAACTGTGCCAGGCACTTGTCTTGTCTAGGCATTGCCGACCGCAGCGCCATATACTGCTTGCTTACATACCTCTGTATTTGTATATTCATGCCTATACCAGTTTCTTTGGCGCTCCTGTGTATAAATATCAGCAATATCTACTAATATTGCTTGTATAGATTCTTGCACTGTCAGTTGCTACTTCTATGGTCGTCGATCGAACATCGCTGCCTTCAACGGAAATACACAAACGCAAAACTTTATGTCCACATATTTATAGCGTGTTCGTTCACCGTTTGTCCGCAGTAGGATAGTGATTTGAGTGGCATGAATCAAACAAGTCCGTGCTAGGTTTCAGGGGATGTGTGGCACTATATTTCTACGCACATGTCAAGCAATCCTACAAATTACAGGCCGGTGGTTTGTGACCGAGGAGCTGAAGCTGACGCTCAGTAACATCCCAGATATGCTCCACAGAGTTCAGATCAGGCGAAAATGGTGGCTACAATATAACATGGAGTTCATTGTCCTGCTTCTCAGACCACGATCCTAGATTTGTGACACGGAAAGTTATCCTGCTATAAGTCGCCATCGGCATTGGGGAATATATCGACGTGAGGGGATGAAGATATCCACAGTAATGTTTATGTTGTGCACACCTGTCATGGCGCTTTCTATTACTACCACAGATCCCATGGAGGCCAAGGCGAATCTTTCCCATAGAGTAATAATCCCACCATTCGTCTGCATCCATGGTACGGCATGTTTCGTTCATCTGCTCCCGTGGATGATAGCTTATCAGGACGCGATCATCGACATACTATAAGATATTGGCTCAAAAGAAGAAATTAATATTTTTCAGCTGGTACTATTAAACTCGTTGTTATTCAACTAGTGTGTGTAGTGTCTCTCTTTGTACGTCTATGAAGGGCGATTTCAATTTCCAGAGCAGCGTCAACTACTCTCACAGCGTACGTGATTTCGTACATGTAAACAAGTTACTCTCTTGGTGTAGAAGCAGCTGCCGACTCCGACGGTCACATGTAAAATTCTTGAAATGTAAGAGAAAGAAAACTTATATAGGATGTTCTCGAATTGGGATAATGTCTTCGTATTTGGTCATTCGATGATTGTCTGCGAGTGGAATGAGTTCGTTTTAGCAGAGAAAACTTTCTCTATGCTTTTCACCGTATTATTGAAGCAGATTCTAAAGCAAACACCGACCACCAAATGTTGGAAGTCCTATACAAGCTTGTCGTAGATTACAGTTCATCACAGAATATTTTGATCAAAAATAATTACACGAAATTACCTTTGAAATGCACCATACTGTATTATGGGTGTCACTAAACTCCACATTAACATTAGATTTCGCTTGTGACTCTCAAAAAACACAAATTATACACTATGGTGGCTAACAATGACTGTTCCACTGCACACACTTCATACACGTCCTCGCTTTATCCTGTCTCGCAACAAAGTCCAGTCACATATCGATTTTCTTACATTTCTTTGCTCGCCAACGAGCAACGCTACGCCAAGGAATAAATATTTCGCTTGCGCAGGCGAAACGCGGCGCCTCATGATATAAATTAACCTTGAACCAACAACATTTTGAATTTTAAATCGCAGCTAGTCGATCCACAGCTCCTAATTGCTAGTGCAGGTCAACGTGATTTATGCATCCAGGCGACCTATTCATTCAGGCAGTCATCTGATCGATTTCGGATTCCCAACCGCTAGCATGGGCTATGAGGAGATAGCACGCACAAGATTTTCATATTCTCTCACTCACTACACACAAACAGTTAGTCCTACAGAAATTATAAACAGTACTTTTCTGTGGGAAATTTAATGTAGCTAAATTTTGTACTAGGTGCTTGTCCCTAGAGGCCGTAGTTTGCGAATTATTCAAGAGATATGTGCAACAGTGACCTTCAAACGCATTTTTTTAATAACTTGAAAACTGCGGTTACCACCGAAAACGTATCCCAGCACAAAATTTAATTACATTATATTTACTACAACGAAGTCCTGTTCGTTCTTTCTGTAGGACTAATAATTTGCACATAGCGAGCAAGAAAATATGATAATTACCCACGTGATTTTCGAAGGTGATGGGGTTGCATAAAACCCATTGGTAGGTGTAGCTTAATCACCCTTGATATCTTAAAGTTATTGATGTATAACTGGAGATGCAGACTTTTTTTCTAGTGAGTATATACCATGCACCTTCGTAAGCGTTGTCATAATTGAAGAGCTTCCCTAAATCGAATCTCTGAAATCCCTAAGTGAAAATCTCCGAACCTGCACACAGACTCACGATTCACTGGTACCTCTCGATAAAGACAGCCATAAACCTGGAGAACATTGGTAGATCCTACTTTTTAATGCATTGGCCATTGCTTACTATTTTCTGTACGTTTCGACTTGCAGGGGCATTGAAAGTGGGTCAGGAACGGTTTTATTACGAAGTTGAAGGGTAGTTACGATGTCAACTGCTGAAATCGACCTGGTGCTAATGCTGCAACAAAGGCCAGCCATAAATCATCGTATGCCGCCAAGCGCTGCCAAAACCAGAACGAGCGCACAATAAGGGTGTCTGCTGAACGTCAGGCTCCGGTAGGCTGCCGCATTCATGGGGAACTCAGTATTTCCAGGCAACTGCTGGCAGCGGTCTCCTCGCGCAGTCGTACAGCAACGCTTCTGGATAAGAGAGTTCTGTCACAGTGCATGGAATCTTTGAGAAGCATATGTATTATTATTTCTGCATCTGCTGAATTCAGCTAGTGATCACCTTATCAGTCGATTTCCTTTGGAGTACAAAAGATACATTCTTCTACTGAACTGTTTTTGTTCTTCGAGTATATAATGAGTTGAGAGAAATATTCGTATTGCTTTTTGTACGGTGTTTTGTATAATTTCGCGTGCCAGATGGTTATAATTAAAGTGCAGCTACTCACGGAGGTCCAGCGGAAGCGATTTACGCTGGAAAAAAATTAGTTACAATTTTGGCCACAAGGTTCAAATCTGACGCTGTAAAGCATGCCGTTGACCTCTTTGTTACTCATACTGGAAAAACTGTGTGAGCAGCGGTTGATGATAAATTCAAAGTATGTTTTTCTCACTTTTTTGACCTTTTCTGCGAGCATCCCATTCCTAATCTATTACATGGAAAAATTTCTATATGTCATTCTTGCACTCACAGCGCCAGATTTGCACCTGACGGCCGAAATTGGAACTAATTTTTTTCTACTGTAAATAGGTTCCGCATTAGAATTTCTACCAAATTCCGCCACCATACAATAAGTACAGCTCTGTACTTAAGCAGCTACCTGCAAAGTCCTCTGAAGTTTGTAGTCACTGATGCTCTTAGTTGCAATGTATTCGTCTTTTTCTTCAGAAATTAAATGCTGTCTGACAGGTTTTTCATTCTGTTTGTGCCATACTTAAGCAGCTACCTGCAAAGTCCTCTGGAAGTTTGTAAGTAAGCTATACTTTAATTCCAACCACCCAGTAAAATTCCATAGTTTGCAATGAAAAAATCGAAATACTTACTGACAGCAACTGAACAATAATTTCACTTTTTATCTTCTCCTACAATGGAGCGTTTAACTGCTCTTGTCGTCCAAGTATCACAGCTTTATATATCAACCTGCATGAAGTATACTATCCCTGCGCTTTAAATGATTGTTGGTCTCCTACAGAAACGTGTAACTTTCCACTGTATAACAGTTTCATCATTTCTGCAAGTTTACTTATTTTCTTTAAGTACTGTTAGTGAAATTATATCAACAAAGCAGCTTTGTGGCTAAAATTATCTAGGAGCACAATGTCAGCACTGTTCTTTGATGTACAGTTGGCAGTTCTGTTCGATCCCAACACATTCGTCATAGGTCTTTCTCTAGTAATCACTGATGTATTGGTCTTTTTCTCCAGAAATTAAATACTGTCTGGCAGGTTTCTCATTCTGTTTGTGCCATACTTCAGCAGCTACCTGCAAAGTCCTCTGACGTGTCAGAACACGGCTTGCATGTAAACTGTAAATACACCTCTGAGTCTTGTGTAACGAACATATACTCCCAGTTTCTGAGAACCACTGCCGGAGGTCAGATGGTAGTGCATTCTTCTTTGTCGTGCAAGTAAGAGTTTAGCTATCCATTATTATGCTTCTGGCTATCGCTACGGATGTAGTGAGCTTCTTTCCGGCTGAGATGCAATAATATTAAATTGTGTGCCTGGCATAATGAACAATGCGATAAAGATATTGATTTTAGAATAAAAAACAGCCTCTAACAGCTTTTTTTTTTTTTTTTTTTTTTTTCTTTTTTTTTTTTTTTTTTTTTTTTTTTGCTGACCTCCTTCAGGCTTCCGCCGATATATCTCGCATGTGTGACCTATTCTACTGACGACTTTGTATAATATTTGCTTGCTTTTTCCATCAATTATCACCATTTTCATTTTAGCTCTTCAGAATTAGTATTACACCAGCTGAATACACCGAATAATAATCTAATACTCGGTCAGTTTTTACTGTGTTCTTCTCGTTCGGATTGGTTTCCTGGTTCTTACCAATGCGGCCGGCCGGTTCATCACCAGGTTTCTCATCATCTTAGGGTGCTTTATGTATGACGTCTAGCATTATTCGCTGCCATACAATGCTGTGCTTTCAACATACATTTAAGAGATTTCTTCTTCAAATTAAGGCCGATATTTGATACCAGCATACTTCTCTTGGCCCAGAATACCCTCATTTCCTGTGCTAGTGTGCTTTTTATGTCGTCCTTGCTTTGTCCGTCATGGATTACTCTGCTTCCGAGGTAACAGAATTCCTTAACTTGGTCTACTTCGTGATCACCAACTGAAGACTTGAAATAAAAAAGTCTGTAAGCGTCATAACAAGACATTTTGAGGTTTTGTGTGAAATGTGAGCTATACGCCAAGTGCAATAACGTATAAAAGGCTGAAACTGTCTCGTATCAAAATGTAGTACCAAACGCAATCAACAGACGGTATGCTGTTTAACACCCACTGCTCTTAACATATGAAAGGCTCTTATGTTCCGCGCGCTTACTTCTTACGGTTAGACAAAATGACGGAGGCAGCAGATGTATGTAACATTTTGAGTGAAAGGGAAAGACAAATCAAAGGAGAAGGTTCTGTGGCACCAATGAGGAAAAAGTTGAAAATGATTACATAAGTTAAAGTAATAAATGTATTTACGCAAAAGCTTTTCTAGCACAGGAAGTAAGTCTCACTTATCATCGACAACCTACACCATAACTGTACAGAACGTTTATTCTTGAGAATTTTTCCAGGAAATGTAAAGGAAATGGCAAAGCAATCAAGGCAAACAAAGCCTTTTATCGTCAGTAACGTGAATGAATCTGCCTTCTTAGATTTAAGAAAGCTGCAGATTTTATTATAAACACAGCAAATCTAAACACATCCAAGTACAATGGCTATGGTTGGACAAACATAAGGCTCATGTAGTTAAGACCACAAGATGCTTAAATGAAATTAAAATCTGGTAAGGTGTCCCTATTTTGAGAAAATGTGTATGAGTAGAGGGCATCAAGAAAACGCAGCTATCTGCCCTGGATGTTACAAGCCGCACTTGCGAAGAAAAGAAGAAAAGAAGAAAAAATTGATTGAAATGATGCAGCACCTGTCAAATAATGACCACATACAGCTTTACAATAGCAGAATAAACTGTCTCTCTCTCTCTCTCTCTCTCTCTCTCTCTCTCTCTCTCTCTCTCACACACACACACACACACACACACACACACACACCCGCATGCGCCTTTCTCGAACACTTCCTAGAATGCTCAGAATATCATCATCAAAATTTACAATTTAGAAAAGAGGCGGAGTAAATCGAGCAGCTGGATAGTCACGCCAGATTTTATTTTAAGATGATCCAACGCTCGCTGGAACACTTACTATGTTGCTGGTTCCTTCTCCACTTTGTTTTTTCTCGTTTCGTTCAGTGCGATTCACGAACACATAAAATCCGTTTTACACTCCAATAAACTTTATTCACTGCGCTGTTCTGCAACAAAATTAGCATCCGACTGAAAAGGGTCGCAGGAAATTGTAGGTGCCGGCACTGTCTACGTAGAACACACGCATTGATGTTCCTTACAGAATGTAAAGTGTCCTCTTATTCGGGGACATGTACGTTTTTGCAACAAACGTTTGTCTCACTTTAATTCTTTCCACATTTAATGTAAAAACAGACCTGACGGTAATTTCTCCACACATCATATTACCGACAATTCGTTATAACATCGATCGTGCGAATAGGTTTAGCAGCTTGAATATACAGGTTGTTTCACTATATCAGAAACGCTGTCTTCGGCGTTGCGCGTGCACCATTAACCTCGCAGGCAGGATGCGACTGTAGCAGGTGCGGTAACGGTTTCAGCCGCGAGCAAGAGCAGCTGATAAGAACGAGATGAAACGGAATCTGGATGACGGATACCGGACACCAGTTGTCCGGCAATCATACACTGACAGAAAAAAAACCGCAACACCAAGACGAAAGTTGATAGGCGTGTTTCTACGCCTAAAAGATGATATCTAAACTACTGGCCATAAAAATTGCTACACTACGAAGATGACGTGCTACAGACGCGAAATTTCACCGAAAGAAAGAAGATGCTGTGATATGCAAACGATTAGCTTCTCAGATCATTCACACAAGGCTGGCGCCGATGGCGACACCTACAACGTGCTGACATGAGGAAAGTTTCCAACCGATTTCTCATACAAAAATTGCAGTTGACCGGCGTTGCCTGGTAAAACGTTATTGTGATGCCTCGTGTAAGGAGGAGAAATGCTTACCATCACGTTTCCCACTTTGATAAAGGTCGGACCGTAGCCTATCGCAATTGCGGTTTATCGTATCGGGACATTGCTGCTCGCGTTGGTCGAGATCCAATGTCTGTTAGCAGAATGTGAAATCGGTGGGTTGAGGAGGGTAATACGGAACGCCGTGCTGGGTCCCAACGACCTCGTATCACTAGCAGTCGAGATGACAGGCATCTTATCCACATGGCTGTAGCGGATCGTGCAGCTACGTCTCGATCCCTGAGTCAACAGATGGGGACGTTTGCAAGACAACAACCATCTGCACGAACAGTTCGACGACGTTTGTAGCAGCATTAACTGTCAGTTCGGAGACCATGGCTGCGGTTACTCTTCACGCTGCATCACAGACAGGAGCGCCTGTGATGGTGTACTCAACGACGAACCTGGGTACACGAATGGCGAAACGTCATTTTTTCGGATGAATCTAGATTCTGTTTACAGCATCATGATGGTCGCATCCGTGTTTGGCGACATCGCGGTGAACGCACATTGGAAGCGTGTATTCGTCATCGACATACTGGCGTCTCACCCGGCGTGATGGTATGGGGTGCCATTGGTTACACGTCTCGGTCACCTCTTGTTCGCATTGACGGCAATTTGAACAGTGGACGTTACGTTTCATATGTGTTACGACCCGTGGCTCTACCCTTCATTCGATCCCTGCGAAACTCTACATTTCAGCTGGATAATGCACGACCGCATGTTGCAGGTCCTGTACGGGCCTTTCTGGATACAGAAAATGTTCGACTGCTGCCCTGGCCAGCACATTCTCCATATCTCTCACCCATTGAAAACGTCTGGTCAATGGTGGCCGAGCAACTGGCTCGTCACAATACGCCAGTCGCTGCTCTTGATGAACTGTGGTATCGTGTTGAAGCTGCATGGGCAGCTGTACCTGTACACGCCATCTAAGCTCTGTTTGACTCAATGCCCAGGCGTATCAAGGCCGTTATTACGGCCAGAGGTGGTTGTTCTGGGTACTGATTTCTCAGGATCTGTGTACCCAAATTGCGTGAAAATGTAATTACATGTCAGTTCTAGTATAACATATTTGTCCAATGAATATCCGTTTATCATCTGCATTTCTTCTTGGTGTTCCAATTTTCATGGCCAGTAGTGAACCTGGTATGTTTCACTTAGGCATGCAAATCAAATATATATATTGATATATATTGGTAGTATCCCAATTTATTGACCAGAGTAACATTGTTTTTACGGTAGCACTCTGTTGCACTCCGTTAGTTTGATCATGATGCTAAGTTGTATTGTTTCTATTCTCTATCAAGGAGGAGCTCGTAATGTCATTACCTTTTGGTCTGGAGCCCTGCTGGCCAGTAGTGTATTCAAATTTCGCACCAGTCGCATAACAGTGGCGCAAATCAGATTTCCTTTAAAAGCACGCTGTAACGGTCGTGAGCCTTAGTTACCTTTGAGATTCGACGAGGTGAGCTGATGTTAGTCAAAATCGCCTAGAAAGCGACAAAGACGCCGTTATCAACACTGCACTAAATTTGAACGAGGTCATGTAATAGGGATACAAGAAGCATGACGTCCCTTCTCCGATACTGCAGAAAGACTTGGCAGGAATGTAGCCACTATAGACAATTGTTGGCAGCAGTAGTCGTCACGAGTAGGTACGGTTGCAAGAAGACCGGGCTCCCAGATAGGCCTGCAACCAACCTATCAGCGTGCTAGACGCAGTGGACCTATATCTGGAATTATGGTCTGGGTTGCGATATCGTATGACAGCAGAAGCTCTCTCGGGGGAATCCCACGCAACCCGAGAGTAAATTTGTGCGTCGGTCTAATCAGTCGACCTATTGTTCTGCCATTCATGAACAGCAGTCCAGGGAGTTTTTTCAACTGTTGTAAGGTGACATGAACTGCAGAACGCCGACACGTTGCTTTGGCCTGCACGATCGCCGGATCTGTCTCCAATCGAGCACGTATGAGACATATCGTACGACAACACCAGCATCATTCACAAACAGCATTAAACGCACCTGTATTGATGACCAAGTGCAACAGGCATGGAACTCAACATTGCAAATGACATCCTGCACCTGCGCATCACAATGCATGCATGTTTGTATGCTTACATTCAACACTATGGTGGTTACATCGGTTATTAATGTTCCAGTATCTCACATTTGCAATGGCTTTTCTCGCGCTTACATTAAACTCTGATCTCGAAATGTTAATGACAAAATATGTTACCTAGACAAAAGTATTCACAAAATTTCATTACTCTCCAGTAGTTATTTTTTGGTGCTGCGATTTTATTTTTCCGTCAGTGTATAAACCGGAAATCGGGATCACCGGCGGCTAGACAATGCCACGGAGCATGTCGGAACATTAGGTCTGAGCGCGCCCGCATAGGTCTATCGCGGACGATCGGTCGAATTCGGGTAAACTTGGTTATCGTCGTTCACGAGTAAAGACAGCTAATGATGTATTAATTGAGCGACTTGACTATTTGATGTGTTGCGATGACGTTCGCTTGTTGATATTTGATGTTAATACTGAAAATAGTTTTTTTGTTTCATCTGGGGGTCTAAAACAGTAACAATAATAAGCTGCCGTTTGTTTGTTGTGTCGACTTCTAATTTCTCGTGGCGGAGAAGGATAAAAATTAAGTACTTATGAAACCCTTAGCTTATCCTCTACTCCTTTGTTTTAAATTATTTTATTACACTAATCAACAACATGTTTGTCCGCAGACGTGATGGTTAATATTTAATTAAAATTGCAGAGCGGCTGAAGTCGCATGTAACTTGCGGCTTGTGTCTGCTCTACAATTTTCAGTTCTAACGGTCACTGTTCCTCCTGCTGGCGATACCTGCACCGGCTAACATCGTTAAGCAGCTATCTATGTATCACACACAGTGTAATTACTTTTATTTGAGAATCGCTTAAGTTTTTGTAAAGGTATTTATAAAAAAACCGATTTAAACCAGCAGAAAATACCTAACCTACCTTAAATCCAATGCATTTCTTTTCTTACCAACAGGTACTTCAGTTATGGAAAATCATATTGAAAACGAATCATTCAGATAAATTCCGAGCAATTAATAAAGATACAGCCGCTGCCCTTGCCTGCACTGCCTTTACCCACATTTGGTACAAGTTCTTTTTTAATATTGACAGAAAAGCAATTGATGCCAGAATCGTGACGAACTTGCTTTGGTATGTTAATGATGCAAAAAAAAAAAAAAATACTAAGCAACAGAAACTAACCATTATCTGTCGTAGGAAGACCGCATTTAGAAGACCCCTACAATTTACCCTGCTATAAAATTGCAAGTATTAGACACATTTTCCAAAAACTTTTTCCTGATATCTACGACACAGTTTAAGTAACATCTCAAGTGCTCTCACGCGTTCTGTAACTTCTGATACGTGGACTGGTTTGCATAACATGCCAGCTTCCTGAGATAAACAGCTCATTAGTTGTCTCCTGAATTCCAGCTGGATCACCGAGTTTTTGCTATGAAGTCTTTTTAAAGTTCTCCCGCTGCAGAAAATATGGCAACAGAGCTTAACACTATCGCAGACCGCTGTGGTGTTCTAAGCTAAATGCATTTACTCATTCATGACAGTGGCGCCAACATGGTGACAAGTGTTCGAGTGGCTGAGTATGGTTCTCCTGGAAGTTTCGTCCATTCGCTTCAGAGGATTGAGTCAATGAAGGTCCAGCCTGAAGCAGCAGGAGTGATCGCTACCGGTAGACGGCTCGTAACACTCTTCAGTCATTCGAGATTAGCTCAACTGTTGGCGATTCAAAATGAGCTAAAGGTACCGGAACATCTGTTGATGTTAGGTATCATCACGAAATGGAATTCCACCTTTTAGATAGTAGAGTACCAGTTAAAACAAAAAGAAGTTCTGACGCTATGACGCTGATCACGATACTCTTACTAATTTAACGTCTCATCAGTAGTGCTCGATGGAGCAGTGCGTTAAGGTTTTGAAGCTCTTTGAAGAAATAATAAAAATACGTTCCCGCCGCTCCTGCACACCCGATGTAATACCACATGTTGCAGCATTAAATGAGGCAGTACAAGAAATCCTGGCTTGAGTGACTCGTTGACGAAATAGAAAGTCGTTTTAGTTCCTTATCCGAAGATCCAAATTATTTGACTGCAACCTTTCTAGATCAAAAGTTTACGGCAGACTGTTTAGGAGCTGTTGAAATTGAAAGAGCTGGACAGAAGATCGTATTAGAATTCTGCGAAGAATCTTCCGCCGATAGCAGTTCATCTCCAATGTCTGCTGGAAGAAGTAGAAGAGACGAGACTGAACCAACTGTTACACGCGAAGCTCATAACATGTTTTCGGTTCTCCTTAACGTGACACTAAATGAAAATAGCAATAGTCATGGTGATGGACAACAAACAAACGATTGCAAGCGATAATGAATATTATTAGAAGAGAGTTCGAATTGATCCCAATCGTGCACCATGTATTTGGTGGTCAGCTATTGCGACACACTACCAGAATTTGACAAAGTTTGCCAAAATTTATCTTTCAGTGCTTTGCAGCAGCTTACATAGAGATAGACTTTTTTCAGCTGGCTTGTTTACGAAGGTGCATGGAATCGTTTGTTACTTGTTAAGACAGACAAATTGCTCTTCAGTCATCATCATTTGCCTCTAGTTCAGTATGAGTACAATTTATTTTAATTTTATGTTAAATTGGGTAATAAATAGTGTTTTGATTTGAATATACACTCAACAGCCAAAACGTCATGAGTCATGCCCACCGCGAAGTTGGATGCAGCCAAGTGGCGTTGCGGGCACATGACGAGGTAACGAAAGTACGTAGGCGGAGCACACGCCGTCGGGGGATCGTCCTAGCGAAGATATGGGCTTCAAATGGGGAAAGCCGTTGAGACAAGCGACTTTAACAACGGGTAACTTATTATGACACAAAGTCTGTGGACGAGTATCTCGAAAACCGCGAAGCTGCTCGAATATTCACGTGCTACTGTCGTGAACATCTACGGAAAGAGGAACAACGACAGTGAAACTATCACTAGATGCTAAATGTTGGACGTCCACGACTCTTAAATGACCGTGGTGTTCGGAGGCTTGCCTGATCTGTAAAGTAGGATAGATGGTGGTCTGTGGCATTTCTGTCGAAAGAGCACAATGCTGGTGCACTCACAAGTGTCACGGAGCACACGGCATCGTTGAACATGGAACACCACAACAGACCATCTCTACGTGTTCACATGTTGATCGAACGACATCTTCAGCTACGATTGCAGTGGGCGTGGGACCATCGGGATTCGACCGTCGATCAATAGAAACCTGTCGGCTCTTCGGGTGAATCAATTGTTTGCTACACAAGTCGATGGTCGTCTCCACAAACGCCGTCATCGGGGTGGACGACGGCTCCAAACGTGCAGCGCGTCACGGACGCAGGATGGTAGATGCAGTACAATTATGCTATGGGAGAAAGTCTCCTGCGCTTGCATGGTACCTTTGGTGTAATCGAAGATATGCACCTGCATACATTAATGCTTGATGTCTCCCCCGAAGGCAATGTTATTTTTCAGCAGTATAATTGTCCGGTCTCATAACCACAACCGTGCGAAAGTGGTTTTAGGACTGTTATAGCGCACTCACATTGATATCTCGGCGACCAAATTTGCCTGATGTAAATCTTATGGAATCCCCCTGGGTCGATATCGGGCGCCATCACCGCGTACGCAAATCAGCTGTCCGTTATTTACGCGAATTACATGACCTGTGCGTAGACATCTAATGCCACGTATCTCCACAAACGTACCGACAAACTGTCTTATCCCTGACAAACACAATCAATCATGTACTCCGACCCAAAGACGAGCAAACAAGCTATTAAGGAGGTGGTCACAAAGTTTTGGCTCATCAGTGTATTGTGGTTTGATGGTGCATGTAAACTTTCATGAAACGTTCACAATTTGTTGAAAATTCTATATGCTCCAGATATTGTTCTCATCTGGGAAGTAGTGGGTGAGAGCGAGTGAGATGTTATTCAGTTTGTACATTGAGCAAGCAGTAAAGGAAACCAAAGAAAAGTTTGGAGTAGGAATAAAAAGTTAGGGAGAAGAAACCAAAATTTGGCGAGGTTCGCCGATGAGATTGTATTCTGTAAGACCCAGCAAAGGACTTAGAAGAGCAGTTGGGCGGATTGGACAGAGTCTTTAAAGGAGAATACAAGACGAACATCGATAAACGCAAAGCAACGTTAATGGAATTTAATTTAATCAAACCAGAGAATGCTAAGAGAATTAGGTTAGAAACTGAGGCACTAAAAGTAGCAAATGAGTTTTGCTGTTTGGGAAGCAAAATTACTGATGATGGCTCATAAAAGAACGGTGATTACTCTGGAAAGGAAGATTCTCACTGAACCTAACTCTAATCGTGTGGTCGTTCTGATCGTGATGGTTGCTTCGATTTGGTGTGACCTTGTGCATTCTACAGTATGGTGTCCACAGGTGGCGGGATCGTTTGTGGAAACAGTTGAGCCGACAAAAAAGTCATGGCTAAGAGATCAAGGACAACGTGTGGCCGATTAATATCAAGCGAGATAAAAACGCGAGGGTTGCTCACTCGCTCCATTGCTCCGTAGCTTACACAAGTTAAACAATGTAGCGGTGAGACCATTTGGTAGCGGGTGATGGTCTGCTAAGAACGCGTCACGTCAGCTACTGCTCTGCTGTCTCCTCATCAACTGTCTCCGAAGACGGTTTCGTCTCTTCTGCTTCTGAAGACGATGTCATCCCTAATACCTCTATATAGTAAACTTGCGCACTCCGCTTTTGCCACCGAAACTACTGGCATGCCAATCTAAGTAATTGTCTCAATGTCTGCCAATTGGAAATCTCACCTCAAAAACGGCGCGCCCATTATGCGAAGTAGTTTGATTTTTTTCAGGAAGATGAGAGTGCTGACTTATGGTAAGCCACAGACTGCGCACGCCAAGGTAAACCAGACGTACTTTCTGAGCCAGTTTGGCACTGGCTCGATCTCGATCTCGTTAGCTCAGTTTGATTTGACGTGTGGTACCATTCGCCTAAAGTTGGCAGCGGCCGCTCTGGGGCCCCGTCGTGGGCTTTGCCACTCACGAAGAGTCGGCCCGCGAAGCGAAACAGTGGAGTTGAGCCCCATGATTGTGACTTCTTGTCGCCATCAGTCAATGTTTATCTCTAGAGATGTGCACAGAATTCGTGAAGAGTGAAGGTGCAGCCATGGTAACGCTAATGTCCGAGTCTGCTACGTGAAAGGAGCAAACCTGATTTTCACTCAGCTATGGGCAGCCTGTGTATCCTCATTCCCGGCATCAGTCATGATTTACGTGACTTTTTGGTAGAGCTGAATCATTTGTTGGACGTTGAACATACTTGGTCATTTTGGGACGAGGTTGGTACATTCTGCAGTATGCTGACCACAGATAAGGGGTCGTTTCTCGAAACTGTTGATCCAAATATCTCGGAGTATCGTTTGGCATAGTGCTGTTTTCAAAAGGTGAGCATCACCTGAACTCAACGCACGAGCTGTTTACCTTGAAACACGTATGTATTCAGTAGCAGCTATGGCGAGGCATGACAGAATCTCTGACCAGAGAGTTGTTTATCGTTGCGAGTTGGACTCAGTTGCGAGTTAGCAGTTGCGAGTCGGAGTTGTGTGTGAGGAGTCGGCGGGCGTCGACATGGGTCTCTGGTCAAGGTTCGGGACGAGGTATATTGTTAAATAAGGTAATGAAGCAGCATTGTGCACATCTGATAATGTAATGTATGTTAATTGTAATTAATTTGTTCAAGAAATGCCCCAATTATAATTTTGTTTTCAAAGCAATCGTTTTTAAGAAAAGAATCATTACAATTGAAACAATATTTCCTATGTTTTTCCTCCCAGAATCAATTTATCAGGTTAATTATTGCACAGGGCCTAAGGTCAGCTATGCTGCCCTATTATTGTGGGTTTAATGATTAATCTTGATTTCTTAATTTTTGTGTCGAGTTTAAATTTGGGTCATTATTATTCTATAATTTTTGTGGGGACCAAACATTTGGCTCTATTCCCATTAACATTTAATTATTGTATTTTCATACATTTCTGCGGGGAGGTTACAACCTCAAAACGAGCTGTTTGCCTGGGCCATTATCTCTACGTGTTGTTGTTCAAAGTATTACCTTGACCACCATTTTTATATTTTATTGTTGTTTTGATTATCGGTTTCTGATAGTAATTTAGCTCTGTGCTTAATTTCTAAGTCACTGAAAATCAGTCTTACCACGAACTGTAAGTTCTGCGGCTCAGATTTCATGTTTACCTCTTAGAGAACTGCTGTGCACTATCAGGACTTCGTAAGTGTCCGTCATTAGTATGTAACCTGTTTGCTATAAATCATTTGTTTGCTGTGTTGCAGCGAAAGAATTACTGAGTTTGCTGTTAAGTTTAGCTCTTTTGGGTCTACCAGAAGAAGGCTGCTGCAACCGTGGCCGAAACGTTGGTTCTTCTGCAGCAGCAGTTTTATACAATATGACGCTGTACCATACCCAAAAACTTTTATATCGAAGTTTAGCTTACTTAAATTCATGAAGTTGAAGTTATTTAAATGTTCTTAAAGAGTTCATTACCTACGAATAAGATCACAAGTCTTAAATCCTACGTGTTATATTTTTTGTTTTTTTTTTCATGTTCCTCCTTTTAGAGATTTTTACTATCTAGAGCTAAGCTTAAAGGTTTCATTATTTAAGCTCTCGCTGCTCAGTGGAAAAAAGAATTTCACAACATATGTTATTTGTGGCCTTTTACAATGTATCTTCTCTCTATTTTAGTTGCGACTGAACTGTCCAGGCCGGCCAGAGTTCTAGGCGCTACAGTCTGGAACTGCGCGACTGCTACGGTCGCAGGTTCGAATCCTGCCTCGGTCATGGTTCAAATGGCTCTGAGCACTATGGGACTTAACATCTATGGTCATCAGTCCCCTAGAACTTAGAACTACTTAAACCTAACTAACTTAAAGACAGCACACAACACTCAGTCATCACGAGGCAGAGAAAGTTGGTGAGAGATCTCGACAATGTGCTGGCCATGGCAGCAGTCGAACATTTTCTGTATCCAGAAAGACCCGTACAGGACCTGCAGCATGCGGTCGTGCATTATCCTGCTGAAATGTAGGGTTTCGCAGGGATCGAATGAAGGGTAGAGCCACGGGTCGTAGCACATCTGAAATGTAACGTCGCCTGCTCAAAGTTCCGTCAATGCGAACAAGAGGTGACCGAGACGTGTAACCAATTGCACCCAATACCATCACGCCCGGTGATACGTCAGTATGGCGATGACGAATACACGCTTCCAATGTGTGTTCACCGCGATGTCGCCAAACACGGATGCGACCATCACGATGCTGTAAACAGAACCTGGATTCATCCGAAAATATGACGTTTTGCCATTCGTGCACCCAGGTTCGCCGTCGAGTACATCATCGCAGGCGCTCCTGTCTCTGATGCAGCGTCAAGGGTAACCGCAGCCACTGTCTCCGAGCTGATAGTCCATGCTGCTGCAAACGTCGTCGAACTGTTCGTCCAGATGGTTTTCGTCTTGCAAACGACCCCATCTGTTGACTCAGGGATCGAGACGTGGCTACACGATCCGTTGCAGCCATGCGGATAAGATGCCTGTCTTCTCGACTGCTAGTGATACAAGGCCTTTGGGGTCCAGCACAGCGTTCCGTATTACCCTCCTGAACCCACCGATTCCATATTCCGCTAACAGTCATTGGATCTCGACCAAAGCGAGCAGCAATGTCGCGATACGATAAACCGCTATCGCGATAGGCTACAATCCGACCTTTATCAAAGTCGGAAACGTGATGGTACGCATTTCTCCTCCTTACACGAGGCATCACAATAACGTTTCACCAGGCAACGCCGGTCAACTGCAATTTTTGTATGAGAAATCGGTTGGAAAATTTCCTCATGTCAGCACGTTGTAGGTATCGCCACCGGCGCCAACCTTATGTGAATGCTCTGAAAACCTAATCATTTTCATGTCACAGCATCTTCTTCCTGTCGGTTAAATTTCGCGTCTGTACCTCGTCATCTTCGTGGTGTAGCAATTTTAATGGCCAGTAGTGTACGTGTTGCGTTTCGGGGTTGGACCCTGCATATTTGTATATCGAAGTCTGTGCTCTGCTGCCCTAGTACTACGTAAATGGAAGATTCCCGGCAGCAGCGTGAAGTTGTTCAAGTTAGACGTCAATCCCGACACACAGTTTTAACTTGTGCACAGTTATGTAGTGCTTGTTATTGAACGAGTCAGTCCCCGTAACTGGGTGGTTAGCGTAGATTGCTAAAATGCGGAAAACCCGGGTTCGATTCCTAGTATTTTTGCGTGATGGGAGGACTGTTAGGAGGTGCACTCAACTTCGTGATCCCAATTGAGCTGTTACTTGACAAGTAGTACCGGCTCCGCGGTCTGGAAAGTAGGCGAAACGGCCGGGAGGGCGGTGTGCTGATCACATGCCCGTGAATATCGCACCCACATGACGCGACGAGGCAGAGGATGACACGGCGACCGGTCGACATCCCTTCGGCTTGCGTGGCATGTAAGAGGAGCTAGTTCCTATTAAACGAGGTGGTACTGTAGTCAGGACATCAGTCTTATGTTGGTAAGGATCGCCCAAACTCATGTTTTTCATGTTGTTGCCTCTAATGAGATCACGTCCTCTCTCCTTGACAGACTGAGCTGGAGTTTCATCCCTAATCACGTTGAAATCGGCAGGGCGTTACTCTATCACCACCCTCCCTCAATGATCACCTATGTTTAAAGGCTGATTAATTTTAAATAAAATATTTAATTAAGTTCTGTCATTGGACTTTTCAACTGAAATTAGTTCTGAAATCGTAACTTCCAATAAAACTGAAGTAGTGAAAATTCTGTAAAGGAAGTGGTGGCGGAAATAGTCTGCGCTCAGTGCAATGCTCGCCGGACTGTAGAGACCGACAGCTTTTGTGCGAGGTTTGTGAAATTAATTAATGACCTCTGAAGACTCGTTCGAAGTCCTATCGATCTCCAGATTTGTCCAAACCAGGATAAATTTCTGAAATCTTAAACAAAGTGATTACATATAATAAAGAGGCGCAAAAATTCTAGTTGAGCCTCATCATGTCTTTTGAGAGATTTTTATTAATCAACCTTCCGTAATGAAAGTCAGTAACTTATACAATGAGCAATGTCATCGATAACGCAAAATCCAATTACACTTACGTCTCCGGCAGAGCTCCAGACCAAAAAGTAATGACATTACGTGTTTCTCCTTTATAAATAATAGAAACAATAAAACGTAGCATGGGTATCAAACTTACGGAGTGCAACAGACTGCTACCGTAAAAACAGTGTTACTCTGGTCAATAAATTGGGATACTACGAATAAATATATTTGATTTGCATGCGTAAGTGAAACATACCGTAATAAAAGGTATATTACACCCCACCTTCCCCACCCCCTGCTCCCCCTTCCGCCCCTCACCGCCCGACGCCTTCGTTGTAATTCTCTACTTTAAACTCCTAAACACAAACCTGTATATATTTAAACATTTCACGCTAAGTTTGCTACAAATGAAACGTCAAACGATTCATTCAGCTGCGTTGGTTCCTCGTCGGACTGGACTATACGTAATGGCTTTTCCTCGCCGCTATCGGAAGGGACATGAACCTCTGGCTGAACGTAACCAGGTCGACGAATGTTTCGGGCATCGCCCATCCAGCGCGTGTCCGCGTGTGCCGGGATTTGTGCTGCCGGCCGACGTAAATCACGGCGTGAAATAAACAGAAACATTCGTTACATGACAGATTCAATTTATGGTTTGATTTTATTTCTCAGCTCGGCGGCTTTTATAGCGGCCGTCTTTCCATCGCAGGCTGAGAGGGAAGCGGAGAGTTTGTTTTGTTCATTTATCTCTTCTGAAAGCGATTCTGATCGAAATGTACCATGAGCGGAAGTCTTATTGCTGACAAGATATATTGGTGACAATTTTTCTTCTGATAGCTTGCGAAATAAGCTGAAATGCAAACACGAGCGGGATGCGCAACCCTAAAGGAAACTGTAAATAGGAAATTTCTGTCTCAAGGGAACACTGCTACGTCAAGAAAGAAAAATCTACTTTGTCGCAGGTGCCTTGTACAAATACTTCCTAAGCTTATAAAAATATTCATTCGTATACCCTTTATTTTTTACTAGCATGTTACATAGAACGGTTTTAAAATTCAGATATCTACGCTTGTATCTCTCTTCACGTTACGGAATGTGTTCCAGCAAATGATTTCAGACTGATGTGTATGTATGGATTCATTGTTTCTAGAAAGAAGTAATTGGATTCTAAACTGCTTCGATAATTCATCAATGTTATATCAATACCTACTTACAATTTTTCATTATCCCTGAATCCGATTTAACGTTATCAAGCTATTTAAAAACTATCCTTCTTATTTATATTACTGATCTTGGTACTGTATGCGGAGCAGCTTTGATAGTTTCTGGCAAGAAGAAATTCGAGTCTGAATTATTTAGACAGCTGACCACAGTTACACAAAGTATTGGCAGCTTGAAGTTTACTAATTTCTGTCATTTCGGAAGTGAGACGTTCACAAACAGCAAGTATAGTGCAGATATTTGAAATCAGGTGATTTTAAATAGAAACTGCGGGGTGTGGGTGAAGCAAATGCACTAGGCGCAAAGTAAGCGCGTTTTGTACGAAGTGTCTGCCTTCTATGCGGATAGTTACATCTCTTTTCTGAGAAGGAGTTGTAGGTAACATTCGCGATGCACTGAGAATTGCTTAGTCATTCAATCAAAAAAGGATGTTAGAAATAAGCAGTACCAGTTATCTCATTCACCCATCAGTTCGAGGTCTAATGAACCACCTCCAAATCGAAAAATAAATTTAAAAGTAAAACCATTCACAGAAAATTCTGTTTCCGTAGCGGTCGCGCGGTTCCAGACTGAAGCGCCTATAACCGCTCGGTTGTAGCGGCCGGCGAACCACTGTTCTAAGGCTAACACAGTGTGCGCATGGTTTCACCTGCTTTTCCAGTTTCTATGGGATTAAGATCGATTGAACAGTCAACTGCGGTATAACTGAACGTTCGTCGAATCAAGAAATTTACGGTGAAGCCATGTGAAAAATACTTTTGTCTTCTCGTAACAGGGACGTGTCCACAGCATACCTGTCTTGTAGAAGAAACTTTTACTTTTGGCTGCCGAGAGTAGTGAAATTAAAATCCTGGTTCAAGTTCACATGTTCACAGTAACCTGAATGAGTAACCCACAGTCATAGTAAAGAGAACATCTCCAAAACATGTCATAACCATCTCTATGCTGAACAACACCACCACACAGTGCAGAGTGAATGCCTCACTGGATCGTAAGTGCACTGACACCTCGTATCATTTCAAGGTACACAGTGACCCAACTCCGCGGACCACACTGCATGGCTCCAGTCAGCCCATTTGATGATGTGGAGCTCTATGTGCCACAGTGGGCAACGGATTTATACGGAATAACCGCCTTCAAAGGTTATTTGCAGCTAGTTCCCTGCGGAACAGTAGGTCAGGAACTGATTGATGAGGGACCTGCTTTCACCGACAACAGAAATCTCTGTCTTGTTTGAAATCTATTGTCAATTGACAAGGAGTGTCACTTGTCTCCAGTCGCTATCGGTTATTATGTTTTTACGTCCATTCATCTCACTCCATGTTACACTTCTGTGAGTGGTACACGATTCCTTCTACAGCGTGTCTTCAATAAGAAATGCAACAAGTTTTCTTCTGCAAGGAGATTGGTTTTATTCTAGATTGCAATACACCTTATTATTCCCCACTCTTTTGGCTACAGAACTCTGTTTTTCAACATAATCTGCGATCAATGTGACAGACTTCTGCCAACTTATTGGAGGAACTGTGTGTCCTCATGATACACTAATCGATGTTGGAGACAATGTCTTGTTGCATCAATAACCTCACCATCACCACGTACTGCTTTCCGCAGAGTGCATCCTTTCTTTGGGCCAAACAGATGGATGTCCCTGTTAGGCAGTGAGAAACCCAGCAGGAACACACCTTTGAGTACCCCACTCAATACTGAGAGCATCACAGATGCCTGTAATTCTAATAATGAATTAAAACGATCCCAACTGTGTTATTACACGCTTAACGTGCTGGTCGTCCCTTGCAGCATTATAAATGTCTGATAATACAGCCGACGTGGTTTTCATTAATCACTGGGACTCACTAAAGTTGCTTTCCAATGTCTAGCTTAGTCCACCCTGTTGGCCGTGCAGTCTAACGCACTGCTTTCCGGGCGGAAAGGCATGGCAGTCATCGGCACGAATCAGCCGGGCGGATTAGTGTCGAGGTCCGGTGTGCTGGCCAGCCTGTCGATGGTTTTTAAGGCGGTTTTCCATCTGCCACGGCGAATGTTGGCTGGTTCCCCTTATTCTGCCTCAGTTATACTATGTCGGCAATTGCTGCGCAAACACTGTCTCCACTTACGCGTACACTATAATTACTCTACCACGCAAACATTCGAGGTTACACTCGTCTCGTGTGAGATGTTCCCGGGGGGCGGGGGGGGGGGGGGGGGGGGGCGGGGAGGGCACTGAGATCCGAACCGCACAATAACCCTGGGTTCGGTGTGGGGTGGCGGAGGGGTGAATGAACTGCTGTATTCTGTTGTGGGGATGTGAACCACTGAGGGCTACGGCGGGGACGGAGCCTCTCCGTCGTTTCCAGGTCCCCAGTTCAATACAATACAATACAATGCCTAGCTTATTTCAGGAGCTACCTGCAACTCGGAGAAGGCATTTTCATGAGACATTTAAGTGTATGTGATGTATATATTTCAGTTGCACTATCATACATGCATGGTATGAAGTTCAAAGTATGTGTGTAGGTGGTGGACTACGAGAGGAACAATATTCGTTTCACAAGGTGTAGACTCCTTCATATAGTGTTGCAAGTTAATACTAGTATTTGAAAAAGCACGCAACTGTGGGTATTTCAGCAATCACTATTACGGTCTTATGAAATAGTGACAGTAGCAACTGCGGTATCCCATATCGATACCACCTCACAGGCTTTGTTATGTTGGTACTGGAATTGCAAGTTTCCATTCGATATCGATAGGAACTGCACAGTATCACATGGTCCCAGTCACGTGCGTCCGCTATGCCACATCTCCAGCAATTCTCCACTCCAAGCGCCCTCTGCCACCGCAATATAGGACGGCCGGTGGCAGCCATTCAGTCACTTGCACTTGGAGCCTCTTCACTGTGACCCCATTCGTGCTTCATCCTTGTTGAAATCTCAATAGCTGGCCTCTATTTCTTGTTGCATCATTTGTTATAACTCTTCGTTTAGAAAAATTCAAGAAAAGTGTATCTTCTCTTTGATGTGTTACTTGTTCACTAACCATTTCTGTTCCTGTCCTGCTTTGCTATGATAGGTCATACACAACATTAACTATCTTTCAAAAATAGCTTAGTTTTGTGATCAGAACACAATATAACCCTCTTCTTTTTGCCTCTCAGAAAATCTCATTTTACCCCTCAGGGGGTAATTACTTTCAGGTTGGGAAGCACTGTTCTGGCATATGGTTCAAATGGCTCTGCGCACTATGGGACTTAACTTCTGAGGTCATCAGATCAAATGGTTCAAATGGCTCTGAGCACTTTGGGACTTAAAGTCTGAGGTCATCAGTCCCCTAGAACTTAGAACTACTTAAAGCTAACTAACCTAAGGACATCACAAACACCCATGCCCGAGGCAGGATTCGAACGTGCGACCGTAGCGGCCGCGCGGTTCCAGACTGTAGCCACCCCGGCCGGCGTTCTGGCATATCTAATCAAAAATGAGTGGCTTCAGTTACGTCTGGTATATCTGAAGAAATTTTTGGACTTTTTCTCGCGGACTGAGGCCTTTATCAAGGCGTTACTTGGTGTTAAAGTGATGTCTCCTGGGGGGAGGGTGGGTTGTAGCTAACATATTTCTCTGCTGTTCTTACCTAGTTGTTACTGTAGACTGCACCGGTCTAACAAGAAGTCATAGCAACTGAAGTAGGTGAAGAGATTTTGTGTTCCATTTTCCGGGAATCGTTTTTCGGCGGAAGTAGGACGCAACTCTTAGCGGTACGGAAATACGCGGCCGCCTTTGGACGCAGGCGCGCGGCGGCGACGCGTGTAGCCGGCGCGTTCCTGGCCACGCCAGCATATTTGCAGCTCAGCAGTGCAGGCCAGCGAGCGCGCGCGGGGCCAGCTTTGACTGGCGCTGCCTACAAAGCAGGGCAGGTAATGAGGCGTGCCGGCTGCGGCCGGGGCCGCCCCCCTGCTACCTGAGCAAAAGCCACGCCCGCCAGCGGCAGCGGCCGCCACTGCGCGAGAACTTTGCTAATTTCGTCCCGCCGCCACACTGTCGCTCTCGGCATATTTCTGACAGTATGCGCGACGATTTCATCTCCTTTCATATCCAGTAAACAGGCGCTATTTGGGAAACCTCGCATTCTCACAATAGCCTAAGCGCTCAACGTTGGTATGTTATCAGAATTATAGCTCAGCATGTACTATTTTTTCATGTTTCAGTTTCCAAACTTTTCAGCAAGCTTTCGGGGAATAAGGTAGGATGAAACCGAGAGTCACGAAAATGGGAAGAACTTTTTTCCCAGGTCACACAAGCGGTGTCTTAGCAGGAGACAATCTCTAAAAGGGTGCAGGGTAAGCACAAGGAGGTAGACATAGCAGCAGCCGGTAATGTAGGCGTAATTGTGTTGGGAAAGAACAGGATGCCGCGCGGGACTAGCCGAGCGGTGAAGGCGCTGCAGTCATGGACTGTGCGGCTGGTCCCGGCGGAGGTTCGAGTCCTCCCTCGGACATGGGTGTGTGTGTTTGTCCTTAGGATTATTTAGGTTCAGTAGTGTGTAAGCTTAGGGACTGACGACTTTAGCAGTTAAGTCCCATAACATTTCAAACACATCTGAACATTTTCAAAGAACCGGAGTTTCAAGCGCTAATAGAAGTCGATGAATCTCAACCAGTTATAGGTGCGGAAAGCTGGCTAAAGGCTAAGTAATCTGAAATTTTTATAAAGGACCTAACCGTGTTCAGAAGGGACAGATTAAATACAGCTGGACTGTTTACTTCTGTCAGAAGTAGTTTATCGTGTTGGGAAATTGAAGTAGATAGAAAGTATCTACTGTGTGGGCATTTACATTTGACAACCGGAATAGAGTGATAACGACGCAGTTTAGTCCCTTTAATCTACAAACCAACCAACCAACCTGAAAAAATTAACAGTTGGTGCCTTTTACCGAACATGCCCCCACCCCACCCCCCGAACTCAGATGGTACAATTGTTGAACATTTCAAAGAAAACTGGGATCTCATATGAAACAGGTGTCCCACTCATACTTGGTGGTGACTTCATTCGAACTTCAATATATAGTTGCCCGATCCCAGACTTTTATAATCATCAGAAAACTGTCGGGCAGGATGTCGTGGAGGGCTCCTAGAAGCGCTCGAGAGCGCTAGATATATAACAAATATTTTCCAAAGTTCAAATTTAATATATATCGCGGGGAGGCATGTTTCGTCTGTGAGAGCGATATATTTATTCCTTGACTTACGTAAGCGTGGCTCCATGGCGAGCGAAGAAATGTAAGAAAATGGGTATGTGACCGGACTTCGTTGCGAGACAGGATAACCAGAGGACGTGTATGAAGTGTGTACAATGAAACAGTGATTGTTAGCCACCGTATTGTATAATTTGTGTTTATTTGAGATTAGCA
Organism: Schistocerca piceifrons; assembly: GCF_021461385.2. Taxonomy (NCBI): domain Eukaryota; kingdom Metazoa; phylum Arthropoda; class Insecta; order Orthoptera; family Acrididae; genus Schistocerca; species Schistocerca piceifrons. Next base: position 414,578,838 of record NC_060139.1, on the reverse strand, counting down.
AGCGATATGTAACGTTAACGTGGAGTTGAGTAATACAGTCTGGTGCATTTCTAAGGTAAATTCTCGTCTTTATTTTTGATCAAAATATTCTGTGATGAACTGTAATCTACGACAAGCTTGTATAGGACTTCGAACATTTGGCGATTGATGTTTGCTGCTTCAATAACACGGTCAAAAGCATAGAGAAAGTTTTCTCCCCTAAAACGGACTCCTTTCACTCGCAATCATCGAATAACCAAATGCAAATGACAGTATCCCAGTTCGAGAAGGTAATATAGAAGTTTTCTTCCTCTTACATTTCAAGAATTTTACAGGCGACCGTCGGAGTCGGCAGCTGCTTCTACACCACGAGAGTAACTCGTCTACGTGAACGAAATTACGTACGCTGTGGGAGTAGCCAACGCCGCTCTGGAAATTGATACTGTTCTTCACATACATACAAACAGAGACACTACACATACTAGTTCAATAACAACGAGTTTAATATTACCAGCTTAAAAACATTAATTTCTTCTTTTGAGCTATAATATAGTACGATTGAGTCGCAGTACCGTCAGCACAGCGAAGCATCGTGTGGCAGCCGTTTCGTTACGGGGCGACTGTCGACCCGCGATCTCCGGCAGCATCCAGCTCCCTCTGCTTTGTTGCTGGTGTGACAATATCCCTCGGTTTCCATGATACCATTATGCTCCGCTTGCAGTCTTGGGTACTCGGTTGGTTCCCCGAGCTGCGATAGCTTCTGTTTTTGTCGCAATTCCTCAACATTTCCTACTAGCTGGCAGTCTGCTGGTCATTGAAACATGCGGTTAGGCTTCTGTGAGCTGCCAGTGTAGAACTTGGACTAATTTTTAGTGTCCGAAGGCGTAAAATATGTTGGCGAAAATACATGTTTAAAGTCGATGCTAGGCATAAAGCGTCGTCCGAATTCGTGCTAAATGCTTTCTGTGAAAATTATTTTTAATAATTAGTTCAGGAGCCCACTTGAAGTGGAAATGGTTGCGAAAACATACTTTAACTTTTAGCGACAAATGATCCTGAACCAATAGGGAGTGTCATGACAGATACAGAGATTAATGACCACAAGGTCGTTTAGCATGACTGAATACCGTAACATCCAAAGCCGCCAAAAATAATACAAAATACATCTATTTCAAAAAGCCGATAAAAATTCGCTTAACAGTTTCCTAAGAGACTGTCTCCACTCTATGCAGTCTGGCTGTGTAAGCGTAGACGAGACGTGGTTTAAGTTCAGACAAAGTATCGGCGTCCATTGAGAGCCATATACCAAATAAATCAATAAGAGATGGTACTGATACCCCGTGGGTCAAAAAAAAAAAAAAAAAAAGGCCGGAACACTGTTGCAGCAGCGATGGAAACAGTATGCCAAATATAAAGGAATACAAAACTCCCAAGATTGGCAAAGTTTTACAGAAGCTCGAAATTTAGCGCGAACTTCAATGAGAGATGCTTTTAATAGTTTCCACAACGAAACTCTAAATCTGACAGAAAACGCAAAGATATTCCGGTCGTCCGTAAAGTACACCAGCGGCAAGGCGCAGTTAATAAATTCACTGCGCGATAACAAGGGCGATGTTACCGATGACAGTGCCACTAAAGCAGAGTACTAGATACGGTTTTCCAAATTTCCTTCACCAAAGACAAGTAAATACTCTAGAATTCGAATCAACAACAACTGCCAACATGGGTAACTTAGAAGTAGGTATCCTCGGTGGAGCGAAGTAGGTTAAAGCACTTAATAAAGGCAAGGCCTCAAGTCCAGGTTGTATACCAGTCAAGTTTCTTTCTCAGTACGCTAATACAATAGCACCATACCTAGCAATCATGTACAACAGCTCGCTAGTCGATACATCCATACCTAAAACCTGGAAAGTTGCACAACTTCCACCTTTACCCAAGAAACAAAATACGAGTAATCCGCTGAATTACAGACCCATATCACAAACGTCGATTTGCACTAGGATTTTGGAACATATGCTGTGTTCGAACATTATGAATTACCTCGAAGAAAACGATTTATTTACAAAAATGGTTCAAATGGCTCTGAGCACTATGGGACTTAACATCTGTGGTCATCAGTCCCCTAGAACTTAGAACTACTTAAACCTAACTAACCTAAGGACATCATACACATCCATGCCCGAGGCAGGATTCGAACCTGCGACCGTAGCGGTCACGCGGTTCCAGACTGTAGCGCCTAGAACCGCACGGCCACACCGGCCGGCATTTATTTTCAAACAGCCATCATGCATTCAGAACACATCGATCTTGTGAAACGCAACTAATTCTTTATTCTTGCGGGGTCGACAGGAGATATCAAATTGATTCCATATCATCAGATTTCGAGAAGGCTTTTGATACCGCTCGTCTCAAACGGCTTCTAATCAAATTGCGTGCCCATGGAGTATCGTCTCAGTTGTACAACTGGATTCGTAATTTCCTGTCAGAATGGAGACAGTTGTTAGTAACTGAAGGAAAGTCATCGAGTAAAGCAAATATAATATCTGACATTTCCCATGGAAGTGTTTTTGGCTCTCTACTGTTCATGACCAACATAAACGATTTAGGTGACAGTTTGAACAGCCCTCTTATACCGTTTGCAGATTATACGGTCGTTTACCGTGTAGTGATGTCATCTTAAAACCAAAAGCAATTGAAAATTGAATTAGACAAGATACCTGTATGGTGCGAAAAGTGGCAATTGACCCTAAACAATGAAAAGTGCCAAGTCATCCACGTGAGTCGATATCTTAGGGCATCTATGTTCTTTATTTGTATTTATTTGCATGTAGGACGAGGAATTTACTATGTATCTTATCAGTAAACAGTCCAGCTAGTAAGGGAGAAAACGTGAGTTGGTAAAGAGATCAAATTCCGGATCTCATGGTCCCTCTTGTTCTGTTCGTGAACCGAAGAGTCCATGAAGTTGCGATGGGCGCGAGTGCATGACAGTTTGGATGTTCTGGCACCGTTGAGGGTGGGGGAAGAGGGAGGCGGCGGGGGTGGGTGGAGAAGAGGCGGGCGGGAAATACTCCTTCCCAATATTTAATAAGTCGGTAGCGTGCAATCCTCCCTGTTTCTTGAGAGGATCGAAACGCTCCTCCTTCGCTAAGAATCCAGTGTTATGTGCGTGGCATGACACATAGCTCAGCTTTTCGTCCAATTTCTTTTCTAGTTCGGATACTTTTGTAACTACTTGGCAAATGGACGTCAGTAACGTTTCCACTTCCTTCTTTTCCTCATCACACGCGGTCAGCTGTTTCTTCACTCTAGTATCTATGCCTGATACTAAAGTTTGCAAATTCGTAACCTTATCCCTATCGTCTTTTCGCGCTAATTCTACCTTTTCAGTTACTTTATTTTCAATAACAGGATCAACAGTCTGTCTCTCTAATTTCGTCTCAAAACGTCTATTTTTGCTTCCTATTTTTGACTGTACCTCTGTCATCTCGTGCTTAAGACCACCGATTTCGGTATTCATTACAATTACTTTTTTCTTGATTTCACCTACTTTTGTGATAACAACTCCAATATTATTGTTCACAATCTTGATTGGTTTGGACTGAGAATTAATTGATTCGGACTGAGCATTAATTTTGGCACTAACTGATTGGGTCCGCAGCTCGTGGTCGTGCGGTAGCGTCTCGCTTCCCGCGCCCGGGTTCGATTCCCGGCGCGGTCAGGGATTTTCTCTGCCTCGTGATGACTGGGTGTTGTGTGATGTCCTTAGGTTAGTTAGGTTTAAGTAGTTCTAAGTTCTAGAGGACTGATGACCATAGATGTTAAGTCCCGTAGTGCTCAGAGCCTTTTTTTTTTTTTTTAACTAACTGATTGGGACTGAGCATTAATTGTACTGATCAACATGCTGAACAAATCGCTTATATTTCCAACTGTTACTGGTTTTGACTCTGGCTCTGGTTCTTTCTTAATGGTTTCCTCGTATCCACCGTCACTAGATTCGGTTTTTAATTTTATTCCGAATTCCGTAGCGTCTGTCAATGCCAGGAATTCCATTTTTGTCAGTTCCTGTGTTTCAGCGGTAGCGTCTCTGATGTTAGCCGCGGCTTCCTCAACAATGGGTTCCGCTGCCAGCGTTCCCCTTTGTTTTACCGATTGCTCCCCGTTACGCACACTCAAATTATCAGTTTCATTTGTGTCCATCATGTTGTCTGTTTTACTGATTAGTGCAAATTTAGAAATTTTGTGGCTTATTTCCGCCACTTACTACTGCGGTACATGAGTGACTTTATTCGTAGCGAAAGAGTTTAACACTAGAACCGCGGCTGGGTCACTCGTGACCCACTTGAAAATTCTTTTGTTTGTCACTCTTTTGTATTATTGTCTGGAGTGTTACATTTCTGTGACTTTTTATGAAATAAGGTAATTAGTGATTATACTTCATTTCACATTTTATGGCGGAAACATAAAAGAGAAATATGAAGATTCACCTAGAACTGCGGAAGAGTCAGTTCTGACCCGCCCGGCGCAGTCGCTATAACAATCGCATTTTTCATGTAGCTTCATGCCTATTGTTAGTGTGTGTTCGGTCAACAATCGCAAAACTCGTTTTTACTTCACTTCCGGCTGACGTTCCAGTTTTCAGCAGGGGACGAGAGGGAGAGAGGTTCAAACAAGTCTGACCTTGTATGCAGATATTGTGCACCCAGAGTTTTCTACCACGAAAACGGGTTTAGTGGTGCATTCTGTCTGTGTAGATAGTGCTTGTAACTTACGAATATATTATGGACAAATTTCTACGCACAGAAGAGGAGATTATAAATGCTCTAAATGAGATTTTAGATAATGAATCTGAGGGCGAACCGCTGGAGTCTTTACCTGAGGAAGAATTTCCATCGCCAATAGTTCCGGATTCTTCATCAGAAGACGCTGTTACTCCTGAGAAGGTTCTAATGAAAGCTGATGAGAAAGGTATGCTTCTTATGTGTTTGTTTTAGAATAATTTTTGTTTATGTATATGTTGCGTAGACACTAATTTCAATTGCATCACTTATGTTTATACTTTGTTTCATGTTGAATTTTTACAAGTTATATATTACATTTATAAAGGTGTTTTTTTTTTCTAATATTACACAAAATATTCAATATTAAATCGCGTTCTAATACGCATAACTACTATTGCAGGAACAGCTGCCACAAAGACTAAGTCAACTCGAGGAAGTGGACGTCCTCAAGGTCGGCGTGGACAACAAAATGCCCACGGTTCTGGACTACTTCAGTTTCCTTTAGGTAGCGAAATTGTAGCACCCGATGGAACTACCTGGAAAGTTGGAGTAATAGGTGACTGTTCAGCTGGAAGATATGGACAACAGAATGGTTTCAAAGATAGGACAGGACCATCTCCGCATGCAAAACGAAACGCGAATGAGACCTGTTACAGTGCGTGGCACCTAATGATAACGGACAAAATTTTGAAACATATTGTAAAATGTACAGAAACTGAAGCACGTCGTGTACTGAGCTCAGATGAGTGGACTATAAAAATTGAAGAACTGGAAGCTTTTATAGCTATATTGTACGTCCGTGGTGCTATTGGAGCTAAGAGCTTAGAACTAGACACATTGTGGTCAGTCAAGTGGGGAAATAATTTTGTGAAATCAGCAATGGCTCGTGACGGACTCAGAGAGATAATGCGTTATCTCAGATTTGAAATTAGATCCACAAGATCAGAACGACTAAGAGAAGACAAGTTTGCTTCGGTATCAGAAATCTGGAACGAGTTCATTGCGAATGCACAGTCTAGCTACATACCGGGTCCATATATAACAATCGACGAACAGCTTTTTCCTTCAAAGGGCCGTTGCAGATTCACGCAGTTTATGGCCTCAAAACCGGACAAATACGGACAAGAGTACTGCATGGCGGTAGATAAAGACTCAAAATATATTGTGAATGCCATCTCTTATCTAGGAAAGGATGACACTAGGCGGAGTGATAAGCGTCTTGGTGACTTTGTTGTACAAAAATTGATGCAACCTTACCTCAACAAAGGAATAAATGTCACATGTGACAATTTTTCACCTCCTTAGCGCTCTCTGAGACACTGACAGCTAATTCTACGAGTCTTGTGGGCACAATAAATCGATCTCGCTGGGAAATACCAGTCTGTATCAAGAAGGTAAGAGAACAGTTATACAGCACAGTATTGTTGAAAAACGATGATACCACACTGACTGTTTATCAGGGTAAGAGCAACAAGAATGTCCTGATTCTGAGCACTATGCATCCTTACGTGACGACTGAGGATGGTATAAAAAAGAAGCCAGATACAGTTACGTTTTATAGCTGCTCTAAATATGGAGTGGACGTGGTCGACCAAATGTCTGGCAAATACTCTGTCAAAGCACCATCGAGACGTTGGCTTGTTCACACATTTTACAACTTGCTGGATTTGGCTGGGATAAATGCGCAGATATTGTTCAATTCTCTAAATGATAAAACATTAAAACGCAGGGATTTCATCCTGCAGCTGGGGGAGGAGCTTGCTGAGTAGTACACAGCGACTAGAAAGACTAGCGTCCCTGTCAGACCTGACAGACAAAAAAAGCGAACACATTGCTTTGTAAAGTCTGTGAAGGAAACAAATCATTTGTAAAGTGTCACATCTGCAAGAAAACTGTGTGCAACAAATGTACATCAAAAGACTATTATTTGTGTTCATTATATAACGGTAGCCAGTAAAAACACTCAGCAAATACATGTAAATTTTAAAACATAAAATTGTAATTTGTGTAAACCTTGTTTATTTTTGTTAATTTCATTCTAAATTTCCTAGTGCTTCTAACAATAGATTCACTGGCAGTAACAATAACCCATTGACATAGGGGAAATAAAGGAAAAGATAGCTGGTCATTAGTGACCCAGCTGCGGTTCTAGGTATGTCCAAATATCAGCAGTTCTAGTGTTAATTCGCTACGAATCTGCACAATGCAAAATTCGTGCCAATAAACATACCAAATGGACACTCGTCCGTCACCAGCGTCGCCACGTGTAACCTCTCTCTTCCCAATCCGCCTACTGGGTAGCCATATACTGACCGTGATCGCATATGCCTAATGAAATTTTACAGTGAGTAAGGCTATCGTCACGGAAGGAAAATAACGCCGGTTAGTTGGAGAAAAATGTGCAACAAACTCTTCTGAAGGAAGAATCTATTCTAAACTTCAGCTAGATACTGACGATAATTTTGAAATGGGTGGAATATAGTGCAATCGCTCACGAACCACAGAGGGGGGAAAAGGGCACCAGGTAGTAATTACTACAAAAATTACTGTTAATACAAAGAAAACAATGACTAATTCTAAAGGGGATAATCAAACCGTCGCCAGCCTGCTATGGCAAAGAATCTCCAGATCCTTAAGAAAGATAATGGCAAAGGAATTAATGCAATAATCACTGGCGTGGCAACAGAAGGTTGTCACGCTTTTCCACAGCACAACTGTTCACGAGAAAATAAATGAATCATAAAGCACTGAGTTTCCAGTTACTTATTCTTGAAAGTAAAATTAAATGGAGTTACTGGTTAAATAAATGTAACTAAAACTATGTTACGTAAAAAAATTACTTTCAGCAATCTCAGGGTAACATAATGCAAAATTTAAAAAAAGGCAAGTAACTTACTTCTGATTATTGAAAGACTGAATTGAATTCTCTTTAAGCAAATGAGCAACTGATTTTATTTTTAAAATAACAACAATAAGATACATACCAAGCCAGCAGAAGTCACTCGCTAAGCTAAATATAGGGTAAATGAAATGTGCAGTCTTAATTTGTGCTGTATCTTTAGTTATTAGTTTTGCCAGTGAAATTTTACATCACATTAAGTGAATGAAGTTAGTACTTAAAATTGCAAATTATTTAAGCCTTTGTTATGCAATACTGAGGCAGAAAATTTATATTGAAACAAGTCATTAGCAAACGCACAAAACTGGCAGGAAATAGTTAAACAATTTTCATATTCTTACGACACTCGGTGGTTGCATGGAAAGGAAAGGGACCCTCCTTGGTAATAATGTCTGAGGACAGTGACAACACAGTTGCCCTACAAGCTTTAACTATTGCAGTTTATTATTCAAGTTACTCATACGTTGTAAAAGAAATGTCGCTGGATAATGCCTAAGTAAGTTTATAATTTCTCACTTAAAACGGTCTTACGATGTTGTAGCTGTGCGGATCACGAAGAATGTAGCCGACGACAATGCTGAGCTGCCGCAGTCGTCTACAGAGCCACGGAAAATTATGGGACAGCTTCCTCCGTCTGCCCACTCCTTCCGTGCTTTCAATACTCGCGTGTTAACGAATCAGCCGAGTCTATAGTCGCGCGGGCATAGTTGCATATCGCGTCTGCGGGAGCGCCCAATGAACACTTCCGCACTCTTTCATCAGTCAAAATGCTCTACTTCCTCTCTGCTCGCAACGCGACAGACATTCCATACGCAAAGATAAACAACGGCACAGCTGCTGCCATTTCGTCTATGCCATCGACACACTGAAATAAAGTTCCCTTGGCTATTACCCAGCAATTTATGATATTTCTATTATAATTACAATCAGTTATATACAGGCAGAAATAAATACACTATTACATCGCTTACCTGTTAAATATAGTTTTTTAAATAAAGCTTACGGATTCAGAACCACAAGAACAGTACACGTTATCAACTGATATTAAAAGGCGAAAACTTTGGATGGTGCAGAAGGTTTTTTATCCGCATTTTCGGTGTTACAAGTGAACATGGACGGTGAGGGTATGGTGGCAGATTGTGAGCTTTGTTGAAATTTGTGAGCTATGTAGCTTTTCCCAGCCTTCGCTGTCAGTCGTCTGAATGATCGGACCCCAGTCGACAGGCACTGTTTCTAACAATGTGAACCACAGACTGCTGATGGCTGGACCTTGGTCTCAGCACAGCCTCTTCAGCATGATGAATAAGGTCACCAGCCACACAGACACATTGTGGACCATGTGGTCCTTCCGAACCCATGCTGCCATTTCCTAATGGGTACCTCACTTATCGATTGTCACATTTATTTGTAGTTCACTGTTACCACCTGAGTTTACTTATTGTTGTTTTGTAATTTGAGACAGTGAGCGGAGCTGTGGACGCTAAGAAACGGAGTGCGACGTGGGGAACTCGGAACGCTTCCGATGTATTCTTCTGTCTGAGTTCAATAGACGGGTGACAGCAGTGGAGGTAGCCAGAAACATTTGTGCCATGTATGTCACTGGACACAGCATTACAAGAAACGTCTTGGATGTTCATTTTATAGATATGACATAGTGTATGCCCCTCATCTGTGTAGAAATAAGCATTTTATACTTTGACACGACACATAGGTCATGTTCCTTCTTTTTACTTCTTTGTGAGATATTGTTTCCTTCCATTCATCACCTTTTACAGTTATTTTGTCTTACAGTAAGTTATTTCAAGGTTGTGCAGATAATGCATGTCCCGCTGTCAAGTAAAAATCATGAACAGCATTTAAAGAAGTTTTAATAGATAGTGTAATTGTAAAATGTATTGAGTGGAAATTCGTGATGGTACATTTTAAATAAGTGACAATGGATGTATCTCTTCTTTCTCTCAAATGTTCGGTGTAAATTCATTTGTAGAGTCTTGCCATTGTTCTCATTCTGTTTTAGTATGTTTCTATGTAACTTGACTGATAAGTTGATACTGCTATCTTTAATGTTTTATGCATACAGGCCTGAAGATGACGCAATGAAGCGTTGTAACTGCTAGCGACAAAATAAAATAAAACATAAGGACGGCTGTAGGTGTTTTTATTTTTTGTCACGATGGCAAGAAAATGGTTTTCTCGTTTTAAGGAGGATCGTTTTAATATTAGTGACTCTCTACGTTCAGCAAAGCCTTCAGGGTTGATGAAGACCGCTTAAACCATTAATCAACAACGATCCACTGCAGTGTACTCTAGAGCAGGATCATCCAAGAATTGCGCCCGGCGGGAGCGCCCGTGCCCCGCGGGCGCAAGACAGTGTAGTTCAGCGCCCCGTCCGCGACCGTATGTCGCTAGTGACGCCATAGGAGCGAGAGAGAGAGAGAGACAGAGCTCCAGAGCGAGTGAGACCGCACAGCACTGCTCTGCGCTGGACTGTCCCGCGGTCAGATCTAACGTAAACAAAATATTCTATTTTAGAATTAATTTTATGTAAGGGATATAGAGTCTCATTCTTACTGTTAGTAGTTACAAGTAAGTATTTTTTGTTATACTTCGTGCTACAATTTTTAGAAATCGGATCCTTAGTTTGCTGTTTTGTACTGTACATGTCAGGATGTGGCTGAGGTGGAAGTCGGATCTGAAAAAGAACAAGTGTTAATTTTTCAACTCCGGTCGGCAAACTGCCTCCCGTTTGTTGAGAAAACATTTACTGATGACCTAGCCGGGGTACATTATGTGAGTTTAGCGGCCCTAAGGCGCAAACAGATTGAGCCAGGGCTCGAAAAGTGCACGGAGGCAACCGGCCAATGCGTCTGATCTCGTCGGGGGCCTGTCAGAAAAAAAGGGCGATCCACACGCCTCGTTCGCGGAGCTCGGCGCGGTGGACGCTCACACGTGATCTCCTGGACCTTTCTGATTGGCTGCTGTAGGAGCTCTGCCTAGGCAAGTGACGCTTCCCTAAGCGTCACCCCGTCAGCAGAAAGGTTGTTTGTTCGTCGAGCACGTGAACAAACCGTGGGATAGCGGCACATACTGGAAAAATCTGATGTGTCGCTAACCCAGGGCCCGTGCACGGCTTTGTGAAGATCCATTGCCATCCATAGCTCACGCATTTAGGAAAAATTTCCATTTTCTTTTATTGAAAATAAAGGATTCCCGTACTCAATCTGTCAGCACCTGTACAGTACGTAATGATTCTAACCGACCAAGTTTGAAAACTTATTAAAATAGGATTAAGGTTATAAAGCTCTTTAATTCTTACAGTCAACATTGTTAAAGAAGACAATTAACATTTTACACGTTTTTCTTTTTCGAGGAAACGATTTTGTCTAGGCTTGGTACAATATTCCGTGAGACTGCTAACCCCAAAGAATTGGTCAGACTTTTATCGCCAAGGAATGAAAGGTTCTTAGTTTTAGCAAGTTTTAAAAGAGAGAAAAAGCGCTCACAAATATACGTGGAACCAAACATTGAGACAACTTTGGCCGCGTGCTTTTGCAAAAGAGGATATTTCTCTCGTGGAAGACAGCTGTAAAAGTCATCCAAAGTTTTACACATAAGTAAGCGGTCCTTCAGGCGGATATGGCACTGTAGGTCAATCAGCTCTAGTTGAAGCACTTGTGAGACGTCCTCTGCCCGAAGGGAAAACGGGCAAACAATTATATCTATCCGCTGGCGTTCGGGAGCTCCGCACGGACAGCTAAGCGGCACGGCTCGGCCACTGCAGCAACATAACGAATTCGCCCGGGGCGCTGGCCGCGGGCGATCGCGGGCGCTAGCGCCCCAGGGGCCTGGTCTAGAGCAGGCAATGTGGTGAAATGTGCTCATTCCACCATCGTGCGATATTTGCACGCAATGAGGAAGGTCCAAAAATCGGGTGTATGTGTACCGCATGCTCTAAGTCAAAATAAAAATAAAATTAACGAGTGGTCACCGGTGCATCTCTGCTTGCTCCTCATCAGTGGACTCATTAACAACACCGACCATTCCTATCGTTACTGGTGACGACAAACGGTGTCTTCGTGCTAATATTTCTTTCTTTCTTTCTTTCTTTCGCTGACGCCATAGTCCCGCAGCGATCACAGGGTCGCCGTGGTTACAATGGATTTGGCAACGTTAGTTGTAGGGATGGGCGGATGCCCATCCCGCCGGCACCCCGTACCCCCAGGACGGAATCAGTGTACCCCAACTGTCTGCGTCTAGTGTAAATCGTGAAATAGTCCGGACGTGTTTCAAATGTCTGCGACGCATGTAACTGAGGCGGAACTTGGGGACCAGCCCGGTATTCACCTAGTGGGATGTGGAAAACCGCCTAAAAACCACATCCAGGCTGACCGGCACACCGGCCCTCTTTAATCCGCGGGGCGGATTCGATCCGGGGCCGGCGCGCCTACCTGTGTCCAGGAAGCAGCGCGTGAGCGCTCTCGTCTACCCCAGCGGGTGGTGTCTTTATGCTAATATAAGGGGAAGTAATTAATGGTTGAATCCAAACAATGAAACAAATCTCCGTACAAACACCTGCGCGCATCCACAGAGGAAAACGCTGTGCATCTGCTGAAACAGCGACAGTGGGGGGTACTACGAATTGCTTCCCCAGAGTGCAACAATCACTGCTGACATTTGTTGTCTACAACTGAGACGTCTTGTAGACGCAATGCAAGAACAACGACCAGGAAGACTGCGTGAAGTGACGCTACTCCACGATAACGCCGTCCGCATTCTGCTAGACTAACAATAAACTCTATACAGGAAACGGGTTGCGAAATCATTCCGTACCCACTTCCTTCACTTGATTTTGTGTCCTCAGATTATCATCTTTTCTGCTCTCTATCCAACAACCTTCAAGGAACTTCCTCTCCGGATAAAAATGCGCTCCGAACATGGCTCGACGAGTTCTTCGCCTGAAAACCATGTGATTTCTGCAGACGCGGAATCGAAATATTACCGCAGCGCTGGAATCTGATTTAAATAGTGAAGCAGAATATATTGTTAATGACTAAGGTCTCTGTTGTGTATATCTGTTGTTTTTGTTAGACTTATGGAAAAATGTTACGAACTTCTGCACCAACCCGAACTATCGAATGGCTAATGACAGGAGGATAAGTGCTCCGGTCTTCCTCATACATCGGTATATAAGATGAACGGAAGTACTTTACCGTCAGTCTTTAGATCTCGATCCGAAGACAGTTTAGTGGTTCACAGCCAAAATATTAGCAGACGGCAAAGTTTGATTATAGCTGAATTCCTATAATTTTATAGATCATTGTCTCCACTGTTAGTCATAATTCGCACAGTTAGGTGGGTTTATAAGAAGATTAACTACCTGTTGACAGCGTCATCGATTTATGTTACCAGCCCTATTCCCAGTGGGCCCCAGCTTGGTCCACTTGATATTCTGCGAGTTTGCAGGCTCTATCTACCCCATAGTCGAGTCGCTGTAAGACGATCCCTGACAGTTGCAGTGGGCTGGCGCAGCAGCTCCGTGCCCGATTTTGTAAACGTCTCTATAGCAGCACCTCATTGTTGCCGTAGTTCTGTAGACGACTAATGTTGTCGCCTGTAACCATTTACAACTTCGTATTTGAAAGCTGGCAACAGCGTTACCAGGTGTCAGGGATCAACTTACGCCTACTCACCTACAGACTGTAAGCAGATACATTTGAGTCTGTGCTGCACGGTAGTGTTTTCAGTGGCTACGGCTGTTACTGGCGAGTGAGGTGAGTGGTGGCGCGTGTGTTGCAGACGCGGTGACGCGGTCCGCGGCGTTCTTCCTGGCGGCGGCGGCGCTTCTGCTGCTGGCCGAGGTGTGCGTCCTCGCGGGGCACTGCGCACGCCACCGCCGCCTCTGCACCTTCGTCTCGGGCGTCATCTGCATCGTCGCTGGTACGGACTTCACGTTTGCAGTTAATTAGTCCCTCACGCACAGTCTCACTATTTCCTACACTGGAGCACTCCGAACGTCATCTAAAGTCGCGTTTAGAATGTGATAGAAAACATGTTTCTGAATGTTATCCACTGCTGACAGTGTTTCTTCCATGAATGCATTACTTTAGTAAACTAAAAAACAAAACGCCTTCAGCCACAAATCGTGATTTTATTTCAATGCACTATCGATGCATTTCGAACCCTGGCTATCTTGATGTGCTTGACAAGTCTAAATCATTTTTCAAATCTGGGTTCATACTTGTCTGTTTCCAGTAGTAGTCATATGTTCATACTGTCCTTTAAAACCTTGTAACCACTTCTGGAAACAGACGAGTTGAAAAATGAGGTACACTTGTTAGGCACCTGAAGAGAGGCCCCAGGGCTCGAAGCGTATCGTGCATCATAAACTAAAGCTTCATCTGTTCCCAATGCCGAGCCTGACAAAATCTCCAAACATGTTTGCAACTATGTTTCTTGTTGTTCGCACCCCCATCCACAAAAGCAGCAAACATTTCTCTACGTGTGCTCGTATAGTTTGCAGTATTGAAGCTGTAATTGTGTATTCTCATTGCGTGCAAAGCTGTCGCAAAGGCTTAGTCATCTTATTTTACTATAAAAATACAGCGCACAGCCACTTTTTAATGCGATTTATTTATTCCAATATGCATTTCGGGTTTGCACCTATCTTCAGCTGTCAAATTACATGTATCTTCAGTTTCTACAGTGGTACAATATCGACAGCAGTTTGGATGCTGCAGCTGGCCTGTGCAAAAGCAACGATTCCAATCATTTACTTCAATTTCGCGAGTTTAAAGTTACGCACTATCAGTTGTTCATTTTACTTGCATTCTCCTCTCCTTGTTTTTTTCTTGGCTTTTCTTCTTTTTTGTAACACCACAAACACTTTTTGCCACGTATTTTACACAAGCGCACTGCGTTATCCGCCATGTTGTCGACTGAGAGTTTTGTTTACATAGAAGCAGTTTATCTATGGACAGAGTTATATTTTAGGAAAGTTTTGAGGTTCTAGCTAAGCTACTGTTTACTAAACATTGGCTTGGGTGATAGAAGTATTCTAAGTAAGATGTATATTAAGTATTTTGCTTTGGTTACTTAGACAGTATTGAAGATAATAAACTAACATAACACATTTATATAAAGCAGTAATTCATACATTTACAATACGACAAAGATATAATTAAGGTTTTTATGTTGTATATTACTACATGCATTTGTTGGGTTTATATTAGATTATGTTATTTCTTGATTGTGCTTAGTAAGTGGTTTGATAAGTAGAGTGTGGAAGTTTTTCAGAAATATTCGGTTTGGTAACTAATTTGCCAGCTGAAGATGGGTGCAAACCTGAAATGCATATTGGCATAAATAAAACTCATTAAAAAAGTGGCTGGTCGCTGTATTTTTATAGTAAAATATCATTATCCACGGCCACGGAGCTCAACGATCCAAATAAAATGGACAAATTGTTATCGTAGTCATCTTGTTGGGCGAAAACATACGGTAGCAAACCTTACTGGAAGGACTGCTGCGCGAGATGAATATGGAAGAAGGTGCTGCTTTTCGTAACTTCGCAAAGACATCGCCGTACGATTTTAAAATTGTAACGACTTTGATAGAACCATTTGTTTCAAAGAAAGTCACAAATTTCAGAAAAGCAATTCATTTGAATCAGAGACTTGCTGTTGGTCTTTAAGTTTTTGGCAATAAGAGATTCCTTTCTAAGGCACGCACTTTTATTTCATACTAGCTGAGTACCCGGCGTTGGGCGGGTATGTATTTATTCCAATCTTCTACTTGCCCAGCTCCTCCTTCGTTCTCTCTCTGTCCATCTCATCCTTCATCTCTCTCTGTCTATCTGTTCCTTCACCTCTGTGTCCTCCTCCTTCCCTCTTCTGTCCACCACCTCCTCTTCCCCCTCCCTGTTCTTCTTCTCTTCTTTCCTTTCTCTGTCCATCTTCTCCTCTCCCCACTCTCTGTCCATCGTCTCCTTATGTTTTTCTTTGTCCATTTCCTCCTACCCCTCTCTCTGCTCGTCTCGTCCTCTAGTCTCGCTCTGCCTATCTCTGCCTCCCTCTGTCTCTATGTATTTCTTCCTGTTTCCTTTCTCTCTCCATCTCCTCCTCTCCCTTCCCTCTGTCCATCCCTCTTCCCTCTCTTTCTGCCCATCTCTTCCTCCTCCTATTCTCTTTCCATGTTGTGACGCTTAACCTACTAGGATGTCGGTACTTCTTGCTGATGTTGTATCCCCTGACCTATGCGCTATACAATGATATAATCTCGCAGGTACATTCTGTGATATAATGGCAACTGTCTGCAAAATATGTTGTGAATAGAGTTAGTAGTGACGAAGTAGTAAATTAAAACGTCACGCATGAGGCGGCAGTTTTTCGCGCATTCGGTGTTTATAGCGTCATACATCCAAGGACATTCAGTGATATATGTGAATACTGTCTGATAAATGTGTTGCGAATAGAGTTACTAGTAAAGGAGTAATAAATTAAAACGTCATGCTTCATGCGGCAGTTTCAACGCATGAACAGCGAAAATGTAGTAAGCGATAAACATTTTTTCCTTTCATCATTTTGTTGGAGATGTCAGCGAGAAAAAGTTTCATAAACGTTTGAAATTATGTGTAAAATTTGTTCCAAGGCACTGGGTGCTCTCATTCCAAAACACTGTATGACTGAAGTATGGCTGTTCGTACGTTGTGGACTACACTGCTTCTTCACACTCAACTCCACCTCTCTGATAAGTGGGTGATTCTCACTCCCACAGCAACGATTTCCAGACAATAAGTGATATGTGTACCAATTTTTGGTTAAAACTGCTCCAGTGGTTTAGAAGGAGATGTGGAACATTCATAATACATACATAATATGTGTACATCCGTTTTTTGCAATATGTATGGATTTCGAAGCCCGCTGCATCTAAAAAAAGTTCATAGTTTGTGAAGCTTTGGTTGAGGGATTATACAAAGAAAATCCTACTACGTATATGACCCTGACGTATATGTTCTTTGCTTATTGAATACTTACGAGGCGTGGAAATTAAATAACGAGACTGGCGTCAGAAACCTGATCTATCGCAAACAGAGTTACAATTAACTTTCATCCCCTTCAACATGTATACTTCCCATATCTACACATCATCTTCAACAGTTCTGCTACTGTTGCTTTTAGCTCTTCAACAGTCGGAAAATGTGTTTCCTTCAATACATTTTTCACTTTTGGAAACAGATAAAAGTCACAAGGAGCCAGATCTGGCGAATACGGAGAATGTTCAAGCACATGAATGCGGTTCTCTGCTACAAACTGTTTCACAGATACGGCAGTGCAGACTAGCACGTTGTCTTGAAGCAGAATCCATGCGTAGTTCTTCCATAAATCCGATCTTATCTTCTTTACTCTTTCCCTCAACTTGACTTCTTTGTGGTATTTCTGATTAATAGTTTGATCCTCAGGCAGCCATTCACTCATGGTACCACACCTGACATAAAAAAAAAGATCAGCATTAACTTCAATTCTGAGTCGCTCATCTGTGCTTCATTTTCATTGTTGGCGATGTGGGACTCTTCCAGAACATCGAGTGACGCCTTGTTTCCCAGTCGTGCTGGAAGATCCAGTTTTCATCGTAAGTGACGACAGGTGTGAGCAAATCTGGTTCTTCGTTGACTCGTTCCATGACATCGGAGCAGATGTTCTCCGATAGCGTTTTTGTTCCTGGGAGATTTTTCCGAGCCAGATTTGCACAAACATTTGTCATGTTCAGTTCATCATACAAAAGTTTTTCTTACTGTCTATTTATTTGTGTTCACCGTGTCTACGACTATCCAACTGCTCTCAAGTCGGTCGTTCCGTTAAGTTTCATTAATTTTCTCAATGTTTGTTCACTTCTTGAATTCACATATCAACCGAGACGTTCATCATCTTCAATCCCTTCTCGTTCAAAAACTAGCTAACGTGACATACCATTACAACCAAACACTGAGTTTAACGTATAAAAAATTCCGTTGGTGACTTTTATCTTAATTTCACAAGGAATTTTAGGCTACTACGCTGCTCAGTTTTTAAGCCCACCATTATCGCAGCATTACTACCAAATAACGTCCTATCCAGCAAGGCTCAAAAGCAAACTAAAGCAGACGAAGACGAAATCGAAGGTGGCTGCTCTTGAAGGTTCGTCATCTAAATTCCAATAACAAACTACCCTCACACGGCTGCGCGATAGAAGTTAGGCAGTCTCGTCATTTCACTGCCAGACTTTGTGTAATATGTTGGTACAAGCAATCAAATCCTCTCCATTATGAACCTCCTCTACAGTAATGTCACAATCGGTAATGGCGAACGTGGAAATGGATTTTGAAATTGTTGTCGGTTCCCCTTCTTTGTTCACCCTCGCTGGCAATTCCTGCGTTCTGTTATACAAAATTTAATCCCATCTCAAAGTATACCTACCTAACGCAATTCATCTGATCTTCTGTCAAAAGAAGTGTCAACTTCTCTTCTACACCACTGCTACTCGTGTTAAACACAACAGCGATTTTCTGAATGGAGTCCTGTTTCAACTTGGAAATTTTATAGTTTACACTTCACGCGTTCCATAGGTAGAGTACAATAAAACGAAATACCTGTTATCTTGACGTGAAAACAGATATTTGAAGTCATCACATTCTATTAAGGCAACACAATTACTACACGCTGCTATACGAATTCATGAAGCATATCGTAACGTTAACAAACACTAGCGCCATGCGGTGACAGCGGAAGCAGGCTAAAGATAATGTTTCCTTTTATCCGAGTAGCTGTTTTCGTGTTTGCAACATGTTGCAAACATCGATAGTCAACACTAGTTGCAAACAATGTTGCAAACATTGTTGCAAAACGTGTTTCACACTCATTCTAAACGCGGCTTTACGCTTGTTCAGTTTAAAGGTGCTACTGCAGGGAATTTTTAAAAAATCCAAGATTTTTGTCAGATCATGTTATCACCATAACATGATCGAAATAGTCATATATGTCTTACAAGAAGGCATCAGTTGACAGGACACATCCTGAGAAATCAAGAAATAGTCTATTTGCATTGGAGGAACATGTGGGAGGGTAAAAATTTTGGAGAGAAACAGAATTTTCACTACTCTAAGCAGTTCGAGTGGATGCTGGTTGCAACAGTTATGCAGAGATGAAGAGAACAGCATCAAGTCTCATAATCCCAGCAGTCTCCTTCTAAATTGTTATGAATCCAAACCAGAGAACAGGTCGTTTTCATTCTAATTAAGTACAAACTATTCAGTCACTTATCACAATTAATGCTCAGAAACTTTATCCTGAAGAAATAAATAATTACATCATCTATATAGGTAACACGTTATATAGCAGAATTTTGGAGTTTCTTTTATCCCACGTATAGGACACGTTTCGTTCTCAGAACGTGAGTTTTGCATCCTACGAGTAACTGTTGATGTACATGACTGATGTAAGTGTTGAAGAGAGTGTAGTGTCGTATCTATGACGTAAATACTAATGAAGATGTGAGAAGCGGCTGGATCCAGTTGGTGGCACGTACTGATCTCCTCTGAAAGAGTACTAAGAATGCCGCCAAGCCCGACCGAGAGCATCCCAGACGTGCTCGATGGGGTTTAGGTCTGGAGAACAGGCAGGCCACTCAATTTGCCTGATATCTTCTGTTTCAAGGTACTCCTCCACGATGGCAGCTCGGTGGGGCCGTGCGTTATCGTCCATCAGGAGGAAAGTGGGACCCACTGCACCTCTGAAAAGGCGAACATACTGGTGCAAAATGACGTCCCGATACACCTGACCTGTTACAGTTCCTCTGTCAAAGACATGCTGCAGTGTACGTGCACCAATCATTATCCCAACCCACACCATCAAACCACGACCTCCATACAGGTCCCTTTCAAGGACATTAAGGGGTTGGTATCTGATTCCTGGTTCACGCCAGATGAAAACCCGACTATACATGGACTCGTCCGTGAACATAACCTGGGACCACTGTTCCAGTGACCATGTACTGTGTTCTTGACACCAGGCTTTACGGGCTCTCCTGTGACCAGGGGTCAGTGGAAAGCACCTTGCGGGTCTCCGGGCGAATAAACCATGTATGTTCAGTCGTCTGTAGACTGTGTGTCTGGAGACAACTTCCACTGGCTGCAGTAAGGTCACGAGCAAGGCTACCTGCAGTACTCCGTGGCCGTTTGCGGGCACTGGTGGTGAGATATCGGCCTTCTTGTGGTGTTGTACACTGTGGACCTCCCGTACTGTAGCACCTGGACACGTTTCCTGTCTGTTGTGCGCCCTAAAACACTAATCATCATCATCATCACGTTTCCTGTCTACTAGAATCGTTGCCATAATCTTGAGATCACACTTTGTGGTACACGGAGGGCCCGTGCTACGACCTGCTGTGTTTGACCAGCCTCCAGTCACCCTAGTATTCTACCCCTCGTAACGTCATCAATATGTGTTCTTTGAGCCATTTTCAACACACAGTCACCATTAGTACGACTTAAAACGTCTGCATACTTACTCGCTGCATCGCACTCTGACCTGCACCAATACACCTCTGCGTGTGTGGACTGCTGCCAGCGCCACCGTGCGACGACCGCACGTCAAATGCACCGCATGGTCATATACTGAGGTGGTGTAAACACGCAAACCGCCCACCCGAGCGTTGCTTCACCATGTATCGGCATATCCTTAATTTATGAGCCTGAGTGTTTATCAGTTACATTGCTCCAAGTGGTGAGTGTGCTTTTTAACTGGGTGTCTATACAGGGTGCGGCGCCTAAATCCGTATAAATTTCAATTTGAATTTCTCGCCACATTGTAGTTCCACTGGAGGTTGCGAATGGTGTTCTTGAAAACCATAGCTATTTCGTTAACAGTCAGAATCTCAAAATAGCCGAGATGTTACGGACAAGTGCGAAGTACAACCGAAGAGCCGCGATTATCGAAAGTCTTCGAGCTGGGCGTTCGGCCACTGAAATAGTTAGATCCTTTGAAGTACCCGAGATCAACTGTCTGCGATATCATGGCCAAGTATAATGCTTCGGAAAAGTCTGGAGGAGGTTCCACTAACCTGTCGAGGAGACTTCATTCGAGGAAAAGCAGGTAAAAAATTGCGGCACTCATCCAAAAGGCTCGGGCGCTGATTTCGGACGACCCGGGGCAGTCACTGAGAAATTGTAGTCAGTATTGAATGTCAGCAAGCAAAAAATGCGTCAGATGCCAAAGGAGGACCTCATACTAGCCCATTAGTCCAAATTGGCCCTCGGATAACGTTGACGTGTTCTGGTCAAAGGAGTTCTGGTCCCTGAATAACCGGGATTTGAACCTCTCGACTACTATCTTAGGAGCGTAGTCGAAAAACTTACCAATAAGACGAAGCACCGTAATGTCGTACCTCTGTGCACCGCTACCCGAAGCAGGATTCACGAATACGGACAGCGCTGTTTTAAAGAGTGCTTGCGATCGTTGCAGGACAAGATTCGAGGCGGTCATTACGGGTGAAGAGGTTACATCGAGTAGTGTTACTCTTAAATGATACTGCTACTTATGTGAAAAATGATTTTCATCTTCATGTCTATTTTGTTTCAATAAATTTGCTTTAAAAAGTTTTATTTCTCTAGGCTTAAGCGCCGCACCCTATATTTTGTGCGGTGAGCTTACAATCTTCAGTGATTATATAAAGGCGCAGACATCTATTACTCACCTGAACAGCAAGACGTGTTAGAGGCAGGTGGAAAATTTGGTAACCGGTGACGAGCGTCGGCTTCCCGTGCCCGCAGGTCTGCTGATGCTGATCGGGCTGGTGATGTACATCTCGATCTTCAAGGCGGAGATCGGCAGCAAGCTGCGGCCGCGGTCGCAGCTGCAGCCGCCGCTGTTCACGTACCGCTACGGCTTCAGCTTCCTGCTGGTGGTGTCGGGCTTCATGGCGTCTGAGACGGCGGGCACGTGCGCCGTCTTCCTCTACATCTTCTGGCACCAGCTGGAGTGGGGCCGCAAGCGCCACGACCTGCACCGGAAGCTGTCCGCCTCCTCGGCGCTGCTGTCGCCGCCACCGCCCGCCTGCCGCAGACACCACTTGCCTCCGCCGCCCCCGGTGAGTACTCTGGGACTTCAGTGCAACTATCAGGCTAAACGAGATGTACGACGGCGATCAATCGTGGTGCTCAACCCTAAATGTCGTGACGCTACTTTGTCCCAAGTTTTCACTGCAACTCATTCACCTCAATCTTCCTCCATTCTCAGGTAGTCTTCGAACCATACCGGCGATCCTCTTCAGCCAATCGAATCAGATTTTTCCTGTTCTCCACCTTTGTTTAGGCAGATCCTCGACGAAAGCTAATTGCAAAACACGAATATAGACAGATGGGAAAAAAGAATACCCTGGTCTTATTCCGACGCCGTGATTAAATTGACCAAAAAAATTAGAAAAAAGCCACTGAGATTCTGAGTCCGTGACCATTTACCATCAACTATGCAAGCGGGAAGAGTCTAACAAGGGGAGGCCGCCAATTGTGAAATTCAGATTCGATTCATACTGCGCATAATACACTCCTGGAAATGGAAAAAAGAACACATTGACACCGGTGTGTCAGACCCACCATACTTGCTCCGGACACTGCGAGAGGGCTGTACAAGCAATGATCACACGCACGGCACAGCGGACACACCAGGAACCGCGGTGTTGGTCGTCGAATGGCGCTAGCTGCGCAGCATTTGTGCACCGCCGCCGTCAGTGTCAGCCAGTTTGCCGTGGCATACGGAGCTCCATCGCAGTCTTTAACACTGGTAGCATGCCGCGACAGCGTGGACGTGAACCGTATGTGCAGTTGACGGACTTTGAGCGAGGGCGTATAGTGGGCATGCGGGAGGCCGGGTGGACGTACCGCCGAATTGCTCAACACGTGGGGCGTGAGGTCTCCACAGTACATCGATGTTGTCGCCAGTGGTCGGCGGAAGGTGCACGTGCCCGTCGACCTGGGACCGGACCGCAGCGACGCACGGATGCACGCCAAGACCGTAGGATCCTACGCAGTGCCGTAGGGGACCGCACCGCCACTTCCCAGCAAATTAGGGACACTGTTGCTCCTGGGGTATCGGCGAGGACCATTCGCAACCGTCTCCATGAAGCTGGGCTACGGTCCCGCACACCGTTAGGCCGTCTTCCGCTCACGCCCCAACATCGTGCAGCCCGCCTCCAGTGGTGTCGCGACAGGCGTGAATGGAGGGACGAATGGAGACGTGTCGTCTTCAGCGATGAGAGTCGCTTCTGCCTTGGTGCCAATGATGGTCGTATGCGTGTTTGGCGCCGTGCAGGTGAGCGCCACAATCAGGACTGCATACGACCGAGGCACACAGGGCCAACACCCGGCATCATGGTGTGGGGAGCGATCTCCTACACTGGCCGTACACCAACCACTGGTGATCGTCGAGGGGACACTGAATAGTGCACGGTACATCCAAACCGTCATCGAACCCATCGTTCTACCATTCCTAGACCGGCAAGGGAACTTGCTGTTCCAGCAGGACAATGCACGTCCGCATGTATCCCGTGCCACCCAACGTGCTCTAGAAGGTGTAAGTCAACTACCCTGGCCAGCAAGATCTCCGGATCTGTCCCCCATTGAGCATGTTTGAGACTGGATGAAGCGTCGTCTCACGCGGTCTGCACGTCCAGCACGAACGCTGGTCCAACTGAGGCGCCAGGTGGAAATGGCATGGCGAGCCGTTCCACAGGACTACATCCAGCATCTCTACGATCGTCTCCATGGGAGAATAGCAGCCTGCATTGCTGCGAAAGGTGGGTATACACTGTACTAGTGCCGACATTGTGCATGCTCTGTTGCCTGTGTCTATGTGCCTGTGGTTCTGTCAGTGTGATCATGTGATGTATCTGACCCCAGGAATGTGTCAATAAAGTTTCCCCTTCCTGGGACAATGAATTCACGGTGTTCTTATTTCAATTTCCAGGAGTGTAGGAGCTCATGGCCAGAGGTGTAATGTGGCAAAGCACCAAGATGCACTTCTCAGCCGTTGTTGAGAAAATCGACAGTTAAAAGAAACCGTTTCGGTGAAATACTCTCTACGATTAATGGTTTTTCTACAGCGTCGTGGCGCAGCGGTAAGCGCTCGGGTTCGTAATCCGAAGGTCGCCGGATCGAATCTCGCGCAATGCAACTTTCTTTTTTTAGTGTTTGTTTTTTGTAATTCAAATGTGTATATACACACACACACAAACACACAGATATATATATATATATATATATATATATATATATATATATATATATATATAATTCCCGGCAATCAGTTTCAACAATTATGCATATAATAAATAGTTGAAAGTCGTTTGTCGTGGAAAAACTGGCGACTTCGAACATCATTATGTTTTCCGCAAACAAAGTTGTATTTCACAAATGTTACTAATTTTCTTCACAATGTTAACCACGTATAGTTAACGGAAGACGTAGAAACGATATTCCGAAACGAATACGTATAGCGTAAGTCAAACGTTCGAATTGGAATAGAGACCCCACGAACACAAATTTGCTGTGGCAGGTATGAAATATAAACTCCGTTATTCGCTCGTTACACTTGAAGGACAGATGTTGAATGGGCCGAAACGAGCTGCCGCATAACAGCGTAGTAACGTGCTAACTTCGAAAGAAGGTAGATGCGGTCCCTAGCGCAACTTATAACATCGTTAAAAATCAGTGCGGACGTGGGAGCTTTGGTACAGCCTGTTAAACAAACGGAAAAATGGAAGCGGTACAATTGGAGAGCGATCCGCCTTCACCAACAAGCATAAGCAATTCATATATATGAAGTACAAAAAACTAATAATAAAAAATATTGCAAAACGCGAGATTCGATCCGGCGACTTTCGGATTAGAAACCTGAGCGCTTACCGCTGCGCCACGACGCTGTAGAAAACCATTAATCGTAGAGAGTATTTCACCGCAACGGTTTCTTTTAACTGTCGATTTTCTCGACCACGGCTGAGAAGTGCATCTTGGTGCTTTGCCACATTACACCTCTGGCCATGAGCTTTTATTATGCGCAGTATGAATCGAATCTGAATTTCACAATTGGCGGCCTCCCCTTGTAAGTAAAATCCAGGAAAGATGCCGGGATGATAATAACAGGTCGAGTACTATGGTTGCAGCGTGAGATGTCCACAGTCAGAGGCGCTAGAGACTCGGTGGGACAGTGAGCTGTGCGCATACGCAACACGAATAGGGAAGAGCTATGGACAATCATCACCTCTCCACTTATTACGTCAGTAGTTCAGATTGTAGCGTCGGCGTTAGCTAGGACGCTTGCAAGCTGCTGTATCTTTTGCCGCGCGGGATTAGCCGAGCGGTTTGATTCAATATATAAAATCGAGCCAACGGCCATACCATGTTGAACACACCGGTTCTCGTCCGATCACCGAAGTTAAGCAACATCGGGCCCGGTTAGTGCTTAGATGGGTGACTGCCTGGGAACACCGGGTGCTGTTGGCTCCATCTCATGCCGGCACGGTAGCGCAGCGTGTTCGGTCAGAGGGTTAGCAGCCCTCTGTAATAAAAAAAAAAACTTAGTTAATCGATCAACAACGAACATAAACGGATGCCTTACGACGTCCGCCCCGAGCCGATGCAACGAACAAAAACGAACAAAATGAGATTAAAAAAAAGAAAAGAAAAAAAAGCGGTCTAGGGCGCTGTAGTCATGGACTGTGCGGCTGGTCCCGGCGGGGGTTCGAGTCTTCCCTCGGGCATCGGTGTGTGTCTGTCCTTAGTATAATTTAGGTTCAGTAGTGTGTAAGCTTAGGGACTGATGACCTTGGCAGTTGAGTCCCATAAGATTTCATACGCATTTGATTTTTTTTTTTTTTTTTTTTTTTTTTTTTGCTGTATCTTTTGGTGAGCGCATATACACGTGGGGTCTGCCTGCTACTCGCAGCAGTAAATTAACAGGATGGCCTTCTTCTCAGAAGAGCTGCGGAGTTAGGGCTTTCCTGACTAAGCCTCCAATCTAGTAATTTGTTTCCTTGCCCTCCCTCGTAACTACTTTTGTTTTACTGCATCAAATGAGTTCTTGTGCTTATCTCATTTGTGCTTTATCCTGTTATGATGATCACAGTATCACTATTTCACGTAACGTCACTAGCGAACTGGCCGACTGATGATAGCTGGTCGTCTCTGTGGAGGCTAAATATGCATACGATTCCACGCCAGAGTCATATTCACAAAGAAATTGTTGATTCCGTATCGCTAGCTCCAAGCATCCCTGTCTTGTAAGCAAAATGGAATATCTCAAAGAATATTGTTTCGGAAAATATGCACGAAAAACACACACTGATACAACTTACAGTCGTAATAACTGACTAAATGATAGTACACACGAATAAAGAAATTACTTATTACATGATCCTGTATTAGGTTACGATGTTGCGATAAAAGCGACCGCAGGTCACTGTCGTTGACTGCATTGCTTTTAATCATAACAGTAACAGTGGAATGTGGTGCTTGAGATGCACAAATATCTATGAGTGACAGTTTAATCAAGTGCAGTTTGTTTCTGATTTAAGAGGAACTTTCACTTTAAATGAGTTCCGTTCTTAGCTTCAGCTGTCCAAGAACCGAGCAATGTTCGGGTTTTGATATTCGGCATTGCGTCCAAATATCTCCAGTCCCAAAGCTTCTATTAGCGAAACGAGGGCAACCTAAATTTGGATGGCTCGACGACAATTTAGATCCTGTTCCTCTCTAGTGCGGGTCGAGGGGCTTAATGACTATTCCATCCCACGCGATTCTGCAATGCAATTGTTCTAGCTATGCGAGTGATCGCAAGAATTCTTTGCCGTTACGTTCTCCTCTTCGTACGTGGTAGGCGTATTTTCTTTATAAACACAATAAATATATAACGTAACAGTTTCTCTGAATGTTCACTCTACAACGACAGATCCTAAGCCCGTATCTCTACATACGAGGTGATACCGTCACGATGTTACAAAATTTTAGAGATAATGGAGAACGGTAAATATATCAGTTTGAGGGGCCGTGGTCCGGAAACGTCCAAGTCGAAAGCCATAAGCGAATGTCGTTCTGATACCGCTAACAGTGGAATACATGTATCGTCAATGTTGTTGCTACGACTGTAGAGTAGGCAACTTTCATAGGTGGTAGAATAGACAGAGAAGATAAATAAGGGCCAAAATTCGTATCTTAAGAGATATGAGCACTTGTTCATTTTCGATACTGTGAAACACATCACATTGGTTTCCATGTTTTTCGAGGAGATGGTATGCACAAAAACAAGAAAACAGTGTCCAGTAAATATAAGCTTTAAAACGCATACCTTAAGAGTTATGAGCACTTATTCATCTTCGATACTGTGAATCACACCTGTTGGGTTTCCATGTTTTTCCAGGAGATGGTATGGACAAAAACAAGAAAACAGTGTCCAGTAAATATAGGCTGTAAAACGCATTCCTTAAGAGCTATGAGCACTTTTTCATCTTCGCTACAGTGAAACACATCTTTTCTACTGAAAAAATGTCCATAACTCTTAAGGTATGCATTTTAGAACTCAAATTTACTAGTCATTTCTTCTTGTCTCGCTCCATATTACTTCCTCGAAAAATACTGACACCAAAGACCTTGTAGTAGATATGTTTCACCCTAACGAAGGAGTTATAGAGCTCATGTATACAAGACTTTTTTTTGTTTTGGCCCACACTACAACTCAGAAAATTGCCTACCCTACAATTTTTGCAGCAACAGTACCGATACATGTATTTCACTGTCAGAGGTATCAGAACAACTTTAACTCATGGCTTTCAACTCGGCTATTTCCGGACCAGGGCCCCTTACCTCAAATTCATTAATTTACCCTTTTCTCTCATGACCGAAAATTTGTACCATCATCACGGAATTACCTTGTATAAGTAATTTTTCGCCCAATAAAGGAAACAGCTTAAAACTGTCGAACTAAAATTCCACCCCGTAAACCTGTCTTTCATGAACTTTTAACTTCATATTAAGCCACTATAGACGTCTCATGGACTGACTCGAAATCTCCAAGTTTTTATTAAGTATTCTACGTAACTTCAAAGCATTCCATATGGCCTTCGAAATTTGGTAGTGAAAGAGATGAATTCACTGATGTTTCATTCTCCACTTGTAATTTCGCAGAGATTAACCGTATTCAGAATTTATATGTTTTCAATATCAAACTATGTCTTGTTCGTAAGTATGTGATTTCATACGTAAAGAAAAGAAATACGCCGCGTCGGATAAGATGGAAACGAATTGCTCCATTGGAACGACGCCAGCATACATACAGCTTCAGCAGTACAACAGCACAAGCAGGCCTACACTGCTCTGTGTATCGTCTTTGCATTCTTACACACAAACATACACACACACACACACACACACACACACACACACACACACACACAAACAAACACACACAGGCCTACACTGCTCTGTGTATCGTCTTTTCATTCTTACACACACACACACACACACACATATATATATATAAACATTAGACTTCCTTATTTTTGACACAGACGTATTCTCCCAGAAACAAATAAAAATAGCTCCAATCCTCCTGTCCCGATCAAGGTACTGGGTGGTCGCCCTTGACTGTAATACAAATTTTGGAACGTCAAACCTGCTTCAATACATTCTGATTCAGGCGTCCCTCTGCTCTACTCCCAGCTTGTTGGAATGTGACTGAAAATAATCTATTTGTATAATGGATCGGATCTAAAGTGCTCGGATTTGTACATTAGTGCAAAAAATGAAAACGGTAAAAAATTAAAACTTAGTATTTTCTCTGTGCTGCTACTCCACGTGCGTTAAATGAATGAGACATCTTAATAGCTAAATTTATTGTTCTCCATATCCATTCAATATGTGACCATCTTTCTTTCAAGGCTCTGGAAAAAAAAAGTAGAACTATTACCCTAGTAACTTGGTGAACCATCCCTAATTTCTAACCATGTCATTTATCTTTCAGCGAATTATAGGCCCAATCTGATGTAGCCAAGTATAATAAGTATCAGTTTTTAATCAATTGTTAATCCGCCATTTAGAGTCGGTGCTTAGCCACGAACTTGCGCAAAAAACAACGACCAGTTCATGTTTAAACAGAGAAATTCTAATAGCTAGTGGTAAAAACGATACTTTCTCTGACATTACTTACTGAATTTAGAAAAATGAACCTATCGATGTGGCGCAGTGTTTGGCTTAATAGATCTGCAATTCAGAGGCGGAGTTTCAAACTACCGTCAGACCACCCGGTTTCAAGTTTTCCTTAAAGTGGCTAAACTAATACCGGGATGGTTCCTTTGAAAATGACATAGGCCTTCCCCAGCCTGCTTCCATTTCGAGGTTATACTCTGTCTCTGCACGTTGTACCTTAATCTTGGATAATTATACTCCGTTGAATTTATCACTTTCATAGCTAAGGCGCTGAATTTCTAAAGCTCCACTGAAAAAATGTTGATATTAATACTTCTATATTAACTTCGCTATGACACGAAACTATATGTCATTTACTGGGAACTGTCTTTACGACACCTCAAAATCTTCCGAAAGTATTTGAAGCGAACAACTTTGGTCCTCTTTATCTATCTTCACTGTACAATCTGTGATAGAGGACACGCTGTATTCCAAGATTATTTTCCTCGCTTCTTGTTACGTTCGCGTGTGGTATGTAAGAAGAATAGTTATCAGGAACTGTCTGTAGAAGCTCGAATCCTTTTACTTTTATCGCCTCAACGACACTAGAGAAAGTTATGTGTCTCTTGACTCGATAGAGCGTCTGCCACGACAGATAACTGGGCTCTCATTCTCCCTCTCGTTCTGGTTTCCAACCCGAATCGGGCAATTGTTCTTTGAAACTTAGCTATCTCTTCCGCTAATCCAGCTTGGTAAGACTTTCAGACGGATAAACAATACTCAAGGACTTATCAAAAGGCGGTTCCATAAATGACCTCTGTCGTCGGTGAGTAACTCTTTCTTAATATTCTTTGTCTAATATCATAGTGACATGTGCATCACCACTGCAGACAGATTTTTGCAACTATTTCACATTCAACCGCTCCATACACGTACCGGTACTTCGAGGTAATCGATGATTGTGAATTATCCCAATGACTGATCGCCAGATTGTGTTATGAAAAGAAATTGCATCTTTTCATCTAATTTGTTCCATCGCATTACATTACATTTATTTATTTATGTTTAGGCTTACGATGTAAGAGCACATAGCACACACGAGTCCAGCGTTCTGGTCAGAGGACCTCAGTTTCTTGTGCTCTCTCTCTCTCTCCCTCTCCCTCCACTCCCCCCCCCCCCTCCCCGAAACACAAATACACTACTGGCCATTAAAATTGCTACACCAAGAAGAAATGCAGATGATAAACGGGTGTTCATTGGACAAATATATTATATTAGAGCTGACATGTGATTACATTTTGACGCAATTTGGGTGCATATATCCTGAGAAATCAGTACCCAGAACAACCACTTCTGGCCGTAATAACGGCCTTGGTCCGCCTGGGGATTGAGTCAAACAGAGCTTGGACAGCGTGTACAGGTACAGCTGCCCATGCAGGTTCAACACGATACCACAGTTCATCAAGAGTTGTGACTGGCGTATTGTGACGAGCCAGTTGCTCGGCCACCATAGACCAGACGTTTTCAATTGGTGAGAGATCTGGAGAATGTGCTGGCCAGGGCAGCAGTCGAACATTTTCTGTATCCAGAAAGGCCTGTACCGGACCTGCAACATGCGGTCGTGCACTATTCTGCTGAAATGTAGGGTTTCGCAGGGATCGAATGAAGGGTAGAGCCACGGGTCGTAACACATCAGAAATGTAACGTCCACTGTTCAAAGTGCTGTCAATGCGAACAAGAGGTGACCGAGACGTGTAACCAATGGCACCCCATACCATCACACTGGGTGATACGCCAGTATGGCGATGACGAATACACGCTTCCAATGTGCGTTCACCGCGATGCCGCCAAACACGGATGCGACCATCATGATGCTGTAAACAGAACCTGGATTCATCCGAAAAAATGACGTTTTGCCACCCCTGCACCCAGGTTCGTCGTCGAGTACACCATCGCAGGCGCTCCTGTCTCTGATGCAGCGTGAAGGGTAACCGCAGGTATGGTCTCCGAGCTGATAGTCCATGCTGCTGCAAACGTCGTCGAACTGTTCGTGCAGATGGTTGTTGTCTTGCAAACTTCCCCATCTGTTGACTCAGGAATCGAGACGTGGCTGCACGATCCGTTACAGCCATGCGGATAAGATGCCTTTCATCTCGACTGTTAGTGACACGAGGCCGTTGGGATCCAGCACGGCGTTCCGTATTACCCTCCTGAACCCATCGATTCCATATTCTGCTAACAGTCATTGGATGTCGACCAACGCGAGCAACATTGTCACGATACGATAAACCGCAAACGCGATAGGCTACAACCCGACCTTTATCAAAGTCGGAAACGTGATGGTACGCATTTCTCCTCCTTACACGAGGCATCACAACAATGTTTCACCAGGCAACGCCGGTCAGCTGCTGTTTGTGTATGAGAAATCGGTTGGAAACTTTCCTCATGTCAGCACGTTGTAGGTGTCGCCACCGGCGCCAACCTCGTGTGAATGGTCTGAAAAGCTAATCATTTGCATATCACAGCATCTTCTTCCAGTCGGTTAAATTTCGCGTCTGTAGCACGTCATCTTCGTGGTGTGGCAATTTTAATGGCAAGTAGTGTAGAACTTGCCACCAGCCCTACTTGTGCCACAGATGCCTACGATTTTAGTAATAATGGTAAAAACTTTTTATATAACAATGATAAATTGTTTAATTACTACAAAATGTGTAAGAATAATATTTCTTTTCATCAGTTCTTAGTACATCGTAACTTCCAAGACACTGAAATTCAGAGAAATACAACATTTGAAAAGCAGTCTTCCGAAATACGTTTGCTATGCAATTACTTTAAGAATTATAAGAGAAACGGATTTGCATAATTTCGACAATGTCGTAATTTACACACTGTAAAATAATCGTGCGCATTCACCATTATCACTACGTCCTTTAGTAGTACGATTGCGAACGCAGGTATCCAAGCTGCGCGAGTGTGTGAATAGTATGAAAGCTGTTTCCTTCATTCTTTTTCGCCTACCATTGGGCAAGTCATCCTTTCGGTGATTTTTTGGGTAGTGAATGATGTTTTTCTTCCTGACTTGCCTTACTCAGCTTCCGATGATTTGCCAGTTCTACCTGTTGACTCATGAACTTTTTCGAATTTGTCGTTGATAGCTGATACCTTTGAATATATGCCTTTCATTGTCTGGACTGCAGGCCCTCTCATGTGGGCAGACCCTCTCGCAAGCAATTGAAAACCATTCTATGATAAACGTAGCTGCAAATTTCAAGAATTCCTTGCATTTTTGAGACTCTCAGTCATCAGTCTACTGCATTTTAGCCGTTTTCTATTAGGTCGCTTTCTTTATTGTCTTTCTGACCATTACAAATATTGCAGTTGGTTTCAAACTAACTTCCCCATGAGCTAGTGACTTGAAATTCTAAACATAACTCAGAACTGAGTGACAATGCAATATTAACTCACTTTCTTGGCTGTATGATCCAGGGTGGGGGTAGGGTAAAAAGGGTTGGTAATGATTTTGGAAATTTCTGGTACGTTCCTATGGGACCAAACTGCTGAGGTCATCAGTGCCGAGGCTTACACACTACTTAATCCAACTTAATCTATCTTACGGTAAGGACAAAACACACACACACACTCATCCCCCAGGGAGGACTCGAGCCTCCGAGGGAGGGGGGATCGCGAACCGTGGCAAGGCGCCATAGACCACGAGGCTACTCCGCGCGGCCGGCTGTTGTAATACTCGACGTCTCGGCTGCCCTGCAGGGATTGCGTATTGTGTGTGTAGTGTCATAATGCGTTCCATGCAGCATACGTCGAACTCGATGACGGCTGCTGGGCGTCATTGCCACATTTGCTATGCTAGTATCATCTCTATAGTGCTGGCCTCACGGCGCCGCAAGCTGCACTATGAAACTATTCGCCCCATGGCTCTCCCTTCAGTGTGTATTCGCTGCCCTTTCATATTGTTCTCATTATATTCCGTTGGTTTAATCTGAAATTTCGGTACACCTTATGATTCCGCTCTTTGAACTTCGTTACTCTGCTATGTTGTCCGTGTCATACATTTTCTCCTCGTTGTTGTCCTTTTCACCCCTGGCCAGTCGGCCGGTCTCTGCTGATTTTTGAGCTGTTTCAGGTCCTTGTCAGATTCTGGTCACAATAAACTGCAACAATACAAAAATTTCACACACACATGACTATAAAGCGTAAAATAATGATTTGAAGTAAAATAAATTTTTAATTTAACACGTTTTTAAGTTGGACTAAAACGAATAAAGTGATGTTTCCTATCCCCACACATATACCTTACGCCTTACAGACGGTTCTGAACATTTGTGATAGTGAATTTTTAATAGCAGTGAAAGTATATAAAATATTTATAACGAAAAACATGGGGCACATGCAAGAGATTCATGAATAAATTATCTGTTTCGTGTGCCCCATGCCTTTCGTTATAAATCTTACAAGTATTTTGATAGATATTAAAAATTCTTCTTATAAATTTTCTGAACTGTCCGTACGGTGTTGGTGATCTGTATGGGATAGGAGAAATTATTTTATATTTTATGGTCGATATAAAAACGTGTTGCATTAAAAAATTATTTTATTTTAAGGAATTATTCGAAAGATGGCTGAGAAATTTGGTAATTTATATATACTCAAATACAAAAGCTTTTATTAAAAAGTTTTTGGAGGGCTGAGTCATGATATCTCACCCCCACGCCTCCTTTGATCCGTTAATCTGCTCCTGGGTAAGAATTTTCTACGAGCGTATTAAGGCTTGACACTGACATCAGCGTGACGTGTGCAGGTTATCCCGCACCGGCGCTACATGCTGGAGTCCGGCCGCGGGCTCGGCGGGGGCAGCACGTCGCGGCTGCCGCCCCCGGAAGATCACTGCCGGTCGCCGCCGCCGCCGCCGCCGTGCCTGAGCCGGTCGCACCAGGACCTGCGCTCCGCGGGCGGCTGCTTCCACGCGCCCGTGCCCGCCCCCGCGCCGCCCTACCACCGCCACCTCTACCACCACCACACGCTGCCTCCGCCGCCGCCGCACTACCACCGCTACCACGCGCACGTAGACGACGACTGCGGTCCCACGCCCCCTCCGCCTCCGACGTTGCACCACCACGGCCACCACCACCACCATCACCACCATCATCACCAGCGAGAGCTTTCAACTTCAAGGTTTATATTCCACAAGTATCACATTCTCATAACAAAAGCCTACGGAGGACGTTCTACAGGGTGAAAAGTGTTTAAACCGACAAACTCTGGGAGGTTGTAGGGGACATCAAAACAAATATTTTTCCCAAATGTCATTTTTTCCTATGAGGATTATTTAAACCGGTGGAGGCCGTATTACGCTCTTCAGTTATTAGAGGCCGTAGTACGATCTTCAGTTCTTAGAGGGCGTATTACGCTCTTCACTTGCAGGCAACTGCTGTCCACCAGTGTAGTAGTGCATTGTCTCTGTTTACTAATGGAGCGATACACCTGGAGTGAGTACACTCATATGGTTGGTGCGTACTATGTAGCACACTACAACGGACGAGCTGCACGGATGGTTTATCAACAACAATATCCTAATCGCCGTATCCCGCATCATACAACCTTTGCTGCTGTGTGCCAACGTCTGGGTGAGACCAGGTCATTTAGCGGATTACCTGGACAGGGACGCCGTCGCACGGTAAGAACGCTGCAATTTGAGGAAGCTGTCTGGCAGCATGTGGAGCGGGATCCTTCAATCAGCACTCGTGCAATTGCACGTAACGTGGGGACAAATCAGACGAATGTAAGAACAGTCCTTCGAGAGCAATTGTTACGTCCATTGCACTTACAGCGTGTCCACAACCTGGGCCCAGTTGATTATTCAGCCAGAGCACAGTTTTCGCAGTGGTACCTGGAACAGTGTGAAATGCATCCTACATTTCCATCCTCTGTGTTGTTTACCGATGAAGTAACTTTCGGGCGTGATGGAGTCTTCAAAATGCACAACTCGCATGTTTGGAGTGAGGGTAACCCACATGCCAATGTTACTAGCGCTCATCAAGTGCGCTTCTTCGTTAATGTGTGGGTCGGCGTTGTTGGGGACTGTTTAATTGGGCCGTATCGGCTACCTAGGCCATTAAATGGCAGGCAATATTACAATTTTCTCGCCAGAGCATTCCCAGAACTGCTGGAAGACGTCCCGCTCCCTACAAGACAACGCATATGGTTTTAACATGACGGGGCGCCGGCACATTTCAGTCGTCGTGTGCGGCGATTCCTGGACCGACGGTTCCCAGGAATGTGGATTGGCAGAGGTTGTCCTGTACCATTGCCTGCTCGAACCCCAGATATGTCCCCTCTGGACCTTTTGTGTGAGAAGAGATGCGCAACCCTATTTACACAACTCCTGTTGCATCAGAAGAGGATCTGGTTGCCCGGATACTAGCAGCAGCAGCAGGAACAAATCAGGACACTCTTGGGGTTTTTGCCCATGTCAGACGGAACATGATTCGAT
Source organism: Schistocerca piceifrons (assembly GCF_021461385.2). Taxonomy (NCBI): domain Eukaryota; kingdom Metazoa; phylum Arthropoda; class Insecta; order Orthoptera; family Acrididae; genus Schistocerca; species Schistocerca piceifrons. The sequence continues at coordinate 414,543,469 of NC_060139.1, read as the reverse complement.
GGTGTAACCTTTGTTTACGTGTCAATGGAGGCATTTTTGAAAATCTACTGTAACTGAAATTGGGTTGTGTTAATGTGTTGTCTCTTGGTCATAAAATGGAAAAGTGTTTGTTGGTTTAATTAATTTGCCGCCGTAGAAATCTTCCTCTACTGGTTTAAATACTCCTCATAGGAAAAAATGACATTAGGGAAAAATAGTTGCTTTTATGTCCCCTACAACCTCCCAGAGTTTGTCGGTTTAAATACTTTTCACCCTGTATAGTTACTCTGCTGAACACACATATGTTATGAAAGTGAACAGCAACTACTTCATCATTTGTCAAATACTACTCTAAAAAAATGCTGTCCTGAAGATTCAAACATACACATTTAGTTGCTCGTTCGAGGGCTTGTGTAAATAATTAAGTGCCAAGGTTTTCGTGAGACAAGGGTAATTCTGAACTACGAGTTATGATAAAGAATTCCGGTTTAACCCTTAACTCGCGAGGTGTGTCTCAGACCGAGCAAAAATTTTCGAACTCACTCTCCAATGTCACTTCTGGCAGAAAGCTTCAGTAACTCCTCCGCCCATCCTGCAATGTCTTACTGTCGGAAGCATTATCGCCTTCTTTTTTGTTGCTGACACGTGTTGACACTTTTTGGGTCTCCTAGACCGCGAATCGTGAACTACGAACCTGTTTTCTCCACTATAGCACAAAATGTGTTCGCAGGATTGTGTCAGTGTTTACTGCCCTAAATTTCATGAAATTGTTGGTCCGTGAATGGAGTAAAATGGCAGCAATACAGATCAAGAAATACACGAAAAGACGACGCTTTTACAATAGCCAATGATCACAGCTCTTCTAGCGAAGGATCATTCAAAGGAAGAACTTCAGGCTAGTTGTGATGAGGACCTTTGTTTCTCCAGTAAAATATGTAAACTGTTAATTAAAGTCAAATATATTCTGAGTGATAGTAAAAAAATGTAGGTCCTAGCATTTATTGTTAGTTTCTTAGACTTTCTTCTTGTGCTGATGGAGAGAACTTTTTATGCGCAAGTTTCAACCCGGGGATTTAGTTTTACATGAACAGTTACTTGCTACATAATTGTCCAGAATTTAAAATTTAGGTCTGTAACAGTTTTTTATGTCTACTATCTGAAAAAGGCACAAAAGTATGTACTCTACGCTCTATTTAGTAAATAGAATCAACAATAAGTATTTAAACAACACACACACAATTACAAAAATAAATTTCATGTAATTTAAATTAAATTTCGAATGATTTGCGCCCCAAATCTCCGTTAAACGTGGGGGTCCCACAGATACCACCTCGTACTAAACGTTGCAGAAAAGTCACCTTGTTAGTTAAGGGTTAAAATGTGTAAGTCCAACGAAGATAAATGAAGGCTAGAGTCCACACTGACGTTTCTTCTCACTCGTCCCGACAGCCTAAAAATAAAATGCTAACAATAAGTGTGCTTATGGACCCATCGAGAATCAATTAGCGCTTAAGGTATCCAAGAACTTCTAGTTCCAACTAGACTGCGGAAAAAATTCATAAACAATTTCCGATTAACGGGGTCGAGCTTGTAACCCCCCCGTAATAATTTTAAAAGTCAATATTAGTGAATTCGTAACCTCCCAGCAAGAATATGATGACAATAATTGAATGATAATGTAAATAGTGCCAAATGTTAGCTTCCCACAGTAATAAAACTCAATGATAATAAAAATGTGCAAAAATGTTAAGTCCCCACAAAATTAACGTTAAGATGAACCTGACAAATTTTATAAGGGCAGCTGCGCTGACCTTCGGCAGTGTGCAATAATTAAACCTGAACACAAAAAACCAAAATTCTTACCTCAGTAAACTGCATCTATATCTGCTCTTATTTTTCGACACAGCTCCGTGCAATGCTGGCCCGTATTTAATTTTAATTCTCGGAGGGAATGCATAGGAAATATTATTTAACTTGAAATGAATCTGTTTCTTTAAAAAGGTTACTTTGTAGAAAAATTACTATTGGGGCAATTCTTGAACAAATTAATTACAATTAACATATGTTATTAGCTGAGCGCAATGCTGCTTCATTACCTTCGATAACAATATACCTCGTCCAGAACTGTGACCAGAGACCCATGTCGACGCCCGCCGACTCCTCACACACAACTACTGTTCCTGCCGACTCGCTACACGCAACTGCTCTGAGTCCAACTCACAACTACAACTCGCGCGGTCAAGCGCAGACTAGCAACGATAAATAACTCTCTGGTCAGAGATTCTGTCATGCCTCGCCATCGCTGTTAATGAATATACTGAATACATACGTGTTTCATAACCCTCCACTGGGGTGCAAAAATTTGGCAGCGATGGTGAGTCATTTGGACTTGCCATGAGCAACAAATTTTTTCTTAACTGATTAACTTTACGAACAGATGTAGAACATGAAGTAAATATGGTGCACATGCACCGAGTACAAAACATATCAGACAATGAAAAAAAGATATATACAATGAGTACAGAACATATCAGCAAATCAGAAAAATGTATATACAAATCATGTTGATAAATGACAAAAGTGCACACTTACTGACGTTCAGCACAAAACATATTAACAAATGACATAAGTGCACATGCACTGTAGTTCAGAACATATCAGCAAATGAAAAAAATGTACATACAATGAGTAGAAATCATGTTAGAAAAATGACAAAAGTGCACACACACTGTAATTCAGAATATATCAGCAAATCAAAAAAAAATCTATTGGTCATTAATATAAATGATATTAGCAAAAAATGATTTTCACTATGTTACAAGAATTAGGATAGGAAAGGGAAGGATTGCATCATGGTTGTAGCACTTTAGGTTGCACGCAGCTGCACTGAAAGTCCATATCTTTCTACTGTAGCACAACACCTAGTGGAACAATCTGAAGTTCTTTTCCCAGAAGTATTTATCAGCGTAGCCAAGACACTGAAATGTCGTAGTAATATTCCATGTTATCCTTTTAGCAGTACATTAGGTACACCAAACAGTGGGACCATAATAACATCTCCATCGCTCAAGGTGGTGGACAGCATGTCGTGTCAACACCACGTTCTTGTAAGGTACACCAACGTAGAATTAGTGCAAAAACCAAATATAGTGCTCCATGATCAAGAGGATATACAGGATAAACGGATATTGGAGTAATTCAGGGTAGTCAGACCAGAAGGTGAAGGACATTAAGTCACATACTAGTCTTCACTGAGAATTACATTAGTAGTTTGCGGCATTCATTGCCCAGTTATTGAACATTTCTGTACCATGTATGTAGTATTACAGAATAATGTTCATAAATTGGCGTTTTACACAGAACATTGGCACTCATTGCCTAATTATAAATCATCAGAAGTCAAAATATTCATATGGTGTTTTACAGAGAACATTGGTACTCATTTCCTAATTACAAATCATCAGAAGTCATTATATTCATGTGGTGCTTTACAGAGAACATTGGTAGTCATTTCCTAATTACAAAACATCAGAAGTCATAATATTCATATGGTGTTTTACAGAGAACACTGGTACTCATTCCTAATTACAAATCATCAGAAGTCATAATATTCATATAATGATTTACAGAGAACATTGGCACTCATTTCCTAGAATAATGTTCATAAATTGGCGTTTTACACAGAACATTGGCACTCATTGCCTAATTGTAAATCATCAGAAGTCGTTATATACATGTGGTGTTTTACAGAGAACATTGGTACTCATTTCCTAATTACAAATCATCTGAAGTCATTATATTCATGTGGTGTTTTACAGAGAACATTGGTACTCATTTCCTAATTACAAAGTATTATTATATTTTTTATTATTTGCTAGCAATGCATTGCGTTGAGATCGATAAGTAATTGCTGGGGGATAATAATATTTGCATTTGACTTATTGCTGCAAATGAAGATGTGTAACGTCATTTGTCATGAGTCAGCTGTAGCAAGGTTATGAAACAAGTAGAGTATATGTGATCACATTCATAAATGACATAGACTTAATTAACAACTGCTTATAGCATATTAATTTCATAAATAATTTCTCCTGCAAAAATATAGAAAAAATGGATTATTAATCTGAAGGAAGAAACGCATTTTATGGTGAAAAGTAGTGACCTCGAATTAACAGGCAGTGAAATGTATATAAAAATGTGTTCCATAGCTGTCCCTTCAAAAACCTTCAGTCATCCTACTATGCAATATAACACATACTGTCAAAACGAACTGCAACAAATACTTAAATAACTACATAGCATAAATACATAACTTCAACATTATCCTCATCTGTAAAGAAAAAAACTTCAGTATCCATCACTTCATTATCCATATTATCATAACTCCATTATTATCATCACCTGTAAAGAAAAACTTCATTATCCATAGTAGCATATTCTTCATCATCATTCATCAGTATTCATTATCATCTGCAAAAAATCACTTCATTATTCATTATACAACTATTCCTTATTTCTACCATATTTCATCACTAAAACTAAGATGTGTAGTTCTGTCAGACAGCCTGCATCAATCGCCTCGTCTCCTGAAAGAAAAAATTAGTTAAAACTGCTATTCTACGATGTGTATAGTATATTCTTGTTAATGCTTGTTAATTATGATCCATTTACTCTTCCTCACAAGGTTTGCATCTTCTTTCGACCATTCCGAAGGTGAAATTCCCATTTCTGTTTAATTTATTTTTTTTGCGCATCATTTCTTTCTGAAATTGATGAACAAAGATTAATGTCTTGCATTTACATCATATACTCACTAAATAATGATTGGTTATATGGTAACATAATTAAGCATACAGCATAACATGACAGAAAACGTAATATGTCAAAAAAATAGACAGTGTTCAAATGCAAAAATGTACACAGAATATCACAATGCAGCAGCAAAATAGTCATGATGTTGAGATATCATAAGGCAAAATGTCAAAGTCAACTGGTGTTTGCTATATCTTAATTATTTCTCAGTGCATACAAACAAAATATGAAAACAATCGTACATACATAAAAAAATGACGACAAGAAATGTGTAAAATGAAAATGTCACTAGATAAAATTGCATAATTATTCATAGCATACGTAATTTTATCTGGAAAAACGTGCACAGTCTGATATGTAACGACAAGAAGAGCGACCTGCTAACCTTACCTTGCCGGGCACTTGCCAAGAAAAAAATACGACAGTCATCAGTAAGTAATCACACAAATATAATTGCATAAATGGTCATAAAGTGTGTAAATTCATCAGGAAAAATATACACGGTCTGATGTGTAACGACAAGAAAAGCGACCTGCTAACCTTACCTTGCCGGGCACTTGCCAAGAAAAAATACGACAATCATCAGTAAGTAGTCATGTGAATATAATTGCATAAGTGATCATAAAATTAGCAAATGGCATTATAGCATGTTAAATCATAAAGTATCCTCATTCAATAAAAGCTTTGATGTTTGACCAGTGGTGGTTTCCCTTCGATTTTCTGGTTCTCAAAGTTACGACGTGTACAACATTGGGGTGAGGAATGCTGCGAATCCGATATGGTCCTGCGTACAGAAGTTCAAATTTACTGCACCTACCTTTTCCTTTATTAGATAAATGGTGTATACGTACTAATATCTTCTGTCCAATGTGAAAGTCACGGCGTATACAAACCCGTTTTTGCTGTCTTCTCCGGTACTCTGCGGCACGTTTGATGTTCTTCGGCGCAATGTCAATTATTTCATGGTGTCGTAGTCGACGAGATGTATGAAATGTTACTAATTCTCTAATTTTGTTAGGTGGTTCAACATTTTTCAATATAACAAACGGAGATAGCATAGTAGATTCATTTGGTATGGAATTAATTACATCCTGGAATGAGAGTATGTGTGTGTCCCAATCAATTTTTTTTTTAGGGCAGTATATTCTACACAGTTTACCAATTTTTTTCATTAAGCGTTCACAAGGGTTCGAAGAAGCATGGTACCTAGATATATAGATCGGAGAAATGTTTCTAGCTCGTAACATACGTGTCCATATAGCAGAACGAAATTGCGATCCATTGTCGGAAATTACTTTCATCACATGCCCTACATGAAATAGAAAATGTTTTACAAATGCTTTCGAAACAGTTTTAGCTGTAGCTTTGCTTAACGGAGTGAAGGTAACAAATTTTGAAGTGAGTTCAACAGCGACAAAGATGTAGCAAAAACCTCTATTAGTTCTGGGAATCGGACCAAAAATGTCTACAGCGGCCATATGTCTCAATTTAACAGGTACAATGGGATATAATGGAGGAATGTGTGAAGTTGTGTCTGACTTGGCTTTTTGGCAAATTTTACATGACGCTAAAACTCGTCGTATACGTTTCTCCATGTTGGCAAAATAACAGTTCTGTCTCAGTATAAGAAAACATTTTCTGGCTCCGTAATATGCGTAACTTAAATGAGTATACCAGATTAATTTGTTAACAAGCTCGTCAGGAATGCATAATAACCAGTTGTTGCTGTCAGGATGAGAACGGCGAAATAGAATGTCTTTGCGTACAGTGTAATGGTTTCTAATCGTAACATTATTCCTATCTTGTCAGAGGTGTTTAATCTCTTTCCACACGTTGTCTTTATTTTGCTCTTGTGATATGTCTTGTAATGACGACGAAATGAAATTTTCAAATGCCACTTGTTGAATATACATGACGCTGAAATTTGCTTTGCAGAAGTCGGTTGCGATGTCTTGCTGATTGTTGCTGAGAGAACGAGATAGTGCGTCTGCTATAACATTTTGTGTGCCGGGAATGTGAACAATTGTGAAATTAAATTCCTGTAAATAAAGCTTCTATCTGCTTAATCTGTCGTGTGAAAATTTAGCTGAAATTAAAAATTGTATCGCTCTGTGGTCTGTGTATACGGTGGTATGTCTGCCATAAAGAAAGTGCCTAAATCTCGTAAAAGCCCATACAACACAGAACGTTTCAAGTTCAGTAACGGAATAATTTCGTTCAGCAGGTGTCAGATTGCGACTTGCAAATGCGATGTTTTTAATTATTGTAGAGCCATCTTCTTCAATTTCCTGAAAAATATGTACGCGTAAAGCGGTGTTGGAACTGTAGGTGGCAATGGAAAAATTTTTGGTAAGATATGGGTGCGATAAAAGTGGAGCATTCAACAAAGCATGTTTCAGGTTCATAAATTCAGAATGTGCTTACTTATCCCAGGACCAAATAGTGTTTTTACCTGTCAATTGGCATAATCTAGGTGTGTCTAAAGCATAGTGATGAATAAATTTACGAAAAAAGTTAATTAATCCCAAAAAGCTGCGTAATGGTTTTTTTGTCGTAGGAACAGTAATGTCACGTAAAGCTTGAAGTTTTTCCGGATCAGGCGCAATGCCTTCTGCTGAAATTACGTGTCCAAGAAATTTTACAGAAGTTTTACCAAAATGCGATTTACTGAGATAAACTGTGACTCCTTGTGCACGAAAAGTTTGCAACAGTTGTTCAAGAATCAGATTGTGTTCAGACCAGTTAGCTTCTGCGATAAGAATTTCGTCTACGTACGTCGTGATTCTGTCTTTAAGTTCTGTCGGAAGTATTGTATTCAAACCGCGAATAAAAGATGCAGAAGAAATAGTTAAACCGAATGGTAAGTTGCAAAATTGATAACAGTCGCCAAAACAGAGAAATGCTGTGTACTTTCTGCAGTTCGGATGGAGCTGAATTTGCCAAAATCCCGATTTCAAATCTAACGTGGAATAAATAGCAGTACCATGAAATTTCTGTAGAAGTTCTTCTAGTGTCTGTGGTCAATCTGTTTCATTAATAATTATGTCATTGATGTGACGTGAATCAGGTATGAGGCGAAGTGAACCATCTTTTTTCTTAACAATATGTAGCGGGTTTATGTACGGACTAACTGCCGGTTCAATAATTCCTTGGTCAAGCATATCCTGCAATTCTTTCTTAACTTGTTCTCAGTGGATATATGGAATGGGATAATGCTTGGCTTTAAATGTATCATGCTGTTTGACTTGAAATTCATACATAAAACCGGACATAGTACCAGGAATGTTGTCGAAAACTGGAGCTTGCTGTAAAAGAATTTTGTGTAGCTGCGTGCGTTCGTCGTCTGTATTTGCACTGCTTTGTTTAACTTTATCAGAAATCATCTGCATTACGTCGTAGTCAGCTTCGTCTGGAGTATTATAGTTATGTACGTACGTATCCGTGAACAATGTGGAATTACAGTCTATGCCACGTGATACGGAAATGACCTCTGTACAATTAATTGTTTGTTCTTCCGCAGATAAAGAGTGCTGAAATTCTAAAGCCAATTGTACATTTTCATCCTTTAGCATTAAATAGGAATTTTGAAAATCAATAACTGCGTCGTGTTGTACCAGAAAATTAGTACCTAAAATAACGTCTGTTGTCAATAAAGGAACAATCCAAAAATCTGAGTGAAAAGTATGACCTGCAATACAAAATGATAAATGCGTCTGTAATTTTACATCTACTCCTTTACTCGATACTGCTCCTTTCACTTTTGTTTTGCCTAATGGTAATGTTACACTCGTTGAAAGTTTCTTCATTTATTACTGACATAGGTGATCCGGAATCGATTACTGCTGAAAATTTCGATGAACCAATTTTAATTTCGATGACAGGATGTGAAATGGTTTTCTGAACAACTGGTCTTACCTGCAAAAGAGTGTCTCTGATGTCGTCAAAAGTAATAACATTTTCGTGAACAACATTCTGCGTGTCAAAGGTAGAGCTTGTGTTACTGGAAGATGCGACCTGTACAGTATCTAGTCAGATTCTATCTGATGTGTTATTATTTTCTGCAGGATGTTGTGGTATTTCGACTATTTGAACTGTTCTGCTATTTCTTCCAGACGTATTACGCTCTGGATGATACCTACTGTTTGGTTCATTCACGAGTATATGTTCTTGCGGATGATTTTGCTGTTGGTAAGACCGACTGTTATTAGATATACGCTGAAAATTGTGCTCGTTTTTTTACGTCTGTCGTAATAGTCATTTTTATACGGTGCATTGCGATAGGAATTGAAGTACTGTGTTTTCTGCACGTAGTTATTTCCTTGCTGGCGTGCGTTACTATTTGTTGTAGCTGGGACTATATGTGCACGTGACGAAACATTAAAGTTTGGTTGACCTTGTAGACTGCATTGTTGGCTAGGCATGCTAACCGACTGACTTTCATGCTATTGTGGTGAAAAACGTCTATTGTTACCAAAATGTGGTTCCTGTTGCTGATAATTTTGTCGATATTGATTATTAAAACTGTGTCTGTTATTAAAGTTCTGGTGGTTGTCGTTCCTAAAGCGTCTATTAGCTTTGCTATTGAAATTGCGTGGTTGATCGTAATTACTGTAAGTTTGTTGGCCTTGGTTGTTACATGAAAAATTTTTGTTTATGAAGGAATAATCTGATTGCTGCACTTCTAAAAGCTGCAACAGATCCCTGAATGCCGAAATATTTTCTTTTGCTGGACCGTTAAAAGTGACACTCTTAATGATTGTGGCAATTTAGAAATACATAATTGAATGAGTGCAGATTCACTATATGGTTCACTTAAGTACTGGTTTTGTTGGACCATATGCTCAAAAATTGCGTGACACTGGGAAAATTTGTGTTCTCATAATTTGGTAAACTAATTAGTTGATCTTTAATTCCACGCTGTGTCGTCTTCGACCAATACGCTGACAGAAAAGCATTCTGAAATTCTTCTACTGAATAACATTGTCACGCGATCGGTCTCATACGAGTTGCCGGTTCGCCTTCCAAAAAACTGCAAATAAATTCAAGTTTATGTGTTACGGGCCAAGTCGGTGGAAAAGCAAAGCTGAATTGTTGTATCCAATCCAGTGGATGAATCTGTGTTCTGTCATTTTTAAATACTTTAAATTTTCTCACTGACAGAAAATGTTTGTAATCAAAATTGTCGTCTCTGTATGTCGGAACAGGTTCAGCATTGTATGTGAGTCTGTTTGATTGTAACTGTTCTGAATCTAACTCACGTACTCTCTGTAGATTACCTAAATTATACACGCTGCGTGAGTCTGACAAATGTTCGCAAAGTGGCGTCTGCTGTGATGTGTTATTAACTGAAATATTTTTTATCTCTGTTACCTCTTGCTGTAAACTTGACAATTTTCTACGCAATGTGTTATTAGACGAATCGATCTCATTGATTGTCTGCTGAAAATTTTGGAATTCAGGAGTTTGGTTAAACAAAATCGGTGCAGTATCGTCTGATTTGCTGTTATTATTACTTTCAATAATATCAATACGACTGGCCAATTCATCACATTTTTCAGTCAGTATTTTCACCTGATCATCGGTTTTGGTGTCAGAGGCATTAATCTGTTTTTGCATTTTACGTGTGGTTTCGTTCAGTTTTTTAACGTCAGCTTTGATGTCATCGGAATCCTGTGTTAGTTCTAATTGTTCGAGTCTGTCGGTCACTGTTTGAATATCTACTGTGTGTGTATCTGTTTTTGATTTAAGATCAGAAACTTCATCACGTAATTCGGTGTTCAACTGTTCGATGGTATTAATTTTGTCCGATACTGTAGCAATATTGTTGTCTAAGTATGTTTTTGCCTTCGCAAACATCTTACGTTTATCTTCTTGTCTCTGTGCAGTGATTGTTTCCATGACTTGACGTTTTACTTTATTTTGATTCTGTATAAATTTGCGGAAACGCGTATCACTGTTTTGTAGGTGAAGATTAAAACGTTCGTCAATTTGAGGGTTCTGTTGTTCGAATTTCGCGTCTATCTTTGCATCCATTGTGCGCGAAAGTTCTGCTGTCATTAGTTTAAACTCGTCGCGTAATTGTGTAGCTTTTTCAGAGCATTGTTTACGGACTGTACTAATTTCGTCTCTAAGTGTTTCTGTTGTGGCTGTTTTTTGCATATTGCTTAATTCCTGCGCAACAGATCTAATTTCTTCGCTACTTTTCCTAGCACAAGCCTCAATTTCCACACGTAATTGTTCCTTAGTGTCATGACACTGCGCAGCAACGGCTCTAATCTGTTCACTAAGCTGTCTGGAATTGTTGTCTAATTTTTCATTTAACTGTCTGGAATTGTTGTCTAATTTTTCATTAATTTCATGAATAAGTTGTTTGTGATTGTTGTCTTGTTTTTCACTCTATTGTTTGAAATCTTCCCTAAGTTGTTTGGATTCTCCTTTCTGTTCTAGCAATATTGCCATAATTTGATCAAATCTAAAATGAACATCTCTATTCTCTGTACTGTGTGATGGTGTGTCTTCAATTGTCACGTTTTGTGTATCCATTTGGACATTCTGTGATTCCTGAAGATGTTTGCTAATCGGATGTACACTGTTGGTCACTAAATCGGAATTAAATAAATCTGTCCTACTTTGAGTATCATGTTCATTTTCATTGGGAAAATTCGTCTGTTCGTCACGTGAATTTTGCAAACCGGTTGTGTTGAGCTGGGCAGCGCTCATTGCAACAGAACGCCCCGCGTCATCAATTGTCGTTAAGTTAACAGACGACACCATTGAATTTGTATGTTCATCACTAAGATCAAAATCAACGTTAGTGGTCGGTATGTACTGATTGTCACTAAATGGAGGGTTGTCATCATTACATTGCGTGTCACAATTACTATCGGTCAAGTTGTTTAATTCCGTTATTTCACTCATTATACTTTGCGATGTACTATCAATAGTTTTTCGTGGCATTTTTACACAAGTCACAATTATTCGACAATGAAAAAAAGACAATACAAAATGCAACAAACAAAAATACAACAAAGAGCAACAAATTGCCGATGACCTGTAGGAGAAAGTCACAAAAATTAGTAAAAGCATTGCGCCAAATGCTAATTATATTTTCGTAAATAAGAGCAAATATCTGACTACTTATCAGAAGATTCTCAAAGAAATACGATCCTGGACTGGATGTCGCCAAGTGTAACCTCCCCGTAATAATTTTAAAAAATGAAAAGAATTGAATGATAATGCAAATAGTGCCAAATGTTAGCTTCCCACAGTAATAAAACTCAATGATAATAAAAATGTGCAAAAATGTTAAGTCCCCACAAAATTAAAGTTAAGATGAACCTGACAAAGTTTATAAGGGCAGCTGCGCTGACCTTCGACAGTGTGCAATAATTAAACCTGAACACAAAAAACCAAAATTCTTACCTCAGTAAACTGCATCTATATCTGCTCTTATTTTTCGACACAGCTCCGTGCAATGCTGGCACGTATTTAATTTTAATTCTCGGAGGGAATGCATAGGAAATATTATTTAACTTGAAATAAATCTGTTTCTTTAAAAAGGTTACTTTGTAGAAAAATTATTATTGGGGCAATTCTTGAACAAATTAATTACAATTAACATATGTTATTAGCTGAGCGCAATGCTGCTTCATTACCTTCGATAACAATATACCTCGTCCAGAACTGTGACCAGAGACCCATGTCGACGCCCGCCGACTCCTCACACACAACTACTGTTCCTGCCGACTCGCTACACGCAACTGCTCTGAGTCCAACTCAACTACAACTCGCGCGGTCAAGCGCAGACTAGCAACGATAAATAACTCTCTGGTCAGAGATTCTGTCATGCCTCGCCATCGCTGTTAATGAATATACTGAATACATACGTGTTTCAAGCTCTTTGACATTTCAGAGAGATTGTTAAGTCGCACTTAAAACATTTAATCGAACTGTTAGTGTGAAAAATATTTCTGCTGGAAAATTACAGCTTCTGCCAACTATTGACTTAAAACGAATACGAATGTACAGCGCACAAGTATGTTTTGCCCTTGTGGCTGATTAAAAACATCTAAGCTATCGCAGCACTAATCACGATCGATCTTCATAGCTTCAATTTTGTCAGCACTTCTATTTTCGAAAGTTCACGGAAACTCTCTTCCATACCTCGCAGAACTAGTATTCCAGATTTTGATGGAAAGGATAAACATGGCTGTTCAATGGTTTACATCTATGATCTTCCTAAATAACAATTGCTGAAATATTTCACAGGTTATGTGAATTCGGGAGCTACGGACGAACCATCTGATTTACGTGACAACAACCTAAGTAATATATCATAGCAATTTATTGGGAAGCAAAACTCAGCTTGATAAAGGTATTTTCGCCCACCCAACATTTGAGGATCTTCATAGTTGATTAGAACATTTTGTGGACCTTTGTGTGTACTATTTTCGCTCATTTATCATTTCCTATGTCTCTTTTTTAATGAATTTTAATTTAGTTCGGTAATATATTACATAGTCTATTTGGACACTAACGACCACGATTTTGTGTGCCCTTAGACCGAGCGAGAACCAGCGTACGACTAGTGTGCTTCGCGTTCCAATGACGTCCCTGTCTCTTTCTCTTTATTGTGATAATCTCGTGAAATTAAAATAAAAAGTCACAGAGATAATAATAATTTCAGGTACCTGTAAGTCATGTGGGAAGTGTTGAATAGAGACTGGAGGCTTGTTATGTTCCAGTGTGGCTATGGAGGCGCCTGTCTCGTTCGCAGTATGTAATATGGGGTACAAAGAGGATACAAGGTAAAGGCATAAATGCTGTTATTGCATTCTGGTGCTCCAATGATAATCATCTAAGATAGTCACAGAATTTGTAAGTCGACACTAGTTACCATATTAAGATTTATAAATGAAACTCTGGTCTACAGAGAACTAACAACTTATATGTGATCGAAAGCTGGTAATAACTGAATGCGACAGCTGGTGTATTACGTGCCTTGTAACAGCAAGGCAAGAATTCTCCAGAACGTCGTTGCATGAACATCAGAAGCAGAACCATGTTCAAGGGGTTCTTAATTACTCTTGCCAACGAAGTTAACGATCGGCAATTAGTAACCAGCAATGAACCACAGAAATGGGAAGACGAATCGCACTCCCGTAACTTCTCTAGAGTGTAAGGTTGGATGAGCTGAACAGGAAATGCGCTCGAGCAGCGTTAATATTACAGGGTGACCATAAAAGAATGTCCCAGTTCCAATGGCGTATTACAGCATTTTAAGTTAGAATATTTGCAAGAAATCGTACATCAAATTAAAGGTAAACTTACTTAGTTTTCCTTACAAATGTTCAATAGCATCTGTAGTTATGTGGCACACATCCAACCTTAAATCCAATTCCTCCCACAGTTTGGTTAACAAGTTCAGCGTAATGGAAGCAATTCAATTGCGTGTCTCAACTCTGGCAAATCATTATGTAGCAGCGAACATGCAGACACGGTCTTTTGCAAAGTCCCAGTGGAAAAATCACATGGCGTGAGGTAGAAACCGGGAAATTGACCATTACGACCAATCCACTGGTCAGGGACTTCGACGCTCAACACCCTCGTACAAAGAGATGCTAATGAGGAGGGTCTCCATCTTGTAGCCAAATAAAATTTCCTTGTTTTCCTAACTGGAGATATAGCCATTCCTACGACGATAGCTTAAACGAAAAAAAATAAATAATAATAATAATAATAATGCTCCGTACTCTTGATGTCAGGGCATAGTGCAGAAAATGTTTTTTGGGGAATCTCTTTGACAAATTACAAGTTCATTAGAATGTTCTGATCTCTACTTACGAACATTGTGGGTATCTCATCACTGAACATCACACGACCAAGAAAGTCATCTCCCCGCGGCAAAAATTCTCTTGCAAAGTTATAAAGTACACCGTAGGCACCTGGCTTTAAATCATGTACCAACTGTAGCTGGTATAGACACATACATAAATGTTACCTTAAAACTTTCCACACTGTTATCTTTGGCAATTAAAGTTGAAAACTTTCTTTCAGAATACACTCTTCAGTGCTACGAATACGGCCGACATTCTCTTCAGACACTTTTTGGTCGTTCCCCGACATCCTCTTCAGACACTTTTTGGTCGTCCCATGTTCATCCCTTCACACACACACACACACACACACACACACACACACACACACACACACATGTGGTCGTTTCGAACTGACTACACCATCGACAAATATCTTTGCCACGAGGGGAGAGGCACAATTAAACTTTAAATCAAATGCACGTTGAGCTGAAATTAAAGGTTCACTCTTGGGAAACTGCAGAACACAAAACGCTTTACACTCAGGTGTCGCCATTTTGAGTGTGTGCTACTGCGAGTGTGAAAATAACAAGGCATTACTCTCAGTTGTGCTTATGCAAAACCCTTTGAACCAAGATTCTACAACGCTTACAGTTGATACCACTACAATTTACGACTGGTACATTCTTTTATGGGCGTCCTTTATTTGGAAACGTGACAGTCACCTAAAATGAACACGTCACTACGCTGATAGGAATGCAAAAGCTTTGTATCTGGTTGTTATGAACTGAATGAGTTTTTCGCTAGATTATACACGTCGCAATCACGGATTTTAGTAGTTGGGAATACTTTCGATTTATTCTAAAATGACTCTTCTTAACTTATCCTTATTTTTTAAATCTGTTAATGAGCATAATAAAAGTTCTTTAATACAGTTTAAATTAGTAATTCTAGTTGCACTAGAGAATTTAGAGGCAGGAAAATACGAATTGATATAATTTTATGGAGGACAGAGATGATGCTCGTTACGTTACTTCCTTTAATAAGCTTCACAAAGCTAAAAAAATTTTCGTTACTTGCTTTAATAGGCTTCAGAAAGCTAAGAAAACTAAAATAAGTCAAAAGAAAAAAGTAATGGTGCTTTAAATTACACAAGGTATTGAGTAATTAAGTATCGACATCAGGTACATGGAAAAGCTGCTCTGTTAATAAAGCTCAGGACATTTGCTCTCAGAGTTGTATTCATTTTCGTGTTGTATCTCCCTTCTCTGAAGGAAACAGGCAGCGGAAAATTCGGGGTACTAGTATCTATGATCATGATCTTAAATGAGTCCTTGCCGGCAGCGGTGGTCTAGCGGTTCTAGGCGCGCAGTCCGGAACCGCGTGACTGCTACGGTCGCAGGTTCGAATCCTAGCTCGGGCATGGATGTGTGTGATGTCCTTAGGTTAGTTAGGTTTAAGTAGTTCTAAGTTCTAGGGGACTGATGACCATAGCTGTTAAGTCCCATAGTGCTCAGAGCCATTTGAACCATTTTTTCAAGAGATCCCATCCCTAGTGAACTGTGGAGGACTGCATACGTGCGTAGTCTGATGGATCACTTTCCTCTCTATATGTGAATTAGGTGCCGCATTATGCCCACTGGACACCAACAAGTCTTCCTAATGACTGTACAAGTGGTGGAGAAAATCACAGCCGGCCGGGGTGACCGAGCGGTTTCAGGCGCTACAGTCTGGAACCGCGCGACCGCTACGTTCGCAGGTTCGAATCCTGCCCCGGGCATGGATGTGTGTCATGTCCTAGGTTTAAGTAGTTCTAAGTTCTAGGGGACTGATGACCTCATAAGTTAAGTCCCATAGTGCTCACAGCCATTTGAACCATTTTTGAGAAAACCATTGAAGATTCTGTGATGTTTTACTTCTGCATCAAATGGTTACTGTACAGAAGCATCCTCATCTCTGGACTGCTGGATCGAATTGAATAACTAGGTATCACTCTTAAAAATAATGGCTCTGAGCACTATGGGACTTAACATCTGTGGTCATCAGTCCCCTAACTAACCTAAGGACATCACACACATCCATGCCCGAGGCAGGATTCGAACCTGCGACCGTAGTGGTCACGCGGTTCCAGACTGAAGCACCTAGAAGCGCACGGCCACACCGGCCGTGTATCACTCCTATGTTGCAATCTTAAAGCAGGAAGGTAGAATATCAAACCATGTCATCCAAGATGATGATTAAAATGATTGCACCCAGTGGGCTTATATTCACTGCTCGGCATGAGAAAAGTTCCAGGGCAATAACTTATATTGACAGACAGCGAAATCCTCCGAATTGGATCCTTATTGAAATCTCTAACAATATGCCATCGCGTGAAAAGTAACGTCTTTTGGCCCTGTATGTTTATCTCCCTACTAGTATTCTTCGAGTGGCCGATGATAGACGTCGCCTTCTGTGTGTAATGATTCCGTCTGGCCTGGTGTATCCTGTTTCATGAAGCTGTGTAACTACTGTAAGGGCACTGAGTACTATACTCCCTGTTGTGAAGGACACCTATTTTACTGTTTACTGTAAACTTTTTCAGAGGTGTTTTGCTGGTACAAATGGTGTGATGCAGCCTCTGTAGTTTTCTACATCAACACCTGTACCTGTGAAATGCTTGGCACTGCATACTTCTCATTTTACCATTTACTCCCATTCTGTCGGCATATTGAGCGCAAGTAGAATGATTGGTACAGTGCCGCGTTGCACACTGTAATTAGTCTAATCCTGTCTTCGAAGTCCCTATGGGAGCGATACGTAGGGGGCTGAAGTATACCTCTAGATTCTTCAGTTAATACTGGTTATTGCATCTTTGTAAAAAGACTTTCGCAGGATAACTGGCGTCTGCCGATTCAGATGTCTCGTATGTCTGTGACACTCTACCGTGAGTCAAACAAATCTGCGATCATTTGCGCTGCTCTTCTTTTTGTAATTCAGTATTTCCCATTCGACCCACTGATATAGGTGCCATGCACCAGAACAGCATTCAAGGTGGTTGGCACGGGTATTTTACTAGCAATCTCTTTTGTAGAGTGACAGCGTTTTCCCGGCATTCTTCCAATGAACTGAAGTCTTACGTGAATGTCTTGTGTCTGTTCTTTTGGACATGTCCGAAAGAATAGATACCATGTGGAATCCACAACTGTGTGACATACACTACTGGCTATTAAAATTGCTGCACTACAAAGATGACGTTCTACAGACGCGAAATTTAACCGACTGGAAGAAGACGCTGTGATATGCAAATGATTAGCTTTTCAGACCATTCACACAAGGTTGGCGCCGGTGGCGACACCTACAACGTGCTGACATGAGTAAAGTTTCCAACCGATTTCTCAAACACAAGCAGCAGCTGACCGGCGTTGCCTGGTGAAACGTTGTTGTGATGCCTCGTGTAAGGAGGAGAAATGCATACCATCACGTTTCCGACTTTGATAAAGGTCGGATTATAGCCTATCGCGATTGCGGTTTATCGTGTCGTGACATTGCTGCTCACGTTGGTCGAAATCCAGTGACTGTTAACAGAATATGGAATCGGTGGTTTCAGGAGGGTAATACGGAACGCCGTTGTGGATCCCAAGGGCCTCGTATAACTAGCGGTCGAGATGACAGGCATCTTATCCGCATGGCTGTAACGGATCGTGCAGCCGCGTCTCGATCCCTGAGTCAACAGACGGGGACGTTTGCAAGACAACAATCATCTGCACGAACAGTTCGACGACGTTTGCAGCAGCATGGACTATCAGCTCGGAGACCATGGCTGCGGTTACCCTTGACGCTGCATCACAGACAGGAGCGCCTGCGATGGTGTACTCGACGACGAACCTGGGTGTACGAATCGCAAAACGTCTTTTTTCGGATGAATCCAGGTTCTGTTTACAGCGTCATGATGGTCGCATCCGTGTTTGGCGATATCGCAGTGAACGTACGTTGGAAGCGTGTATTCGTCATCGCCATACTAGCGTATCACCCAGTGTGATGGTATGGGGTTCCATTGGTTACACGTCTCGGTCACCTCTTGTTCGCATTGACGGCACTTTGAACAGTGGACGTTATATTTAGATGTGTTCCGACCCGTGGCTCTACCCTTCATTCGATCCCTGCGAAACCCTACATTCAGCAAGATAATGCACGACCACACTTGCAGGTCCTGCACGGGCCTTTCTGGATACAGAAAATGTTCGTCTGCTGCCCTGGCCAGCACATTCTCCAGATCTCTCACGAATTGAAAACGTCTGGCTCGTCACAATACACCAGTCGCTACTCTTGATGAACTGCTGTATCGTGTTGAAGCTACGTGGGCAGCGGTACCTGTACAGGCCATCAAAGCCCTGTTTGACTCAATGCCCAGGCGTATCAAGGCCGTTATTACGGCCAGAGGTGGTTGTGCTGGGTACTGATTTCTCAGGATCTATGCACCCTAATTGCGTGAAAATGTAATCACATGTCAGTTCTAGTATAATATATTTGTCCAATGAATACCCGTTTATCATCTGCATTTATTCTTGGTGTAGCAATTTTAATGGCCAGTAGTGTATTATATAAATTGTAAGTGGTGTTGGGGGGGGGGGGAGGGGGGAGGGGGATAAAGGAAAGGGAGTTGAAGGAGCTAATGGTATAAGTTGCATCGGGGCTTTGTACAAAGTCAGTGGCGTCGAGTGAAAATGTTTGCCGGACTGGGGCTCCAACCCGAGGTCTGCTGCTTACTAGGCAATTGCATTAACGACTGAGCCACCCGGACACAGTGCTTATGCCATTGCACAGACTATCTCGGCACGCGCCCCGGCCGACTCACATTTCCATCTAGTGCCACATATCCGCAGTCGCCGTCCATGTCCTCCACTCTTGTCGATTTTAGATTCCCGCTGGAGGTCGAACGATTTGTCTGAATGAACAGGCATCTCGCATTCATATAACTTCACCTCAATGGGCATTGAATTCCACAACCTTCAGTGTGGATGCGCATTTACGTTCGATCTCCAGAGGGAATCTAAAATTAACGAGCATGAAGGACATGCACGGGGACTGCGGGTAGGTGGCGTTAGGTGGGAATGTGAGTCGGCTGAGGAGCTGCCGAGACAGTCTGCCCAGCTGCGATAAACACTGTCTCTGGGATATGCAGTGGTTAACGCAGCTGCCTAACAAGAAGGAGAGCTTGGCTTCCAGTCACGTCCAGCAGACATTTTCACTCGTTGCTGCTGACTCGACATAAAATCCCAAAGCAGCTGATTTCATTAGCTTCTTCCCTTTCCCTTCCTTTCTTCCCCCTCCACCTTCAATTTATGTGATATGAGCCGAAGTCTGCCACCTCATTTATCTAGAGCTGTGTGTGTTTGATAATTCCATTTCACATCCCTACAGACTGTTACATCCAGATACTTGCATTAGTTTTATGGGGTGCATAATTCTACATTTCTGCGCCCTTAAAGAAAGTTGCCAATATTTGCACCTCTTTGAAATGCTGTCAAGATCTGAATGAATATGTCACTTTTTTCGATAGTACTTTAACTGTATCATCTGTGAGAAGACTGAGCTTACTAAAGGCTACTATGTGTTAATATTGTCTGTCAGGTCATAAATGTACGAGGGTTGAAACTTTAATAGTGGCAACTATTTAATTACAGCTCGTACAAAATATATACGTGTTTCACAGTTTTACTGATCTTCAAAATAGTCACCAGCATTCTGTGTAACCCGTTGCCAGTGATGTGGAAGTCGTAGGATACTCTTAGCAATGCCAGTTGTGTTGACAGTTCGAGCGGCGCGGCCTGGTGCCCGACGAATTTATAGCAGTTCTGAAGAAAATGCCGTGAAGTGTTTCCCTCAGTTTAGAAATCGTGTTGAACTCACGAGGGTTTATGTCAGGGCAGTGCAGTGGGTGGTATAGCACTTAGCAGCCCCATCATTCAAACAAATCGGTAACAGCTTGCACTCTACGTGCTTGAGCATTGTCCTGCAAAATGATGGTCAGGTCCTGCAGAAAGTGTCATCACTTCTGTCTCTCAGCTGGTCGTAGGCTGTGTTCCAAAAATGAACAGCATAGAGACAGAAGTGATGACACTTTCCGCAGGACCTGACCATCATTGTGCCGGACAATGCTCAAGCACGTACAGTACAAGCTGTTACTGATTTGTTTGACTGATGGGGCTGCTAAATGCTATACCACCTACTGCACTCCCCTGACTTAAGCCCTCGTAAGTTCAACTCGATTTCTAAACTGGAGGAAACACTTCACGGCATTCACTTCAGAATTGCTACAAATTCGTCGGGCAAGAGACCGCGCCGTTCGAACTGTCAACACAACTGGCACTGCTAAGAGAATCCTAGGACTTCCACATCGCTGGCAACGGGTTATACAGAATGCTGGCGACTACTCTGAAGGTCAGTAAAACTTCGAAACACGTATCTGTTTTGTACGAGCTGTAAATAAATAGTTGCCATTATTAAAGTTCCAACCCGTGTATAACATAAACAGCAAGGGTCCTAACACATTTCTCTGGGGCACGCCTGAAGTTACTTCTACATCTGTCGATGACTCTCCACATAATATAACATGCTGCATTCTCTCAGTCAAGAAATTCTTAAGCCAATCACCAGTTTCGTTTGATATCATATATGATCGTTCTTTCGTTAATAAGCGTTGGTGTGGTATTGATGTTGAACCAAGTGCCACTGCAGGAAATAAAACTTCCTATCTGTCTCTTTGTAGCCGTTCGTCGTCCTTCTTCCCGCGTGACGCGACTACGAACACGGTGTCGACGACTGCGGACATCAACTCCTGCGCCGGCGACGAAGACGACGCAGAAGGCAGTGGGACACCCGGGGTGGTGTGCACTGCCGCCGGGCCCAATGGCGTCTCCACCGACGACGACGACGATGACGAGTACTCGCCGTCGCTGCAACACGAATTCGTCACGTTCGACTTGGACGACACGCAGCCGCAACTGCAGCCGGCGCCGCAGCGAGTCATGGTCGACGAGCAGCAGCAAACTACCGTGTCGGCGCTGCGGCCTAGAGGGGACTTCGGGTTCGACACTCTGCGTAGGACTACCCCCGTGTAGCCACCGGCGAACATTGCTCTTTGCCTGCAGAGTAGAGGGACTAGCGGTCGAGACGCTAAACCTCAGCCTTGACAAATTCGCTTCTCTCAACTTTACGTGAGCAGGAAACATTCCTAGGTAGATCTGAGGACCAAACTGCAACTAGTGTCGTTGCGTATTACACAAAATGTACACTCGGAGAACGACGTCACATTTACACACGACACATTTTAACTCTCGGATATGCGGATTACAAGCGTTGTAAGTAGTCTGCAATATCTGCAACAAAACACTTGTCATACAGGGTAAGCTTTTGCGACCTAGAGTCCGAGTCGGTGAAGTACTTTTGGCGCGTAACAGTGTCATGGCATAAAATGCAGTGATAGTTGTATATTTACAACTGGACAGCTTCTCCACCAATAGTCAAATAACAATATCGATCAGTCTAAAAAATCAGATTATACAAATGGAAAGCCGGAGAGCAAATATTTTACTGCTGGGGTACTTGTTTTCGCAATTAAATCGGTTTTCAATAGCAAATCATATGAAAGCTTCTGCAATGACGAATCGCTTTCGTAATCGTTTCCTAGTGTCGTTTGGAATCGGGCAGTATTTTTCCGTTCACAGCGACGTTCGATTTGCGGTCGCTGGCAACCTGGTCAGCGATGCTATAGCCGTTCTCGAGGTTTTTACTGGGAGCCCGCTTGGCGTATACAGCACCCTCTCTAAGCTTTCTCGTTGTGATAAGTCGCTCCTTAGCGTGAAACTAGTCTCTCTAGAATGTGTGGGCCTGCAGCTTTCATCTGGGTGTTCTAATAAAGCTGATTTGTCAGTTTTACAGGGCTATAAGCAAAGTCTGTGCTCTGCTACGCGTTTGTTTCGTAGAACAGCCCGCGTTTGTCACTAAGCTGAAACCTGTCATGTAGTACTTAAAAAGAACAGTACTTTGCTTCTCCTGATTCTTATCATTCAGTCATCACACGAACGGCCTATACGTGATGCCACGTGACAGCTGGATGGATGGGGAACTCAGTGGCATATATATGGCTACAATTGCACGTAGCTAAACATACGGCGAAAGCTGCCTGCGACAACAGTAAAAACATTGGTTGCTAATTTATGTTTAGCTTGGAGCGATTACACATCTAAAAATTTACTGATGTACTTTTGTTATATTTATATTTCCTTCAGATGCTATATTAGCACAGGATGGCCTTGATACGAAAACCCAAAAACTAGTTAAGTACAGATGTCATTGTCTTCTTCTCCTTCTCTCTCTACGACAGACGGAAATTCACACCTAACGACATACGTTTACTTTAGGAAGCAGGCAGCTTTCTTTCTTCGGCATCGGTCCTTTATTTTCTGGCTGTGAGATCACCATTTGCGTTACAGCCAATCAAAATGCGGAATTCACTTCTTACATTTTGATTCTTTCCTTCCCTCAAGTTTCGTTAATTCACTAGAGAAACTATTCAAAACTGAGAATGGGATGTTAATACTCTCCCGACCTGTTGCCAGCATTAAGTTTTAGTACTTCCTGAAGTCTGTCACGGGTATAAAACGCTTTTTCTCATAGGAGTCACTGTCGAAGACAATGAGTATCGAGATCGTAACACAGTTCAGCAAAACAAAGACATCAGCTTTTTTCTGCAGACACACAAGAGAAATTCTGTGTAAATCAAACTATGATCATTTTTTCGAAAATACCTCACAACATTCTTTCTGTTTCCGCAATTGAGAGTTTCCTTAAACCTGCTAAAAGATGTCTACGAAGTTATAAATAAGGTTCTTAGTATTTCTCTTAGAAATTCAGTTCTCACAGAAGCATTTACGTTAAGAACCAGAAAACATGTTAGTCCTGTTATTTTTGTATTTCAGAAATAGAAAACAATATTCTTTACATGCAAATTCATTAGCTCGTTGTAAGTTAGAATTCTAACGCAAAGCTGTTTATAATCAGAAACAAGGATACATAATCACTTTAAAAAGTCAGATTGCAATGTTTACAAATAAAATGCATAATAAATAGCGAGACTCATTTAACTGAAAATATATCTTCATTTCCAAAAACATTTTAAAAATTTCGACTACAGCGTAAATTGATATTAACGCGACAGCAATAAAAGACGCGTCCTTGTAAAACCCCTTCTATACACTGACTGTAACAATACACAGAAACAATATAACAAAGAAATATTTGATTAGTGATTAAATCGTATGTGATGGTCGAAGTTATGATGACTATACGTATGAACAGTAAAAAATGTATAGGTTGTAAAAAACTGTGTTGGTACGAGTTAAGATAGTTATAGAATTAGTACTGCGATATTATGAAGTGATTCCATAATAAGTGTATAAGAGATTGTGTGGAACCGTAACAAAGCCACAACTATATTCCCATGTACTGTAAAACCATATGCAATGACGATTATAACATTCAAAGTTAATAAACGGTTTATTTGGTTGTACTATTCTTGTTGATTCTAGCAAAATGATTAAAGTGTCTTGTTACACATTGCTGATTATGATATTATACGTACTTTCAACTGGTGCAGATATGTTGTTCATGTTTCTCATTGTAATATTGGTTTATGTATTTGTATTGCAGATGATGCCTAATGAGATGTATCAGAAAGTATTTCTTCAAGTTGTGTGTTGAAGTTACTTTGTGGAACATTGTGTTTATTTCATCATTTGTCTCCTGGCTGTCCATTTCTTAAATTCTACTCCAGAACTGTCGTCCTGATGTCATAAAGTGTTCATTGAAACATTTCAGTTAGTGCTCCGTTTCGATTCTTTGCGAAACAAGGGCGCTCTTGTTTGAATCCCGTTTGCTCAAGAGACAGCGTTATTAAATAAAACCTAGATCCCCAGTACATATGGGTAAAAGTCCTCCCATATACCTCGAAGATGTATTGTATGATAACTATATATATATATATATATATATATATACATGCATATATTAAGATTTTAAGAGAATATTTTAAAAAGAATACTAGGTTTTGTTGGAGATTCCGTTGTTATGATCATACTGTTTTATAGTAAAGCAATAACTGCTTGAACTGTTATGAGCATTTGAACAAAAGTGAGTTTTTAACACACAACAAATAAAGCTAACAGTGATCACTATCACAACAAACTTAGTTGTTCGTTAATTACTCAACATTTGTGAAAGAACATCTCACTCCTTTTAGTGAACCATAGTTCAAACACGCATCGTAATTCAATTTCGTGAACATCTGTTTTTATTCGAAAAACACGAACAATACAATCCACCTGTTTCAATACCCCATCAACTTCGTTACGTCATTTTATTATATAACCAAATTTTCTAATGTAATGATCAAATATAATTTACAACAATAATACCCTCACTCATTAAAAATATGCTTCTAATAAGGACTTACTGAAAATAAAATTAAGAGAAAGTGTTCACATTTGTCTATAAACTATAAAATAATGTAACTAAAATAATTAAAGTGTGTGGATTCTGTTTTGTAAATAATTCTAATAAAAAGTATCACAAACACGTATTTTAAGTGTTTTAAAGTTGCCATATGAGTGCGCTAAGTTTCATAAAGTTGATTTCGTTTATTTCAAACCTGAAAAACTTTTCCAAGCAACGTAGATCTACCAGCTTGCACAAGGAAAGATATGTGGAAAGAAATCATCATTCGAAATGAGATCATTGGAGTCATCATTTGCAAAGCAGAAAAAATTTAATCTAATATGATAATTATAAAATTCGAAGAGTTTTCATGCTGTAATAATTTAGTTTGAATTTCGGTTAATCTTGTTGCCATAATGATATTCCCCGTGTTTTCCGAATATCAGACTATTTCATCTGTGTTTCTGAGACCATCATAAGGTTCAAAATATCATTGGGGTAGCAATCGGAATTGAGAGAACTGCATATATGACAGACGCTGCGAATGCTGAATGAAATCTCGGTTATGTTGTTACTCGTACTGACCTCAACAGATATCATAAAGTATATACACATAGTTGCAAATGAAAGACCACCAGGAGCTATAGCTGTACAATACTGCCAAGAGTGTGTTCAGATTATCTTCCAATCTGCACTCAGTGACGTCGATCAAGTAAAATGCCATGGCAAATTGCTTGTACTACAGGAAGACACACAGCTGGATACACAATCTTCATTTACAGTGGGTGGTTTGTCGTATATGGAAAGCTTATTAGTAGGCCTTTCCAATCCAAATGCTGCTGTGCAGTAAGAAAATGTTTTTCTAAACTACGTCCATTCATACAGACTTGTGTTCTGCTGGTGCAGTACGGCAGTACAAGTGGAAATTTCGCCACGCGGTAAGGTAAGTCAGCATAAAAATAAGTTGTGAAAAGTCAGTCAGAACTCCAAAATTTCAACGCAGGACCAGTGATCAACCACAGCGTTTCGTGTTTGCATAATTAAGAAACTCGGTGTTTACCACGACCTCCACATACTGCTACAGTGGCATAGGAAAGGTGTGTGTGCTGTCCTTAGCGTAAGTTAGTTTAAGTTACATTAAGTAGTGTGTAAGCCTAGGGGCCGATGACCTCAACAGTTTGGCCCCATAGGAACTAACACAAATTTCCAAAAAATTACCGAACATTATGCCAAAACAATATTCTAGGCGAACACTAATACCAGTAGGCGGCCTAACGGTAATGTGATACGCTCCTTAAGTGGGTAAGAGACTGCAAACTTACATTGAAGTAAATGCTGGTCAAGTCTGTAGCGAGCGATTGAGAGAATTATGAAGATGGAGTGATTAATGACGGAATGATGATATACTTTCTTTCAATAGCAATTAAAGTAATTATTAAATTCTAGTGTGACGACAAACCTGAAATGTTAACATTCAGAATTCAAATAAATTGTGTTAGTGCGGATAAATCTCACCTGCTGGGGCAAATTGACATACATGCAATTAGTTAATACAGCGCTTTGACGGCCATTAGTTAACTTTAGCCGTTGTAATTCTAGCCATCTATATTGGGTATAGATCTGTTAATATCACTGGGGGCAGATAAAACTGTGAACATCTATGTATCGTAGTCCTCAGATACGAACAAATCAGTTTCTTAACACAACCAACATTCAGTAGTTCAGGCGAAATCATTGATACTTTTTAGTACATAAGAATGGTGCAAAAGTACTACAGGTACTACATATCACTAACAACCAAGACGATCTGAAGCAAATGCAGAAGAAAATGAAGGGCCCTCCACACAATACGAGCAGTTTCTATTTTCCATCATATTGACGTGTTCCGATGTAGTTTGTAATCGGCTACCCGACACCATCCTGCCATCGGCTGCCTCCAGCTTGAAACTATGGCGCATTGGGCCAAATATGCTCTGTAACGAACACACACGGAGAGTATCACCATGGACTGCACTGAGTAATCCGGTGACTCTAAAAGTTTTTTGACTATCATTTGGCGATTAAAGTGATGAGTAACTGCTAAATAATTTTTCATTTTTCGACGTATTTGACACAGTCCCTCAGATTTTCATATTGTGCACTCTTTTCTTTGATCTGTAATAGGCCTACAATACAATATCTACTCCAGCCACTTTCCCAAATAATATTTGTCTACTACACCTGCACTGCCCCAGATGGTGTCTCGTGGCCAATAATAAGGTACTACTACTTTTTCTCTCTCCAGTGCCATGTTAAAACGCCTCTGCAGGTGCCTTAACTATTTTCCACTTCATATGAAAATGATTTATCATGGACTTCTTTCGTCCCACTTTCTTTTTAGTACCTCTTTGACCAGTACTCCATATGTCCACTTAATGTGTGAAGTCCTTCTACAGCACCTTTTACGTCTACATCTGCAGCTATATTCTGCAAACCACTGTGAAGTACGTCGCAGAGAGTATGTCCCAGAGAAACCGATATTCGTGTTTTCTTCCCGTGATATTCACGTAATTGTTTAAATACCTCCGTGCGTGCTGTAATTAATCTAATCCTGTCCTCACAATCCGTATAAAGACGATATGTAAGTGACTGAAGTATATTCCTATACTAGTAGTCAACATTTAACTCTGGTTCATGAGACTTTGTTAGTAGGTTTTCCCAAGATAGTTTACGCCACCTCAAGGGTGTGTCAGTTCAGTTTCTTCAGCATTTCTGTGACTCTCTGCCACAGATCAAATAAACCCCTAACCATTTCATGCTACCCTTTTCTGTATATGTTCAATATCCTCTGTTAGTCCCACTTGGTAGAGGTACCATAAATCTGAGCAGTATTCTAGGATGGGTCTTTCAAATGATTTGTAAGCAATCTCCTTTGAAGATTTATTGCATCTCTCCAGTATTCTATCACTAAACTGAAGTCTACCACATGCTTTACCCATGGTTGAGCCTATGTGCTCATTTCCGTTCATATCCCTACAAAGTGTTACAGCCAGGTAGTTGTATGAGTTAAACGATTCCAACTGTGACTCATTAATATCACAGTTTTGTGATAGCACATTTAAAGTAAGTTCCCAATTTTTGCATCACTTTGAAATATTGTCAAGATCTGACTGAATATTTATGCAGCTTCTTTTTGACAGTACTTCATTAAGAACGCAAAAAGTCTGAGGTTACCACCACTATTAACTGCAAGACCATTAATAAATAACATGAACTGCAAGGGTCCAGCACATTTCCCTGAGGCACATCTAAAGTCACTACTACATCTGTCGCCCCCAGGGGCTTAGCATTCGTTTGCTGGGTACGGGCTTGGCGATCCCGGGGTTCCTGAGCTGGGGACTGGTAAGCGCCGCCAGTCCCCTGTCACCGTAACCTCTAAGCATACTTCAACGACCACCGTGCGTCGCGGCGGTGGAATGTTGTGTGTCTCAGGGAATGGGGATCTTGGCTTGACCGCCCGGATCGCGAGGATGGAATAAACCTCTATAAAAAAACCCTCAATCTCAAGGTGTGCTGCGCGCTGATGAGATGCATGGCTGTTGAGGTGGAACAGTCGATAGCGGGCAACCTCTGGGGAACCTGCCGCACCTCAGTTGTATAAGGCTTACCTAGGCACGCGGGGCTCTGTCTAGGTGGACTTCTAGTTCCCTAGCTGCTCGTGGGACCGAGATGGATCCTTCGAAATTCTCTTTTCTTCCTCCCAGCGGAAAGGGTGGGCCGCTGGAAGGTTCTAACACCCAGTCTCTTAAGAGGGCCCGTGCAGTCAGTCCCCCTGACTCCGGCGCTTCTTTGAAAAGTCCTGTCTTAGGTAACAGAATGCATTCTGGTAATCTGAATGTGTTTCTCATTGTGAAACGGAAGGAGGGTAGTTTCGAGAAGGTTTCGCCCTTCTATATACAAAAGGGATTGGAGGGAATCTGTGGCTCCTTAAAATCGGTGAAGCGCTTACGTAATGGGACCTTGCTAGTGGAAACTTCCACTTCCCAGCAAGCAACTAACCTCCAATCTGCTAAATGCCTTGGAGAGTATGCCATAGACACCGAACTGCACAGCACCTTGAACTATAGCAAAGGTGTTGTGACATGCCGGGATCTAGCTGATATTCCCAAGGAAGAACTGCAACGTGAGTGGGCTCCGGAAGGTATCGTTGATGTCCAACACATCATGAAGAGGGTTGATGGCACTCTTGTCAAATCCGACTCCTTTATTCTGACCTTCAGTAGCACAACACTTCCTGAACATGTTAAAGCTGGCTTCCTTCGCCTTAGTGTGAGGCCTTATTTCCCGGCCCCAATGCGCTGTTTCAAATGCCAGCGTTTTGGGCATACCACCTTAGGCTGTAAAGGCGATGCGACTTGTGGAAACTGTGGTCAGGCTGCTCATGAAGGAGTTGGTTGCTCGTCTCCGGCTAAATGTCTTAATTGCTCTGGGAACCACCCTGTTTGGAGTAGGGACTGCCGCATATTTTTAGAGGAACGCAAGGTCCAGGAAATAAAAACAACCAAGCGTATCCCCTATGGTGAGGCCAAGAAGATTTATAAGTCGATGCAACCTCCCACATTTGCTACATCTTTTGCATCCCTGGTACAGAAGCCTACTCCAAAAGTCGCTGCCTCAACGCAGACTGAGGTGGTGAGTGTTGGCACTAACACCTGTAGCTGTCAGTGCACTTGCAACGCAGCCAGTGTTCCAGAGCCAGTAGCCCCTACTCGAACGGCAGACAAAAGTACAGTGGCGGATTTGGTCCATCCCCTCGCACCTCCAACAGCTGAGGTTGTCCCCAAGCCCAGTGCGCCACTTACCACTCCCACATCCGCTCCCCCAAAGTCCACCAAGCCACAGAAAGCTACTGTGCAGCAGCAACAGCGGGTCAAATCCCGTGGTAAACCATCTGACCATGCGGATGTTGTTTTACGCGAGGCTTCATCTGACTCTTCCCCAGAGTTGATGGAGTACGATGTATGTGTGGGGCAATCATCTCGTCCCACGCCTGCCCCTCCACCTGCTGCGGTCTCCCCACCCCGTCGGAGAGACAGGATGAAGGTGCTACCCCCAACATAGATGGCTCCCATACTCCAGTGGAACTTGCAAGGGTTCAGGACGCATGTGGAGGAACTTCGTCTACTTTCTCAGGGTAGACCACTGTGTCTCTGTCTCCAGGAGACGTATTTCCATCCATCATACTCCCCTGAGATACGAGGCTATACACTCCACAAAAAGGACGACCTGCGTGGAGAGAGAGCTAGAGGAGGCGTAGGTATTTTCGTCAGGACGGACTACCATTCCTCGCCTCTCTCACTTACGACGACTCTACAGGCCGTCGCTGTGTCCGTGCACGTGCGTCATCCATTGACTGTATGTTCACTTTACTTGCCCCCACATGATGCTCTTGATGAAGCGGCCCTCACCGACCTTCTTACACAGCTCCCCCAGCCATTCATTATTTGTGGTGATTTTAATGCCCACAATGTGCTTTGGGGCTCTGCAATTACCTGTCCCAGGGGTAGAGCAATTGAGAGGCTTCTCCTGTCATCCTGTGCCTACTTGCTCAATGGAGGACAGAGTACTCATTTCTGCACGGCGACTGGGTCGTTCTCTGCCATTGATCTCTCGCTTTGCTCTCCAGCTCTTGCCGCTAGTGCTCACTGGGAAGTGGTCGCTGACTTGCACGGCAGTGATCATTTCCCAATCTGGATTCACCTGCCAGATGGCGTGGGCCCCGAAAGGAGACCACCACGATGGGTACTCAGTGGAGCTGACTGGACACTTTATATCCAGTTGGCCCAATTCGAACACTGTGCGAATGTTGAGGTGTGGGTGGATCATATTACCAAAACGGTCCACCATGCCGCTGCGGCATCCATTCCACAGTCCACAGGCCACCGGAAAAGGCCACCTGTGCCTTGGTGGAGTGACGAATGCCGCTCTGCAATCAGGACCAGGCGTGCGGCTCTGCGGCGGTTCAAGTGTCGGCCGACTGCTGAGAATCTTGCAGCCTTTCGGGTGGCGAGGGCGAGATGTCGCCGCATTATTCGTGAGAGCAAGAAGAGGTCGTGGCAAAAGTTCCTGAACACCATTAATCGTTCCACCAAAAGTTCCATTGTGTGGGAGACCATTAGGAGAATTTCTGGCAGAGGAGGGAGGTGCCCCATAGCTGCTGTAATGAATAACGGCACTCTCCACACAGGTCCGCGAGACATTGCCCAGACTATGGCAGCATATTTTGCGACAGTTACTGCCACAACCAGTCAGGATCCAGGTTTCCAGCGCCATAGAGCGGTTGCTGAGAGGTGTAGTCTGAACTTCCAGCCCACCTCTCATGAAGTTTACAACTGCCCTTTTTCTATGTGGGAGCTGGATTCTGCATTGTCTGGAGCTCGTGACACTTCCCCTGGTCACGACAGGATCCTTTACAGTATGCTATGGCACCTCACAATGCGCAACAAAGAAATCCTCCTCGCACTTTTTAATGCCATTTGGGCGTCGGGTCACTTTCCTGACGCGTGGCGTGAGGCAGTTTTAATCCCTTTTTTAAAACCTGGGAAAGACCGCTCGAGCCCAAGTAGCTACCGTAGTATTGCCCTCACTAGTTGCATAGGGAAGACCTTGGAGCGGATGGTCAACCGCCGCCTTGTCTGGATGTTAGAATCCCGGCAACTACTTAGTCGCTATCAGTGTGGTTTCAGGAGGTTTCGTTCCACCTTCGATAACCTTGCCCTCCTGGAGGCGGCTATCCAACAAGCTTTCCTACGCCGTCATCACCTTATAGGTGTATTTTTCGACATCGAGAAGGCCTACGATACCACTTGGCGGCGTCTCATCCTGGAGCAGCTTCACGAATGGGGTTTTCGTGGTTGTCTTCCTCTTTTTATTCAGTCTTTCCTCTCGCCACGATATTTTAGATACCGAATTGGTGACGTCCTGTCTGATCGCTTTGAGCAGGAGAAAGGTGTCCATCAGGGTAGCGTTTTAAGTGTGACTCTGTTTGCCATCGCTATTAATCGCATTACGTCCATGGTGAAAAGTCCTGTCCAGTGTTCTTTGTTTGTGGATGATTTCTCTTTGTTCTGCTCTTCTTCAAGCCTTGCAACGACAACTCGTCAGTTGCAACTTACAATTAGGCGTTTCGATGACTGGGCGCTGAAGAGTGGATTTAAGTTTTCCACCGAGAAGTCTGTATGTGTTCTTTTTAACCGTTCTCGTTCGATTTTCACCTTTCCTGAGTTGCGCTTGAGGGACACTATTCTTTCTTTTAAAGACACGGTGAGATTTCTGGGGCTCATTTTTGACTCGAGGCTCACGTGGTTACCTCATCTTAAAGACCTGAAACGGCGGTCGCTTCAGGCTTTAAGCATTTTAAAATGTCTTAGCCACAGTACATGGGGAGCTGACAGGACTTGTCTGCTCCATTTTTACAGGGCGTTTGTGCGATCTCGGCTCGATTATGGGTGCACGGTGTATGGGTCTGCGAGGCCTTCGTACTTAAAGATTTTGGACGTTGTCCACCATGAAGGGCTGCGGTTGGCCACTGGGGCATTCCGAACTAGCCCCATACCAAGCCTCTGTGTAGAGGCTGGTGAACCGCCACTTCATATGCGGCGACGGCTACTTACGGTACGCCAGGCGTATAAAACTTTGTCCACACCGTACACACCTGCATACCATACCGTTGCTCAGCCTCCTCTGGCACGGTTATTTCATAACCGGCAACGTGCGACGCAGCCCTATGGGATTCGCGCACAGGATTGCCTCGCTGCAATGTCTATGGCTGGTCTTCGTGTTTTACGTCGCGGTTGGAGCAGATCTCCACCTTGGCTCCTCCGGAGACCCAAACTTATTTTAGATTTGACTCGTTTTAAGAAGGATGGCACGCCAGATTTTATATTCCAGTCACTTTTTTTTTAACATTTTAGATGTGCATCACGGTTTCACTGTCGTTTACACTGATGGCTCCAAACAGGAGAATTTCCTTGGCTGTTCTGTGGTGTTCCCTGACCATGTTACCCGGATTCGCCTCCCTGCTGAATATACCGTTTTCGCAGCGGAGCTCCACGCGATCCTGACGGCACTGGAGCAGATGCATCGTGTTCGGGGCGATCGATTTCTTCTCTGCTCCGATTCTCTTAGTGCCTTACAATCGCTGCAGAACCTGTACCCGACTGAAGAGATGGTCCAGCTGATACATAGCCAACTGTACTTGCTCCAACAGTGGGGTAAAGAGGTATCCTTCTGCTGGGTGCCTGGTCATGTCGGCATCTGGGGCAATGAACAGGCTGATCGGGCTGCCAAGGAGGCCTGCAGAGAGCAGGATGTGGTCCAGTGTCCTATCCCCTTGCAGTCAGTCATCGCTGCACTCCACAGGAAGTGCATGGAGTTGTGGGAGGACGAATGGCTGGCGGTGACGGCCAATAAACTGCGGTCGGTAAAGTCAACCACTCGGCCGTGGCGTTCCTCCTGTCGCTTGCTCAGGCGGGAAGAGGTGGCCCTCACACGTCTTCGGATCGGGCACTGTCCTCTGACGCATAGCTATTTATTACGGCGGGAGGATCCTCCGTTTTGTGATGCTTGTGGCGTGCACATCTCTGTCCGCCACATTTTAACAGACTGCATTTTATACCGTGATGCAAGGGCAGAAGCACAAGTTTATGGTGATCTGCCCTGTGTTTTAGCTAATGATGAGACGTGTGTGTCTAGGGTTTTTAAGTTTTGTGATGTGTCTGGACTCTGGCCTAAACTTTTAGGCTGGAGGTTTTAGTGTATTGCAGAGTGGCTGACTCCTCCCTTTTTTTCCTTGCGGTCAGCCAGCCACTTCCATCTGCTACATTGTTTTAGCCCCCTCTCTCGTTTTCTTCCTGTGTTGTCCATGTTTTACTGCTGACGCCCTGCTTCATCCCACGCTTCGGTGTGGGTGAGCACATCTTTTCCGATGATTGTTTCCCGTGTTTTATGTTCCGTTTTATGTAAATATTCTGAGCTTTTTTTTTCCTTGACACCCGTCTCACTATGATACTGAACGGGCGCTGAAGACCTTGCTGTCGTGCGCCCACAAAACCCCTCTACAACAACAACTACTACATCTGTCCATGAGTGTCCATCCAAGATAACTTGCTGTGACCTTCTTACCAAAAAGTCCTCACATGAAATCCCATACACTCGTCCTTATAAATAAGTGTAGCTGTAGTGAGTCAAATACTTTTCGTAAATCAAGAAATACTGCATCTACTTGACTGCACTGATTCAAAGCTTTCAGTATGTTATGTGAGAAAAGTGTGAGTTGGGTTTCACAAGAGTGATGTTTTTGAAATCCACACTGGTTGGTAACGAGCAGGTTATTCTGTTCAAGATATCTCATTAAGAATATATTCTAAGATATTACAACACATCAGTTTCAAGGATACTGGATGGTAGTTTAGTGGATCACTTCTACTACCCTTCTTGTAGATGCGAGTCACCAGTGCTTTCTTCCAACTACTGGACACGGTTTCTTTGTTCAAGGGATCTAGGCTGGATTATAGTTAAAATACAGGATAAATCAGTTGCAAATTCAGCATAGAATCTGATAGGGATCCCATCAGGCTCTGGAGCTTCATTCAGTTTTAATGATTTCAGCTGTTTCTCAATGTCACTGACACTAACGCTTATTTCACTCATCTTGTCAGTGGTACAAGGATTAAATCAAGATCATTATCGAGGATTTTCCTTTGTAAAGGAACATTTGAATTGGAGTTACGCATTTCAAAATTTGCTTTGTTGCCCTCAATTTGAGTTCGTGACTTGTCCACAAGTGTCTAGACACAAACTTTGGTGCCAGTAACAGGTTTACAAACAGCCAGAATTTCTTTGCGTTTTGTGAAAGGTCATTTGACAATATTCTTTTATGGTACTCATTAAGACACTCGAACATATTTCATTCTGCACCTCTCTATCAATAGTCCTACAGAATGAGATTTTCACTCTGCAACAGAGTGTGCACTGATGTGAAACTTCCTGGCAGATTAAAAACGTGTGCCGGACCGAGACTCGAACTCGGGACCTTTGCCTTTCATGGGCAAGTGCACTACCATCTGAGCTATCCAAGCATGACTCACACCTCATGCTCACTGCTTTACTTCTGCCAGGAGTGCTAGTTCCTCAAAGTTTGTAGGAGCTTCTTTAATAGTCCTACTCTTTGTTTCACATCTATTATGCAGTACTCTCTGTTTCCTTAGAAGTTTCTTTACAATGACTGTACATCAGGAGTATCCCGCCCATCATGAACTATTCGATACATATCTATCCATTGCAGGATTAACAGTTCTTTTGAACTTGATGAAACATTTCTTTACATGCTAGTGTACTGTGCTAAAACTTTCAGGTTCCTCATTGAGACGTGATACAATTTTTTTATCTAGTTTATTGAGCATATATCTTTCTACATTTTTAGTTGCCATTTCTACTTTGGTAATCACTGTTGCCAGAACTGCCTTATGGTTCCTGACATCAGTTTCAATGTAGACATCCCCAAAGAGGTCAGGGCTATTTGTTGCCATTAGATCTAATATACTGCCATCATGAACAGGGTTCTGAACTTTCTGTTCTAAGTTTCTTTCAGAGAAGGTATCCAGTAATGTTTCACAGATGTTTTGTCATGCTCACCACTAACAGAACTAATTTTCCCAATTGATTGTTGGATGATTAAAGTCTCCACAGACAATTACTGTATGACTGGAGAACTTATCTACAAGTGACATGAGGTTATCTGTGAAGTCTCCAGTTACATCAGGAGATGAGTCTGGTGGTCGATAGAAAGACCAAGTTACAATTTCATGCCCGTCCATGATCCTGTCATGCCCAAACAATTTTGGATGCAGCTTCAATTTCAATTTTGATGGATCTGAGCTTTTTTTCCACTGTGACAAATACATCAGCTCCATTTCCCACTACCCCACCCTTGCTATGTAGAGTTCAATTTTACCCAAATAATATCACTGATATGAACTTCTCATTTTAACCAGTTTTCTGTACCTAGTATTATGTGAGTTTTACTACTTTTCAGGTGCACTTCCAAATCTGGTACTTTGTTGCAAATGCACTGTTATTTACTAGGAATTTAATACTGTCACCTGCGGGGGGGAATTCCTTTAGCTCTTACACTAATATGTCTGGGTGTCCCATAGCTGCTGTTACCTGTACTGGATGGAAACTCACCTCATCCTTTTTTTTTAAAAAAAAAAGAGAAAAAAAGAAACTTTAGCTGCACCCCCACACACAGTCATCTACCTCAATAGCAGTCTCTCATGTGTGTAACACACACCTGGCCCATTGGCGCACCTCTAGGAACTCACTGCTTAGCTTGCTGCAGAACCTTCAAAGTCTCTGATCCAATCCTTCCACTCAATTACAACAGTGCTACAAACTGTGAGCTTCATTCAAACTCCATGCGCAAGGCCAGTCTTCTCAACCTTCTCTCCCAGATGCTGGAATGAGTCAAGTATGACTCGGAGCCCAGATGGCTGGCACTATTTGTTGCAACACGCACCATGGTTTGCAGTTAGTTGCACTATGTTTCCTCATGACTGCCGGAACAGTCTCTTCAACATGTTGAATGAGGGCCCTGTTGAATGATGCCTCCAGTCACACACAATAGGTGCACCTGGTGTTCTTTCCCATCTCTTTCTGCCATTTCCCTAAAAGGTGCCAGTGTTCATCTTACATTTGAATTGTCAACGATTAATAGACGTCTTCCCTTTTGTGATTGTCTCTCCCAACATTCTGATTCACAGCAGCTGCCAATCCTTTGACAATAGTCAGGGAGAATTCCAAACGCTTACAAATATCAACTAACTCACCCTGTGTTAGAGCACAGCATTCACAGTGGGGCTGCACTGTCATTGGTGCACTGTTTTACAGGACAGTAAACAAGTAACTTCATGTAATGCTGCTGATTATCTTTTATTGATTGGCGACTCCATGTTGTCTTGTGCACTATGACCAGATAACAGGTATACTTGAAAAAAGAGACAGCATTGGTCGTATATTTTTTACTATTGCAAAATCGATTTTCTGTCACTGAGTGACCATCTTCAGTGCTAGATTTTCTATGTTGTACTCTCTGATCATAATCTGAAAAAATTTTTTAACTTCTATGTTGTACTCTCTGATCGTAATGTGAAAAAATTTTTTAACTTCTAGCACTGAAGATGGTCACTCAGTGACAGAAAATCGATTTTGCAATAGTAAAAAATATACGACCAATGCTGTCTCTTTTTTCAAGTATATTCGATTATCTTTTAACCTGTTGAACTAAAGATATTACTAATTCTCTTCAAGGACTGAAGCAATTTGTGCACAAAACAAGATTTGTATGAAGACATTGGAGAAACCTGTGATAAAAACTACTAGTTTCCTTACTTTTTGAGATTACAGCCACTTACAAACTCGAAAGTAGTTCTAACTTATCACAAATATAGATAATGTACACTCCTCTTGAAAGGAAAAGCTCGATGTAAAGTATGTTAGTTATAACATATGCTACAGTAAAGTAACTAAATCACAAATGCTGATTTACAATGAAATAACTTATGCACATGGCAATGATGACTTATGAAAATTCTCAAAAATGTGCTTCTGTTTACATACTACTTCATTCCCTGTGATCCAAATTTTGTTTGCACTCAACTGTGTTCTTTTTCGGAAAGAATCACTTCACCACATGATCCCAGAGGTATACTAATAGTATTCTCTCCCAACTCATGTTTACTGATCATTAAGTGAACATCTGTTCTCATGTATGTCTCCCATTTTTTTCTACTTCTCCTTCAGTCCTGCTCTCTTCATCATTTTGCTCTTTACCTTTCTCATCACTTCCTCACTATTTTATGGCTTACCTCCTTCATTATATTCACCCCTTAGTATTCAGCAGCCAGAAGATTTATCTACATCCTTTCTGCTACTACTATTTGTGGTGCTTCTGAACTCCAAATTGCTATTTACATCAAAACTTTTCTACTTTTGTTATTGCCTCTTCCTTGCATCCCTCCTTTTCAAATGTGTAGCTCACTACATAGTCATAGTTCTTCTCGTCTAACACCAGGTGGCTGTAACTGAAGTGTAGCTGCACACAGAGGTTCAGTGTGTAATTATCATAGGCTAATGTGTTAATGTGGAACCAATTTGCACTGGAAAAAATTATTAGCAATGGCCACTAGAGCAAATCTTGCACTGTACAGTATCTCTTTGATATCTTTGATGCTCATATGGAAGAAACTGTGTAAGCAGCAGTTAATAATAAAATCAACATTATGTCTTTCTCACTTGTTTGACCTTTTCTACCCACACCCCATTCCTAATCTGTTACACATGTAAACATTTCTATACATCTTTCCTGCATTCACAGGGCCAGATTTGTATCTTGTGGCCAAAACTGGAACTAATTTTTTCCACATTAACACATTAACACATTAAAATATCTACCAAGTTTCACTGCCATATGAATGTTACAGCCCAATATGGACTTCTGTGAATAGCTGCACTTTAATCACAAGCAACCAGTATTTTAAATTTGCAGTTTCTCCTCTTCGCACTCTGTTTCCAGCTCTGTCTGTGTCTAAGTTTTTGAATACCCAAAGTTAATTTTCTCAGTGCTCTCACTTTTGTCAGCCACCTATTATTCTGTTTTCACTTCTTCCAGGCTGGCCCTTCTAACAACATTTACAGTGCCTGTAAATGTTCGCCTGGTCAATAAACTCTCTTTCCTTAAACTTACACTTTCTCCTCTACTCCCACAGTCATAATCATGCTTTGCTTCTGTTCTGGTCCTTGAAACTTGATAGTTCACATCAGACCCTCGCTTTCATGGTGTTCCATTATCAGTTCCATACTTCCATTGCTTTGTGAAGTATGTGTTCCACCTAGTCTATGTTCTGTGTAGTAAGTACTAGAAATCTGCCACCTCTATTTCTTCAACCTCCTGTTCCTGTCTGATTTCTTACTCAATGAGGTGGGTTAGCAATTAAGGCACTGACTTCACCTTCAGGAAGATTATGGCTCAATTCTCTACCCAATATTCTTAGTTTAAGTTTTCTTTTGGTTACCAGAATCACTAAATACAAATTATAGGATATTCCTTTAAATGAAACACTGCCAATTTTGCTACCCATACCTTGCCAGTCTAAATTTGTGCTCCATCTCTAGTATCATCATTGTCAACATATATTAATTCAAGATTTTCTTTCCTTTTTTTCCCAACTATTCTTAAATTCCTCTATTCTTCCCCTTGTGTTTCCTCCATAATGTTTCTAGTCTTGTGTGACTTTTCTCCCATAACATACCCAATCACCACCCAACTCAACATTTATAACTCACAATTTACATTGTAACCTTCACAATATGATCCAATATTGTCTACATTCTTCTCACAACTCATTTTTATCATTTATTTCCAAAACCATCGAATATCATGTGTCTGCTTCTTTCACACCTCTGACGGCTCTCCTTCATTATGGGAATTGTGGAAAATAATGAGTGAACGAATGTAAAATTGAAGTACTTAAGGCACTCAGAATCTTATGGAGGTAAGTGCAGTTTCTTGGTGTTTGGAGTTGACTGCAGTTCTGAATCAGTATGCATTTCATATATTGTGATAAGAAGGAAGGTAAGTTGTAAATCCAGTAAATACTGAGATCTAGTGCAGGAGTAAATACAGATCCATTTCCAGTTGTATTGTTTAGTGGCCAAGGGGGATAAATACAGGGTGGTCCATTGATCGGGACCAGGCCAAATATCTCACGAAATAATCATCAAAAGAAAAAACTACAAAGAACAAAACTTGTCTACCTTGAAGGGCGAAACCGGATGTCGCTATGGTTGGCCCGCTAGATGGTGCTGCCATAGGTCAAACGGATATCAACCGCATTTTTTAAAATAGGAACCCCCAATTTTTATTTCATATTCGTGTAGTACGTAAAGAAATACGACTGTTTTAGTTGGACCACTTTTTTCACTTTGTGATAGATGGTACTGTAATAGTCACTAACTTTGCATAACTTTAGATTTGTACCTCATTTGTATTCATATCACTCATTTAGATGAACAGTTGGTCAGACTGAGTGACAAAAAAAAAACCTCATGTTGTTTTTATATAAGATGCTGGTTACTTCTGTCTATTGCTACTTTCCCACAAGACGCCCACTCATCTGGCCATGTTTACATCTGGTCTGCTCCATGATGGCTTGCTGTCATACTTCAGAATGTGTTGTCAGTTAAATTCATGCACTGACTGATCGCTGTGATTGGCTCCATTGATGGCAATTTCTGCTTGAGTGTGTGCTTCAACCATTCAGTTTCAATGTACAGCTATTTTCACTGTACTTATATTGTGCACTGTTATCCAGTGACTACACCAATTTTAATCACAGTTCCTTTCATAGCCCTTCACTGTTGGTTTGTGCCACACACTTTTGATCTTAAGTTTATGTTGCCCATCCATTCTCAAAGTTATTCTATGAAGAGCAGTGCCAAATGACATAGACCACACAATATATTAAGTCTGAAAGTGGTGTATCCTACTTTATTTGCATTATAACGTTGTTGATGGCTATTTCCTGTTTTACATGTCATAATTTCCTCTCAATATTCAGATTGAAATCTACAAATTTCTGCCCACAAACAAAGAACGTAGCGCAAAATTTGATGCTGCCTTGCCACTCCAGTGTCATTTTCCAAAGAGTGACAGACAGCTACTGCTACATGTGTGGCCAGGATACTTGCTGCAGCCTTCTGCCTCTTTCCAGAGATGCTCACAACAGTAGCATATGAACATTCGACCAGCTTCTCCATTTCCAAGGTACTCATTCACAGGCTTTGCATAGCAATAACAACATACCACGAGATAGCATTGCAGTTTATAATTTTACACTGGCACTCCTAACAGAACTGGAACACACTGTGTAAATGTAATAATGTATCTCAAACAGAATGACCTCCTCAATGCCAACCAGCATTTATTCCAAAAACAACAATCGTGTGAAACCCAATTCACACTTTTCTCAAAATACAGCTTAAAAACTATGAATCAAAGAAGTCAGGACAAACTCGTCAAACTATTCCTCAAATAAAATATTGCTGGGTAATGCTAACAGTTTCTGATGCCAATATTTGCTCATCCGGAACTCGATACAAAATTGTAATGTTCCGCTGGAGCAGATGATGGCAGAATAAAATTATTAAAACCTGTCAGTCTGGAACTATATAAGTGTTCCTGTTACTTTGGTACTATAAATTTTTGACTCGCAACCACATCAATGCTTATTGTCAAAAGTATGACTACATGGAGTATCAAGTAAAATTTGTGACTGGATTGAGAATTTCTTTGTGTGGTGGACATTGCACGTTATCTTGATAGAGAGTAATCGACTGATGAGGCACCTTTAGATGTGCCGCAGGGAAAACTGTTTGGACCCTTGCTGTTCATAGTGTATGTTAATATTTTTGCAGACTACACTCCTGGAAATTGAAATAAGAACACCGTGAATTCATTGTCCCAGGAAGGGGAAACTTTATTGACACATTCCTGGGGTCAGATACATCACATGATCACACTGACAGACCCACAGGCACATAGACACAGGCAACAGAGCATGCACAATGTCGGCACTAGTACAGTGTATATCCACCTTTCGCAGCAATGCAGGCTGCTATTCTCCCATGGAGACGATCGTAGAGATGCTGGATGTAGTCCTGTGGAACGGCTTGCCATGCCATTTCCACCTGGCGCCTCAGTTGGACCAGCGTTCGTGCTGGACGTGCAGACCGCGTGAGACGACGCTTCATCCAGTCCCAAACATGCTCAATGGGGGACAGATCCGGAGATCTTGCTGGCCAGGGTAGTTGACTTACACCTTCTAGAGCACGTTGGGTGGCACGGGATACATGTGGACGTGCATTGTCCTGTTGGAACAGCAAGTTCCCTTGCCGGTCTAGGAATGGTAGAACGATGGGTTCGATGACTGTTTGGATGTACCGTGCACTATTCAGTGTCCCCTCGACGATCACCAGTGGTGTACGGCCAGTGTAGGAGATTGCTCCCCACACCATGATGCCGGGTGTTGGCCCTGTGTGCCTCGGTCGTATGCAGTCCGACCATCATTGGCACCAAGGCAGAAGCGACTCTCATCGCTGAAGACGACACGTCTCCATTCGTCCCTCCATTCACGCCTGTCGCGACACCACTGGAGGCGGGCTGCACGATGTTGGGGCGTGAGCGGAAGACGGCCTAACGGTGTGCGGGACCGTAGCCCAGCTTCATGGAGACGGTTGCGAATGGTCCTCGCCGATACCCCAGGAGCAACAGTGTCCCTAATTTGCTGGGAAGTGGCGGTCCCCTACGGCACTGCGTAGGATCCTACGGTCTTGGCGTGCATCCGTGCGTCGCTGCGGTCCGGTCCCAGGTCGACGGGCACGTGCACCTTCCGCCGACCACTGGCGACAACATCCATGTACTGTGGAGACCTCACGCCCCACGTGTTGAGCAATTCGGCGGTACATCCACCCGGCCTCCCGCATGCCCACTATACGCCCTCGCTCAAAGTCCGTCAACTGCACATACGGTTCACGTCCACGCTGTTGCGGCATGCTACCAGTGTTAAAGACTGCGATGGAGCTCCGTATGCCACGGCAAACTGGCTGACACTGACGGCGGCGGTGCACAAATGTTGCGCAGCTAGCGCCATTCGACGGCCAACACCGCGGTTCCTGATGTGTCCGCTGTGCCGTGCGTGTGATCATTGCTTGTACAGCCCTCTCGCAGTGTCCGGAGCAAGTATGGTGGGTCTGACACACTGGTGTCAATGTGTTCTTTTTTCCATTTCCAGGAGTGTATATTAATAGTAACCTCAGACTTTTCACAAATGATTTATAATGATGTACTGTCTGAAAGAAAGC
Organism: Schistocerca piceifrons; assembly: GCF_021461385.2. Taxonomy (NCBI): domain Eukaryota; kingdom Metazoa; phylum Arthropoda; class Insecta; order Orthoptera; family Acrididae; genus Schistocerca; species Schistocerca piceifrons. Next base: position 414,500,429 of record NC_060139.1, on the reverse strand, counting down.
TGCAAAAATATTCAGTCAGCTCTTAATAAGGTTTGAAAGTAGTACAAAGACCAGTAACATGTTTTAGATGCTAAGAAATGTAACGCACACACACACACACACACACACACACACACACACACACACACACACACACACACATACTCAAAATAGTAGCCTACGACTACAATATCAACAGGTCTCAATTGGAATCAGTTCACTCATATACATACCTGGGTGCAACAATTTTGTAGGGATATGAAATAAAATTATAATGTAGTTTCAGCTGTAGGTTGTTCATTGGTGGAATATTATGAACTGCAATTAATCAACAAAGGAAATTTTTTATAAAACATTAGTGCAACAGTATTGCTCAAGTCAAAATGACCATACTAAATAGGAGGGGCAACACAAATGGTTTCATATACACTGATGAGCCAAAAATTATGAGCACTTGCTTAATAGCTTGTTTGTCTGCCTTTGGAATGAAATACATCACTGAGTCAGCGTATCAGGGATCAGACAGTTTGTTGGTAGGTTTGTGGAGGTATGTCTATTAGATATCTATGCACAACTCATGTAATACGCGTAAATAATGGGCTGCTGATTTGCATATGTGGTGATGGCGCCCAGTAGCAACCCAGATGAGTTCCATATGAATTACATCAGACAAATTTGGTCAATGAGACGTCAATGTAAGTTCACTACAGAGCTCCTCAGACAACTGTAGTTTCGCTGCAGCTCTGAGACACAGACAGTTATACTGCTGTGATCTGAGGCTTTCCTGGCAAATGTGCTGTCTCCAAGGTTCTCGGGTGTCCAGCCGGATGCTATTGTCAAAGTCCCACAATATTTCGGCAAATAACCGTTCCACTATCATCAGGTATTTTCTTCACTACCACCTGATGATGGCAGAACGGTTATTCACTGAAATATCATGGAACTTCAACGATTGGATCTGGCTGGACACCCGAGAACCTTGGATACAGTTATACTGCTGATAGATGACATTACCATCGAGGAAGACATCGAGCTTGATGGGATGCAGGTGATTCGCATTTATCAGTGTGTCTTTGATTACTATCACAGGCCCCATGCAAGCACAGGAGAATGTCTCCTACAGCACAATAGTGCTCCCAGCAGCCTGTGTCTGTGGCACACTGTACGTTTTGAGCAACAGTTCACCTCAACAATGGTGTTTGCATAGACAACAAGTGACATAGTGTAGCAAAAATGTGATTCACTTGAAGAGCCAACTTGTTTCCATTGATTGACAGTCAAATCCAATAAATTGTTCAACAATGTATGATGAACGTCGTGCTCCGAAACACCTGCGCATGCACTAGCATTGTGCTCTTTTGGCAGAGATGCCACAGATCACAATCTATCCCACTTTACAGTGCATACAAGCCTCTGGACTCCACATTCTGTGAAGAGTCATGGGCTGCGAACCTTTTAGCACTTAGTAATGTTTTTGCTGTCCTTCTGCCTCTCTCCATAGGTGCTCACAACAGTCACATGTGAACGTTCAGCCTGCTTTGCCATTTTCAAGAAACACATTCATAGGCTTTGCATAGTAATAATCTGCTATTTGTCAAAGTTGTTTATCTCAATGGATTTCCCTATTTGCAGCCTATATCTTAACTAGGATGATGCCCCGCCCTGTCTGCTCCACTTACATAATATTTGTTATCTCATTACTTGTCTGCAATGCCACCAAGCAGCATCCAACATTACAGGGGCCAGGGGTCATAGTGTTTTGGATGATCATTATATGTTTGCCATGGGAGAGTGTCACGGATGCACTGAAGAAACTAAACTGGCAGCCACTTTAGGATGGACATAAACTATCTTGAGAAAGCCTGCTTTCAGAGTTTCAAGTTTTAAATAATGAATATAAGAATGCACTATAACACCCTTATGTATTGCTCCCATAGTGATCATGAGAACAAGATTGGACAAATTACAGTGTACACAAAGGCATTTATAAAATCATTCTTCCTGTTCTCTTCATGTGAATAATAACTATTAAAATGTAAAGTACACTCTGTGGCCAACTTCACAGCAGTTTACAGAGTATGGATGTAGGCATAAATTGTCTTTAGTGTAAGTACTCAAAGTATAGGTAAACTGCTTTACATATCAGATTTAACACATTTAAAGAGTGAGTTACTTGCTCACCTCTGCACTTTCCTCAGAACATGTTAAAGTCTAACTGTGTCCCTTAGCTTTTAGAACCCTCATTCATTATGTTTATGCAACATACTAATCTCGTAATGGAATGTCCTTGAAGGAAAAAAAATAATGGAAGGAATAAAAGTAACAACTCACTATATAGTTAAGGTGTTGACTCATCAAGACACATAAAAATGGGTGGGAGCATTACTAAATTTTCAGTCCTATCCTCCTACAGATCTAACAGAAAATACACACACACACACACACACACACACACACACACACACACACACACACACACACACACACAGCTACATTGTCCTGAACGACCACATTTTACTAGCACTACAGGTCAACTGGGATGAGTTGGATGAAATGGGTAAGGGTAGAAAGAAGATGGGAAGTGGCAGGGTCGTTTGAAGGGAAGGGTGGTTGATGCACAGGAGAGAGAGGTGGAAAGCTTCCGGAATAGTAATGTGAAACCAGTGGACTAACTCTGCCAGGGGGAGCTGTGTGTGGGTCATAATGATGTGAAGGAGTGGATTGGGAAAGAGAGAACAGAGGAAGAGAGAGACAGCAGAGAGGAGGATGCGTGTGTAGGCTAAGTGAAGCAAGGACATGGAGACAGAAGTGGAGGTAGATATGGGACAGGTGCAAGTGGAGATTAAGGTCAGGAGTGCTGTAGGTTTGTTTCTTCAACAATACAGGTTTTATTAAACCCTAATTAAGTATAAATGAATCACAGAATATAACATATTCTCAATCTTCTTGAACTAAACAGAAGCAAAAACTTCTGGAGACGAATACCTCTTGGCCATTAAAGTACTCTTAAGATTTAATGAATAAAGCAATCATTAGTGTTGAAATGCAATGTAAATTTGTCTGACTGGGAAGCACTAGAAAACAAACCACTCTCTCGGTGCGTGCATGTGCCTTCAGTTTGCCCACAAAAGGCACAGCACAGCATCGAATGGAGACAGCACCACTTTAGGGAAACAGACATGGGTGTGTACAATCCAAATGTTCACAGTAGGGAACAACAAAGTCCAAATCAATGTCCACAAAATAGCCAAGTAAAAAGTTGAGATATGCAAGATGCTACACTCAGATACCTATATGAGTTGACCAATTTCCATTGTGACTCATTGATATAGTAGTTTTAGATAACTATTATATTTGTTCTGTGAGGAAAAGGCATCTGATAAACTACCATTGTTGTTACTCACAAGACCTGATGCAGGTGATGTATTCTCCACATTGCACCTAGTGACCTCACCAGATGTATGAGTAATTATCTCAATTGATCCATCAATACATCTGGCAGATTTACAAGGAGAAGGACTGCAGGATTAAGGCATATTTTGTAAGGGCAGTTCAATTTAAATGAGCTGATATTGGGGGGGGGGGGGGGGGGGGGGTTACAGATGCCACGGGTTGTAAAGCAGTCACTTAAGCCTAAGTCCAATATGTTGTATTCAGCAGCATGTTCTGTCATTTGTGGTGAATGGGACACAAAACCAATAATATTTCTATGAAGCACCCTGCAACGTGCACTGTATAGTGGCTTGTGGACTATATATGTAGATAGAGAAGTAGAAACTCCAATAACATGCTGCATTTTATCCATGCAGCTAACATTGGTCCCTCTTCTTAAAATGGCAGCAAGGGGTAGGAAATATCACCTTGTGCCCCCACTGTGTATGACTGGGGGCCATTGTCAGCTCGTTGAAGAGGCTGTTCTGGCAGCAATCAGAGGAACAGAGAGCAACTAGCTGCAGATTGTGGAGCATATTGGAATGAAAAATGCCTCTTATCTGGGCTCAGATACTTCAGAAAGTGGTAGATGATGTTGATATGAACAGGTTGCTAATGGAATTTCAGGGAAACTCTAGTGTCCTCAGAACTGAGTGTGGCTCTAGTTTGAGTCAATGGAAAGATTGAAACAATGACTTTGATGGTCCTATGGGAATCTAGGCTGCACCTTCTTAGAATTGTGTCATAGTGGAGAACTGTAGTGTCATCCTAAATGGCTCAGCAGTGCACTAAACATGAAAGTCTGCTCTGTGTGGGGTGACTGCAAGGATTTCTTAGATTAGATAACTCTCCATCTAGTCCAGATAATGTGATTCACACTAGATTAGATGTATTTTTCATTCCAATAGATCATAGTGAGGAGGTCCTCCAAGAAGTAGAACTGTCAGCAAAACATGAATACACAATAAATATTTACAAAAGAAAACAAATATGCTAATGGTCTTCCAAAGACCTCAAGTGAAAACAGATGGCGAATACATCCAACAATCTTTAATATATAAACATTCGAAATATAATAAATAACTTGTCACAAAAGTTGTAAATGTTCAATCACTGAGGGGTGTACAATACTTCTTAGTCCATTGCAGCCATATATCATCAAATAGAAAAATCATTTTACAGCACTTACTTACAATGACATCATTAGTACATTGAATTATTACAGAAATCAGGTTGTACTAATACATTATTTGATACTATTAGCAACATATGACATCAGCTGGGTTCTATATACAAATTCGTCAATGGAGTAGAAGGGGTTAGACACCAATAACGCCTTGAGGCTCTTTGTAAGATGAACTTTATGGCTGCTGGTAAGTTATTGAAGGTGTGTTTTGCTGAGTGGGACACCTTTTAGCCCAAAGTAAGTGACTTTAAATCTATGTGAAGATTATTTTTATTGCTAGTATTGATTCCATGGATAGAGCTGCAGGTTTGGAAAAAGAGATTCTTTTTGATGACGAATTTCATTAAGGAATAAATATAGTGGGAAGGAGTATTTAATATCCCCAGTTCCATAAACAGGCCTCTGTAGGATGTTCTTGAGTTTACACAACAAATAAATCTTAGTATAGACTTTTGGACCTGGAAAACTTTAGCTTGACTTTATGAGTTACCCCCCCAAAAAATTCCAAGTGACTTTATGGAATGAAAGTAAGCATAGTTTGTCAGATCTTTTTTTTATTTAACATATGTCTGACAACATTCACACTGTGAACAGAAGTTTGCTTAGACGCTTCAACACATCTATGATATGCCCCTACCAGTCAAATATATTTGCAAGCTGTCAACTTGTTCTACCTTTGGTGGGAAATCTCTTACAAGTCCTAAACTTTTTGCAGTGTGTTTTTTTCCAAGTTTAGTAACAAGAAAAGTCACTGAAATGTCCAGAAGTATGAATATCCTGAAATAAATAAATAATGCAGACAATAAAATTAAAACTGAATGCAATATTGTCAAATGGGAGACAGGACAGACATTCATTGCACAAGCTTCCATAACAATTAAACTACATGACAATGTCGTGACTGATAACGCAGAAGTTACAAGTACTTTTAACAATCGCTTTCTTAATATAACAGCAAATTTAGGATTAAATGATTCAGTTGAAGAGGCAAGATAATATATTAAAAATGTCATTCCACAAAACTTTAAGCAACTAGAAATAGCACCAATATCCTTCACTGAAATTAATACAATTATACAGATTCTAAAAACATGAAGCTCATGTGGGCTTGATGGAATTTCAAACAGAATTCTTAAAAGCTGTTTCAAATCAATTGGCAATATCCTTGGGGATTCATGAAGTGCATCACTGGCACAGAGAATTTTTCCAGGTAGACAAAAATATACAATTGTTAAACTACTTCATAAGAAAGGTGACAAGATAGACTTAAACAGTTATCATCATTTTCCTTACTGACATCTTTTCCAGACTATTCAAAAAAGTACTGTACTGAAGAGTAATCACACACTTACGTGGTAACAAATTACATAACATATGAGAGTTTGGATTCCAGAAAGTTTGCTAGACTGAGAATGCTATTTATACATTTACTCATCAAACAGTATAAGCCTTAAATAATAATACATTGCCAGTTCTTATTTCTTGTGGTATTTCCAAGGCATTTAACTGTGTAGATCATGTTACTCTCCTAGAAAAACTCAAGTTTTATGGAACTATTGGCTTTACACACTGCTGGTTTGAATCGTGTTTAACAAACAGAATGCAAAAGGTTGTTCTGAATAATTCACAATGTCAGAAAGATAGGTTTTAGTGACTTGGGGGGGGGGGGAATCACAAATGGAAAACCACAGGGTTCAACTTTGACTCAACTCCTATTTCTCATATGTGTGAACGAACCTCCACCTAACATTCAGTAACCAAATCGGTACTTTTTGCAGACAATACTAGTGTTCTAATAAATCTCATTAGAGAGACAGCAACAGAAGAGTTGCTAAATAACATTTGCCAGGGAATAATTAAGTGGTTCTCTGAAAATGGGCTCTCCTCAAATTTTGAAAAAGCACACTACATTCAGTTCTGTACAACAAATAGAGTCATATGAACAACTGATGCAGCACATGAGCAGGTGTCAGTAAATATGATAGAATGCTCCAAATTTTGGGGCGTACATACTGACAAAAACTCGAAATGGAGGAAGCAGAGGCAGGCACTTTAGTAGAGATTAATGCAAATGACAAGAGGGGCAGAATGTCTCCATTTGGTTAGACCACATGCACTAATTATTGTCAGTAGACTGCCTTGTTTCTCCTTCACATCTTCTTAGCAGCTGTTATGAAGATTTTCCCATCTCTTTCAAACTTCATCCCCTGAGAGTAAGTATGAGGCCTATCTTACAAAACATTACTCCTACACTTAAACTATTAATATTACTGGTATTAGGTATGATATCAATAATATATATTATTAGTACTAATTCCTCTTAATATTTTCTTCTAAGTATACGGATACAAGTGACGAGTTTTATACCATATTTCACAGTTTCTGAGTTCAAATTTTCCCCAAATGCTGTAACACAGTTATAGAAAAATGGAGCTCAAACATTTGCAGAAACTCATTATTGAAATCTTAAAGAAGTGTTCTGAAGGATTTAGAGAGTTGTGGGAATTTCCAAACTGTATCAGCATTATTGACAGGGAACATGTTACTATCAAATGTCCACAAAAATTGAGTGAAATTGTTGCTGCTACTTGAAGAAATTTTCATTGTTGGTCAGGGCAATTGCTGGATGAGATTATAAACCCATTTGTATCAATACTGACGGTTACGGGAAAAAGTGTAGATGGGACTTTTGTGGCATATAACATGAGTCAGAGATATGAAGAGAATTTTATGAGTGTTCTCAGTTCCTGAAATTTTTTTTAGACAGAACACATAGCATCCTAATGTTCTGACTGGAGACAAAGGTTTCATTCTTAAGCTATACCTTATGTGCTTTCCACAGGTGCAATTTGAAAACAGTCCTCCAAACAGAAAAGAAAATGTAATGTAAGTGTTGCTATAAGTGTAGTTGGAAATGGCTTCAGTGTGCTGGTTCAAATGACTTCAGCATGCTGGTTCACAAGTGGTAAATATTGTGTTGACCAATAGAAACAAAGGTGTTAACTGCAGTTCAACTTACACAATTTTGTAAGGCCAAAATTTTTAGACCCTTCACAATGAGAACAAACCTTCAGCAATCTAGGCCATGACAGGCAATAGGCTACATCAGTATTTGGTGTTAGAGAAAATTTTGTTAGTCAAGTGTTAAGAACTTACTGCTGAAGCTATTTACTTCTTAGAAATTCTGAAGCCTTAGTTTTTCATGTATTTTTGCATTATAATATAGTATTTGTACTGTTATTCTCTGATATATATTTTACTTATTACAAACATTTGTTTGCAGTACTGAAAGTGTTTTAAACTCAGTTAGTTAGCTAATTACAAGTGACATGAATAGTTCATGCCATCTATAACAAAATAATGTGGAGTGATGCAGTCTATAGGAAACAGATAGCCCACTGATTAGTTGCAATGAAAGTGAAAATATTAATGATATATACTCTTCATGCTGATACTCACACAGCAAAAGTTAACATCTCACTCTTTATGTTACATGTGCTCGTTATGTAACATTTTAAAATTTAAATACTTGAGTATTACAAATACTACTGATTTTAGAGTAAAGATGTGTCTACACAACCATTCTTCTGGTACAGAAGAAACTGTTACTATCTGGCCATAAAATTTGCTTTGTTACTTGTCAAACATTTTATGCTATTTTTTAAATGACTGACTAGTTGTTCATCCTCATATTGCCCTCATATCTTGCAGCTACTGCTGTTGCTTCCCAATATATTTTTTCTACAATTTTATTTGAGTACATACTTCATACTTGTAAAATGTACTGTTAACCTGAGGGCATTAAGACAACACCAGTCAGTGTGACAGATGCCAGTTTGGAGAGCCACAGGAGCTGGTCAGCTACATGCTACACTCCTGTAACTTCCCAGTAACAGTAAGTAGTGATGCATGTGTATCTCATTGCAAGGTCCATCCCCTCTCTCACTTCTGCTGAAGAAAGAAAAGTAGGGTTGTGCAAGTGTTAAAGGCACTTGATAAGTATGTAATGCTTACAATTCTCTAGCTCTTTTAAAGACACATTATTCTTTCATGAACTACAGTGGTGAAAGTGTTCCGATATAAATCAGGGTACAAGTTTTAGTGTTTCAAAGCATTTGTACATATTATTTATTTAATATAGTTTTTAATGATTTTAAATTAGTTTCTGTGTAAGTGTGAAGTTGTGTTGCCGAAGCAATACAAACAAAGTAGAGGGCTCCTCAAAGGATACAAACATATATAGATTGTCATTGTGTGTGGGAAGTCTGCAGAAACATCCATTTGGAGGACTTAGTTCAGTGGGGAAAAGTGATGTGATCAAACAGGAACAATCTACACCAAATGTTCCACATTTAAATACATTAACTAAAAATTATGTCAGACATTTTCAAGAATCTTGGTGCTCCTCTTATGAATGGTTATGTAGCTGTAAAAAGGTACAAAAATTGCACTGTAGATCATGTGCTTTCTTTCATCCAATGTGTTGTGGACAAAAAATGGAATGAATGATATAAAAATTTCAACAATTTAAGGAAGATGCGTGAGGGCAGTACAAGCATAGATTTTTGTTTGAACAATGCTTTGATATTAAATGTTCAGAATCATAATGAACAAGTGAAGAAAAATAGACATATTTTGAGGTGTTTGACTTATGTCACATGTTTCTTAGCTGCACAAGAACATCCTTCCAGAGGACATAATAAAACAGAGGACAAAGATAATTGGGACAATTATGTTGAACTGTTACACTTCATGGCACGAAAAGATGACTGTGCCATAAATCACCTTCAACAGTTTTTCAGGCTATTTTAAGTGGCATACACAATAATATTCATTAATTTCACTGCTGAAATCATTTCAGCCATTCCTGCAACCAGTGCTTCAGCAAAAAGATACATTTCAGAACTGAAGAAAATCAAAACTTATCTGTGAAATACTCTGTCACAGTCCAGACTTTCTCACCTTGCTTTGTTGCCCATTGAAAAATGATTTCTTAAGTCTGTGATACAACAAGTGTCATTTTATGGCTCTGCAGTTGAAGTTTTTGGCAAGAAGGATTGCAGAACTCACCTCAAACATCAATAAACCTGTGAGTACCAGAACTTTTAATATTATTCTTGCTCAAATAGATACAATAACAGGTATTTTCTGAGTATCTAATAAGCCTACTCTTTACGAGGTTGGACCTTGTTCTTTAACAGAGAACATACATTATTCAGTGCAATTCTAGGGCATGATGCAACACAATAATGGATAATCATAACCAATAACATAATGACAATGACAATAATAGTAATAGTAATAATAATAATAATAACAATAATAATAATAATATTGTAACAACAGTACTATTACGTGGATAATCGCAAAAAATAACATAATAATAAAAACAATGATAATAATAATTACAGCAACAATACTGTTACTTTTAACAGTTTTGTAAAAGCAATTACAATTACGAATACCTCACACCTCACCACTGTTCTGGAGAGATCATAAAGCAGTGGGCACATGCACTATCTGGCGTGGTTCTGAGTGGTGCGGCAGTAAACATGGTCTCTACTGAACAGGCGGTGATGTGGAAGTGACCACTGCAGCACCCTCCTCCCCTCACCCCCACCACCTTCTGGCAGACAACCCCAACTGAGAACATTGAAGCATTGTGGGCATGACCCCCCCCCCCAACCATCTCGTGATTTTGATGCTCTTACATGCCAATTGCATAGAATTTGGCATGATATCCTTCAGGAGGATTTTCAGCAACTCTTACAATCAAAGTCAAGCACAATAACTGCTTGCAAAAGGGATGCATTATTGACTCATCAGTTTGTGAAGGTCTTTCTCTTGAATATATCATCCAGTTTTTCTGAAATCGTAGTCAGTTGTTTGTCTGCACATGTAATCATATCTATAGATCTCTGGCCTATTTGGATCATACCTTCATAGTATGTTTTTGTCATAAATAATCCATCACAATATGAGAAGAACAGTGATGTCCACACCTACAACAATGGAGGCAAAATGACCTCTACTAGCCATTATTAAAGTTGTCAGTGGCTCACCAAGGAGTTCAATATGCAACAAAAACATATTTTTTATCACATGCCCCATACCATAAAATGTATGACAGGCAGTAAAACAAGTTTTGAAAACTTTCACAGCTGGAAATGACACAACTAATAAAATCTTCTGCACTATACCACCATGGTCGAGTGGATTTCACATTTAAACTCAATGTTTTGTCCACATCCATAGATGAGATTTTCAAGGGGGACTGTAACTTCTTTGAGTGTTCAATTCACATCCATGCTTGTTACTAGCTGAGCCATTAATGAACCATGATGTGAATCAGAGACTCAAAGAAGCTATGATCCCCCTCGAAAATGTCTTATGGAGATGGGGACGAAATGTTGGGTTTAAAAGTGAAATCCATTACATCATGTCATAGTAGCCCAGCAGGTCTTATTAATTGTGAGTTTTTAACCTATCTTAAAATCATTTCTCCTGGACAACTCTTCTAGTTCCAAGGACGAATTTCTGTTTAAAATTGGTAGCCTGTTAAAAAAATCTTGTTTCTAAGTGCAAAAAAATTGTTCAAATGGCTCTGAGCACTATGAGACTTAACATCTGTGGTCATCAGTCACCTAGAACTTAAACCTAACTAACCTAAGGACATCACACACATCCATGCCCGAGGCAGGATTCGAACCTGTGACTGTAGCAGTCTTTCTAAGTGCAGTTGCCATGAAATTTGTAGATATATATACCATAAACTGACTCACTCAACAGCATTTTGATAAAAGAATCATTCAAATTATCTATGGAACATGTAACTACTTAAATAAGAATTGACTATGGATATTTATTAATGTCTATGAAAATTTCATTAACTGATCTTTCTATTATACTTGATTTACTATTTATTGCAATGTTTGTATTATGTTTCAAGAAAACAAACTTGGAATCTGCCAATGTTACAGATCAAGGTTCATTGACACACACAAGAAAAAGTAATGGACCTAAGATGGAAGCTTGTGGCACACCACATGTAATTATTCCCAGTTTGATGATGTATGTCTCTTTCCTATTGGCACTTTTTGTTTTCTGTTAAAGACATAGGATTTTGACCATTTTTCACCATTTCCTGTTACACTGAAATATTCTAATTTTAAAGGAATATTATGCTTTACTAGGTCAAATGCCTGTCATAGATCACAAAATATAGTGGTAGCCTATAATTCATTGTTTAATGAATTAAATATATTCTCACAGTGAGAGAGAGTCATGGAGTCAAGGGAGAAAACTTTGGAAATTGTTGACTTTTCCAGTTTCCCTACAGTCTGATAGCTAGTTACTATTCACTAGTATCTCCCAAGTGCACAAAAGAATTAGCCTTACGTACTTTTTCTATGCTACTCATTCTAAATATTTGTTTTACAGATTTGGAGATTGACCCAGATCCCAATTTTGGAATGAATGACTGCAACCATAATGACATTGATTGACAAGTCAATTGAGTGCCAGTTACATGGTGAAGGAGATATTGAAGGGTTATACAAGGAACAGATTAAAGCAGGAGATATAGTTCTGAAATAGCATATTGAGAACAGGGAAAAAAAAGTCAGGTTATCAAACAGTCCATATACAAAATAAAATTATCGGAATATGTGGCAATGATCTTAAGGCTAATGTTATAGCAAACGTGAAGGCTGAATTGTTTAGTGTATTAACAGATAAAACAGGTGGTATTTCTGGAAATGAACAGTTATCTATTGGTATTTGATACTTTGATGAAGAACCAAATACAGTTGTGGAGATGTTTGTTGGCTTTGTCGAGCTGAAAGCTCTAGATGCTCAATCTATTACACGACCATCAACAAATTTTTGTCAAAAATAAATCTTGAGCCATCAAAATGGGTTGGTTTGGGATTTGATGGTTATTTGACAATGGAAGATAAAGACATGGGTGTTCAAGCAATCTTGTTCAAAAAATACATGGAAGCTTTATTCTTTCATTGCTTTTGCAGAAACATGGTATTGCAGAACTAGCACTCCTGGAAGAAAGAATATTGTGGAGACATGGCTTAGCCACAGCCTAGGGGATATTTCCAGAACGAAATATTCACTCTGCAGTGGAGTGTATGCTGATATGAAACTTACTGGTAGATTAAAACTGTGTGCCGGACCGAGACTCGAACTTCACAGATGGGCTTCTGTGAAGTTTGGAAGGTAGGAGATGAGGTACTGGCAGAATTGAAGCCATGAGGACAGGTCATGAGTCGTGCTTGGGTAGGTCAGTTGGTAGAGCACTTGCCCATGAAAGGCAAGGTCCCGAGTTAGAGTCTTTATCCAGCACACAGTTTTATCTCCCAAGAAGTTTCAAAGACATTATTGATTTTTTTCATGAATCAGTACTCAGAAGGAAGTTTATACCCAATATTTCATCTCTGTGTGAAACAAGATGGACTGAAAAGCATAAAAACATGAGACTTTCCCACTGTAATGGAACATTAGAAACCTTATTAAGTGATGAAATCATTTCAACCAGAAAATATACTCATCAGCTCCATGCAGCTGCTTCTGGCTTTCTGTTTATTGTTAATGTAATTTTAACTGCCAAATATTCTGTGTTTATGGAACCTGTGGCTAATTGTCTGTAGTCCATAACTTTAGACACAGTCAAGGCTTTGCAACATATAAAATTAATTTTACAATTGCTGAAAGCTTGTCGTGACAATGCGGGAATAATAATGGACGAGATTTTGAAAGAAGCTATGGCCACTGCAGAAAAAATCAATCTTGAAGACATAAAACAATGCAGTGGATTGCTGGAAGTCAGCACATCAAAGCAACCCTCTAACAGAAAATACATCGGAATTTTTCAGGTCATTTATAATACCTTATTTGGACTCCATTATTACCTATCTTGAAGTGCGTTTTGCTAATGAATACACTTCATATCTAAATTACATTCAGCGCAAATAATATCCATGTCAGCTGATCAACTGAAAGGAGCTTATGAAACCTTTGCCCAATTTTATGATTTGCCATACATTAAAAGTGAAATTGAACTTTGAGAAAAAATTATGGCATAATACACAGAACCAAAAGGAGCTAAGTATTTGTTATGCAGTTAAAGAAATGAAAAACTTCTTTCCAAAAACTGAAAAAGATTTAAAAATTTTCATTACTCCCTTTGTACAACATGCACTGTTGAATGGTCTTTTAGCAGTTTAAGACAAATAAAATCTTGCTTCAGAAGCAGGATGGTAGAAAGTCATCTCAATGGCCTAGCACTGATGAGCATCCACAGAAAATTAATTTTTCCCTTAAATGTAAGTCATTTGAAATATTCATTTTAATTGTTAATTATTGACAAAATTATTTAATTGAATAGATAAAAAATGTTCTCACCAAGCAGTGGCAGAACAAACACATAAAAGACTGTTGTGATTGCCAAGCTTTCAGAGCCAGTGGCTCCTTCATTGGGCAGAAGTGTTGAAGGGGAAGGAAGAAGGGGGAGGGAAAAGGATTAGAGAGGTCTAGAAAAAAGGGGTAGATTTTGGGAAAGTCACAAAGAACCGTAGGTCAGGGGAGACTTGCCGTACAGGATGAGAAGGAAAAACTGATTTTTGGGGACTGCATCGGATGAGATTTGAAAACCTGAGAGCTTAAAGGTGGAAGACCAGGTAACATGCAAGACAGAGATTACTACTAAGACATCAGGTGTGGGTAATAAGAGTGAAAAGCTAAGTGTATTGTACATAACAGAGGGGGGAGGGGGCCAATGCTAAATAGATAGAAAAGACAATGAAAGATATAGAAAACTAAAACAGAGTGAAGCAAAGAGTAGTTACAGTGAAGGAATCCTGAGATGGAAGAAATTAATGTAAATTAAGGCCAGGTGGGTGGCGAGAACCAAGGACATGTAGGGCTAGTTCCCACCTGTGGAGTTCTGAGAAACTGGTTTCTGGGAGAAGAATCCAGATGGTGTGCGTGGTAAAAACAGGTGCCGTGGTCACGAATGTCATGTTGTAGAGCATGATCTGCAATGGGGTATTGCAAGTTGTCAGTATACACCCTCTGCCTACGGCCATTCATCCTAATTGATAATTTAATGGTAGTCATGCCAATGTAGAAGGCCAAACAGTGTTTACATAATAGCTGGTATATGACAGGTGTTGTTCCACAGGTGTCTCTCCCTTTGATAGTACACACATCAAAAGTTTTGTATCAACCTGGTTTCAAGAACTCCTGACAATAGACATTGACTGTGGATATTGTATCACAGACACAGTCCCTCTGACTGTTCAGAGATGTCACTAAACCTGTACAGGTTCTGGAACTCTCGGAACTGAGGTGATGCATGGCCCTCCCAAAGTAGCTGATTAACACATTCCAGACCATGATAATACTGAGTCACCAATGGTGTGCTTTTGTTGGTGGAGGGATCAGCAGTACCTGGATTGGATGTGATGGCCAGGGAAATTTGCTTTTTAACTAGGCTGGTGGTGTAATTACGTGCAGTGGAGGCTGACGTGGGAATGGTGGTGTTAAATACAATTCATTTAGCTTTTCACTCTTATTAACCCATGCATGATGTTTTAGTAGTAATCTCTGTCTTGCTTATTACCTTGTATTCCACTTTTAAGTTCTCACATTTTAAAATCTCGTCCAATGCATTCCACAACAATCAGTCATTCCTTCTCATCCTGTACAGTAAGTCATCCCTGAGCCATGGTTTTGGGTGACTTTCCCAAAATCTACCTCTTTTCCTAGACCTCTGCAGTCCTTTTCCTTCACCCTTCTTACTTCATCTTCAACCCTTGTGCCTGAAGAAGGAGCCACTGGCTCCAAAAGCTTGCCATTTACAACAGTCTTTGTGATTAGATTTTTTATCTATCCAATGAAATAATAGAGTCGTTAGGCTGGCAACACCCTTGTTCTCACTGCATGTGTAGGTAGGCCTCTCAGTGTTAAAAGCCTTTAGAAATATGAATGGCAACTTTGACAATATATTATTTGCTGTCAGATAGTTAGGAAGTTGACTTCATCGTATTGCAACATTACACGAAATATTCCACTGGTAAATGAATGGCTGCATAGATAACTAGATTCAGTATCACACTCTTTATTAACCTTGTTGATATTTTATCATAGCCACTAGATTTTTTTTTATTTTGAAGATTTTATGGTGGGCATCACTTCTAAAGATGTAATGAGAGTCATATTCATGTCACTGAGGTTATTTAGAATCAGTGGCCTGAGGATTACAGGACAGCATCTATGGAACCTGACAACCCCATCTTTTCATAGCAGTTATGAAATGCTTGTATGCACTGCATACATGTGTTACCAATGTATCATTTGATCTTATGCTATCTGCCACTCTTCATGTCTGGATCTACCAGTCTCCTCCTTCATTATCCTACATCTTGGCTGTATTTTGTTATCTGTCATGATCATCTTTTTCTTGTAATGCATCTGCTTTGATGTCTGTATAACTATCTTCAATATTTTGCAGTATTTCTTGTAATAGGCTACAGCATCAATATCAGAGCTGTTTTTAACTGACAGGTACAGTTTCCCCTTTGTTTTACATGATATTTTTATCCTTTGAACAATCCATGGCTTCTTTGCAGACTTGGATCTAATCTGGGTTAGTTTTGGAGGGAAACAGTATTCTAATAAGGTATGAACTTTCAATAAAGTGCTATGAGCACTGTATAAATCATTGCATCATGTATTTGAGGAGTGTCCTAAAATAATCAATTTTTGGCTTACTATAATTTGAATTCAAAACTTGTTCAGTGTCAATACAAAGGTATTATCAATGGTTATTTGTGAACAATTAGCTACCTTAGTTGGGACGTTTAAGATAGGAATTAAGTTGAATGATAGTGTAACTGACTGTGTAAACTCTTACTGGAAGTGCCTACAAGAAAATCTACATTAAACTAATAATGAATCACTATTTCTTTGTTTTTGTTGTTAAAAAGGCTAGTAGAGCTTCAAAATGATTTATGAACAGATAAAACTGGGTGCACAGCTACACAAGGCTTAGGGTGGTGAGCAACAACCAGGAGTAAGTGAAACTAAAGTAATAAGTTACTAATAGAGAAGGAAATCGGTGACTTCCAGTTGTTAGTACTGAACTAAAGGAGCAATTGTCACTGATCTGCTATTCTGTGTTACCCAACAAGGACTTTGCCTTTACATATGTCTGCTTGTGTCTGTATATGTGCGCATGGATATGTGTGTGTGTGCGAGTGTATACCTGTCCCTTTTTCCCCCTAAGGTAAGTCTTTCCACACCCGGGATTGGAATAACTCCTTACCCCCTCCCTTAAAACCCACATCCTTTCATCTTTCCCTCTCCTTCCCTCTTTCCTGATGAAGCAACTGTGGGTTGCGAAACTTGAATTTTGTGTGTGTGTTTGTGTTTGTTAGTGTCTCTATGAACATATTCCCCTTACCCTCTCCCTTAAAACCCACATCCTTTCATCTTTCCCTCTCCTTCCCTCTTTCCTGATGAAGCAACTGTGGGTTGCGAAACTTGAATTTTGTGTGTGTGTTTGTGTTTGTTAGTGTCTCTATGAACATACCAACACTTTCGTTTGGTAAGTTACATCGTCTTTGTTTTTAGATATATCATCTCACTCTTACTTATACTAAATTTTATCCCATATTCTTGTATTGTTCATTCCCATATGACCAACTGTTCTTGCACTTCCTCCTCCTTATTCCCCCAAAGCATCACATCATCTGCAAACACCGTAGCTTTCATCTTTTCTTTTCACCAACTACTTGTGCTACTGTTCTCATTTTATCATCCATCACTACAATGAAAAGTAATGATGAAAGTGCAGTTCCCTGCCTCAAGTCATTCTTCTGTTCAGTCCAAGCTGATCTCTCTCCTCCCACTTTCACACAGCTCACACTTCCATGGTACATTTCCCTTATCCTCAAAATAATCTGTTTTGCTACTCCGCTGTTCTCCAGGGCTTTCCACACTTTGCTTCTATGTACACTATCATATGCTTTTTCAATTTCCGGGAAGGTCATTGGTAGATCTATTCCATATTCATAGTGCTGTTCCTGCAGTTGTCTTAAATAAAAATTCTCAGGAAGTACATTGAGAAATATACCATCAAAATACTTTACTGGAGCAAACCAATATCTCTCAAGGAAGTGCTCCATATACTGAAAACAAGGCTACCGAAACATTTGAGGGAAAAGTTAATCCATATCTCAGATGATGATTTTAAACAGTTTTTGTGTATTATTAATTTGTGAGATATCACAAAGGAAGTTGCCAAACAGTATCAAGTGTATGAGATTAATCACTACAATGCATACTCCAGGAACAACAGCAATAACTGTAATTGTCAAAATAACCAGTTTAACTATAGACAGATATATATGAAATCAGGTCTATAGTGGCAGTACCCACAATGGAACTGTATTAAATAAAGAATCAATGAATAATGGAAATGGTAATGGCAGTCACTGGCAACAATATACGAATGGCCAGCAAAAGTGTAACAGAAAAATAAAATTCAGTGATAGTTTTGGATATAATTACCTACACAGCCAACCATATAGGAGAAACCAATGGTGAGATAGCTATAAGTGTCCTTGACAGCATAATTATGACCCCCATCATGTACTAGAAGCCTGTGATAGTGATAATGGAACATTTATCAGTCTGAATAAACCAAATAAGACAGAAAATATTTGGCAAGTTAATGAACCTGTACTGTGGTTAAACAACACCAATGCAGACTATACTGATGCCTACTATGGTCAATTGCAGAAACAAGGAACAATCGTGGCAGCAACCTAACCAGTCAGTTAGGATAGACAAAGTTGTAGACAATAACTAGCTAGGACCTTCATAACAGTTAAACTAAAGATGACCATGCTTAGCCTCTTTCAAATCTGGTCATAGCTAAAACTAGTGGCAAACTTTTAAAAGATATTAGAATGCTGCATTATAACGATGGTATGGACATCCAACACCAACTGATCAGTGAATCTCATCCATGCCAACAGTATACTACTAAAATAGTAAAAGTTGCTGTACAGAGAAAAATAAGTGAGGTACCCATTAACATTATCATCGTTACCAGTGCCTGAATGACTGTAATGAGCCTAGAACTTTTTTAAAAAGTTAGCCATGAGAAGAAAATACCAGTTTTTGCAGTGCAAATCTGTAAAATTACAGGTGTGTATTAAAAACGAGGTACAGGTTAATACTGTTATTGAAAATGAAGAAATAAAATTTAATTTTTTATTTATTAAGAATTTAGCTGTGGTATGTATTTGGGGTGGGACTTCCTTAGTGAGAGTAATGCAACAACTGACCTCTTCCAGGGCAAAAGTAGTTTAATTAATATGGGAGACTGTTTAAAACACCTAAGGTGCATGGCAAATACTGTAAGACCATCAGAACTAAATATGGAGGACCACAGGTTCTACATATTGTCTAGGAATATAATGACAAGAAGTATCTTGAGTCTGAAGCTTTCAGTGAGGAAGTCCAGGAAAATTTAAAAACCATTGAGTCGAAGTTGACTGAATCAGAACATTTGGACAGCAGGCAACAAGTTGAGCTATCTTCTTTAGTTCGTCATTATATATGTGTATTCTCACAGAAACCAGGTATCATCAAAGGATAAATGTATGATATGCAAGTAGCCCCATTATCAGCACAGCAGCCCACTGTTGGTGTGGTGAAGACAGGCAGGAAAATACGTTTCGTATTAGAAGCAGATGATAACAATAAAATCATTATACCTCTACAAAACTGTCCAGATAAATTGGAAGAATTACTACATGAATTTTATAGTGCAAGATATCTCTCCAGCATCAATTTACAATTTTCCTACTGGCTAATATTATTGTCAGAAAGATCACAGAAACGTGCTTCTTTTATTTTCTATGGTAGATGTTACCAGTTCATAGTTCTACCGTTCAGAATAAATGTGAATGCAGGAGTGTTTTCCTCTGCCTTGGTCACTGTATTGTTTAGCACTGTATTAGAACCTTAGTTTCTGGATAAGTGACTGTCTATGTCAATGAACTATCATTCATGACCCCAAACTGGGAAGAACATCTGCTACTTTTAGAAAGAGTATCAGAAAAGTTTACTAAACCTGAGTCACTGCTAACATTGACAAACCTATATTTGGAAGAAATCAGATTACATTTTTGGGACGTTTAACATTTCTTGAAGGAAAAATACCTCATCCAGGAAAAAAAAGAAGGCTTTAAAATATTTTGCCGTGTCAACTACTAAGATATAATTAGAATCATTTTTAAGCCTGGCTTTGTTTTTTCATCATTTTATTCCTGATTAGTAGCTTAATAATTTTAAATTTCCTCAGTTTGTTAGATAAGAACACTGTTTGGGTTCAGAGTGATGACAAGAAGCATTTCAAAAAATAAAAGCCAATCTGTTAACTGCAGGTCTACTGCATCATTGCAATACGGAAAAACGTTTTTGTTTAGCAATGGAAACCTCATTTTGTGGTCTATGGATGTGTCTGTTCCAAATAGATGATTCATGGAACAAGAATGAAATAAAAATGATTGGATTTGCTAACAGGAGATTGATTGAATGTGAACATTCCTATTCCATCAGGGTACGGGAAACCTCGGTGGTAGTATGGGCAAATTTAACTATAACTATTATATGAGGTCTGTTCAAAAAATTTCAGAATATTCATAATTTCACACCAATGGTATGTTGGAATGAAATACAGTTGGCATCCCTGCACATACCTGTCTTTAATGTGTAACTGACAGAAGTTTCACTGTTGTATGTTTGTTAGTTATTATTCAGTACTATATCGAGCAGAACATTGTTTCACACAGTTTGCGATTTTCAAGATGACAGAGTTAGAGGAGCAAACAGTTTGCATTAAATCTTGTGTGAAACTCAAGAAAAACTTTACAGAGACACACCAAATTATGCAAGAAGCTTATGGTGATGAGTGCTTAAGCCATATGCAGTATTATGAATGGTTCACAAGGTTTAAAAATGGCTGGATGGAAGTTAAAGATGACCCTTGCTCAGGACGTCCTTCAACATCTACCGATGATGCTCATGTCAGTTACATAAGTGAAATTGTGTATGACAATCGGAGACTGACTGTCCAAGAGATTGCAGAAGAATGTAACATTTCAGTTTGATCATTTCATGAAATCCTGACACAGCATCTTGGAATTGCCACCAAGTTCAACCCACGGCTCATGAGTCGAGACCAGAAAGACCTTTGTCTCACAATCTGTGAAGAGCTTTTGGATCATGCAGATGTAAATGAGATGCTCATTAAAAGAATCACAACTGGTGATGTGACATGGGTCTATGGTTACAATGCGGATACCGAGGTTCAATCTTCACAACAGGTCAGGAATGGTTCTTCAAGACCAAAGAAGCTCAACAGGGCAGGTCAAATGTCAAAGCTGTGCAGGCAGTTTTCTTTGATGTTGAAGTATTAATTCATATTGAATTCATGCCATGACTTTTAATCAATGGCAATATCAGGAAATGTTGCAACGCCTGCAAGAAAATGTGAGAAGTAAATTGCCTGAAATGTGGTGAGACACTTCATGGTTCTTGTATCATGAAATGCACCTGCACATTCATCCCTGTTGGTACATAGCTACTGCACAAAAAAGAAATCACTGTGCTGCCTCATCCTCTGTACTCTCCAGACCTGGCCCCTGTGGACATTCTTTTATATAAGTTCAAAACCCCATTGAAAGGATGAAGATTTGCAACAATAGACAAGATAAAAGAAAATTCACAGAAAATGCTTATGTGATCCAGCAGGAGGCATACAAAGACTGATTCTGGAAGTAGAAATGGCATTGGGAGTAGTGTATCAATTGTGGAGGATATTTCAAAGGAGACCATGCACAATGAACAACAGGTAAGCATAGAAAGTAGACAAAGTCCCTGGATCTTTTGTACACACCTCATGTTTGTGACAAACATATAGAAGTATACTGAGAACATCAAGCTCTCAATTATCTCTCAGGGGTTTAGACCCTTAATGATGTATCTACAAAATGCATATTTTGAGAGACCGAGCGAGGTGGCGCAGTGGTTAGCACACTGGACTCGCATTCGGGAGGATGACGGTTCAATCCTGTCTCCGACCATCCTAATTTAGGTTTTCCGTGATTTCCCTAAATCGTTTCAGGCAAATGCCAGGATGGTTCCTTTGAAAGGGCACGGCCGATTTCCTTCCCAATCCTTCCCTAACCCGAGCTTGCGCTCCGTCTCTAATGACCTCATTGTCGACGGGACGTTAAACACTAACCACCACCACCACCATATTTTGAGATAAAGGGAAAAGAAGTTTTGCAACAATGGAACCACTGTCACCATTAACACCTAAGTTCATGACTCTGAATACTATGATACCGCATGGTTGTTAGAGTGTGTTTACATGCATTCAAAAATGTTTCAACTTCAACATTAAACAGTATGTAACAAAACGATAGACACTGTTGTGGACACATTGCTTTGACTTTGAATATCTTGACACTCTGGGTAGTTACATCTGATGTAGTAGAAATAACAATAGCATGGAATGCATTTGCAAACAAAATATATTTTGATTTAGTTCCCCTACAAATTCTTAACAACTTGCTTTACAAATTTATAAGTGTTTTACAGTGCTTCACAAATTACATAGTTCTTTATTATATTGCCATTTGACTTTCAATAACACAGAGAATAATTACTATGAGGGCCTCACAAAATAACTGAGAAACTCAACATAATTACTGTATTTATTTGTAAAGATATCATTGAAACAATAAAATAGACTTATTGAGTGCTGAATATATTTTATTTATCATTATCATCAACACTAATTTCTGTTTCTTCACCAGCTGTTGTATCTGCCATTAATGACATGTAGAAGTGATGATACTGGTCGGGTATCACCCCAATGTTGCTAGGATCTAGTAGATCCTTAATCTTTTCTTTCTGTGTGGGAACTGGAGAAGTTCACAAAGCTTGAAGTATGAAAGTTTCTTGCAACTTCATTCTAGGTCTGTGGGATATTTCCATTCTTTCAAATTCTGTTGTTGCTATATTTAAAATAAATGTATTTCAAGTTTTCTTTTCAGTATGGAAACCAGAATATGATGAGCAGCTAACATTATTTCCATCTTTGTCAACTTGACTGTTCTTTATTTTGTAGCATCTCATTTCTGAAAAATCCAGTACATTCTTCTACTTAACTTCAACAACAAATATATCGAGCAGTTTTGTCTTTTTGTCTAACTAGGCATTAACTGAATCACACTCCATTTATGAGTGACCTGGCTCAAAGAAAATACGGTTTATTACAGAGATATCAAGATGCTCAGCATCATACAGGAATATAACAGACATGTTTGTATTTCTTTTTTGTCCTCCACATGTAATGGAAAAGAAATTCCTATCTTTGCCATCTGCATTTGTTTATAGAAAATTAAAAAGTGTGAGGCAATTTCTGCATTTGGCTATCCTTTCAGTCCACAGGTAGTGTGCAGCTACTCTTGAATACAGTTAGGTTGTATACAGTTAGGTTGACCATTGCAAGCCTTTATTAATAAAACAATATTTTAGCATTTGTCTTTGGATAGTAGCAGACAGCCTCCAGATCAAATTCACCTAAATGAGTTTTTCCTGATGCAGCTTCCAACATTATGCTGCCTTTCCTAGCTCTAGCTAAAAACTTCCAATCATGTGAACATCCTGTTCTGAATGGTAAATTTCTTTCTATGTAGCTTTCATATGAAAGAACCTGTAGCATGTATCACACACATCATTTTAGGTACATGTATTAGTATTAAATATGTTTCAACAAAATTATTTCTTTTCTGGGGTGATATGATCATTTTTGCAAGTTTCAACACACATTTGGTACATTTTTCTAAAATTTAAAAGATGAGACAAGTACTCTTTCTCTGAATCCTTCTTAGCATTATGTAAAGGGAGTTTTGGAAAACTGCTGATATGAGATCTAATTCCTTCTTTCACAGTATCTGATTTAGCTGCAGCTGGTTTGTGCTGTCCTCTTTGATCTCTAAGAATTATTTCATGCTTATTCATTTTTAAAATAACCTGGTGTATGAATTATATAGTAAAAATCAATGCCACCAAAAATAAATACTGACAAACTTGTACCTTTTGACCATTTATGTTTAAAAGCTACTTACTGCTGAAGTTTCTCCTGCATGAGAGAAGAGAAGAACTATTACTGTGCTTATTCACCTTTTCTAAAAGTAAACTGATGTGTAACTGCTGCTTGTCTTTATCGCCTAAATTCCAAAATCCTTCATGAATGTTTATCAGCATCAGTGAAATTAAAGCTGCATTTCTTTAAGCACTCTGAGCAGTCCCTTGGCTTAAGTGGCCAACCAGAGATGTGTTTGTCTTTGGAAGAAATATATGGTTTCCCCAAATGTCTTTTGGTTTTTCTGTCATTTTTCTTCCATTTCTCAGGTTGGGCAATTTGTTTGCATTTTACTATTGTCTCACATCCTTCATCACATTTTTCATTTACTAACAACTTTCTATTATTATTGAAAGTAATTCAAATATCCTGATATAAACTTTTATTCAGGCAGTTCCCTTCTTCCACAATTACATTTGGGTGGATTGCCAGTAGCAGTGGTTTATCCCTCAGTATTTGGCAGAGGTAAAAGCTTTAATGATTTATGAAGAGGAGCTGTAGGCTGATCTAAAAAAAAAAGGTGTTAAAACTATAATCTATGGAGTGTACTGCTTGTTTATTTATTTATTTTTTTTTAAGAAAACTTCTAATTACAGATTCTTTGGTGTCCACAGTAGTCCCTTGAATACTGTTGTACTATTCTGTGAAATGCAGCATTAATAACACAACAGAATTATTTGGGTTATCATTTTTGCACAAATGACTTTATTGTCATCTTTTTAGCTCTGATTGATTCAGTCTCATTAACACCACTCAGTTGTACGTAAAATCACAGCCATTACCATAATCTTTTGTCACTGGTCATTTAACAAGTCACCAAATGAGAAATCCAAATCTGAATCACTGGCAGCATTTTGTCTCCTACAACTGTCACAGAATTGCTTTTTTTAATACAGCCATCTTTTTCACAATACAATTGCGAAATAACACATAAGCAAATGGGCTTAACTTGCAACTTTGTACACCCCACTTAAATATCTACATTTAATTAGTATGATAATGGTTTATTCACTGTGAATAATGAAAAATAACTTACCACAGCCTGTAAAAGCACTGCAATATAATAGGCACATCCAAAATGTGTACAGATATTCTACAGGTGGGTAGACTTTGCTCAGAACACATTCCAAACCTTCACCCAAAAAATGACAACAAAAAAAAAATGGCGGAGATCGTATGCTGACTATATGAAATTGTAGATATTCCTCAAGAAGGAAGCCATTTATTAGTGCTTCCAAATAAGGGAAAAATCAATGGGCATTATCCCCACATAAGTATAAAGAAACATGTATACCGAACATGAAGCAAATTTGACAGACTCTATTCTACCATGTGATTAAAAGTATTCCACCATTTTATTAAAAATATATAAAGAACTGGAAAGGCTGTAAGGCGATCTCAGGAATGTGTAAATATGTTATTTTACATGTTTAACAGTAATCTGTAGAGTATGAATTGTGTCAAATATTTTCCTTGATTTCTATCATAATTTCATGAATTATGAGTAGTTTCATTAACAACAATTTAAACACAATAACTAGATATATGTGAAGGAAGCTGAGAGAGGAGGAGACCCTCTCACAGACAGAATAGTTAATAAAAAAAAGAATGTGTGTGTGTGTGTGTGTGTGTGTGTGTGTGTGTGTGTGTGTGTGTGTGTGTGAGTGTGCGGGTGTGTAATATACAATACTCTCTCTCAGTTGAGACTTTTAAGCCTTTACTTAGTCTAGGCAAGATTTTTCAAGCTTATGTGGATCCTTTTTTTCCATAGTTTCTTTTGAACTAGGAACTGGTGCTCATGACTGTTTTCCCCACAAGTGAACATACACAAATGTACCACAAGTACATCAAGCATAACTCTATATTTTTCTATGTTCCAAAATTGACATTAATTTTGTAAAGCCAGATCAAAGAGGTAGCTACTAAGCAAATGATTGAGGCATAAACTTCTGCCACTTGCTGATTAGCTACTTCTTTGATCTGGCTTTACAAAATTAATGTCACTTTTAGAACATAGAAAAACAAAGAGTTTTGCCTGACATATTTGTGATACATTAGTGTATGTTCTTGCGTGGGGAAAACAGTCAACAGTTATAGGAAGAGTAAAACACTTAGCCTCAGAAGTGTTTATTTTAATAGGACAATACAAATTTTCTTCTCAATATAATAAAATCCACAGTGCTACACTAACGATAACTTATCCTTAAGTGTGTTAACACCTTCCATTGAAACAATGTAGTGGACACTTAAGACTTAGTATGAAGTGAAGTGATTCACAATGAACTACACATTTAAGTGAAGAGTGAAAATTCTTTGAATCAGTTTTGTGCTTGATCAAACTTTTGATAAAGTGACATCATTCACAATGAACTGTGTGTTTATACAAAAGTTTGAACTGTAAGACCAGAAAAAAACACAGTCAAACACTCTGAACATAATTTGGGAGTTTTAGTATTTAGACACTCTGAGTAAGCCCTACATTTTGGAGACAACTCATAATTGGGAGACCAGTATTTAAGTGAGCTAACATTTTGATAACATTTATCACATGTAAGTTGTATGCTATCAAGACTGATTTCCGTAAATGTGTGCAATTTTATTGCCATGATGCTACGGTGTGATGGGATAGACCAGCTGCCGATGTTGTGTAATGGACAGAATTTTTCATTGAAGATTGCTCGCTGCATACCAGATACACATTGTTGAGGCAAAAGATGCAGCTCACATGCAGAGTATATGATATTTTTCGGACAGCACATAGCTCCTGCTTTTTGCATAGAAATAGACCATTTCTATGAGATGCAAGAAAAAAATAGAATAGTAAAAAAGACAAAATACCTTTAAAAGAACAAAGAGTCACATCAAAGACAAAACTAATCAGTTCCAACCTTATCAGGTCCATGATATATGTAAATGTGTGATCTTATTTCATAAAATTTCTTGGAAAATATTTCATATTAGGGATTTGGAAATTTGTGGTAAGTGCTATGGGACCAAACTGCTGAGGTCATCGGTCCCTAAGCATACACACTACTTAATCTAACTTACACTAAGGACAAAACACACTCAAGCCCAAGGAAGGACTCGAACCTCCGATGGGGGTTGCCGTGTGAACCGTGGCAAGGCGCCTTAGATCGCATGGCTACACTGAGCAGCATTTCATGTTACCTACACTGCTGAGCCACTTAAAAGTCTGCATGGTGACTTCCTCCAATGAAAAGAAAGCTGGAGGGGACTGCGGCTTCCCTAACTGCAAACAACACCAGTGTAACAAAGTCCTTATGACTCATCTGGGGTGTGCGTACTTGCTTTCAGGTGTAAGTACCCTGCCAGGTGTACTGCAGCTAAAAGAACCCATGAAAAACGAGTCAGTCATACCTATATAACTGGCCAAAGGTGTGGCTGGTTAAGCACATCTGTGCACTCAACCTGCAAGAAACAACCCAATTGTGCCTTTAGGACATGACCTGGTCAGCCACAGGCAAGAATAGTCAAGCACATCTGTGCAATCTGCAAGCAGCAGTCCACCCATATAATCTACACAGAAACAGGCAGCAGCATCCACCCTCCGAGAAGACACCAACAAGGAAAAAGGAAAAAAAAAAAAAATCTATTAAAATTGTAAAATTTGTAAATGATGTTTTCCATCCAGTTGCATACGTTTATGATGAATTATTATTGATTATGTAAGGCTTCAACTGATTTTTGGAAGTGCCTAAGATGAAAAATACTCGTAATATAAAATTTAAAATACTGATGAAATACTTAAGATGAAGTGTACTAAGAATGTGAAACGTAAAATACTTTTTCAAATATTTAAGATGAAATATACTATCACTGCAAAACGTATGATATTTTTTGAATAGTGTTTAAGCTGAGATATATTCATTATATTAACTTAGAATAATCTTGAACATACTTAAGGTCAAATGAATTTAATACAATGTGAGATCAAAAGTAACAACTCTGAAATAAAAACAATTTTGGTAATACTGAAAAGTCAAAAGACATACTGCACATAACCTGCTCAGTACAGGTTTTTAATTGAGTTTCCTGTGAGCAAACATTAATATTCCATGTTATTGCTATTGTGATACCAACCAATATCACCTATGTCATTAAGTCGATGTACTGTAAACAAATTGTTAACAGAATACATCAAGTAATACTATCTGATTGTAAAGTAATGCACTCTGAAATTGTCCTGTAATAATGAAAAAATACCGTTCAATCAAACAAAGATGTATTCTGCTAGTAGCAGGTCTCCTGCAAACATCTTCTTAGCAGACTGGGAGGTGGCTGCAGCTGATCTTCCTAATGTAATGATTAAAATTACATAAGACAGAAATTTTTGTAAAATGTAAACTTTCATGGCCAGAATTGTCACAATTAATAAAATATTTTGGTCTGTTATGACAATGTCTAAGGGATTTCACCTCAAAACCTGACATTTCGCCCCCATCTGTGGAGGTTGCCATAACTTTCCAAAGGTGAATTTCCCAGATTTCCAGAGAAGGCTTAGCATTTTTCCCTGGATAATTCTGAGCTGTCAAGGGTTAAGAAGAGACATAAGATGATAAAAAAATATAAGGACTTCTGAGCAAAAATCTTTTGTAATGAACTGTTTTTAGATGGAGAAAGCAAGGTAAATGGTATATGTGTTTCGTTAAGGCCACTGTTGTTATTTTATTTCAATAAAATGAAACACATTTGTGACAAAAATATGCTTTTCCTTGGTGTCACAAGACAAATTTAAAATACTTTCAATGACTTCAGAAATAACCTCACAAAAATGTAGGCATCTTGAAAGAAGTCTGTAAGGTGGGGAAGAGTTGTGTAAACCAACGCTATAGGTGACTGCCAATAAAATGTTGATTCTACTATGTTCATTACTGTCAGTCATTGCCCACTGTGTTATGTTTATTATTTTACAGGTATCATGTGATTTTTCTTTCGAGAAATATGTGAGTACATAGCAAACAAATTGCCAGTGACTGCACAGTTTTCTTCCTCTTATCATTAATACTTTCTAATATATAAATTCTTTTTGGAGTGCCAAAATGTACCAGAATAAATATAATGTCTATAAAACACTGCATTGTACAATGTACTTGGGGTGAGACTGTCACAATCCCTGAAATCCATCGCTCAGGGCCTCTGGCCTGCCGAGGAGCACCACAGTCCTGGATCCTTGGCTAAACCATGGAAACTCGCAGCATTATTCCACATGCAAACAGATCTGACCTGCAGGCATATCGGTGAGACTATATCCAATGGGCAGGGCTTGCACATTAGTGGGAAATGATGGCTTCAGATTGGCAGACCCAATCTGTTGGAGATACCCACAGAAATGGCCTGTGATTTTGGCCCATTGTGGAAGTCCACTTGTGTGGCCAGCTATTCACATGTCACAGACACCATGTTGAAGAAAGTTAATCTTTCAAAATGCTTTATAAATAACACCACTGGTCAGAATGGCATCAAATTGCAATGGAATATCATCGGAGAAGGGGGGAAAACATATGGCAGAAGAAAAATAAATAGTTACAAAATTTAGCAATAGACAGCACTGTAAGTATCATAAATTAATAGTGGTCAACAACAAATGCCAGACAAAACATACAACAATGCCTAAGGTGTAGGTTTGACATGTAACAAATTGTACTACTCGCTGTGCATGGGTGTACAGGTGCAATACTGTTAGTTACGTAAGTCCATCCATCACGGCAAGGTCATATCACATCGGATGGGAAAAATCAGTTTTTAATTGTCCTGAGGCCAAAAACCCTGTAAAAAACATCAATCACAATCAAATCAGATTATTAATTTCCAAGACTAGTGCAAAACATGTTCAATATGCTCTCCACCATTTTTTGCAACAAGTTGAAATTGAGAAACAGCATGTTCCACAACTGATCGAAGTGTTTCCGGGGTCACGGTCAGAATGTGTTGTGCAATGTGCGCCTTCAATGCAGCTAAGTTTGCAATTGGAACACTGAACAGCCAGAAGTCACACGGGTTAAGATCAGGCAATCAGGACAGCCAGGCTGTAGGGAAATGGTGGCTGATAATTTTTTTTTATTTCCGAAAAGGCACCTCAGCAGCTGCTTGACTGGATTTGCAATGTGCAGAGGTGTGCCATCTTACATCAAAATGATCCCATCCACACATCCATGCTGTTGGAGAGCAAGAATGAAATGGTAGCCCAAAAGACGCTCATAGCACTTATCAGTGATGATACAAGTAATGGGACCGAAAGCACTGGTCTCTTCATAAAAATATGGCCCTATGATAAATGATGCCGTAGACCTGCACTACACAGTGACCTTTTCAGGATTAAGAGGTACTGGTTGATTTGCATGTGGATTTTCCATTGCCCGTATTTGACAATTCTGTGTTTTGACATATTTTGTCACATGGAAGTGGGCTTCGTCTGTCCACAAAATCTTCCACGGCCAATCATTGTTCACTGCCATGTGAGCATGAAATTCTAAAGCAAAGGTCTCTCTTGCTGGCAGGTCAACAGGAAGCAACTCATGCACATGGGTAATTTTGAATGGAAAGGAAAGAAGGATGTTTCGTAGGATTTTACACACTATGCTCACAGGAATGTCCAGTGCTTGGGCAATTCTCTGTGCACTACACGTTTCCACACCTCAAATTGCCTCCTCCTGCATTGCTGTGGCCACTGTTACCACTGACATTGAACCAATTCATTTCCTCCCTCTACCAGGTTGCACACCAAAAGAACCCGTCTTTTTGAATTTCTGAATCACTTTCTCCAGACCCACGGCAGTTATTGGACCAATGCCTCTTTTCTCACCCTCCAGCGTGCAAGACCTCTGCAGGGTGACATGTGCACAGTCAGAATTCTTGTAATACGGCTTCACAAGAAAAGCACAATTCTGCATTGAGGCAGTCATTGCGAACGTTGCAGATACAAAAGGAGGAAAAGCCGTGTACCCGGTGTGTTTATACCAACTTCAATGAGTCATGTGCATGACAAGTGTTTTCATTTATGTATTCTGATGCATACAGTGACATCTGTTGAACAATTTTCACAGTACTTTTTTTTCTTCTGCCATACATTTTCCACCTTCTCTGACAATATTCCATTGTAATTTGACGTCATTCTGACCAGTGGTGTTATTTCTATAGCATTTTGAAAGTTTAACTTTAATTACAATCACTGTGTACATTAATTTCTTCCTTCTCACTATTTATTCACAGTAACTATGCCTTTCTTCACTCAATTTTAGTTTCTACATCTTTCATTTTCTTAACTGTCTATTTTTCGCTGTCTCCATCCCACGTTAGTTATGTTCAATGGACTTAGCTTCTCACACTTATTAACTCACACATGATGTTTTAGCAGTAATCTCTGTCTTGCATATTATCCTGTCTTCCACCTTTAAGCTCCCAGGTTTTCAAATCTCATCTGGTGTGCTCCACAACAATCAGTCTTCCCTTCTCACCCTATCCGGTAAGTCTCCCCTGACCCGTGATTTTGGGTGATTTTTCCAAAATCTACGCATTTTTATAGACCTCTCCAGTCCTTTTCCTGTACCTTTCTTCCTTCCCCTTCAAACACTCTGCCTGAAGAAGGAGCCACTGGCTCCGAAAGCTTGCCTGATTATAACCTTCTTTTATGTGTGTCCTCTGCCACCACCTAATGAATAGACATTTTATCTATCCAGTTACAAAAGAGAGATTATTTATAATCAATTTTAACCTCAATGAGTATTCTCAAGCAGTTCAAAAAGTAATGACTATCATGCTTTTGTAACCTTGTTATCAATTGATACACAGGCAGCCTGCCAGTGTGGCCGAGCGGTTCTAGGCGCTACAGCCTGGAACCGCGCGACCGCTACGGTCGCAGGTTGAATCCTGCCTTGGGCATGGATGTGTGTGATGTCCTTAGGTTAGTTAGGTTTAAGTAGTTCTAAGTTCTAGGGGACTGATGACCTTAGAAGTTAAGTTCCATAGTGCTCAGAGCCTTTTGAACCATACACAGGCACCAAATTTGTTATTTGTAATAAAATAGTGCTGCATTTTTGCTGTGGAGTAGAACCGACACAGTAAAACTCATAGCTCTGAGACTGTGAATATACTGACAACTTGCAGAATCTTGCCAACTGTTTGTCGAAGTAAATATCACTGATGAATTAAAAGATATTTGTGGTAAGATGATTCACTCTCTCGCTCTGTACAGCAAGGGAATGGAAAGCTGATATGCTATCTGCTGTAGTTTTTCATATGTCAAATGTAACTGAGCTGTAGAAAGAAAATCCTTTGGTAAGTTCCTGTCCCAGCTGTTCATCATTAAACTACATGAAGTTACAGTATTCCCATGGAATGGCTATGAAAACCTCACTGTGTCAAAAGATATTTGTGGTAAGATGATTCACTCTCTCGCCCTGTACAGCAAGGGAATGGAAAGCTGATATGCTATCTGCTGTAGTTTTTCATATGTCAAATGTAACTGAGCTGTAGAAAGAAAATCCTTTGGTAAGTTCCTGTCCCAGCTGTTCATTATTAAACGTACATGAAGTTACAGTATTCCCATGGAATGGCTATGAAAACCTCACTGTGTCAGTTTGCTGTAACATAAGAGACAAATTACACATTTATTTTCATACTAGCAAATTCTCTTTTCACTAGCTGTTAATGACTTTTTAACAATTATGATACTGGATGTAAAAAATAAATAAAACCTGTAACTTCAGCTTCATCAGCATGGTGATTTTTCATGGTAGTTAAATTTGAAATGGACATATTTTTCTATTATATGTCATTAAATCCATTGTATGGAAATATAAAAGGACTTATGACTGTCTCTGCTTTCGCAGAATAGGTCTTCCAGCACACACTTAGGGAGGTTACATGAACTTTGTGATGCTTAAAGACGTGGATGAGATGAGCACTGCAGACACTGGTTACAGAGAAAGCGTTGCGGCCCAGGCCTGACTGATCTCATGAGCAAGGGGTGGGTGGATGGGCTAGTTCGGCTGAAAGGGCCAGCCATAGATCAGTTGCCAGAATAGTCTCAGCAGGACTGAGGCAGGCTGGTGAGTCAGCAAGTAGACAGCTCAACTGCAGCAGGCCAGCAGTCTGCTGGGCATAACTCTGCTAGTCATACTGAGGATGAAGCTTCAATGGTGACATAGATATTCAAATGACAATGATAAGGGTGGGCACATGACAGTGCAGGCATGTATACTGGCATGTAGCTCCCAACAGAGGACACTAGGGCGCTGATAGCAGTGCATGCTATGACTGACAGCCTTTGCACATTTGCCAAAGCTCTTGGTATGTTGTTTGACTGGTGGCATAGCTGTCTCTCCCACTACAAATTAGGAAAACTTCACTAATGTTAGAAATGCATGGAGCTGGAAGGCAATGTCACAAAACATGACATTATATGCAAATATTCTCTTAGCCCCCAAAGGTACTAACAAAGGAAATTGGCACAATTTAGAAAAAGACAGTCTTCAGGTAAATTTAACCACATTAAGGAAAAAAACAATCCTCAAACAATGTTAACATAGTTAAGGAAAACAATTTCCATTTAAAAATTAGAGAAAAACCACCTTATTTTATGATCTGCTCATGTTTCTTTCCTTCTCATCCCGTTCAGTAAGTCTACCCAGACCCAGGGTCCTGGGTGACTTTTCTGAACTCTGATCCGTTTCCTAAAGCTATCTAGTTCCTTTATCTTCACCCCTCTTCCTTCCCCTCGACCATTCTGCTGGAATAAGGAGTCACTGGCTCTGAAAGTTGCTTAAGTAAAATCTTTTTTTATTGTGTATTCTCCTGCTGCCTCATGGTGAGTAGATTTTTTATTTATCCAATCACGTTATTTTACAAGCTGTAAGAGTAGCAGATAGAATGAAAACTTCTGTGACTAAATGAAATAAAAAAAATTATTATATGCTTCTCTGTAGTATGCCAGATGATTCAAAACATGCCGGCCGCGGTGGTCTCGCGGTTAAGGCGCTCAGTCCGGAACCGCGCGACTGCTACGGTCGCAGGTTCGAATCCTGCCTCGGGCATGGATGTGTGTGACGTCCTTAGGTTGGTTAGGTTTAAGTAGTTCTAAGTTCTAGGGGACTGATGACCACAGATGTTAAGTCCCATAGTGCTCAGAGCCATTTGAACCATTTGATTCAAAACATCAATAAAGGTTGGTTTTGAAAGGTGACCATATAGAGCTTGTAAATTACAAAAGCAACTCCCTTTAATATTCCACTTTATTACAACATAAAGGAAGAAGAGCTGCACATATGCCAGATACGTAATCACATGAAAAGAGAATACACCCATTCAACAGCCCATGAAAACAACACGCAATACTCGGCACACAACTGGGCATGAAAATCATAACATACTGGGTGATTCAAAATGCACGGGACAAAAAGAAAGTATTCCTGTGACTATAACAATGACTTTATTTCAGATATACACATGTAGACTGAATGGTTAACTCTCTCAGTTCAAGTTGGAAACATTGAAACAATGAAAAGTTGCTGTTGGTGTTTATTGCTGGCATTAGTATTCAAAATGGTAGTATCCATGATAGAAAAGGCTTGTTGTGTCATAGAAAATGCAAAAACAGCCTCAATAAACATTGTTCAAAGACATTTGTGGACCAAGATTGGTAAAGTGGTGCCACACTATCAGAATATTGCTAGATGCACAAAGCAATTCAGGGAGGCAAGATGCATACACAAGAAGATAACCACAGGACGGCCATCTGTGAAAGAATGAAGTGGTGGAGAACATTCACATAATCTGTGAAAGAAATCTCAGAAAATCAACATGTTGGGCCAGCAGGAAGTGAATGTGTTGCAGTCAACAGTGTGGTGTGTGCTGACAAGTGTCTGCAGTTCAAGGCTTACAGAATTTAAACGTAGCAGGCACTAAAACAAGCCAAAAACCAAACCAGAGACAATTAAGCATTTTCAAGCATGAACTGTGGTTGATTGCTTTGCAGACACACTTTTGTGTTTCCTGATGAAGCTGCATTTCACTAAAGTGCCAAAGTGAACAAGCATAATTTTAAAACTGCATGAATCTCTGGAACATGAACATGACTCTCCAAAACTTTATGTTTGCTGTGCCATAACCAACCACAGAGTCTTTGGTCCTTTCTTCTTCACAGAATCTACTGTTACAGGCATAACTTATCTTAGTAAGCTTACCATCATATATAGTCATCTCAATGAACATCTTCCACAGTGCTGGATTGGTCGTAGTGGGTCAAGTAAAGTACCATTCATGTTATAGCCACCCCCAGATCACCTGAATTTACGCCAATAGATTTTTTATTTTGGGTTGTATGAATGACATGGTTTATATATCCCAATTTCCAATAGATTTACTGCAGCTAAGGCACCAGATAGTTATCCCTATCAACTCCAACTATGGGTCTGGCACATCGCAAAAATGTGGCCCGCATTGAACATCTGTGGATGTCCACAGGAACTGTGAGAGTTGACCTTTTAGTGTACATGTGTATTTCTGAAATAAAGTGATTACTGTAGCAGGAGATTGTTCTTTTTGCCCTATTCATTTTGAATTACCCTGTACATATATTACCAACTACTGTATGTAAAGAGAAGTTAATGTGGTAGCAAAGGTAAGACTTGGTGTGTGGCCTTAAAACATAATGAGCTTCTGGAGAAGTAATCAGTTGCAAGGTGCCCTCAGCACATGAAAAACCTTATATAAAACACACTAATGGCCTATAACTCTGTCACACTTATTTTAGTTAGCCAAAGTATGGCCAGCTACAGTACAATAGAATACAATGAATGAAAACCATTGGTCAGGTTTAATAAATTAAGGCTCAACAGATTCAACATAATCCAGTTCCATGGATGAAATTTCAATAAATCAGTGAAATATGCCCCAGAAACTTGCCGCCAAGGGTTTAAGGCACACTTGGCAGCAGCCTATGGTCCACTGCAATCTACCACACACAGGGACTACTATGGCCAAATGCCACACTGCATCACCATTCACCACACCTCATCCCACAAGGGGTATAAACACTGGATGTGATCCATCTCTGGTGTAGCACACCACTTCAGTGCTAAGGCCCCATGAACATGTGGCGACTATCGACCAAGTCGCGGTTAATATCTTTGTTTTTGGCAAGCTCTTTGCCCCAGTCTGTGGTCGCGCGCGAAAGTGTACGGACGTGTACCGAGAATTCAGAATGTAAACAACTGTATATGTGTGCTTACGAGAAATAAAATAGTGTTTATTACATGTGGTGTAGCGTGCATCATTGGATTCGGCAACCCTACAATGCTTACCCATACTGGTGACCCCGAATTTTGTTTGCGAGTGCTACAACGAAATCTTATACCGTCGAACAGTACACAATGGAGCGCTTGCCGCCTGCTACACCAACCACGTGCCAACTAAGTGTTCCAACGGACGCTTCGGCATGGTTTTACAATTATCCACCGGGCGTCCGCAATAGCTCTACGCAGTTTCCGAACACATCGATTAGCTGTACTCAACAGGACAGTGTTTATACAATTCCACAGCCACGTGTTCCGAGTGCTCAACAGCCGACACAATGTGCTCAAACCCCAGTGACTATGTTTACAGGTTTCCCAAGTGCAAGTGTGAATTTTCCACCCGAATCAGTGACTGTACAAATCGAGCCGGACGCTCAAGACAGGAGAGTTCATATTTCTGCCAGAACTCCGGATTTTGCACCAACCCCCCCTACACCACCAGCGTCCGCTTTACGAGTGTTTCCGACGGCACACGCCGTTCCTGCCGCGCGTGTTCCACAAACATTAGGTGATTTTAACTATTTTAATGCACCTGTAGGGGAGGGGCCCGGAAACTGTATTCCGTCGTTCGCCGCACATCGGTCGACTACGGTCGATTCTACCGCGCCGGTCCATTCTACGCCCGTCGGCGTTACTCCGTCGACCGCTCGATTCGTTAATTTCTCGACCAAGGTCGAGCCAGCCGCGCCTACCGTGCCGCGTGCCACTGACAGTGGCGGAAGCTGGTGCACCGCTACTGCACCCGAGACAATTACGTTGCAGAACTATGGACAGGGAGAGACAGTTTCTGATAATCATTTATGTCAAGACTTTCCCACCCGTTGGCCGAAGCTACCACCCCTTCGCAAGGATCACCCACGCACATGGTTTACCTTGGTCAACCACGTCCTGCAGCTACACAGCGTCGCTGACGACAATTCGAAGTTCCTATGCTTACTGTGTCACCTCCATGACGAACTGGATCTGATCTGCGACCTTGTGGCTTCGCCCCCCGCTACGGACAAATATGCGTTAGCCCGACGCACCATCCTCGAGCGACTATCCACATCGACAGAGGAAGCTATCCGCCTCATCAGTCAGGAATCGCTGGGATCCAGGTCCCCGTCACAACTCTGGCGTCATCTCCGCGCTATGATTGACACGCATCACATGCCGGACATTACACTTTGGACCATCTGGTTGCTGAAACTTCCCCCGCAAGTTCAACTTCACCTTCTACATGTAACTTCGGCCCCACTAGATGCCAAACTGAAGATCGCAGACCAGGTTTACAACATTCTGCCCCCCCCCCCCCCCGCATGCCCCCCCAGGGTGCCCTCAGGCCTCAGGGGTTGGCACACCTGCGCGGCAGTTCCCATCCTGCAGTACAGAGTGCGCACGACTCGCTCCACGCATGCGCGCGGAGCCAACGCCGCCTGGCAACCGCCGCAGTAACTCCTCTCCTACCAGCACTACTGCAGCGTCGCCATCGGAGGGAACTACAAACAAGTCCCCCTCCACTGCCGCTTCGACCTCAACCAGCACGACGGGCGACGCCACGCGCCGCCCCGCTTGGTGTTATTTCCACTCCCGCTTTGGCGATGCGGCTAAGAACTGTCGTTCTCCATGCGCGTTCCCAAACTAATAACGTGACCCAATTCAGGCGCTACGGGCCACGTTGAACCGCACAGACGCCTATCACTAAATACTTCTTCTCCTCACGCGCCAGGACGCTTGTACGTGAAAGATGCAGTGTCTTGCCTTTCATTTCTAGTCGACACGGGGGCCGAGGTTAGTGTGATACCTTTGTCCGCAGGTATTAAATTCGAGCTTCAGCCTTGCCCCCCGCTTCGAGCCGCCAATAATTCCCTGATCCGCTCTCATGGAATAACGAATTTAAGCCTTAAACTGCAGGACATTAATACGCCCTTACAGTGGACTTTCGTTATCGCGGATGTGGATGAACCCGTGCTTGGGGTAGATTTTCTCTTAGCCCACGCACTGTCACCCAACCTACAATGAGGTACACTAACCTTTAACTCAGGAGACCGTACCACCAGTTCAGATATCTTACCCCTCTCATCCGAAAGCGCATTCTGCTGTGTGAGCTAGCGGAAACTGCTGTTGCAGTGCTTTCTCTTAGATCACACAACGACGAACTTCGGGACAGCAATGGGGCCGTCCGCTTACGCATCGCCGCCGTGCAAGCCAAGCTCACGGACGCGCGTAAGCAGACTGCCCAGCTGTCGCACACGGCCACGCCCCCAAACCCCGCACCACTTCCTCCCACCTGCAGCCGACGCCGCGTGACATTTCTACTGCCGGACGGAAGCTGTACCCGCGACGCTACCAGGTACCCCACCGAGCTCTTCGACAAGGACTACCAGTGGATCACCGCCACTGCTGCTGAACTGCCGGCCTTGGACACACACACGTGTGCATTACAGGTTAGTCACAGTGCAACGGGTGCTGGTCCAGCATCCCCATCGGTGTTCGCGATCAATAACGGTACTGTCCACAGAATAAATACCACAGAAGGCCCACCGGTACGTGCAAAGGCTAGGCGTTTAAATCCGGAAAAACTTAAACACGCCAAAGCTATTGTTCAGGAACTTTTAGATAATAAGACTATCCGCCCTTCTTCTAGTTGTTGGTCGTCACCCATTCATTTGGTGCTTAAGAAAGATGACACTTTCCGCCTCTGCGGTGACTATCGGGCGCTTAACGCCAGAACAATTTTAGATAATTATCCCATCCCAAATATTCAAGACTTTGCTTCCCAGCTGCATGGGGCACAAATTTTCAGTGTAGTCGATTGTCATAAGGCGTACCACCAACTGCCAATGGCACCTGAGGACGTTGAAAAGACCGCTATCATCACCCCGTTCGGGTTGTTCGAGTATTTGTTTATGCCATTCGGCCTTAAAAATGCTGCACAGACGTGGCAACGGTTCATCGACTCGCTGGTTGGAAAACTGGACTTTGCATATGCGTACCTGGACGACTTGTTAATTTTTTCTTCCTCCCTCGAGGAACATGAACAACATTTAAATACAGTGCTCCAACTATTAAAAGCAAATGGTATCGCAGTGAACAATACTAAGTCACAACTCCGCCGCACCAGTGTCACTTTTCTGGGCCACAGAGTTTCGGGCGACGGCATCCGCCCCCTAACTGAACGGGTGGAGGCCATTAGTACGGTGCCTTTGCCCAAAGATTTTCAGGGCCTCCGCCGCTTCCTTGGAACGGTAAATTACTACCGTAAACATATTCCCCGCGCCACCGACATACAAGCCCCACTGACGGATGCCCTCGCAGGAAAAAACACATCAAGGTCTCGGGCGGTCACGTGGACTCCAGATATGCGTTGCGCATTTGATAATCTAAAGTCAGCCTTACAGACAGCTGTTACGCTTGCTCACCCCATTCCTGATGCTCCCATCTCGCTTACTACAGACGCAAGTGATACAGCAGTGGGGGCAGTACTTCAGCAATCCGTGGGTTCTGTTGTACAGCCGCTCAGATTTTTCTCCCACAAACTGACCGCTTCCCAACGTAAATGGTCGACCTTCGACCGGGAACTGTTTGCTATTTACGCTGCTATCAAATATTTCCAAGACGATATCGAAGGTCGCCATCTCGTGGTATTTACCGACCACGAGCCATTGGTTTACGCTTTCCGTAACCCAGGTAAGGACTCATCCCCGAGACGTTTTAGGCATATGGACCTTATATGTCAGTTTATGAATGACATACGTTACGTCAGAGGCGCAGACAATGTCGTCGCTGATTTTCTGTCTCGGGTGTCGGTTTTATCTTCACAACTGGACCTCAGTGAGCTCCCTAAATTGCAGACAGAGGATACTGAACTCGCAGCATTGCGTTCCGATATCAAAACAGGACTCAAACTAGAGTTACGGACACTTCCTGGGTTTTCATCACCCATCTGGTGCGACATTTCAACAGGACGCATACGCCCGGTGATTCCTGCACCTCTCCGCCGGGACATATTTAATAGTATCCACGACTTGGCACACCCTGGCATTCGCGCCTTCGCACGTCTGGTATCTGAACATTTTGTTTGGCCCGGGGTGATAAAACAGTGTCGCAGTTGGGCACGAGCATGTGTGGCTTGTCAGCGCGCAAAAGTAGGACGTCATGCACAGCCCCCCATGGGTACGTTCGATGTGGCAAAAAGAAGATTCCAGCACATACACATCGATATCGTCGGGCCCTTACCCCCTCAGGCCCCTTCCATTACATACTGTCCGCAATTGACAGGTTTACCCGCTGGGTAGAGGTAATTCCTCTCACTACTATCACAGCCGATGCAGTGGCCCGAGCCCTGCTGTGAATGTGGATCTCGCGCTTCGGCTGGCCAGTCTCTGTCACCACCGACCAGGGCCGCCAGTTCGAGTCTGCCCTCTTCCGACAGCTTTGTGAACTGTGTGGGGTGAAACGATTTAGGACTACAGCATACCACCCCCAGAGCAATGGGCTTGTGGAACGCTGGCACCGAACGCTTAAAGCTTCCCTGATGTGCCACGGAGGTGAGTGGGCCGATGCCTTACCATGGGTAATGTTAGGCGTTCGGGCCGCATACAAAGAGGACCTTGGCGCATCCCTGGCAGAGGTACTGTATGCAGAACCCCTCACACTCCCAGCAGAGTTAGTTGATCCTTCACTTCCTCCAGATCAAATCCGCGACTCGACATTCGTCGGGCAGGTCAAGGAGCTAATTGCTAACATCCGCGTGCCACCTCCTCGACCACACACGCCCCCTCCCGTATTTCTGCATAAGGACTTGGCATCGTGCACTCACGTCATGGTGCATGATGACACCATCCGACCGGCACTCAGACCTCCATATACGGGCCCGCACAGAGTCATATCACGGCGTACCAACACGTTCGAAGTGCTCATTAACAGCACGCCTCAAACGGTATCCGTCTGCCGCCTCAAACCTGCATGGACTCTGGGAGAACTGCCCGATACCCCTCCCAGTCAGACCCCATCCCCTGCTGCACCCACCTCGCATGAGGCATCTACCGACAGTCCATGGATGAGCGACGCCCATTCCCACACGTGTGACGTTCCCCACTCCCAGTCGTGTGACAGTGTTACAGGTGCGTGTGACGTTCCTAGGCAGAGTGATGCGTGTGATGACTTACCCTCCTACAGGCAGCCCCTCGCCTCTCCCCTGTTAGGATTCAGTGATGTATCAGGGACCAGCCTCAGAGCGTGTGATGTCACCGATGACGACTCGTGTGGAGATTCTGTCAACCCGTATCAGGAAGTGGTAGTGAATGTCAACACAGATCTTATTTGCAGCTCTAATGTGTTTCTTGTTATGCAGCCGGGTAATGTGTACATCTTCTACGAACAAGCCAGCTTCCCCAGTGACAACTTAACTCACATTCATCTCCTCCAGTCTGTCCCCTTGCCTGTTGGTACTGACCCATCAACGGTCAAAGTCCTACGTACCGCCACAGGCATTCAGATCCGCTATCCTGGCCCCTCACAACCCACCATCCCCTCCCCAGATCCCTCAACTGCTGTACGAGGATTCACCTGGTCAGGCAGGACCATCCGCCCCCCTTGCTGGCTCGAAGACTTCAATTACTAATGTAATGTAATGTAAGGTATGGTTTCTGATTAAACACCCTCTCCCTCCCCCCTGGGTGTTCCCTTTACATGTATGCCCCAATATTTATGTTTGTGCTCCACACTCTAGGGGGGGGGGGGGGGGGGGGGGCTAATGTGGCGACTATCGACCAAGTCGCGGTTAATATCTTTGTTTTTGGCAAGCTCTTTGCCCCAGTCTGTGGTCGCGCGCGAAAGTGTACGGACGTGTACCGAGAATTCAGAATGTAAACAACTGTATATGTGTGCTTACGAGAAATAAAATAGTGTTTATTACATGTGGTGTAGCGTGCATCATTGGATTCGGCAACCCTACAACGCTTACCCATAAACACAAGCCAGCATATCAATCACGACAAACCTCACGAATCCATGCCCAACGCTAAATTTCCTTAGCCACCTCAGAATCTGTTATCCAGTGATGCAATAATATTTTCTCTGGCTGCACTTTCAATGCCTAGGTATGAGTCAGTGGCTGGCTCAGAATTTGGTATGTTCATGCTTCCACATTTTCTTTTTAGACTGTTAAAAACAGGAGGCTTCAGATACAGTTCAACAGTGTGTTCACTGCACCTGAAGATGTCAGTCAGTTGCATCAATGAAATATTGTGGAAATTTCATGATGTCATCTGATGTCTCACCTAAGAACTATTTCCATATATATTCACTTATTTGCATTTGTATTTATTTAGTTCAGTAAATCTTACATGCACACTAGTGTGCATAAGCTATTGGACAGCTCATTGCAAATATATCTTCATGTTTATATTATATTTTCTATGTATTAATGAGCACCCCAATCCCCTCATTTGTGTGTGGCTTTTTTTACTTATAATTGAACCACTTTAACTAGAAATTTACAACTGAAAATATGAATAAATTAATAGTAATTGTTACAGTCTTTACATGCTAGATGTAGATAGTCATATCTACACAATATTTTTGTAAGCAGTAAAGAGTGTAGCTTATGCACTTAACATTAACTTTCTTAGGATCTCAAAGATTTTTGAGAAACTTTTTGGGACTACATAAGCAATGTATTAATAGATATTCTTTTAATACTGCTTTATATTTTTTCAATCATTTATTATTTTTATTTCTTTTGGCACCTTATTGTAAATAATTTTACCATAGTGTATGTTCCTTTTGCCTCAAACCAGTTTTCATTTGTAGCATGCAAAGATCGATTTTTTGTCTTGTGTTTTGATGATTTTTTATGAGGCACTAGGATTTGTTATTGCATGTTTCTTAATCATCATTGCTCTTTCAAAGAGATAAATACATGGCAGAGGAAGAATTCCCACCTTTTAAATAGTGGTCAGCAGGGTTTGTTCCTTTTTATTCCAGCCATGATTCTCACTATTCTTTTTACAATCCTGAAGAGATTTAGGCAGGATGGCAAGTTTCCCCAGAGAGTGATCCCATATTTCAGAACATAATGTATATTAGCATACAAAACAGTCACTACTTATTAGACACTCCTTACAGCAACAGTCTTCAAGCACTTTAATTAAAAAGCATGCGGTACATAGTCTCTTAAGTATGCTGTTAATGGGGGTATCTCATCTAAGATTATCTGGGAGCCACATTTTGTCTTAGGTACACTTCCAATATCTGTGTCTGATTTCTGATTTTTTTCATCTTCCTCACTCTGTATCTTGACATTATAAGAGTTATGTGCCTACAAAGTGGACAATTGATAGAAAAGACCCACCATGGTTTAATAAGAAAATTTTGAGCTTGCTTAGGAAGCCTAGTCTGTTGCACTCTTGGTTCAAAAGGGAATGCACAAATGATGACTAGTGAAAGTTAGTAGAGATTCAGGCATCTGTGAAAAGATCTTTGTGCAAAGCATACAACAACTACCACCAGCCCACCTTAGCAAAGGATCTGGCAAGGAAACTGAGGAAATTCTGGTCTTATTTAAAATTGTTAAGAGAGTATAAGGCTTCTATTCAGTCCCTTGTTGACTAGTTTGGTGTGACAGTTGAAGACAGCAATATGAAAGCCGAAGTTTTAAATTTTATGTTTCAGAAATTGTTCACATAGAAGAATCATGCAAACATACCATATTTGACCATAAGACAGACTCCCATGTGGACAACATACTAGTAAGTACCCCTGGTGTAGAGAAAACAACTGAAAGATTTGAAAGTACATAAATTACCACATCTGGATCGAATCCCAGGTTCATTTACAAGGAGTACTCTATGGCATTGGCCCCTTACCTGGCTCACATTTATCATGAATCTCTTGCCCAGCACAAAGTCCCAAGCGACTGGAAAAAAGTGCAGGTGACTGTAGTATA
The DNA here is from genome assembly GCF_021461385.2 of Schistocerca piceifrons. NCBI lineage: Eukaryota > Metazoa > Arthropoda > Insecta > Orthoptera > Acrididae > Schistocerca > Schistocerca piceifrons. The sequence continues at coordinate 414,456,348 of NC_060139.1, read as the reverse complement.
TAAAAATGATAAAAAAAATGGACTCGCAAAATTACAGACCAATATCTCTAACTTCTGTCTGCTGCAGAATCCTTTAACACATTCTCAGTTCAAACGTAAGAAATTTTCTTGCAACTGAGAAGCTTATGTCCACAAATCAGCATGGTTTTAGAAAGCATAACTCATGTGAAAATCAGCTTGCTCTTTTCTCTCACGATATACTGCAAACTGTGGATGAAGAGCAACAGGCAGATTCCATATTTACAGATTTCCGGAAAGCATTTGATATGATACCCCATTGCAGGCTGTTAATTAAGGTACAGGCATATCGAATAGTTCATAGATACGTGAGTGGTTCAAAGATTTCTTAAGTAATAGAACCCAGTATGTTGTCTTTGATGGTGAGTGTTCATCAGAAACCAAGGTATACTCAGGAGCACCTCAGGGAAGTGTGACAGGACCACTGTTGTTCTCTATATACATAAATGATTTGGGGGACATTGTGGGCAGCAATCTGCAATTGTTTGCTGATGATGCCTTGATGTATGGTAAAGTGTCAAAGTTGTGTGACTGTAAGAAGATACAAGATAACTTTGATAAATGGCAGCTAGCCCTAAATGTGAAAAAATGTAAGTTATTGAAGACGTATAGGAAGAAAAAACCTGTAATGTTCGGATACAGTATTACTAGTGTTCTGCTTGATACAATAAAGTTGTTGAAATATCTGGGAGTAATGTTGCAGAGCGGTATGAGATGGAACAAGCATGTGAGAACTGTGTTAGGGAAGGCAAATGGTCAACTTTGGTTTATTGGGAGAATTTTAGGAAAGAGTGGTTCAACTGTAAAGGATACTGCATATAGGATGCTTGTGCAACCTATTCTTGAGTAATGATCTAGAGGTTGGGGTCCATACCAGATCAGGTTGAAGGATGAAATCAAAGCAATTCAGAAGTATGCTGCTGGATTTGTTACCAGTAGGTTTGCACACATAAGTGTTATGGAGATGCTTCAGGAACTGAATTGAGAATCCCTGGAGGGAACACAAATGTTTTTTGAAACTCTATTGAGAAAATTTAGAGAACCAGCATTTGAAGCTGACTCCTGAATGATTCTACTGCCATCAACACACATTGCACGTAAGAACCACAAAGTCATTTTTCCCTTGCTCATTTTGAAAGTGGAACAAGAAAGGAAATGACTAGTAGTGGTACAGGGTACCCTCCACCGCTGTATGGTTGCTTGCAGAGTATCTACATAGATGCAGATGTAATTTTACTGTTTTACTTTTATTGATTTCTTTTGGCTGAACCAGTTTACAGCACTAGTTAATGTCTCATACAGTGTTGTCTGTAACATTTCTGCTGTCTTCCCACTGTCATCTGCAAACTGGATAATGCTATGACACTGCTTGATTAATGGTAGGTCACTTACACCGGGTGGTTATAATGAAAGTGCAGCTACTCACAGAGGTGTGGGCTGTAATTATCATATCGCAGTGAAACTTGGTAGATATTCTAACGTGTTAATTCAGAAACAATTTAGAGTGTAAAAACAAATAGCTCCAATTTTGGCCATCGGGTGCAAATCTGGTACTGGTACTGTGAATGTAAGCAAGATGTATAGATACAAATTTATAGCTACGATATCACTTCTCATCTTACTTATATGTAGCAGTGATTAAATGTTCTCCGACTGAAGATTTTGTGATGGGGTAGGGTATATAAAGACTGTTGTAGAGATATTTTGTGAACCTGGCAATTGCATTTCAGTTTCCTATACTAAGAGGCAGGTGTCTAGTGGTGTTGTTGACCTACTGATTCAACAGTAATTTGGTTTAACTGTATGTTAGACGATTAAAAAATTGTTCAAGGTTCTATTTGCCACCACCACAAATTCCCTACTTCCAAGCAAAATTTCCATGTTTGTAATTTTGTTTGTTAGAGCTATTTTTTAATTACTGGCTTAACTGGATAAAAAAAGGCACTAGTCTATTCAGAAAAATTATGGTAACGAAAGTACAATATCAAATCTGGGAATTAAACAAGTTTAAAACCTCAAATGATGATAGTTTTGTAGGGTATGGCAAACTTTAATTATGTGCAATTGTTAAATTAGGCTATATACAAACAGATTACCTCAACTATTATCTAAATAAGAATTTGGCATTTTGGTTTACATTTACTACATGGCTCGGTCACATTAACATGATCACCACTTATATTTGACATCAACATACAATAGCCAGCCACAGAAGGCATGTGACTGCTCTAGCAGTGGAGTGTATTTAAAGTGTGTAAGGGAGACACAGAGAGCAGTGCAGTCATTGTTGTATTGCTGAAAAAAGGTATTTATCTTATGTCCAAAAGAGCATGATCATCAGCTTTTGGTACAATGGTGGAAGCAGTTCCAAAATGGCAAAGTTTATAAACTGTCTGCATGCTGCAATGGTTAAAGTATACCATGCATGCCTAAATGGTGCTATCCAAAACTGGTGCTGAGGCAACTGTTGTGCTCCATGGGCCAACATGCCAGAGAAGATAGGGATGAATGACAGCTGTCGAGGTGTGTACAGGTGAATACATGTGCAACTGGTGAGCAACTGACCGTCCAGATGAATCAAGGTGCTACCAATGGTGTCTCTTCAACAAGATTGCTACATATGGGCCTCCACAGCAGGCACTCAGTACATTTATCCATGCTGGCTGCTGTTTGTTGGTGACAAAGGATGAAATTTGCTTACCAGTACTGCAAATGGATGTCCACTGAGCAGCGACTGGACGTCTGCTGAGTGTCGACGGGGCCTTTTCCCATGAATCACTTTTTATGCTCTATCAGACTGTAAATAAACACCCTGCAACAATCAATCATCAGGAGGGTTCAGTCCAGATGAGGGAGCATTATGGACTGGGGAATGTTTTCATGACATTATGTGGGTGATTTTGTCATTCTGCAAGGCACATTGGCACAACACAAGTATGCCTCTATCTTTGGAGAAAGCATCTAACTCTACATGCAGTTTGTTTTTCTTTGGCATGATTGCTTCTGCCAGCAGGATAATGCAATATGTCACACAGCTCACGGTGAACATGCACAGTTCGAAAAGCACCAGGATGAGTTTACCATGCTCCCCAGGCCACAAAACGCCCCAGGTTTAAACACAATTGAGAATCTGTGGAGTAACACCAATTGGTTTGTTCACACCATGGAGCTTCAAACAAGAAATCAAGTGCAACTGGTCATGGTACTGAAGTCGGAATGGCTCTACATCCTGGTTGGTACCTTCCAGAACCTCACTTACTCTCTCCAAGCATGTCTCGCAATGTTCTGCACTGCAAAAGATAGTAATTCAAGCTTTCGACAGATGTGATTGGACACTGTACATACATTATGTGCACAAATAGAATTATACAAGTTAGAAAAAAAAAACAATATTTACAGGAGTAGAACAGTTGCAGGTGGATCAAATCCAGTTTGCTTCATGTAAAGCTTTTCTCTCATTACATCCTGAAAGCCATCCATGAAGGCTAGCAGATAGTTGCAGTATTTCTTGACTTCCTAAAAGGATTTGACTCTGTACCACATCAACACTTGTCAGGACAAGTACAATCACATGGGCTCTCAGACAAAACTTGGCACTGGGCAGATGATTGATTTGTGAGGAGGATGCAGCACGTTATCTTGAATGGAGAACGATAAACAAAAGTATAAGTAACTTCAGGCATGCGACAGGGAAGTTTCTTTTTAGACTGCCTTAAATATGAGACTTCCATGACAGCTCAATAATGTGTTTGCTGCACCTAAAGAAGTTGGTCAGTTGCATTGATAAATATTGTTGGGATTTCAAAACAATAACCAATATCTCACCCAAGAACAATTTCCGTAACACCATGGATTTATATTCACTTGTTTGTATTCATATTTATTTGGGATGAAAATAGCAATCATTCATGTATAAATTTGTGTTTTGTTGCAGATCTAGTTGGTTGTCAGCTACAGTCTAGCCATCATCAGTGTGTTCAGTAGTGAGTCACACAGACCAGAAAGCTTGAATATGCACATGTTGTTAAAAGACCTTTAACATGCTCATAGTTCAATTGACCTATTTGAAAACATGTGCACATTCAAGGTTTCTAGGTCTACATGACTCGTTACTAAACACATTGATTATGGCTGTACTGTTGCTGAAATCTAGCTAGATTTGCAATAGAATACAGATTCATATGTGATTAACTGCTGTGTTCATCTCATATTGTAAAATTTTCATATTTTCTCAGCACAACAGTTTTCTAATCTGTGTAACATAGATGGAAACTGTTTACCATCACTTGCTCGGGTGAGTGCACTGAACGATAAGGAAATGAACACACATTCCTGTAAGTCTGCAACAGACTGAGTTCATGAACTAAATGAAGCACTATGTCCAGGATGTAGCAAAGTCAGTTTACCTATACAACAGTTCCAAATCAGTAACAACTAAAGACCAGAAACAAACTAAGTCAAACTAGCTGTGCAATGGCAGCATGATATGAACAGCTACAAAATACAGCAAGGAGCGAGCTGTGGAGCAAGCACAGGCCAGAGGCTCAACAGCAAACCATCACCAGCAGGTAGTGCCACATATATTGGTGGTGGCTCCCCTTACGATTGCAATCCACAGTCATCACTTACAGCCTTAGCACCTCTGACATGTCCACACCTGTGCCAGATGGGCAATCCAAATCACTCTCAGATGCATGTGCAGTCATTATTCCTGCATTTGGAATGGGAAGAAACCCTATGGCACAATGTAAAGTAATCTCTGCTATGAAGTCTGCTTTGGGGTGTGTAATGTGTAGGTGTTTGAAGTAGGAGTAACTGGTAGCTATGCAGGGAGGCAGTGAGTGGGGTAGAGCCTGTTATAAGCAATCATGGAAAAGAGTACATGTGGAAGGTGAGAGAGCTGGAGTAAGACGAGGAGATAAGGAAGGGATTAGTTGAGTAACAGAGGGAATATTTGATGTGCAAGTCACCAAAGTGGCATCAAATCAAAAGATTTGCACATGCCGATCGGTCTACACGACGGGAGGTCCTAGTCACATGACATTTTTTTAGGGAATATGAGGATGGGACAGGGCAAGAGGGTAGAATGTGTACAGAACAGGAAAGAAGTGGTTATATGTGGAAGATAGGGATCACTGCAGACTGAAGCCACAGGTTTCCTGGAATGAGAATATGTTACAGTGAGGATTCACACCTGTGCATTTTAAAAAAATAAGGGAGGAAGAAAAAGGTTTAACATTCCATTGACATCAAAGCCATTAGAGATGGAGCACAATCTCTGGATCTCAAGGATGGGGAAGGAAATTGGCTGAACCCTTTCAAATAAACCATCCCAGCATTTTCCTGGAGCAATTTCAAAAATCATGAAAAACTTAAATCAGGATGGCAAGACGCAGATTTGAATCATTGTTCTGCACATACTATCTCAGTGTGCATACCACTGTGCCACCTCACTTAGTTTTGTGTATTTTAGACATCAGTGATTTGGGTCTGTAATTCATCAGATTACTCCTACATCCTTTCTTGAGTACTGGTATAATCTAAGGAACTTTCCAGTCTTAAGTTACAGACCATTTGTTGAGAGGGCAGTTGTATATGATTACTAAGTAAGGAGCTATTGTATCAGCATTCTCTGATGGGAATCCAATTGGTACATAGTTTTGTCACAAGGACTTGCCTTTATTAAGTGATTCAAGTTGTTTTGCTATGTCAAGGATACATACTTCTAAGTTACTCATATTGAAATCTATTCTTGACTAATTCTGGAATATTTACATTACATGGAACCTCACCCTTCACAGTTGGGTGGTCTAGTCCCTTGCTTTCAATTTGGTAGAAGCCATTCTTTCCAACTGACAGTCTGTTCATGGTTGTACATGGATACAATACTGAGCAGTGAATTCTGTTTAATTGGTAGATGAAGTAGCCACATTCACAGGTGGCCCTGCCACCAGTGGGGTGGGAATGCTAGAAACAGTGCTAGAACAGGAGATAATGAGAAGATGTATAAAACAGACCTTCTGTAAGGATGTGAAAAGAGGAAGGCAGGTTAAGATTTAACTTCTCATCAGTGATATCGTTAGAGTCAGAGGACAAGATTGGATAGAACAAAGATACGGGAGGTCCTTGGATACATTGTTTTGAAAGGAGCCTTCCTAGTACTGAACATAATAGATTTAGCAAAATCATGGAAACCCAAAACCAGATTGGCCAGCTCTCAGATCTTTCTGAATGCAAGTCCAGTGTGTCAACCATTGTGTCACCTGGCTTGGTCAAATAATATGTTCCACAGAGTGTGACTTGCATACAGATAGAGGATAGTGCAGGGAAGGGATGGATGATGGAATATTCATTTTGAAGGGCTGGAAAGGATAGTGGGGATACACTTCATTTCTGGGCACAAAACAGTAGTTGAATACCTGGGAAAGAATTGGTTCAGTCACTACAGTTCTGGGTGGTAGTGAGCCAAAATGCTCACACTCTTGGTGCTTTTTCTCTGCTTTCCTTTATTAATCAACCACCACTTCACCTTGTACTACTGTCTCACTTTCTCCTAGTAGCCCACTAACCCATTCCCTGCATGAGGTGCCCCCCCCCTCCCCCCAAACCAACAGAGAGAAAGAGTGAGTGAGAGAGAGGGAGAGAGAGACATAATTAACAAAACAATTTAGTAACTCTGAATGCTGACTATTTGTGAAGAATAACACAGCAAACACTAACTTGCACTAAAGAAGTGTGAGCAAGATTTAGATTGAGATCATATATTACGCACTCAATTATTGGCCATTGGTCTGATGCATCAGTCAGTTTGGATGTGGTTATTCTAGCTGTTGTTATTTTGTGGATTTCTAAACCAATTTAGGTGAATGCCATAGTAGTCACCATGTCTGTCTTGGACATGTGAAGCACTAGCAGTATGGACATGCTTAAATGTACTGGTAGATGGAGCTTATAAAATTCATAGCCATGTAGCATATGTAAGACTTGATTCCATTTGGATTAAAATAACTCTGTCATGAAATGGATCATCTTCCATTCATAGAAACAAGTACCATATGTATGATGGGCAAAGACTTGATAGGACAGACCAAACAATTGCAGAATATTGGCAGGAAGCAGTCAACATACAATAACGTTACTAGAGAAACCATAGTGCTTGTATGCAGAATGAAATTTATAGAAATTTCATTTCATCCAATGCATCAGTAATGACAATATCTGATATTTAAGCAGCTGAGGGACTGTCTTATTCCCTCTAAATGCCCATGTTATATCAGTATATTGGCTGGAACTGAGAACTTGAATGACAATGAAATGCTTAAAAGAGGTGCTGACAAATCCATTGCCAATATTAAGAACTTGTGTTATTTAGAACACAAATAAAATGATTTTAATGGTGGGAACTCCAAACTATATGACATATGTACATACATCACCTCTGTTCTAAAACACTATGGCTCAGCATTATATGAAAAGCAGTATGCTTATCTGGTAGCAAATTCATGACATAAAGAGTCCAACATTCAGGAGAAAATGATCTAAAATGGTACATCACGTTAAAATTATGCACTGGCTGTTTTACTGCTGTACATTAGAGTTGACTGTAATTATCTCTGAAGGAAAAAAAAACTGTAACCAACCACATTTTTGATGAATGTGTTCTTTTGCCATAGCTACTTTCCCACCTGTGACTATCTTACTGCCATCTGATGATAGGCTCAAGGCTGAAATTAATTACAGAACAATAAAACAATCACAAAGTGAAGCTGAACTGCTGCTTTTTCCCCTCAGTGATATTTATGAAAACAGTTGTGGTGTTCTCAATTGACTATGGATAAAATAATTCCATTGTAATTGCTGTCTTACATATAAAAGCTGTTACCAATGCTAGTGTGTTCAGAACTGTGTCATCAAGGGTTTTACTTCACTTTGAAGCAACGGAATAAAGAGGTAGTTGGTTGACACTTTTGCCCTAGAGCTGCATTTTTTTTCCAGTTCCATCTCATTACTTTAATCACTCTACAATAAAAGTTGTCATCTAATACAAAATCAAGCAACAATCAATTTAAAACTAAGTTTGATTCTTTTAAAAAAGTTATCTATGGTAAATTCCATCCCTTTGTTGTATAATGAAGGAACAGAAATCACCAACATGAGATACACTTGAGAACAACTTTAATTACAAGGTGAAAGTGTCACAGAACACAAACCAAAACCCAGAGGTGCTGTCTTTTTGTGGACAATAGTCACCACAGAGGGTTCCCCACGCACACTCCTGCCCCTAGGTACTGCAGAACACAGGGGACAAACAGAGCTAGAGATACCGTCTGTGATGAATTCCTGAAGCCACATAGGTGGATGAAGGTGACATCCTGTGGGTGGGGAGGGATGACAATAGAGAGGATGCTGTCATTTGAGATTTTCGCCATTGTGAGGTCCTTCTTGGCATTGGGTGGGGGCTTTAAGGAGTTCAATAGCCAAATGTGAATTGCTGAGGTGTCACACTGCATAGGTGGAGGGACGGTGAAAAGGAAGATAATACAGTCTCAAATCTTGATGGAGAGATCATCCAGTTTGATATCTGTGGCATTGACGATAAACACTGTATCAGGCAGGTGTGGAGGAGTACAGGGATGGATGGTACAATGAAGGGCAAAATCATTTTACACTTAATGTGTTGTACCTCATGAGTGGCAGTGTTAAATAAGCTGGCAAATCTGTGGGAAAAAACAGCTGTAGGCCTTCTGTTAATGATGAGGTCAGTTTTATTCTAATCCCAGAGAGTGTTTGGTGTTTGCAGTTTAGTAGTATGTTTGAGGGAATATGGAATAGTTGTAGGTAAACAACTAGAATTCTCTCAGATACAGATTTATTCACACTTAGCTTCTACACAGATACAAGTCTGGA